>NC_073699.1:40592035-41197067 GCF_023634085.1 Falco cherrug | reverse complement strand
TTTTTTTTTCCCCCCCTCTCCCCCCGCTTCCCCCATTAGGTCCATAGCCCACATGCTTATGGACATAATCTTTGAAGCATGAAATTAGTAACTAGTAAATCAATGTCTGCTAGAATCTGTTAGCATCCTAAAACACATGATATATGAAAGGTTCATATATTTCTGTTGAAGCTACAGTTAATATATTTTTTTTCATTACTAGATTACATGTATGTAATATTTTAAATGTCATACATTTCCAGCAGAGGTCTGAATCAGGTAGTAAAAATATTTGTAAAAAATAAGATAGTTATAATATGCAGGCCTTTATCCGCACACGACTGTACTGCAAAAGAGGAAACAACACACCAGATACATTTCCTAACAATTTTTCTGATTCCACAAGTGTGGAAAATATTGGCATAAGCTTTATATAAACCTATAGATCAATGTAGATGTTTCATATAGAGCTGCAGTTCTGAAATATATATAGAAACAGACATGATGCCAAGATAGAAAAATTATTTTAGAAGTGTGAGTAAAGATTATGTCTGCATTTTGTGCCTGTCATAATTCCAAATAAGGCTGACTAGTAAATTTCTTTGAGATAACAGCAGTGTTCAGGTGGGATGTCATCTTTACTCATAGTATTGTATCACTAGAAGACAGTTTCAGTCAATGGTGAAAAGATGATAGAATGAGAATAGCTTAAATAAAAACCTTAATATGGTTACCAGCAAACTGGACTCAAGTGCGCAGTCCTAGTTAATAATCGGAGTTTTCAGCTGTAAACAAATGTCATTAAAACTAAATGCCAAATACAAACAGCGAGACCAAGAAATATAATTTCCAATTTCCACAGCATTTCTTTTTTAAATCAGTTCCATCCAGCTTTCTGTTTTAAGTTGAATGTTAATATCAAACTTTGTAGCATCAGAGTAAATCTGTACATCAGGTCTGTTGATTTCCCCTATTATATCCAGCAGCATATACTAAAACTTCCGAGCTAAGTAATTGTGTGGTTTTTTATTTTTCATTACTCCTGCTTGTTTTGCTCCACCACGATTTGCCACATGCTTTTAATTACTTATTTAACAAGAAGCACTAAAAAGAAATCTCTCACCTCTGGTGAGATTCCAGCCTGCTTCAATGGTATTTTGTCAGAGAAACAAACACTGTGCCAGTATTATCTTTAATTTTCCTGTACTATCTTTATAAATGGTATACTTGCCATACCTTCGTGCATTTAAGGTGGTAGGATAAAAGGGTTTTACAGCAGACGTGGGTGCACCGGGACAGCACACCACAGGGTTCGCATTCAGAACCCAGGGGACACACGACAGAGCGCCCTGGGGAGGGTGGGGTGGTTCTGCTTGGTTTTTTTGGAAATGAAACACCTGGTAATGAAGCCAATGTTCTGTGCATGCAAGGAGTGCAGAACAGATCCTGCATATGGTCTGCCATGCAAAAGAGTTGGCAACTGCAAGCTCTTTTCGTGACTTGGATGAAAATTTTGAAGATTCTAGTTCATTCATTCATCTGAGTTATAATAACAATCGGCTTTTACTACCCAGAAATTACACAACTAGTACAAAACACAACCTAAACATAAACACACCAGCCGGGATCACCTAAAGGTTTAGAAAACTTCTGAATAAGGACAGGCATGGACTTTATTAAAGACATCTTACTCAGTTTTGATAACTTTAGCTGACTATTCTTGCACACATGGGAAAATTGTTTAATCTAAAAATATTTATCGAGGTCAAAAGCTCTGCAGACACAAAACTATTTTGTAAATAAAGTCTTAAACACAAAATTAACTTCAAGAGTCATGTTAATCTGTAATGGGGAGTTAAATTTCTCCCATTCTTATACAGCAAAGAAAGCTTTTGTTAGTTTTATTTTCACTGTAACCTACATTAAATGATCTAATTGATTAAACTAGTTACACTGTAATTTCAAGCAGGTACTAGCTTCATTTCTGTCAATAATATAACAGACAAATTCATGGGCTTATCCAATTTCTAGAAAAAAAGGGAAAAAAAAGCAATTCACTTACACTGACCCTGGGCCTGCCATTTCTTCTACATTAAGTCCTCGTGGGTAGTTTGCTATTTATTGTGAAATGTCTCCAGATGAGATAGCCTTTTGCTGCCCAACAAAAAAAAATAGAACTGACTTGATATGGATTTTAATATTAACAAGCCCAAAGTAATGCTCATCAGCTTTCTGCTAAATAAACAGTAATTAGGGCTGGCTCTGTTAATGCCAAAATACATATGCTTCTTCCCAAACTGTAAAGACTGCCTTCATCTGTGACCACTTAAGATCTCCCATCTTTACCACTCTAACAAATACCCTCAGTATTATCCTCAACTTTTGCTCATGATCACAGCAGGTTTCTGCAGGGCAGTGCTGCAGATCCACCTAGCCATCACACATTGCCTGTTATGCCTAGCCCAACTTCTCTGGTCTCCAAGATCTGTTACTACTTTTTGGTCACAATGTTTAGTAAATACATCCTGCAGATTTGAGCAGTGTCGTACTTCATTTTCTACTATGTAGCTAACATGCCACTAGTGTTCAATAGACTTTAATGGCCCCTATGTTCCATTTCATGAAGACTCAGTCCACTTTCCCCAGGGTTCTCATTTTCCCATATTACCCACTGGAATTGCCTTATACAAAACCACTTCCATATTCAGCCATGAACAAATGTTCAAACCCACATTATACTAAACCCTGATGCTGAAATTCTAGGTGGTAAAAACCCTAAGGTCATCCTTCCCTAAAGCAATAAGCAAGTCATTAAGTAAATGTAGTTTGCCCACCACAGCATGCAGGAGGGATGTCACGGCACTATCAAAGCTAGCTGGCTGCAACAAGCTTTCACCATCCCATACCAGGTTAACTTCAATAAGTAGTTCCCACGCCTTGCCCTAGCACAGCCACCAACCCCCCACAAGGTTTCAACAGTTCATCTACTGTCCGTGCTGTTTCTTCATCCTCTGCAGGCCAGTCCACCCTGCTTCTTGCCTCTACTTGTATCTGGATTCTCTCTTCATCCAGGCTCCTCTTTCAGCCAGCCTCTCCTCATCCAGCCCCCCTTCCTCTCCCAGGGGCTTTCCTTGTCTCTCTTGCATCCAAGGCTCATGCTGTCTTGCTGGCTGGCTCGCTCGCTTGCTTGCTCGCTGTCCTCCCTCTACTTCTTCCAGGTCTCTCTTCACCTAGTACCCCTCTTCTATACCCCTTAGAGCTATTTAGCTACTTAGCAGGCACCAGCCACAGCTGCACATTATCCATGTCAGGCAACCCACCGCCCCTGAAGCCAGCCCTCAGCTGTATATTAATAATGTTAATTAACATTCCTCTACAATCGAGGGATATTACTGTTATTCTAATAGCATAAATACAAAACCCAGTAATTTACCTGTAACAGAATGCAGGAGAGATGTATTTTGTTATTGTTAATTTAAACCAGAAATACACCAGGCTGCTCTCAAAGAACATGGGATCCTTTCCTGAGGAGATTTATCCCCTCTGAGAGTCTTGGTCTTCTAAGGCAAATATTAGTCTGTGGAATGGGAAGGCCAGCACAAAGTGGAAGAGAGATAGGTATGGAAACGCTTTGTGAAAAAACTGGAGTTCGCACAGGTCTCTCAAGCAGGAAGCATATCAGCTACACAGAAAAGCTTTATGACTGAACTTCTGAAGTGAAGGATGTGCTAAGACAGCAGTAGATTCTCAGGTCAGGTAAACATAGTGGAGCCAGTTTCAAAATACCTTGCTTAGATATAGCTGTGCTTGAAGAAGTTTGAGTGAGCTAGTGGTAAAATCCCAGCTTTAACTACCTGTTATTAACCTTCCTGCTAGACTTATCATTATGATCATGCTGTTGTTATCACCATTAGTCTCCCACACATACTGGAATGTGTATGCAGCAAACTATTACCTCCCTTGAGCCTCCTCAGACACAGACCTGAAGGATACCATGTTACAGAAGCAAAGGCAGTTCCATGGACCACCTACCCTCAGCTTCACTATGTTGGCTCCCAGTCTGGGTGATCTTGATAGGACAGCACATCCCTGGACAAATGACACTTGAGAAATGACTACTTATGTAGAGTCACCACTGAACTTCGTGGAACTTCGTAGACAAACATCTAAAAGTACATGAACTCAATAGCTTAATGGGACCTTGGGTCTGTGAAGCTGAACTAAAGACATAGCAGCGGCTGCTCATCTACTGATGAACTAGTAGCCACTTCTCATATCTAAAGGTATGATAGGGAGTGTTTATGAAGCTAGTCATGAAATCTATAGTTAAAACCTCCTAAAAGAGCATTTCTAGGCTAAGCTTTTAAGATGACAGTCATCCCAGTGCAAAGTAACAGAAAGAAAAGAGTGTGCATCACTTAGCCAAGATAAATACAACACCAACAGCTTAACCTTCATATATGGAGGTTAGTGTCAGGCTTAATGAATATCGCTGAAAGATCAATGAAGAACATTCAAATTGAGTCCTTAAAAAATATTAATAATAATGATCTAGGAAAGAGTGGAAAAGAAAGGTCAGAATTCTAAATAACGTCATCAAGGAAGGAGATCAAGAGTAGCAGTGAGAAACTGTTCTGTGATTACACATGCTGTCAGAGCCATTATCAGATGTGTTCCTGAAAGGGCAACTGTGACAGAGCTGTAAGCTGAACTAAATTTATGTTATTCTGTTAAATTATTTCCCTCTTTTCCATCTTATTTTTTCAAAAATTAAGCACTGTATTCTGTGTGGAGCTGTTAGACCTGTGCCATAAGTCTGCAATCAGGTTATTCTAGAGGGTTAAAAAGAGATGAAAGGTGTACTCAGAAAGGGTAGATGTGCATAAGCAGTGGCAGTTTTCCACTTGTAATGATGGTTTGCAGGCCCTGTAAGACAACTACAAAGGATGTCTGTTTTAAGACTTTATGACAGAATGATATAAACTTCTTTCTTACTATATCATGAAATTCTGTCTTCACTCTTGCCAAGTACTGACTCAGCTCAAATAATGACAAAGCAGAAGCTGAGGTCAGAGTATCTGACCGGACTGGAGGCTGGTGTCTTATTTCTTAGTAATAGTTTTAGGATAATTTTAAATTGGCATCGAGGTCTAATTTTAGTAACTAGCAATGATTTTTTTCCATGACACTAAGACAAGGACTATTGCAAACATATACAATACATCTATTACTTAATTTTCAGTGTTGGAACTATTAAGATTCTAGCATTCTAGATGGCTAGAATTGGCATGCTTAAGGTTTGCCATAACTCCATTGCGCTCCAGTTTGGACCAAATCCAAGCAGAGTTTGTCCCTAATTGTCTCCTTTTTCATGTCTCCTGGTGAAGGACCTTGTGTTAATAAAGAGCATTAGCCAGTAAGGGTTGTTTGCTACTGTTATCAGTAGCAAAGTGTCTCGGCTTTGTTGAACTTTTTCAGTGTGGCCTGCTGAAACCTCAGATTCAAAGCAACAGACTTCTGATTCTGCCACACTGTTCATGGTGTGAGCTGTGACACACCAGTACACATTTTGAGTGCAGAATTGCCAGCAGGCAGGTGTGACCTGAATACAGGCCTCTCTGCAGAGCAGCACAATGTAGAATCGTAGGCCAGAAGCATGAGGTCATGCTTGTAACTGGGAAGTCCCAGGGACACAATTAAGGAAGACAATGAAGCAACCAGGGACACAGATGCTGTCTCACGACCTTGTTGTGCAGTGTCTAGCACAGAACAGCAGTGGTAGCTGCTGAAAGCAGTGCCGTGGTGCTGCACTGGTAAGGGCTATTATTAGCTGGCAAAATATCCTTGTACTTACCCAGTTTGTAGAAACATAAAGATGTGCTTCTCCTTTGCATTGCTGAAGGAAAGTAGAATGACCGCTTCCCCTAAGTATCTACACTGATGTCCTGACTACTCTTGAAATTCCTCATATGATCATGCTTATAGTTGGAAGGCAGCTCAGTTTGTAGTGTTGTCTTTGCTGCTCCAATGAGCATCCCATTTGGATAGTCCCAGGTGTCAAGAACAGGACACAGATTTAGGAAGATGTACAAGACAGTGCTCCTACTGAGCAAAACTCTGTACCATTCAGTTGCAAACTCAATAGCAGAGCAGAAATGTAAGAATATATAACAGTCATAAATTCCAATGCCTGTGGAGGTTAGAGATTTGAAAAGTAATGAGACTATATTGCTGTTTGTTATTTAAATGGGCTAGATCCTACCTTAGATCCTACCCTGGAACAAAAACTAAGGAGATATCATTGCTAATGCAATTACAGATTGAAACCTATATAAATCAAATATACTTCACTGGCTGTAAGATATGGCTCACCTGAACCTTCCCTATCAGCTATACTTCAGTAAGAACCTAATGTATACTTTTTCTCTGCATTATATAACAGTAACACCAGCATGTCAGTTATGTCAGAAGCCTTTTCACAATGGCAGTTGTTGCAGAACTGCAAGGAGCAATTTGGAGACTATTCCATTACACCTCTATTTTCTGCCTCAGTTGTATGCTCAATCTATGTAGAAGTCCTCACAGTGCTGGCAATAATGAGTGACGAGCTGCGTGCACAGGAAAAAAAAAAGCCAGTTTTTAGTGGCAATTTAATACTGGGAAACCACTACTTTTTCAGGAGATTGCTACCAGTCCTTGCCCCTTCAAAAATCAGAAACAACAGTGTCTGGAGCAGCCAGTTAAGACTGCATCATTGACTCAAGGGATATTTTACTATTCACTGCATCAGCAACAGATTCAAAAGTCTCACACTGAGCCCATGAGAAAGCAATTTAAATATGTCCATTCTTTTAGAAACATTTTGCAATCTATAAGGAAATATTTTTAATGTTTAGTAAGAGTTGGATTTTTATGTGTTTTTGTAGAACCGCAGCTAAATAACATAAGCACCCGGAATCTGTCGTTTAAAAGGAGTATTGTTAATATCCTGAAATACAGATTTAAAATAGTATGTCAAGAATTATATAGCCAAACTGTTGTCATAGATCGATGATCTGGAGTATGCAAAATTTTCCAGGCAATTCAGTCCAGAGTACAGTTCCAGAAACATGCCCAGAACACAAGTACTTTTGCTAAGATTCAAGTCAGCAGTGGGTTTTTTACCCTTCTTTATCACATAGCTATCCTAGCATGTTACAGGCCTTTCTTATAAACTCTGTGCTTCTGTTAATTTAAGCTACATCTGGTCTATGAGGATTTGTCAGCATACTACTATCTGCGAAGTGTTCTTTATGTAGACTCAGAATAGGGAGTATCTTTTTTTTCTTCTTTTTCTCATAGTTTCTTTTGTTCTTCCTAGTGATCCCCTGCCATTCTTTGCCTAATGAGTTGTAAAATCTAATCAATTGCAATAATTAAAACATACTGTTTGTGGAATGATGCACGACTTTAATTACACTACAAAGTCCCAGACAAACAAAACACAGAGATTCTTACATTAGAAGAAACTTTGCTTTGCTGTAAAATTTTTCCACCAAGAACAGACTCATGCTTATAGATGACATCTATAAAACACTACAAATTCCAGACTTGCTATTCTGTGTATTTTATTAAAATGGCTGACAGAGTTCGGGCTTGCAAGTTATCAGCATATGAATGAATGGCTGGAACAGACAGATGGCTGTTGTCAGTAAAACACCCTGGATGGCAATTCTAAACAGGAAAGGTTTGTATTCCAGGCCTATAAAATGCATGGAGATTTAGCACTGTTATGCAGTGTAAGAAAGGGTGTTATACATTGACTCACATCTTTTCCGGGATCTTTTCTATGCTGGTGAACATTCAGGCATAAAATAAATTCCCTATGACAGACTGAAACACCAGTGTTTCCTAATTAAAAACAGTTTGATGACAATTGGGCAGGTACGTTCTCATTATTTTCTTTTTTAAGAACAATGCATGTCAAGTAATTGGGTCCTTGTATTATACAGCTTTTTCCTATGCTGTTATTTACATTTTGATGCCAGCCCCAGTGTGGAAGCTGTCAGTTTGACAGGAACTGCAAGCTCACCATTCAGACCTGTGCCATGTTTATTTGTTCTTTGAATCCTGAAAGTATAATGATGTTATTGAGTATTTTAGAGAACTCAAGCATGCATTAGTTATTACACAGTGATTTCAGTGAAGTGGGGAACCTAGTATACCTTATTTGAGCTTCAAACTTTTTCACAGTGAAATGTGATACAAGCAACTTTCACAGTTTGAAAGGTAGTTATTGCTCTCCAGTGGTGTTGCCTTTTGTCTGCCTCTGTCCTAGCTACAGGACATCACAAATGTCATTGATCAGTCCTGCCTAGGCATGCAGTGTTATTGCCTTCATTCTTTACTAAGATTGGTTTCTTTTGCTGTTGTGGGTAGCAGAATTTTTAAAGGGGTGTATAGCCCTCCTAAATAGGACAAATTAATGAGCATATGTTTTCTGAGTGGGCTGTGTGAAAGATGAAGGTAGGTGGTCCACAACTCACTTGGCAGGAGAAATGAATGGATCTTATTCCTCCAATAAATATGGCTAAACAACAACAACAAACAAACAACAAAAAATGCAGAATCAGCACTGGTGGAGAGTGATACAAATATGTTTGGAATACTTCAAAATATGAAAGGTGCTACCTGTTCTGTACTATTATTAGCTGAAAAAGTCCAAAGATAGCACATACGTACAACATGATGTCAAATATGAACCCTCACACAATGAGCAATTTCAGTTTGTGTTTAGAGAGCTGAATTTGTGCTGGAACAGGCTTACTGCTGTTTTTCTCAAAGTTAGTGTGGTGGCCTTTCCATCCCTGGAGCCATCATCACCATCGTGACCAATCTCTCCCAATCTACTCATCACATCTGCATTCTGCTTAGTTGCATCTCACTCTTCTTGGGTATTACAGCCATTTTGTCAGGCTTAGTGTGTCCTTGGAAGTACACCAAACATCACCAAATGGATTTAACAGTATCATTTCTGAGAAATGAGCGAAAATGCGTTTATGAATTAGCTTAAATTGAGATTCAAAACAGAAAACAATTTTAGAATTTCTAATAGAAACCTGGGTTTTCTTAAGACTTCTAACCAAAACAATGTATTTTTTCCAAGTAAAGTTTTATAATATTTTTGCATCACTGTAACATTTCACACACTATCTCGAAACTGCCTATATTCTTTTGAGTATAAATAACTAAACTTTGTAGTAAAAGCATTAGGTTCTCTGATAGGTTCATTTCTTTTCTCCTAATATTGGTTCTATAAATGAGAATGACCAACTATTCCAGGCAAAATGGAAGGCTGTGAGGTATGGAGGTGCCTTAACTTTATAAAAATGAATGACAAAATATTTCAGAAAACTTACCTCTTGAGACAGAAATTGAAATATTTCTAGGAAGCGTTCACCTACTTACACATTTTAATCATGATGAGAAACTGGGTTCACCTTCATACTACTGCATTTTGCTCTCAATCTAATTCAGGGCCAGTATCTTCAATTATTGTAGCACCTGAAATTTGTCTAGACGTGACAATTCAGCAAGACTGCTCTCCTGAACAATGTTTCTTGTTTATTTTTCTAAACTTTGACTTTTGGCTTGTAAATTTACACATGGCTAGGAAGGTGTGCACTATGTAGTACTAAATTGACAGCTTTACACACGGTAATTCCCAGGCACTTCTCCACACTCTGTGAAGTTTTACATAATTACACTTAATGCAGAAAATCAATAACGTTCTGCACATTAGCAGGAACTTTATATCCTTCACTTGGTAACTTGCAATAATAAGTATCGTCTCCCATTGTAATTAAAAATCATAAGACCAGTCATGGCTTGCTTTCTGAAATGAATTGGCTTACTGCAGGCAGTAAAACTATCAGGTTTTGACTGTGTCTAAGATGATTCTAATGTTTTCTCTCTGTGCAAAAATCAAAACATTAGAACAAAATAATGAATGCAGCAGCCAAAGCAGCTTCCACCATTCTGAGTCTTGACACATGCACATTTGAAAGGATGTAAGCAAGCCCTGATAAATACACCTGTATCAGTCTAACCAAAACACTGTTTATTTTGTTTTACAGATTTTGGCCATAGTGTCCATTCTGTTCATCGTACTGTCCACTATTGCTTTGTCTCTTAACACACTACCAGAGCTTCAAGAAATAGATGAATTTGGGCAGCCAAATGACAACCCTCAGCTAGCACACGTTGAAGCTGTGTGTATTGCTTGGTTTACCATGGAGTACCTTTTGCGTTTTCTGTCCTCACCAAATAAGTGGAAGTTCTTCAAAGGCCCGTTAAATGTCATTGACTTACTGGCTATCTTGCCATACTATGTCACCATTTTCCTCACAGAGTCCAATAAAAGCGTCCTGCAGTTTCAAAATGTCAGACGTGTGGTTCAGATATTTCGTATTATGAGGATCCTAAGGATTCTTAAACTCGCCAGACATTCAACAGGCCTTCAGTCTTTAGGTTTTACACTCAGGCGGAGTTACAATGAATTGGGCTTGTTGATACTATTTTTAGCTATGGGAATAATGATATTTTCAAGTCTCGTATTCTTCGCTGAAAAGGATGAAGATGCTACAAAATTTACCAGTATCCCTGCATCATTCTGGTGGGCAACAATCACTATGACTACTGTAGGATACGGTGACATTTATCCTAAGACTTTACTAGGTAAAATAGTTGGAGGACTTTGCTGTATTGCTGGAGTGCTGGTCATAGCCCTGCCCATACCAATTATTGTGAACAATTTCTCAGAGTTTTATAAAGAGCAGAAAAGACAGGAGAAGGCAATTAAGAGGAGAGAAGCACTTGAGAGAGCTAAAAGAAATGGCAGTATTGTCTCCATGAACCTGAAAGATGCCTTTGCTCGCAGCATGGAAATGATAGATGTAGCAGTAGATTCAGGTAAGCCTGGAGAAACAGTCAATCCAAAGGAGACACCTGATGACAACCACCTATCCCCAAGCCGGTGGAAATGGGCCAGAAGGACAATATCTGAAACAAGTTCAAACAAATCTTATGAGAACAAATACCAAGAAGTTAGTCAACAAGACTCCCATGAGCAATTAAACAATGCTGCAGCATCCTCCAGCCCACAGCACCTCAGTGCCCAAAAACTGGAGATGTTGTATAATGAAATTACTAAAACTCAGTCTCAGCCTAATCTTAATGCTGGTTATCAAGACCAGTCAGCAAAGCCACCTGTGTACGAAGAAGAAATAGAAATGGAAGAAGTTGTAGGTCAGAGAGACTCATTGCCAGCTGGACCTATGGACATCATAACGGACATAAGAAGCACATCCAGTATCGACAGTTTTGCCAGTTGTGCGACTGACTTCACGGAAACGGAGAGGTCTCCCCTTTCTCTGTTTCCTGGCTCTCATTTGCAAATGAGATTTCAAGCTGATGCTGTTAACCCGGAAGACAACCAAAGAGTAAGGAGTTCTCAGTTTATACCATTCACGAAAGACCAAATATTTTCTCCAACCGATGTCACCTTTGACTATAATCCAATCAACAGAGCTGTTACTAGTGATGGCAGTGGGTCCCAAACTGTTCTGCATGGTCATTTGCATTTTGATGCTTCCATGGAAAGCCCCAAAAGTTCCCTGAAAGGTAGCAACCCATTAAAATCTAGATCCCTTAAAGTTAATTTTAAAGACAATAGAGGCGGTGCTCCACAAACTCCACCGAGCACTGCAAGGCCACTGCCAGTAACAGCAGGAGCAGACTTCACACAGGGCACCCCTCAGCACATCAGCACCATTCTCCTAGAAGAAAATTCACCCCAAAGCGAACGACCCTTACTTGGTGCTGACGCATCAGCGCTTTGTCAGGGACCTGCTAAAAAGTCGTCCCCTCTCTTTCCCAAACAAAAGATTTTCACTTTCCCTTCAAGAGAGAGGAGGAGCTTCACTGAAATAGACACTGGAGAAGAAGAAGAGTTTATGGAGTTACATGGTATAAAACATGAAAAGCAGCAGGATATCAAGACAAATTGCTGTGGGGATAAACACAGTGATGGCAACCATTTAACAGAGGAGCCACAGGTCAGCTCTTCACCCAAAAGCATGAGCCACAACTGTACTCAAGACATTTACCATGCTGTGGGTGAGGTAAAGCAAGACAGTAACCAAGAAGGTCACAAAATGGAAAACCATTTATTTGCCCCAGAAATTCATTCAAGTCCTGGAGAAACTGGTTACTGTCCCACACGTGAAACTAGCATGTGACTAGTTTCAAAAGCAATAAAAATACCTTTTCTTAAAACACAGTTAGTAATGCCTATGAACTAAAACATGAAAAGCCTCAAAAAAGTGCATAAAATGTTATTTTTGCATGGCATGAAGAGTTGTTTAGTTTAAATACTGTTTAATTTAAAAAAAAGACTGCTTTTTGTAACAAACTGAAAAAATGGGAAAAAAATGACTCAAGAGCAGTAAATAAAATAAAGAGAGCTCTGTTAGGAGCCAGTGTTCTGCAACATCTGACATTTTTGATCCTTTCACTTACAATTGTAGACAGATTTTGAACTCTTTTAACTTTTTTTTTTTCTTGGTTACAATGAATTTTAGAATTTGCACATGAAAGGGTGAAATGTCAATGCATGCATTCATAAAGATGTGAAACAAGGTGCTTTGAGCTTGCAAAACGCATATATTTGTAAATAGTTTGGGGTTGGGGGAAAGCTACTGTTAACAAGGATTTATGGAAAAAGCATTTCCTGGGACACAGGTACTTCCTTCACAGCGTGCTGCCTGGAGGTTTTGTACAGACTTATGTTGCAAAATTGCAACTTCTACTTAAAGCATCTCACATATCTTGCTTTCTGTTAAAAAGCTCATGAGTATATTAATTAAGGACTATAGTATTTTAGTTTATCTGTGCTGTAAATCATGATTTTTTATCTGCATAACTTTAGTTATTGCATTTGTCAGTTTAATTAATGATCCTGTGAGGAAAAGCAAAGATTTAATGACCAGATCTTGAAGCATTCGATATTTTTATAGAAAACTGCCAACATTTCACAACAAAGAAAAAAAATGTTCCATTTTAAAATAAAACCCCAGAGTTATTTCTGTGGCAATAAATAGTGCCAAATGGCTATATAGACACATCCTAAACTTCTCAATTGCTTAGAATATTTATTTTAACTTGGTATTAAAAGAATATTACCCACATTCTTTGTTTCCTTTGCTTTAACAATATTTGCTTCTACATGATCTTTGAGCTCTCTTTCCAATTTTCTTCACATGGGTGCCCATACTTCAATAACGGCAATGTTGTTGAAGCTGTTATGGTGTAAGGACACGAGAGACAAGCTTTGTAGGGGGAAGTACTACCTTTTATTATCACAAATCATATAGCTGGAAAAAGCAGGCTTCAAGTACATGTGATTTGGCCGAGGTCCTCCATGCCCCGAAGCTTGTCTGTATCTTTCAGTTCAATCATTTGGACTGACAGAAGGTATCACCTGACTCACCGACTTTGCCCCAACTCATCCTCCCACAGCTGTTCCAAAACGGAGTATAGGCTTTTCCCTATAACTAAATAAAGGGAAATGTCAATCATTCCATCGACAACTGCCAAAGCATCTTTGGTTTCTCTGATATGCTCCAGCTTTGTAGAAGAAAGATGCTGAACTAAAGCCTTCATTAAAAAGTATCAGTCTAAACACTGTCTGAAAAAAGCTATCATTTTTTTATCCAGCAACAATAGCTTCCTATTCCATAACATAAAAAACCCCTATAGATTAATTCCCTAAATCATGAAAAGTTTATTCAGTCCAATAATCCAAATCATAAGCAAAGGTATGCATGCAGCTACACAGGCATGTCCTACAAAATGTTCTTTTTTCTTTTAGGAAAACAGAATGCAGATATTTTTTTCCGTGCTGTGATTTCTGCTGAAATTGGGGTACTCCCTTACAACAGTTTTGTAAGAGCAACAGTCCAGCCTCAAAGCTAATAGCAAGAGGGTCCAGCGCTTAAAAATCTGAGGAGGCATTTAGAAATCGTAGCATCCGTTCCCTGCTGCTCCATGGGCTTGTTGATGGAGATGGGACTTCTCACTGCCCCATACACAGCAGGGAGCAAATGCTTCTTCCAGGTCAGTGTTGCAACAGCAAGCATTGCGAAGACACTGAGACAGCAAGAATGGAAGCCTTAAAAGCACTTTAGACCAACCAAAGCGTGGTGTGTATCAGCAAGCTTGTACTTTCAATAGTGGACCCAGGTTAATTTTTACTTATGTGTCATTTTCTGTCATTTAAATGTCAATTAAAAATCAGGCATCTAATGCATTTCATGTAAAAAAGCAAGCATTTTTTCTGCAGCATTGCCCTCTGCTTGAAATGGCTGGGCTGATGCCACAGACCTCACTTGAGCCTGGCTCATAGAAAAGAGGCAAGTTTGAAAAGCTCAAAAATATGGGTTCTGGTGGCTGGGCCAAATACAAGCACAGCACAATCCTTTGTTTTTGTTTTTGTATTTAAAAAGGTTTTCTATATTTCCATAAGTTTTCTGATTTCTATAACAAGGTAATGTTGAGGTGTCTCATCAGTCATTTGAAAAACTGGAATATAACATTATTCTTTCCAAACAATGTCTGGTCATTAATTCTCAAAATAAATATGGATATTTTTTTTGTCCTTAGTTGCAGTTCATTGCAACTTGTTGCTGCATTCAGTTTTACCTATTTATATGGCATTCTGCTTAACATTTTTCAATCATGGTATGTCTCACTGTTCCAAAACTTAGCTCTTAGAGTATTTTATAGTCATTAATCTTCTTTTAGTTCCTAGATATTTTCAGTGACTAAAACTTAATGCCAGTCAATTTTTATATGCCTAAAATGTTGGTCTGTATTTTCTATGTGCAGTTTTATGAAATCACATGGGCCTGTTCGATCTGCCTTTACATCCTAGTGAACTAATGAAGACCAAATTAAGTCCAAATGGGACCTGATCCCATGCTCTGGATCCACAGAAAATTCCCGTTCTAGATAATGGTGTGGTTCTGGCAAGAATGAGGTCTGTGTCATGTTCCTTCTGTGTGCTTTTTCTCCCAGGTGAACCTTATGCTTTGGAAAAGCCCCCTCAGATCTGTGCCACTTGGTGGAAAGGGAGGGAACATACTGCAGGAGCAAAGATTTGATTCCTTAAGCTCTCCTGAGCTGAACGTTATACGAATCTGATTCCACCCAATTAAAATCACTAAAAATTCAATAGTGGTAAAATCAAGGCCTCAAATCCTTGTGCAGATGAATTTCCCCTGAAACCAATGGGACTCTGACGGAAAAAGGGACTGACGGAAATATAAATGAGGATGGCAAGAGTCTCTCCCTCTCTTGATGAAAATCAACAGGAGCTTTAACTGTATAAATCAGATGAGGAGACCAGGCCCTTACTGAGTGCAGTATTTTAAATTTTTTCAGAGGAGCACATTTATTTTTAAATTGTACAAGCAAAAGAAATGCAATTCTCTTTACTAACAGATGTATTTTTTTGAAATCTTGAAAGCAAAAGGATCAAGCTTTAGAAGTGCTTTTGGTATAATATCATTATATAATTTTGACTATGCTGAATATTATTTCCAGAAGCACAGGTTGAGATATTTGGTTTTCCCAGTCTTGACTGCATACACGGGATACACTCCTGAATGCCTAGCTCATGTGTAATTCCTGATTAAAACATTTCCTTCAGCAGTTGCATGACTGGACCTAGCTTTCATTCCAGTAGAGCAGGTGTAAGAAGTGCAGTCCAGGATCACTTCATTCATCCTGAATTGCTATGTAGCAAATTATGCAAAATTACCTGAGTATATTTTTCTGTTTTTCTTAAGCTTTAAAGCCATTTCAGACTTACTACCCATTCACCACAGTAACGGGATGGTTGTTTTTAAGTTCTGGAGTCAGTCTCCAACAGTTGTGGAATTTCAAGACAATTTAAGGAGTGTTAGGATGAAGTGACTCCCCTGTGCACCTGAAAGGGGTCTGACTCTTTGTATCGCTGGAAAACAAGATTGTTCAGGGAGATAGCTTTGCAATCAATCTATTTTTTATATTTTATACTAACTGCAGGATCCTGAGTCAAAGTTTTAATTCCTTTTCAATGATGATACCAAATGTACACATTTAAAAGATGTTCACAGAATGATCGAACAATTTTTGAGTAAATAATCAGGTTAATCCAAATCTAGGGTGGGGGGAATAATATATCGCACAAACTGCAAAGGAAGTTCACACAGGAAAGCTGTTTACAGCGAAAGCATATAACGTAAAGAATGTAACATGGTATAGGAAGTTATTGCACTACAGAATTTATATAAAATACACTTTTTTAAATAAAAACACAAAAGGCCTTTTAATGTATAGAACATAGGAGCCTCTGTGCTAATGCACCAATCTAATGCACTGTGTCCTCACTTCAAAATTGGTCTCAAAATTCAAACATAAATGATGTTAGAGAGGTGATATCTGATCTAACACTAGAGCAACTGACTTGAAGAGCTTTTTAGCACAATATTATGTAAACAAATGTGCATACAGAAAATTGTATTTTTGCCTATAATGTACATAAATCAAAATGACCATTGGCTTCTTCAGTCTTTTTCTAACAGGTAACACCTGGCAACTTGAAGAACAACTAGTTATTTTAAACATAGGTCTTTTTCTTCTATATGTAGACTAAACTTCTGTTTCCTTAGATCTGTTTGAAAAAATGTTTACCCTGAATTATTTAATTAATTCCTTCAACCTCATCTCTCAACCTCAGTCCAGTACAAAAGCCAGTTGTCTTCTTCAAGCCCTATTGCAAATACAGTCAGCCTGGTAAAAATGTCCAGGGCCTACCTGACTGGGGATTTTTTCCATTCATATAATTTTTTAATCATTTGGATAGAAAACAAAGTTTAACATTTTGATCATGCAAAACATATTTTAAAAGCAAAAAAATGCAAGAAATGTGGTTTTTTTCAAAGTAACCAGCACAGATCAAGCAAGAAATGCAAATACAGCAAAGGGGGAAGAAAGACAGAAAACTGTAAGTAAACAAGGCATGTTTTAATACACTATATAAACAAGAGGTATAATAAAACATATATAAAATAGTCCTTGTTCACACTTAATGAAGTAAAAATGCCAGTAGCAGAAGATTTAATTCCAGTCCTACGCCATCTTAATTTTTATCCTAGAACCAATGGGTCTCTACTGAAGTTTCCAGTGATATTATTACCTACTCACCTGCTACATGAACACCTGATCTGTAATCGTTTTTCAGAAGACTTCCCTGAAAAATAAGACACTGTGTGTTCTTATCTTTGTTGATCTTTGGATCCCTTCTCGTTGCCTTCCAAATACCAACTTCCTTTTCTTCTCAGGAGCAATCAGAAGGCAAGCCACCAAACAGAATGATAGGTGTGTCTTGTTTATCAGGAAAGCATTTTGGTAGCCCAGTGCAAATGTCCAGATGGATTCTATTGCATTTGAATCAAGGAGCAAGAACTGAGTGTCATTTCTCTGTTATTGTTGCAGCTGTACCATCTCACAGCTTCATGTGTTTTCTAGTTTTAAAAAGCTCAGCTCCTCCAGGGTCCATCTCAACCTGCAAGATGTTTCAGTGCATTTGTTCAGTGCTTTTGCAAAATGCTTTTGTAAAAGCAGTTGACTGCTAAATGTTAAGAGAGCTATCAGAATAAGTGCAAATATTTGTCTCTTGTCCAATACATTTTTATTATTTAGTGGTACTCAGTTTAAACTCCAGCTGAAATGCTTTTATATTCTAAAACAGATCAGGTGTTCTGGGAGCCAAATCCTTTGCAGCTACTCTATCCGTTTCCTTAATGAAGAAAGGTTAGGTCACTGGCAGGCAGAGACAAAATTGTTTGCATTGTGTGATGGTTTCTTGTTCAGTAATAATACACCACGTGACATCTCCAGGCAGAGTAACATACTTGTCTTTGTATTTGTTCTGTTGCAGGTTTAAATAATATTTTTTGAAAATGTTGTGTTACGATGTTTAAGAAGTATTACCCTTCAGTACAATGGAGATTTCTTCCAAAAGAGCAGTGATACCTTATAGTCCTATACTACTATGGATTACTGTTTAATTTTCGGACACCTAACACAGATCCAGATGGATCCGATTGTAGAACAAGGAAGTAGCACACAAATATTATTGCTCTTTTTAATCAAAAGTAGCCAAACAACATGCTATTAGCTAACACTTAATTCAAAAAGATAAGATTATCCTAATTATGTCTATGAACCAAACAGTATGGTGACATGTTGTTACATTAGACATTGTAGTCCTGTGGTTAATGTAAACCCTGAATCTAAAAGCAGTCTGGGTAACTAATTTCATTAGGGTGATTTTTTACCTCAAATGAGTATTTAAATACATATCTAACATCAGCAGGAGTAACATATACTTCTAAATCTGGAAGTCTATGGCTATATCTATGCTGGCACCTTAGTGGAAATTAGGAGAGCTCTCCTGACGTGAATCTCTCAGCTGTCCCTGCTTCTCATGCTTTGGTTCACATCATGGAGAAATCCTGGACCATGCAAACTGGATTACTTTTAGATGAAGCTGAGCCAGAAAACTTGTTCCATGAGGGCACCTCCTGTGCTGCAACCAGTACGACTCACTATGGCCTCAGTACCAGAGTACAGCTAATCCTAAATAGTACCCCTGATACACATAGAGTAAATGGTCAGCACAAACCATTTTCCTCAACAAATCAGCTTCTATGATGTTGTAGTACTTGCTAATGCAGATGTACACTATCTCCACCATGGGTTTTACCTCCAGTCCATGTAGTATTGGCTAAATCCCTTACTCATGCAAATTTTGCCACTGTGCTCAGTAGTATTGTACAAAAAAAGCAATATATAGCCACAGATTAAATTGTCCCCAGTGTGTTCTCCAATTTAACCCACATGGAAGCATCTAAACAATAAATTCTTGATAACCCTTGGATAGTTGTTGTTTGCAGTTTGGACCACACTCTTAAATACTGCATATTTCTATAGTCAATTTACCTTAAAGTTGGTGTTACAGTTGATTAAGACAGTACAGACAGCACTAGATCAACTCTCACTTCAAAATCATTAAATCAGTGAAATGATTAAACTGACTGCAAGCAGCCCTATTTCACTTAACAGTAACTCTTAGTTTAAACTGGTATAAATAAAAGGAAATGGCTGTGCAAATGGCTAAACAGTGATGGAGGATCAGAAGACCAGCTTGAGTATTTTGTGCTGATTTACCATGTCTAGATAGCTTTCCATTTGGTTCATCAGTTGAAATTTATTTAAATTTTTTGTGTGTGTGCACACGCTAGTAGGGTTTTGATTGTATGCTTAGTTGCTCTGATATCTAGGACATATCTTGTAAAAGGTAATGCAAGAAACAAAAAGCCTATTCCTTATGTTACTTTTTCTAACGATTTCCAGATGAAGGACATATGTCTTACACTGATATTTTTGCTCTAAGTTTTGCTCAGATAGCACCTCTCAGTGGAGGTTCAGAAAATGAAACATTTATGCTTGTTCTTGAAGTCCTTAAGCAGAACGCCAATGGGAATTCTGCCTGAAACTGAAGGATGGAGCAATATATTACAGCTTTTGGCAAAAGAACAGTTTCTAACACATATTACAAAATGAAAAAAAGAAAAAAACACTGTTGGGGACAATCATGGGTACTTCTGCTAGGATGCAGAGTTCTGGATTTATACCTCTAAATTTTCAAAGAGTTATGCAGAGTTTTACCTATATAACGCTTTCAAAAGTCAAAGGAGCCATGCTGATAAGCTGAAACATGGAGGGATTAGTGTACAAAGAACCTGAGTTGAATACATAGCCTATTGCTTTAAGATCACTGTAAATATCAACTAAAAATATGTACTAATTCATGTTTATAAGTTATTACTGTGTTAGTTTCATAGATACGGTAGCATGACTATTATTAGTTTTATTGAGTTTAATGAACTTTACTTTGTATTCCTCTGTGAATGCTCTGAATGCTGCAAACAAAAAAAGCACAACCGTATTTTTTCAAGTTCTCTTGGCGCAATAGCAGTGTCTTCACTATTGTTCAATTTTACAGGATTAGCAACATTCATCATAAATTGCTATATTAATATCTTTCTTTAAAAGAACTGTCACTAGGAGATAAAAGCATATGTGATAAGTCTCGTCTAATCTCATTCATCTGCCTTTACAAAATGCCCCAGACATTTTGTGGGAGAATATGCTGCTTTTGCTTCATGCGTTGTTTGTATTTGGGGGTGGGGCAGGGGAATAATAGGGCATTTTGCAATGGTAATTGCATCAATCATGCTTTTTTTCATTATTATTGTATTTGTTAGAAACATTTTGATTTAATTTCTTTTTGTAGATAAGAATGTTTGACAATAGCTTTATTTTATCTGCTAACCATCTGATTCCATTAGACAAATAACTTCTCACATTTAGTGGTATTCGTATCAGTGTCTCCATATCAGCTGCATTTTAACTTCCTAAAAAAGGAAATGTGATTATTATTTTTGTCGTATTAGATTTTGGTGATCAACTAAATATTTCTGCACCAATCTACATATTAATATGCATGTTGTAGTCTGTACAATTGTTCAACATCAAAATATCTGTTTAATTTATGTCAAATGTCTGTAAAATAAATGCATTGTTCTCCATTTCAGTCTGATAGAATAAGCAGGATAGTAAATAAATGTGTAAATGAATCATCTGTGTCTCATTTCAGTTCTCTGCATGAAACCACTTTACATTGAACATTGCACATATACCAAAACAATAATCCATAGTGTCTTTCGATTTCATTACTTGACAATATTATACAGGGATCCCTGGCAGACAATGTGTACAGAAATAGATCATTTGGCTATGCAAATAAAGTCAGAAACCATTATTTAAAAAAAACAAAAACAAACAGTGCTTTAAGCCTTTTCTTTTTTTTTCACTCTCTGTCCAGCATTACTGCGAATTACTACTCACACTGTCATAGATACAAGACTTCAAATGACTTTACAAGGGTGAGTAAACATTATTGCCTGCAGTATGGAAAGCAGAAGCATGGAAAGATTTAGCAGCCTTTTTTTGCATAGTTAAGCCTAGGTACCTCAGCCTAATATTCAGAGGTGGTGGATAAATCAATCTCTTGTTCAACTTACTAGTCATCAACAACCTAGCTTGGACCCCAGCACCTTTTTGCCTAAAGTGGACCAATTTTTTTATAAAAAACTGAGAGAGAAAATGTAAGTTGTAGTAGTTACTTTTCTCCTTCAAGATGAGTCATGGAAATAACTATTTTTACAGGCGAAGTTTTGCTGCAAATGCAACTACAATAGAGCATCTTTAACATTCAGAAAATAGGGAATACGATTTCCACATCTTCAAAACAGGAAAATATTCTTAAATGTCTACATCTGAACAGTATTACAATGAAACAAAAATGGAGGACCAAGCTCGGCCCTTTGGTGAGCATGCTGATTGGTTACTATGAGAGAGCTTAGAGGCACACTTTAGCATCACAAACCCACTGTGCTTATCTCAAGAAAGTCCACTGCATTGCAGAACCTCTCCCCTTTCAGCTTTTAATCTAGAGGTTCCCTCTCTGAATGTGTAGCACTGTACATAAATCTAAATTTATTCCGTCTTCCTGTTCCACCTAAAACACATTCCCAACCTCCTCTTTCCTTAAAATCAAAACCCACATCCTTATTGCTTCTGTCAGTCTCTTCTTCTTGGCATTGATCTGAATAACTCCATTTGAAAGGAAGGATTTTGAGGTCTATATGTTATTCAATAACCAAGCAATCAGCAGCCCACACATCTATCCATGGTATCCAAAAGTATCTCCAAAACTGCAGTTCTAGGTGCACATTCCAGCTGCCCTACAGTTCCATCCTGCAAGACCTGGGCCTTGTGTAAGTCCCCTGACCCTGCAAATTTTGACTGCACAGAAAGGAGACTAAGCCATGCAGGAGAAAGAGTGGGAGCATTTTCCAGTAATTGCTGAGTCTGACAGTCACCAGACCAAGATACACCACTGTAGTTCAGACACAGCTAAAAATCTCTTTGATCATGCCATGAGATTATGAGATCTTTCTGTTCTAGCTACTTCATCCTTTCCCATCTTCTCCTCCCCCTCTATTCTTTCTTCTGGGGCTTATTTCAAAAACACTAAGGCATCCAACCACAAAAGTATCTAGAACCCTGGCATCAAATCGCAGCTCCACAGCAGCCTAAGGAAGGAATGGACTTGATGCTAGCAAGAAAATAAAATACAGAAAATCTCCACTATTTTATTTGTGCAATCTGACCTGCAGCTAAACACAAATGCAGCTAGAAAGAAGGCACACTATTTTACGCAAAGCTGCAAATGTGATATGTGGTTGGAATTAGGTCCTAAAGAAAGAAATACTTGTGGTAGACAAGGAAAAGAGCAGGTCACAGAGATCATACTGACAAAGTACTGAGATGCCAGTAGGTTAGCATAAAAGTACTACCCTCTATTCAGAGGAAACCTTCAAGCATTTCTAATACCAATATTAGTAAAGCAAACAATCTAAATAGTCAGGATATCATTATGTTAAACCTTAATTTACTGTATAGGCTTAAATCATGTTTCTGCTGACTCTAAATACAAATTTTCACTGAGTGTAGAAAAAAACTAAATGAAAAGTTGAGTACAATTTGTTCAGACCATTTTTTGGTCTCTAGAAACCCATGCCCATTCTTCTATCTTAAAGAGAGAAACTGGAGAGGAAAAAATAGACTATATTGTGTGATATAGTGGGTTGGGTGTTTTTTAAAGGTTTCAGAATACCTCACAGGCCACAGGCCTTAATTGCCTGCATAAGCAAATGGTGAAAGTGTCTACAAAAAAATTCATTCATTATCTGTCATTACAGCAGGCCAGTTTCAGGCCCTGGTCTTCAGAAAAGAGTCTGCTTACTTAACTCTCTGAACTGTAGCTTTCTCCAAATGAAATATCAACTTTTAAGATATTCATGGAGCTGACTCATTTTTAGACTGTCAGCCAATAAACTCCCCCAGTAAAATAAATTACCTTTCAAACAGCACTTGTAGTACTTACACATTTTCATCCAAGCACTGAAATACCAGCAGGCTTAAATCTATGGGCACCACAGAATCCACAACTGAAATTAACTTCATAAATGGACACTGAATTTTCAAATCAGTTTTATGTAAGCAAGCGGGCACCTTTCAATATTTCAGCACCATTTTCTCCTCAGTCATACCTTGAAATGATACCAGAATTGCAAAATGTAAAGTTACTTTCTCCTCATCAGTTCATGATGAAAACACTAATCAAAATCATAACTACATCTTGCAAGAAATACAGAGATTTTGACTTTCATTTTTGTTCTGCACTAGAATGAAAAATGGGAATTTTTGACATTGTCACTGAAAGCCCACAGACTGGGCATCAAAGGCTATCCTCAATTATGTCCTTCCTTCAAGGGCCTACCAGGCTCTTGGCTGGGGGTGGAAGGGACTGAGTCTATTCTTCTGTCCTCATGAATTACCCAAGGGAACATGGCTCTCACCTCGGTCCTCTAACTAGAAACCTGCAGCGTGGTGCCTCAGCCGGAGGGATGCACAGCCTGACCTCCAGCACAGATCTGGCATTTGGGCATTTTCCAATGCTTGCTTTTGAAACCAGACTGAATTCTAATCAGTCCTCTCAAAGCCATAATCTATAGATAACCAACATTATACAAGAAGCCCTGATCAACCTGAAACCCAACCATAATGACTCGTTATCTAGGAAAACTGTACCTGCCTTATCCACACCAGGACTTTTTCTATTTTGTCATTATGTGTTAATAAAATACTACTACTAATCAGGGCACTATGAGCCAATGAAGATTGAGAACCTGCTTTAATAGAAGTTTTGAGTACCTAAATGATTCAAAATTGAGCTCTACATGTCCAAAACTCTTCAGCTTTTGAGGGAAAAGTACTGCACAAACAAGAAGTCTACATATTCCCCATGAAAATATAAACCATTTGCATTATTGGCTCACGGTAACTGATTTGCCAGAGAATTTTCATTGTTTATAGACACCCAAAGTTACTGATGCTTGATAAAGTGAAAAATAGACACTGTTAATCAGATGATGAGAAAAAAATCTGCAGATTTGTTAGCCAACAGCACCAGAGGGCCCACAGGGAACAAGAGTTTACTCAAAGCTCTTAACTTGGTTTAAAACTACAAAAACTGACTGTCTTAATGAGGATTTTATCTGGTATTAGTTGCTACAGGTGAACTAAGTTAAATGCATATTTTCTTCTCCCTAATGAAGACACAACCACAAGGAGCAAGGCCAGAGAGACAAAAATATTTGTTAATCACCAATGTGCATTCAAATGCTTTAATCTCTATTTTAAGAAGCATTTAATCGTGTTGAACTACTATAACTATGAAATACTTCTTACTTGCAGAAAGATGAACCAAACATGAACAGCGCCAAAATTAATACATTTTTCCATTACAATAAATAAGTATTATTTGTTATTTCTCACTCTTCATCCTCAAATTTTCTACAGATTACCATCCTTCCCACATTGGAAACCAGCACAGCAACAGTTTACTGCTAATCTCTACTAAATTACCATTTAGCTATTCCTAATACAAAAAAATCAGGTTGAGTTCTGTTATCACTCATTGTTATCTAAACTACTAATGAAACTATTGTTTTACTTCACAGAAGAAATCTGTTTTTATTTTTGCTCTTATGTTACAGCTTTCAGATGGTAATTTACAGGTATTCTTCATGATCTCTTCCCATGTCAATTTGTTTCTACTAAATGGCAAGAGACGAGCTGTTGGCTGAAGTATCAGTAAAGTACCCATATCCATGCTATTAAAGTTTAAAAAGCTTCTTAAGAGATTATTACAACTTAATGCATTCATTAAGGAAAAGGGTTCAAAGTGAACTTTACTCCAATTAGACTCTGGATAATCTACAGTGAAAAGAGCCACTGTAAATGCCTCAACTGCAGGAAATGTTTCAACCTTATTAAACACTAAGGCATCCAACCACAAAACCCAGATCCATAAAGAAGTACAGTTCATTACCTCAGCCACTCAAGGAACTGCCTGTATTTACCACTTCTTCAATTTTAATCTTTTACTGCTGTTGGTTTAAACATGTACCATTCTTTAGAAAGGAACTGTGTCTTCAGTTCTCCAATCCCTCACCAGGATGCTACATGATAGAAACATCTTGTATTTGTGACTCATCTTCCAGTGGCAAGTCTGATGACCATTTGAGCAAGATCACACAGTTCTCACAGCTCTAATTAAGTTATATACCAGGACACCATTTCCCATGCATACAGAAGAATTGAAGTGTTAACACCTGCGCATCACTGTAATTGCTATGAGGCTTATATACCTGGCAGTAAATTACATCATACATAGACTAGAAAAATTTCATTCTGGTATGAAATGTTACATCTCCAAAACAAGAAGTTTCTTATGACAGCAACAGTTGAACTTTTGCTTTAATTATTACCCACTCTTGCTTGCCTGACACCCCTTCTCATCAGGACCATATAAGCAAGCCTGTTTGATCAATTCAAGCAAGTTCCACAAGTATGTTTACCTTGTAAGGACTGGAGTAAAGCTCTTAACTTTTCTACAAAATATTTCAAAACTAAATCAAAAGTTACCTACATTTCTTGGGGAGGACAAAATAAGATTCCCAGTAATCAAAAGAAATAAAGAGCTTAAAAAAATTATCAATTCTATGGTGTTAAATACTAACAGAAAAAAGTAGCTACTCTTTTTCATGTCTAAGCCCTCATCCACGAAAATGAAAAAAGAAAAAACAAATTTAAAGAGGCACCACTGCATAAATATGCAGCTATCTCTGCTTTCTGTGAGAAAGGTTTCACCTCAGTATTTCCCCACAGTTAACAATGAAAGTGATTTTTGGATAATCAGCATGTCTTGTTCTCCTTGGAACTTGTAATCATGACTTCTGCAGAATTAAATCACATGGACTGTCAGCAATGTATCCAGAGCTCTGAATGAATAAAATTGCAATTCCAGGAGTCTATTAATCTTGCAAATTAATTTGACATTCATTGTGGTATGTCTGATCAGGGCAAACTACTTCGCTATTGTGCATACGTTCAGAAGTATTGCCTGTCACAATAGCTATTTGAAACAGTGTTAGAAATCTAAGGAAGTCTAGCAACACCCCACTTTTAAACAACAGTGAATGATTCCCCTTTCATTAGGAAGCTTGGGTTGATAATATCACCAGATTCAGTTTCACCCACTCAACTGAATCTCAGATTTTCTGGGTTTCCGGTATAAACTACAGCGCATCTTCTCTGTCACTTTTGAAGAGAATACAGGTAGGTATGTCTCTTATTTGTTTCCACAATATTTAAAGTTGTTGCAAGTCCATTCTCTTTCTCCCAGTCTGCTAAACACATGCAACGTTCAGCCAACATTTAGCTGGTCAGCAGAGCCAGAGAATTGTATTTCCAGGACCTTATTTTCACACTGGGAACATTTTCAAAGCTGTTGGTTCCTAGTGCCTGGCACACTAAGCAAAGTAAATAAACACATAAATAAATTATTACATCTAAACAAGCAAAGTTTCTGAGAGGTCTCTAACAACCATTTCACGGAAATACAGTTATCTGAGCTGAAATTGTGTATCTTAGGGATAATTCCGTAGAAAATGGTGCCAAATGTCAGTCATTACTCAGTATACCAGAGATATCAGTATCTGGCCAGTAACTCAGGGATACATTCTGCATATCTTTATCAGGAAATCTTTGTTTACATAAAATGTAATCCATAAAGATCATTCAAATTAATTAAAAGGTAAACAGCATGGATTTTTTAAATTGATCTAAATGCCTTGATCTTAGCCAAGGAGAATTCCATATAACTTCATCAGGAGTTTGGCATATGGGCTGTAAAAGCACGGTTAAAACAAGAGACATCTAGTAAAGTCAAAATGTGAGGAAGTATACATTTCTGGTAGCAAGATGGACTATGGTCAGTGCTATACAGCACGCCAAGTTACCATTGCTCCTGCTAAAGGAAGTCTCATGGCCTGGGGTAAAACATTGGTTTGACACCGAGTCATGCTAATGTGCCAATGGACATGGCACATGGCTGGTGATACATACTCAGCCACATGGTCTTTAACTCTATTTGAGTCTCCAATGTAGCTCTTTGGCTAGAGCAGAATAAAATACCTATCAATTCCTTTTCTGTGTGTGAATTAATCTCAGCAAAGGGGAGGAGACTGCTGAGTTCGTTCTATTGAATACTATAATACGTTTGTCTCTAAAACTGCAGTAGATCAACTAAGAATAATGCAACCTTTATTCTTTCATACATATATTAGCTTAATGAGCCATTAAAATGTCTAGTATTTAAAGCACACAATGAGATCTGTAGTTTAAGCTTCAGAAATCATCTAAATATCTTACAAGTGCTAATGGCATTCTCAACAGGAGAAATCTAGCCTTTCATGTATTTTTAAATTCCCCTATCATTCTATTTCATAGAATGTATTTATTTACACAGAAAGCAGGAGAAATGTGTAATACTGAATCAAGTAATCTGAATTAGGTGGCAAAAAAGGAACATTTATGTTGGATAATACCCTGCTCCCGATCAGGTCCCAGGAAATTCCATCCATTTTCTCTTACACTTTCTCCAGCTAATTAATCAGAACCTTCTTCCTTTCCCACTAGATCAGAGTTCCATAAGGAATCTGTCCCCTTGGAAGCAAGTACCAATCCACAAAGGGGCCATGTGCTTCTGCAGTGATCTCCTTATGTCCCAAACAAGCTCTTATACAGAAACATTGGCTGTAAACCTCACCATGGCAATTCCCCAGCATTCATGTGGCCTGTGACTGTAAACAAGGGAGTCATTGCCTCAGCCTTGCCACTTTTGCCTGCAAAGCCCAAACCATTTGAAACCACAGCAGCTGCATACCCAGAGGATCAAGGAAAGACAGAACATAGTTGCAGAGCTGTAACCATTTTCCTATTTTCTATCGCAGACCAACCTCATCCACTGTATTTTTCTCCTCTCAGAAACGTACTGTGTCCAGTTGCTTCTGCATGTATGGCTCAGGAACAACACCTATAAATCCGTGAAACGTCCATACAGTATTATCCTTGCATAATCTTGGCATACTCATAAATAAAATCCTTTACCGAATGGAAAATTACAGTCAGTAATTTCTAGACAGATGTGATTTTCCAAGATCTGTTATTTTTGACAGTATTCTACCAGAACACTGGTCTGATCCTTTAGTTCTATATATGATGAATAACTTCAGTAATATTCTTTTAACAGACCTTTTGAGGCTCCGTTACTTCGATTTTTCCATCATGCTATACTGTGTAACTATTACCACTGGACTAATTTAATAAGGTATATTACAGTAGAGCAGCATTTTGGCTGATTAAATGTGTATCAAGAGTGTTAAACCATCTCTTTCACCTTTATTCTAAAGTAACTGCATATAATACTATATAACCACTATTACAACTAAATGTATCTTTCATGGTTGTGAGGTTTTGAATATACCTCACTCTAAAGTCTACCCGTTCGATCAGTCTCACGGCTCAGTACTGCTAGTAAGATAAAAAAAAGAATCTATGCTATAACACTCAGAAGAAATAGAGTTTGTGAGCCAAGCAGCAGCTTTGTCATGCAACAAAAGACTAGTACAACACGCCTGAAAAAGCTCAGCAGCTTTGAAAGTGTTCCTTTTAGGCAGAAAAGACGGTTAGTAAGTAACACCACAAAAACTTCTGTAAGGGACCTTGGAGTTTTCAGGGCACAGCTTCTTTTTTCCGCCTCACTAACTTACCTGATAAATATTTTTAATATTAACTATTAATTAATTGGATTATAGGATTCTTGATTCTGGTTGAGGCAAGATGAAAACAGGAAATCAATTCATGCAGAGATCTAAAGGAAGGCCTTCAGAGCAAGGAAACCACTGCACTTTGTATTATTTGTGGAAAAAACAACGGAGAATGTTTTGAGGGGACCCTAAAACTGCTGAAGTGCTAGAAGGTATTCCAGAATACTACATTTGCAGTAACGGTGCAAAATACTGATTAGTGAGGCAAACAGGAGTAAGAAATGCCACTGGATCTCAGCATATTATCCAAGAAGTAAAAAAAAACCCAAACCCCAATACTTAACCCAACACTGCTGCAGTTTATATACTTTGACCAACCTGTCAGGCCAGCTGAATTCCAGCAGGGAATTCTGCCTGTTCAAAATAAAATTCAAGCTAACCTTGTCCTACAGTCAATCTTTCTTTTCCCCGTATTTATTTCCTTATAAAAAACAGATAATAACTGTAAAGAAATGCATTTATGCAATGTTAATTGTTAATGCTCATTTTATAAAGAGGCAAAAGATGCACCCTCAGTAGGCACATGCACACAGAGCACACGTGTATGCCACATCCATACATAAATATTTACAGATACATACACAGCTGGCCACACAGATCAGACACACACCCAGAAAACTTAACATAAACACTGACAACAGTATCAACCTTCATCCTGTTCCCTTCTCTGACTGAGCAGGATGGAAGTCCACAGATATCAGACACACATGGACACAGAGCCTTTGCCCAGGAAAGAGTTAGAAACTAATTTAGTAAGACGACAGGACAGACTGCTCTGATCAGGCACAGACAAGCATAACCACTAGCCAATTTCATGCAACCTTTTTATACCTGTGCCCCTCTGTTTTCCCACACTTGTCCCTCCTCCATATCACCTAATCCCTCCCTTTTGCTGCTTTTGATTTCTCCCCTAAGTCCTATAATGAGTCCTGTTCAATCTGAAAATGCTCTTCCCCTGCATGCCATCATGTGTTCCACTCCTTGACAGCACCTGAAAGGTGATCCTGAGAGATGCTCTGGAAGACTCATGGTGATGGGTTTCACACCTGGACACCAGGGACTGAGCCCTGGTAAGGGCCCAGATACCGTGTTCATTCCCGGGAGTCTGCAGTTTGGGCTCCTGCCTTCCGTTGTGTCCTATACTCCTCCGGGTTTATGGAGATGGGCCTGGGCATATCTAGGCCACGGGATTATTTAGCCTCTCTCTCCCCCATCGTTGTCTCTTGGTGCTCCTTTGCAGGTACACAGACAAGTTGTTACACATAACAGTGCAGTCCCATAAAAAAACAGAAGGGCACAGGCTGCAGGAAGGAGTTTGAAAATTACATTAAATTTGTACTTTTCTAGCTGAAAAGTTAATGGCATTAGAAACATCTTCACAAATGGTTTTCAGATTGAAGAGACAACCTAGTTTTTAAAATACTGTCCTCTGATGCTGCACACAAGGCAGGCAGAAATGTTGTACATAGTACTGTTGTAAGGTGCAGAGGTACCTTTGACTTTTTCCAGATCTTAGGGGTGGAGATAATCTAAATACAAAAATCCACCCATAAATAAAGATGGTAACTAAAGGAAAATCAGATGACATTCAAGTGTTTGTCACAGAATGTAGCGCAGAGATACTGCACTGGTTGGGGAGTATTCACTAAAGCTGAGAAGGTCATAGGGACTACTGTGGCTTCCCAAAGTACATTTTCAAGAAATTATCTTCTCTCCACTTGAACTACTGCAGTCAGATTCCTCTGAAGGTCCTCTGAAGAGGACCAGAAGAACATAGCTGCCAAAAAGCCAACAGTTTGCAGGTTTGCTCCTGCTGTTGTTTGATCATGGTAATTTTGAGCTTCGGCATACTTCCTGTCACAGTTCTTACTACAAAACCCCCCAAATGCATGCTCAATTAGAGATTAATGCATAGTGATCTCTTTTTTTTGTGTCTGGTTCATGTCAAACAATTTGAGAATTTTGTTTCCTGAGATTATCAGCAGCCTGATAAAGCTTGTCACAGTTTTGAGCTTGCCATTCTCCAGAAAAACTATCAAGCGATATGGCAAATAACAGCAAGTTTTCCCAGTCTAAAGAATCCACGTCCTTGAAGTTGTTATTGTAGATACACGTGCAAACACACATCTGAAAGCTTACTGAAACATAAGCTTACCATTGCCGAACATTGTCTCTTTCAAAGTACAAATTTAAATCACATTTTCTATTAATAAAGATGTCCAAATAGAGGATTTTTTAAGTTAAATTATCTATTTTCTTCTCTCTTTGATCTCTATCTATGCCACAGCAAGACTGCTGCAGGTACATTTAACGTGACCACAGGAGTCAAAGGCAGCAAAGGCCTAGCAGTTCATTCATTCTGCTCTGATACCACACTCTTCATCCCAGGAGTAAAGCTCAAAGCAAAGCCTTTCACCAGATGTACCACAAGTATGTCCCACCCTCCATGAATTCTCAGACAGAAATACTGTTCTGCCCTTCAGCGTTTGCCTCCTTGTATCTTCCTCCTTAGGCTTTAAATTTTAACATAAACACAGGATTGCCTTCTCAGATACATGCATTGCACACTCCAACCAATTCAGCCCCTCTTCACACTCCATTCTGGGCTTCATTGCCAAGTCAAGGCTTCCACTTTTTGAGTTTGCAGGCTCAAACGTCCCCCCTCCTTCCTCCAGCAACCTTGTCTCTCCAAAACCCACATGAACACACACTAACATGAACCCTTGTCACCACACACACCCCCACCACCAGTGTTTTGCACTTTATTCTCCCAGAAACTGTGGGGCCTGGCAGGTCTCAGGGCCACCTGCTCCAAGCGAGACGCTGCTTTAACTTTTCTGCGTCTGGCACCGAAAAGCATCTGTATTTGCACAGCGACACCGAAGTTTCTCAGGGTGCAGCAACAGCAGAGGAAAGCTCTCCAACCACCAGCAGCCAGCCAGACCTTCCAGAACATTCCTGGCAGGGGAATGCCAGGCTCCTGATAGGGTGCCACGAGCTGCCTTCGCCTCGCCGCGCCGCGCCGTTTAGTCAGCTGGAGGCAGAGGGCATGCCCTGCAGGGGGTCCTACAGGCCGAGGGGGCAGCGGGGAGGCCTACACTCCCCGGGCGGCCGCCCGCGGCCCCACGGCGTCACCCTCGGCCCCGGCCCGCGCCCCGCCCCTCCCCTTCCACCGAGGAGCGACCGGAGGGCCCCGCCCGCCCGGAGATGACGCCAGGGCCGGGAGGCGGCGGCGGCCGCGCTGAGTGGCTGCCGCGCCGCGCGGGGCGGGGCTGGGGCAGCGCGAGGCGGTCCGTTGGCGGGGCGGGGCCCGGCAGCCGTTGGCGCGAGAGTTGAAGATGGCGGGGGCGGCCGGGGCCTCTCCGGCAGCGGCGGACGGCGGCGGCTGCTCGGTCCCGCCGGCCGAGGTGGAAGCTGTGGTCGCGGACTGGATGCTGGAGTTCGCCTGCTGCTGCCTGTGCCGGCACTTCGGGAAAGGGCGCGAGGCCGAGTTCCTGCGGTGGAAGAGGGTGGCGCAGGGTGAGGGGCGGCAGCCGTGGCTGGGGCTCCGAGGGAGCGGGCGCCTGTGGCTCTCAGGCGGCTGCGGCCGCTCTGAAGGCAGCGTGTCCCTGGAAAGCCTGCGGGGCAGCTGTCTTTAGGACGCTAAACGGCCTGCTAAAGCTCTAATGGTGCTTCTGTGCTTAGTTCTCGTTCCGTGTAAGCACATTCTATATACGTGTGTAGCCTTCTAATGATGGCGGTCGCTAGCTTTTGAGGACTCCAGGAGATTCCTAGAATACGGGGTAGTTGTTGAGCCGATTTAATGGTATCAGCAACATCTGCATGTGCTGAAAACAAAGGAATGTAGTCTGAATCTTTGTTTACTTGTTTCTACTGTAAGGTAATCGCAGTATTGAAGAGTTTTTTCACGTTTGGTTGAATTAGACCAGGAAAGCAAACTGAACTGTTCCAAGAAAACAGTGGTTGCTGAGGAGTTGGGGTGAGGACTTTTAGATTATTAGGTGGAATACAAGCATTGGTGTTAATCTTCTTGATTCTGTGAAGCTTGAATGTATGACTTGTTTGCCTGTATGCCATCAGCAGATACTGAAGCTGAGGCCTCAGATGCTGAGAATTCAAGGCTGCTGAAAAGTTGAAGAGGACATAGTGAAGAGATGAAAATGTGGTAAATACGTTGGGTTCCTAGAGTTTATATTCAGGGTTATAGTAGAAGGCTAGAAGTATTTCAAGGAACTGTAGTCCAGCAGACAAAGTGGAAGGAAGTCTGGTGTCTGGCTTTTGAATTGAAAAATATGTTTTTAAAATGAGAAATACTTAAGAGTGAGATTAGTTAATAGCAAATGGCTAGGCCTTAGGTAATGAGGGTTTATGGTGGTTTTCTCTGTTAGAAATAATATTCCTGAAGATACTAGGTTAGGGCTTTTGGGTATTTTGTGTGTGTGTTGTTCTTGATTCGAGCAAATGTGATAGTATGACATCTTCAAACTTCCGCAAAGATTGGAGTACAATGGCATGCCAAATGATTAGTAAGGAGATTGCTAAGAGAAGCTGTAAGAGGTAAGAAATCTAAAGATAGCATAATAAAGTATGTTGAATGGGGAGCTGCTAGATTCAATTATTAATGGTGCTTTTTGGTGTTTGGCCTTGGGACTGTGGCTCAGTGGGAGAATTGTACTGAAATTTCATGAGCACATGGCTGGGAAGCAGAGACACTGTCGACACAGAAGCAGATTGGAATATCTCCTGAGAAGAATAGGAAGACTTTTGAGTACCCTGTTAGTAGAAACAATTAATTAAACTGTACAGAATGCAAGGTTATGTGGCACTGGGAGCTAACAGCAAATTTGGAATTTGTTCCTGCTGTGTTCAGTAACATAGGAAAGAGTTTGGCGTATCAGTACTGTAAGATAACAAAGTCGAAAGTGTGAAAGTCTATGGAAAAAGCTAAGCAGAGACATGACTGCATTACGAAAGTGGATGTGAGGTGTTTTCCCTAGAAATACAGAACTATTATTCTTGCATATGTCACAGTGAGACCCTACCAAAAGAATGATTGGCTGTCAACAAGAAGTTCAACTCAAACTGAAGCCAGTGCAGAAAGGTAGAAAGGTTAGGGAAACAAGATGAGCTGTTTTATTAGGAGATAAATAATAGTTCTGTATAGCTCAGTATGCTGCCAAGTAGAAAGAGCTAGGTTACCCGGGATTAAGGATTTAATGACGGGTGCATCTCTTGTCTACCTTATCCTGCCTTGAGAGGATATTATGGTCTATATACCTGAACTAGCTTGTGTCAGTATCTACAATGCAAGGAACTGGAATTGTAGAATTTGTAATGAAAGGCTGAAATGATAATTACTTTTGAAGTGACCGTAGGGAGGAAAGCAATTTATGATTGCGGGCACTATTAACAAATTAATAGAGAAAATACCTTAGGGGTGGCGAGGGAGAACAGTCAGGGAAAGATTGCTAAGGCTACTTTCTTTCTGTTTGTGTTACTTGTGAGTAATTGCTGCTTAAGGACCTGGTGTTTTCACAGTAAACACTTCCAGGTTTCTTTTCCTTTGGAATAGGTCCAAAGGAGTTAAATTTGTGTCCTCAAGACTGCTCTATTGTCAAACCAAGCACAGTCCCTGCAATGCGTCCCTGCTCTGAATTAATGCACTAATGTAGGTACACCTTAAAAGAATGGAGAAAGCTGAAATGTCTCAAGCTACTTGCCTAGGATGACCCCTTCTAGTTCTGTGGAATCCTTCAGCCTACAGTATTATGCCTACTTCCAAAATGTCCGAGCACTGGCTCCCTCTTCAGGGCATGATGATGGTGCTTATTTCTAGCATTGAACTCATCCAAACTCTTTCTGAAATTGAACTCTCCTCTGCCATGGAAATGCATAAATTTGATTATAATGAGTAGCACTTCGCTGCTGTTCTAAGCAATGTTCTTTTTTTAGTTCCTATAGGAATTAAAAGCTCTTGTGTCACCTGTCCTCACTGAAGCAGTTGTAAATACATTCTTCCAAGGCCAAATGGTAATATCCTGCTTGAAATTAGCTTAAATAATGATTTGGGGCTATTTAATTACTTTGTAATTTCATATTCATAGAAAAAGGTCATACACTAATAAGGAAGTAGGCAAAGTACTTCCAAGTTGTGTCATTGCAAAACTTGGGGGTCCCATGCTGTAGAATCCTGGTTTTTGCTAGGCTGATACAGAAATGTGTGCATAAACACTTCCTAAACTAGGGTGTTCAGTCTGCAACTTAAGCAAGTCACTTGGCAGATTCTTCACGTTTCAGAATATGTTTCTGTTATGCTGTGAAGATGAATTACTATACCCAGCACACTAAAATATGAAGTTCACAGTAACTAGTATGATGGAAATAATCTCATGATAGCTCTCATTCTAAAATATGTAACAATTATTCCAACATTCCAACCTTATGAGGAAGACTTCACTTGTAGATTTACATTTCTGACTAAGCTCCCCCTGTAGCTTTTACTGCTTTTAGTGTCAGTTGCTGTAGCAGTAAGCAGCAACTGTTACCAGTCTGCAGGTAGCTGGTCTTTTGTGGGCATTCCACAGAAATGCTCTCTGGAGCAGACCCTTGACTTTCCTAGCAAACTACTGAGCAAAACAAAACACTTAGGTATGTAAGATACTGTTGTCTTCTGATTTGATGAAAAGCCTGTGATGCGTCTTACGCCTTCTAGGATACTGTTGTGAACTGCAAGAGGGATAGGTTTTTCTGGTCAAATTCTTAAGTATGATTTAAGTTCTTCTAACATGAAAGAATATTGACTAAATGTGCTTCATCAGTTTCCTAATGAATAAGAAATTTAGCAGGTTATTAAAGTCTGATAACACAGTGTCTAGTATATTTCTAGCCACACTGTGGCAGTGCTGGAGCAAGACTGACTTAACTTTTCTTTTCCAGCTCTTATTAATGACCTCTCCAAAATACCTCCACATCAGAAAAAAACAGTGTATCTTTGTCAGCTTTTGATAAGAATTGCAAAAGGACAAAGCCTTGGTAAGTACTCTGAATCTTTTTTTTTCCTACTTGTTTAAACAGATTTGCATGAAATTGCACAGAGGTGTGTTAGGTGTGCTTTTACTGTACATATATAAGTAAAATGACTGAACTCTACATTTTGGACTGTCTTTTTCTTATGTGCCTGAGCTGTATGCAGGACCAGTGTTATTTTGTCCTCACAGACTGATCTGCTTTGAGTTTGAATGACTATACACTTCTTATAGATCTTTTTTTTTTTTTTTGTCAGAGTAGCATCAACAAAAGAAATATACTGGAAAAGACTGACCAGCTTTTAGCAATATTTTCAAGTTTAAAGCACAGAATGTGTGTTTATTTTCTTTCTGCATGTGTAACTAAAGTAGGACAGACAGTAGGAATAAGCATGTGGATGAAAAGGATGACTGCCCTTGTTGTTTACAGAATGTTGTAAGATTTTCAGCTGGCAGCAGGTCCTTGGGATTCTTATTCACTACCAAGTCTCCTGTTTGGCTGTAGTAACAACTTGCTGATTTTGTCAGCGTTCAAGTTTTTGAAAGACTTAAATTTTTTGCTGCAAGTTTTCACTGCTTGATAAAACTCACTGGAGTTTAAAGACTTTAAAAGTAGTCTTGCTAGTGTGGAAGGGAAAAAAAGAAGTAGTCTATTCTAGACTAGCCACAAAGACTTGTTATTATAAAAATGAAACATTGCTTATTGGGTAATAACGCTGCTCTTAATTTAGTTCAATCTTAGAATGATATTGTAATATTTAAAATAGTTCTTCATAAACAAATTACGAAACTTTTCCAATGTGTTGAAACTACATTATTAAAACTAGGGAATAAGACTTCAGTGTGTTTTTATCAATCAGTGTAGAGAATGACCTGTATGGTGAGGAAGATTACATGTGCTTAGTAGGTATTATGTCAGATGTAGTTGCACAATGTACGTGGAAAGCTAATATATTGTATGGTAGCTTTCCTAATTCTTTTCCAATTATTAAAATATTTGATGTGTCCTGAGCCTTAAAACAGTAGGCTTTCAGATGCCAGCTCTTTAAGAATTAAAAACTTTGTTTTTACAATATTAAAATAAACTTAATGTGAAGTGTCGTATTACTTGATTGAAATAGTAATTAAACACAGAAGTATATTTTTCATGTGTTTGTAATACTATTTAATTTTCAGTGTTTGTCTTCTGCTGTAGCAGTTATCAAATGCTCTTTATTTTTTCAGTATTCCTTAAATTTTGTTCTATCTGAAAAATGCTTACTGTATTAAGGGATAAGAAGATACTGAGAGAGATTCTACTACGATGTCATATAAAATGAAGAAATAATTGAGGCTGTAGTTCGGTGAACATCTTGAGCTAAGGTGGCAGTGCCATGGGGAGAAAAATAGTCATGTACCTGCCAGCTCCTACTGTTGTGCTGCTGTGTTCACTTGTGTGGATGTGCAATGACCAGAGTGGCAAACCGTTTCTAGAACATTGAGGGGATGGTTATTAGGCTGGGCTAGACTTCTGCCAGATCAGGTCACCGATCCAGCTTGCTGGGAGCTTGGGCAAACCTTGGTGTTGGCACAGCAATACAATCACATGGGAGATTGCTTCTGATTTTTCAGCGGTGCTCCTGTGTTAAGCTGTTTGACTTTCCCTCTCAGTTTAACCATTTTGGATATAACAAAGTTAAGACAAGGAAATTTAGAGAGACTGAAGGGGGGAAAAAAACCTTGGGGTAGTGGTTATATTACAAATTTAAGTGTCAATGCCAAATATTTTGATATCTGATGACAGATTAATATAAAAGTATTATTAATACCAATCCAAATACATGATGCTAAACTTAGCACTATTGCAAGTGGTATTTTAAGCAAAGAATAATTAGTAGACACATAACTTCCCTTAAAAATGCAATGCTAATGTTAGCAAGAGTAGGAAGAACCAGTCTGAAGAGAAGGCAGTTACTTCAGGTCTCTTAAAGAGAGAAGAGAGACTAAAAATATTAGATGAAAAAGGGATTGAAATTATGTATAATATATATTGCTTTATTGTGTATAAATAATGTAATATATTGCACTTATCCTTTAATTCTTTTTTTTTTCCCCACTAAGAATGCCATTTTGAAAATGATCAAAGAATTTCACCTTTGGAATCTGCTCTGTCTTTCTGGACTTCACTTGAAAAGGAAGAAATTAAACTTGAAAAGCTTCATGAAAATATTCGTCACTTAATTCAAATTCAGGTCTGTGTGTCTTAATCAGAATGCTTCAGGATGCTGCCTATTCATTCTGCTAAAACAGGGCTCCTTCTTCAAAAAGACTGGGCTATTAGCAGGTTGAACTGAATTTTCTAAGTTTGTTGTGTTTGCAAGTACAGAGTAAACAGATCTGTAGAGGGGACCTTTTCCTATCCAAATTGGTTCCTGTTTGTCCCAGTTCAAAATTGTTTCAGAATCTGCCAATCTCGAAAAAAGAAAAAAATATAGGGGTTGTTTTGCTTAAATAATTATTTTTATTAGAAAACTTAATTTCAGAGACACATGTGTAAAAACATGTTGATAGCTATTTGGGACTGTGAAAAGTCTTTCAGGGAAAGATGAAAGTAGTATTTACAGCATGTTCCATACTTAGTAGATAGCAGTGAGGATCCATGTAAATACCTGTTGGAGAGGTTTTAGGCCTTCTTACATGAGATTTAATATATACTTCAGAACAAACTGTTTTAACTAGATAATTAAGAACTGTTAAATATATAATGCTCTGGATTTTGGAAGTCTTAAAAAACTAAAAGTGTGACTTTTTTTTTCTGTATCAGATGAAATGTATTTCAGTGTATCTTGTAATTGTATTTGTAGATTATAGCAGTCTATATGGAAAATGGGTATTTCAAGGAGGCTGCTGAAGTTCTTGGAAGACTATTTACAGACTCTGAATCAGATAAGGTAGTAACTTGCTTAACTTGCATTAAGCTCTCTTGTTTTCAGAGAAGAAGGGAATGAGTTTCCAAAGCTAGCAGTTGCTACCTGCATAGTTTTGTCCTAATTACAGCCTATGCAGTCATGTAGACACCTGTGGCATTGGTAAATACAAAAAGAAATTTGTGGCTAGGGTATTGATAGAAATAATAGGTGATTTGGAGGAGTAAAATGCTTCTAGCAGCGGTTGTTCTTCACTGTGGCCAGCATCAGTCCAAACTTCATCCCCTTTCCTGCTTCATGTGAAGAGTGAGAAGTCAGTACAGAATCTGGGAATTTGCTATTGTTTTTTCAGAGTAAGTACAGTACAAACATGCTGGTAGAGACATCTTAAGTCCCTACTAGTTTCTGCTGACTTTTTCTGAACCATTGCAGTGGTTTTTGTTGCCTGTGATTAGTGTTCCATATACTGAAGCGTCACAGGGAAGGAAAGTTCAGTAGCATCTGTAGTATAGTGTATATTATTATGTCTCTCTCTGGAAAATATAACATAGGTGGGTCAGCCCACCTTCTGGTTTGGTGTTGATTGCATCATTCAGAAAGATGCAGGTTTAAGAGCATGTCTCTTTAACATCTGAATTTGCTGGGCTGGAGAAAAGAGCAAAAGAATGACTGCAGGCAAAAAGAAAAAAAAGGCAAAAATGCTGGCTCTGTCTTCCTCTGGTATATTAGGACACATGTCCTATGTAAACAGTAGCACATTTATAACTTCAGAGGATTCAGATGTTTGGAAAGTGTAGGCTATGGTAATAGTATTTAAATTCATAACTTCTGTGTACAAGTTAGTCTTATTTAATTCTTGGGTATATTCATTTCTAAGATACAGAGTGGCTGGTAGACAAAATGTAAAGTTGCAATTAGCAGTATCAGTTGTCCTTAGTGCTACTGTACTAAATAGTCCTTTTTCTGAACACTGTAAACCCCTTTCAGCGGCAGTCTTTCTGAGGCAGCAAATGCAAAAAGAGAATCCAGTAATGAGTAGCCTTTTCTAGGTGTTCTTCATCCCTTGACAACCCTGCTTTCAATGTTATTCATCAAGGGAATGAAAATAAAGATCTCTGGAGAGTTACACTTAACAGTTTACTGAGCGTATAAACTCCTGATAATATGCCTAGTGAACTCCAGAATGCTTTCTAACTGTAGCATGAAGTTATGCAGGCATATTGAGGAAACACTATAATAATCATGTTTAGCTTTCTGTGTTGTCCTGTTTAGCAGGGTATGTTTTTGCATTGTGTAAAGCTGTGCTTTCCATAGCCTTTAAGGGTGAAGTTGGCAACTGTAATTAGAAGCAAGGATCCATATGTTCCCCTTCTCCAAACCTTCAGTTACAGTCGTTTGATAAGTAGAATGAAGGATTACATTGAACTTTTCATGAAAGAAAAAGGAACTAACTTCTTAATACAGGTATGTCAAAACTGTTTTCAAAACAGGTACATGATGAGGTTAGATTTATACTTTCAGTGGAGTTGTTTAGGCAATATTCAGTTAATTGTGTTAAATTAAAAGGAAGCTTAATCTTCCTTTGGATTGTCTTATTAATTAAAAATAACTGAATACTTGTTTAGGACAAAGTTAGTAGGAGTAAGACTACTCTAAAATATCTGTTGTAAATGTTTTTTCCCAACTGTTTTGATTAGAAAAATAGTTAAGAAAAAAGCATAACTTAAGGTCTGCATTATTATATGTTTAAGAAAAGTGATTCTGATGTGAGACACGTTCATGTAACTATATATTTAATGCTTTTCTTGTTCAAGGCTTTGTGACTTCTGTCCTGGTTTTAGCTGGGGTAGAGTTAATTTTCTCAGTAGCTGTGTTTTGGGTTTAGTATGAGAATAATGACGATAACATACTGATGTTTTAGTTGTTGCTAAGTAGTGCTTGCACTAAATCAAGTTCCCATGCTCTGCCAGTGAGGAGGTGCACAAGAAGCCAGCAGGGAACACAGCCAGGACAGCTGATCCAAACTAGCCAAAGGGATATTCCATGCCACAGAATGTCATGCTCAGTATATAAACTGGGGGGAGATGGCCGGGGCAACCAGTTGCTGCTTGGGGACTGGCTGGACATTGGTCAGTGGGTGGTGGGCAATTCTACTGTGCATCACTTGGTTTTCTTGGGTTTTATTCCTCTCTTTTTCATTACTATTATATTTTTTTATATTTTACTTTATATTAAACTGTTTTTATCTCAACCCACAGGTTTTACCTTTTTCCCATTCTCCTCCCCATCCCCCTGGGGAATGTGTGGTACTTAATTGCTTGTTGGGGTTGAATTATGACACTTCTCATACTAAAACTAAAAGATCAAGACCTATTAATCTGGCTAAAATCTTTAGGAATGTCAGAACTTAGGAGATGGAAAACTATTATTGATGTTTTCCTGTAAATATAAAAGATCCTTACAGTCTTGCTCAGAAGTGATTTAAAATTGGCAGGAACAACATTCCTCCTGCAGTACATCTTCAGGAGGATTGTAAAGAATTTCTCTTATGTTTACTTCCTATAAAAGAATATTGAATTACTGTATTACAAAAGCACAGACATCTAAATGTAATAAGAAGCAAATTTTAAATAAACAAACCTGAAGTTCCTCGGGAGCTTTCATTTTCTTACCAAAGAGACTAGAGAACTGATTAAATGCATTCAAGGTATAATACAAGCAATACCTTTTAATGGTTTCACTTGGCTGTCGGTTTTCAAGTTTATTTTTCAAAGCTACTTCTTTGAATGGAAGAGGAGATGGAGGTGCTGAAGGCCCAGAACTCCATACTAGTATACTTGGGCCCTCTGTGTTGCACCTGCACTGCCTGTACATCTGTGCTACTGTCTGTACCAATGCTGCAAATCTTACTTCTGAAATCTTTACTTGGACTGATTCACTCTGGGACATGGAGGAGACAATTCTATGAAGAGTTCCCACTTCTGCTGTGTAATGCACATAACTGTTTCCTAGCAGTGTATCCTGTATTCTCTACAGAAAATCACTCTAGCTTTAACTGTTAATCTCTTCTCTTTCTATGGTTATACTTCTACATACAGCACCAGAAGAATAATTTGTGTTAGAAGGGACCTTTTAAAGGTCATAGAGTTCAACCTCCTTGCAATGAGCAAGGGCATCAACTAGATCAGGTTGCTCAGAACCCTGTCCATCCTGACCTCGAAGGTTTCTGAGGATGGGGCATCTACTACTTCTCTGGGTAACCTGTTCCAGTGTATCACCACCCTCATCATAAAAAATTTCCTGCTTGTATCTAGTCTGAATCTACCCTTCTTTAGTTTTGAAACAGTTACCCCTTGTCTCTGTTGCAACAGGCTCCGCTAAAAAGTTTGGCCTGTTTTTCTTATGGGCCCCCTTTAGGTACTAAAAGGCTGCAGTAATGTCTCCCTGCCACCTTCTGCTGGCTGAACAAGCTCCCCTCTCTCAAGCTTTTCTTCCAAGGAGAGGTATTCCATTCTTTTGACAGTTTTTATGGCCCTCTTCTGGCCCTCTTCCAACAGGTCTGTGGCTTTGCTGTGCTGAGGGCCCTAGAGCTGGATGCGGTACTCCAGGTGGCGTCTCACAAGAGCAGACTAGAGGGGCAGCATCACCTCCCTTGACCTGGCTAAACTTCTTTTGATGCAGCCCGCAATACAATTGGTCTTCTGGGCTGTGAATGCACATCGCTGGCTCATGTCTTGCTTTTCACCCACCATAAGGTGGTCTATGTTGCTAGACTGTTCTGTAAGTTGCTTTTTCTAGGTTATTGTCAAGTGTGGAATCTACAGGGTTGTAGCTCATACAGCTGTTGAAGCTCTTGTGCTTCGAGAAACTCTTACAGGTTAGCTGCCCGAAAAACAGTCTGCAGATAATGCATTACAAGGAAAAAGGACCTATACCAAGAAAGCATTAATCTGAATACTTTAATTTTTCTTAATTATTTTTTAAAAGAAATAAAATTTATAATCTTTAAGGACAAGTACAACTTGAAAGTTACTGTTAACTTTTAAAATACAATATAGTAGATTTAAACCTTTAACTAAATCCTTTCTACACTTTTGTCTGTATGAAAACATGTCCTTATTTTCACGTGTTTTGCTACCATCAACCACTGTAAACGAGCTGTTATTCTGAAAAATTACAGAGGAAAGATGTGGCTTTGTTAGCTATGAAATTTCTGACAGTGAAACATTTTAGTCTGTGACTGGGAATATTCTGTGACCAGAATACCTTCGAGTATGATTGAAGGAGTGAAATGGAGAATACCTTTATGTTACCTGCCTCTGATAAATGTTGAGAGACTCCACAAGCTACTGTGAAGGACAGGTTAAGATTTCAAAAAGACTGAAACTTGGGTGGATGACAGAAAACTGACAGGAAGCAAAAGCAAGCCCTGAAAGAAATAGGTGAGAAGTGGGAGCAACTGCCCAAGCAGAGAGAGAATTAATATTGGGCCTGTAGTGAATCTGTCAATTTAGAATAAATTTGATATTTGAGTGTTGCAAAACAGGTCACTTCTCAGGATGTATAGACAGTGTTGGATGGAAGATGGTTGCCTCTTATGCCAATGATATGTTATGATAGTGCACAACCAGGTGGGGATTTTTATGGTTTGGGCAGTAAGTATACCGTTAAGATGCTAGAGAAGAAAGTTTATAGCGAAGTGGCAAGTATGACCTCATGTGGACTAAGTGTTTTTTGGGGGGGTTGTTTTTCTTTCTGGTGTGGGAGGGTTGAAGGTCTTATTTATTATGGCAAGTAAGCGGGAGGAATCTAGGGAAAAGTACAAATCTTAAGATCTTCTGGACATTCAGTAAAGAATAAATAACTATTCCTCCTCTTGGGAGTGGAGGAGAAATAATCTTAGTTTGTTGCTAAAAGTTTAGGCAGGATGTTATAAAATTTTCTTGCTAATACGAGAGAAGTTACGTTACAAACCTAAAGTCAGATTAGGTGTGTCCTTTGGAAGTGTTACAGGTATGCTTGATCCTGCCATGCACTACAGAACTAGATAAACTTATGAGGCCTGTCAGTTTCCAGTTTCTAATCTCATTATAAAAAACAGACTTTGGAGTACTTTGATAGTATTTGCAGTCTTGGTTAATCTCTGCACTGTTTCCCACACCTATATGTTCAGTTATTATGCAAGTATGAATTGTGCTTGTGTGTCCATACAAATATTGCTTATGGCTATGACTAATATTTCTCTTGAGTTAATTAGCTGATAAAGATCTTGATGGAGTTCAACATAACACACTAGAGTTGTTTTTAAACTACTTATTTTAATGGTAATACCTCTGAAGGGTCTGTGAAGTAAGCACTGTTGTTAGTCCTAGTAGAGAGTACACATATTAATCTTAATGTGAACTACTGGCTGGCTTTTACTTTAAAGTATCAATTCCATTTCTCACAGGCAGCCACAAAACAGGTAGAGTCTGAAGGACTGGGAGCACCAGCACTGGAAAACAAAACTGTGAATGTCAATGAAAACGACAGAAGGAATTTGGAAACAAAACAAAGGTTTGCATTAAGTATTAAACTGCTGAGGGACATGCTTGGGTAGTAACTTGAAACTTGTAGAGCTAAGAGTAGATAGAAGGAAGGACGTTAAGTTCCAGAATGCTGTCTAATAGAAAATTAACTACAAGTACATTCTGTTTTTTTAAGTTTTGGCTTTTCTGTGCTTGTTACTTGTGGCAGTTATGTCAAATAGCTTGGCATTAAGTTTAAGTTCTTGTTGAAGACATACATCTTTCAGTTTAAACTGAAAGCTGTCAGTTTTGTATAACAATAAAGACATAGAAATTGCTTTTTTTTCTTCGTGCTTGATTGAGGTTCTTTTAGTGCTGCCTTCCTAATTTCAGGCTATAGGTTGCCTAGAGAAGAAAGACAATAAGGAAAATTTAATCTATTAGTTTTCTTTACAGCTAAACACAAGATTCTCTTAGTTGGGTTGCTTCATGATTCTGACAATGCAAACCCTCCAAAGAATTTCAACTTTTCTAAAAATTGCTGGGGGAGCTTGAAGCCCAGTTTCTTCCCTCCTCCCTTGACTTTTTTCAAAAATACTGATATTCTAGGTTTATCACCACTTTTTTTTCATGGAGAGTAAGTTGCAGTCTTTAGTTGGAATAGAGTTTGTATTCCTGCAGTTTTAGACATTGAATACTTGGCATTGTTTAGTTAAGGCAAATTGACTGATGTAGACAGGAAGACAAGTGATAAGATTATTGCTTTTTAGGACAGCCCCTGACACAATTACATCTGAGAGATATGATGAAAGACTTGATTAAAACTCCTGTGGAAATACTCCTAGATTGTGAAGATGGTATGAAAAAAGTAGATGTGTAAAATACCTCATGTCAACTTAAGTGTGTAATGTGTTGTGTATGTCTCCTACAGGTATAGGGAAGCAAGGTTAAGAGGGATAATGCATTGAAGCAGTTAGTGTTTGTATGCCACTATTTCTGTAGGGAAATCTTGGGATTTCCTTTCATTTAAATATGGCTGAATCACATAAATGGCAAGTTGCTGCCCAGGAATTTTTTTGCCTTTTTGTTTTTTTTAAGATCAATGAAAGAGGAGGAGAGTATTACAAATCCATCACCTGGAGATCTAAAACCCACCAAAATAAGGTAAAAATGTTGTTGTTGCTTTTGGTCATAGACATTTAAGGAAGTTCTGTATATATTTACTTCAGTACTGTGTTCTTTGCAGGCCTCGTTCACAATGGAAATGCAGTGCAAACCGTGTTCTTCGAAGTGAGTATTAGCTTATTTTTACACTTCCAAAACAGTCATGTCAAACACTTCTCTATCCCACACCCCCTGCAATAATTGATCTTTGATTTGATATCTGCTATCTAGTGTGATTGGATTAATAGAAACGTGATTGTGGTGAAAACCCTCCTAGTTGCGTGTGTATTCATGCAGAAACCAGATTTGGTGGTTGCCACATTTAGGAAGATATGTGGTGGATTAAAGTTCTCTGGCAACTCATTTTGCAAAATAATTCACTATTTTCTGGTTTGTTTGGGGGTTTGTTTACTTGTTTGCTTTACTGGGATTTACGGTATTTTGTGCAAAAGAAAGCTGGTAGAGGAATACTGAAACTTGTTTTTTTCTGATTTATGACCTAAATAACTTTGGAGGGAAGGAATTAAAGAGGTTGGCTGACTGGAAAAACAAATTGTAGTTTAAAATGCACGAAGTTAGGATGTTTGTCCATCTTCCTGGTATTAGTTTTTAAGAATTTACAACATGGATTATATAATCCTTATAAGTAGGTTCTGAAAACCATTAACACCCTTTTACTGCAGAGATGACATTATAGCTTCTGCATGTGGTTGTGTTGTACTTGGCAAGACAAATTCTTAAGGTGCCTTGAATACGTGCCACAGTTAGAACCTGACATGTTCTGTGGAAGTGATGGAACCTGGATATAAAGTATCATAGCTCTGATTGCTAGTTAGCTTCCATTCTCGCTATGTAAATAAGAGCAGTATATATTGTATAAATGTTTTTACCAGTGTGAAATAGCAATGTTTCATTATTATGTACTGATTTTTACCTGAAATATATTTGAAATATAATTCTTCTGTGAGATCTATTGCATAGAAAATATAGTGACTTTTTTGAACAGACTGATCTTTGAGTCCTTGGGCTAAGGTGAGATTCATGTGTGTGCATATATAAAAGCATATTCTTATATAAACAGATACTAAAATTTTCCCGTTATGTCAAAGCATATCAAAATAGTGTACGTTCTTGTGTCTAAACGGTAGAATGCAAAACTGCTGCCTTAATGTTGAGTCCTCATATCTCTGGGTGTGTAACTATTCTCTTCTAGGCCTAAACAACTCGCAAAATCTGGAAAAACGTGGAGATGCTTTGACTTATGGGCGAAGACGACAGGTTTGTACCCATTCTTTAATCTAAATGGTGATAAAATTAAGCTGCACTCTATACAATTTTTTTCCCCAACTTCATTGGACTGTCCTCAAAATGCTTGGGTTTAAGATTCTCCACATTACCCAGGCTGTGCTACAGCTTCTGAAACTGTGTTAAGTTTCAATTCCTGTCTTTAAAGAAGAGGATTTTTTGTGCAGTCTCAAATATTGTTGCTAATGCTTATGAGACTTCAATTTGTTGAAATACAGTTACTAAAGCTTAGTCTGACTCTTCAAAACGTGGAAAGAAGAAAAAAAAATCTTTCCGCTCTGGATTAAAGAATTCAGGATGTCATCTGGTTGTGAGTTTTGAGCAAACATCAAAGACTTTGTTTTCCCACTTGGAAGGTTAAAGATTTAGTAATTTTATAATTCAATACTTTGCTTGTATGAGGTAAAAACGGATATTTACTTGGGAAACTACTCTGGTTTTTATAAACAAATTAAGGTCTTTTTGTAATGCTACATTTCAAATAGTCCTTTGCATTCTCTTAATGGGTAAGCCTATTCCATTGAATTACTTTAAAATAATTGTACTCTGTTCACTAACACTAGAATTCTGTATTTGGGGGAAGTATAGAAGGATATGCCTTAATAGAAGGAAATCTGAAGCTGATTTGGTGTTGGGGTGAACTGTTAGAAACTTTTTTTGAGCACAGCCAATTTTCTTCAGTTATGATAAAATGATAAACACTTCTGAATGAAATTACTGTTAAATAAGTGTCTTCCAATTGTTGAATTCCTGTTGAGAGTATGTCTTGGGAAGCAATATGGAATCTTTCTGTTTAGATAACAGTGCAAGTTACAACAGGTTTTTGGTGTGAGCAGTTTCATTTTTCTGCTGTTCATTTTAACATGTCATTTTTCATATAACAGGGAAGGACAAACCTGCTTATGTTTTTTCAGACTGACATTGAGGAGGGTTGTACTTATTCCTAATTCTTCAGGCATTTTTACTGAAGTTGAAGCACTGATTAAATCTTCAGTTACATGCTGTCCTCAAATTGATTGAGGTCCTAATGAGAGCTCATCTGTCCTTGGAGGTTAAGCAGGTTAAGCCCCCTCCTACATATAAGCAGTTTTTTCACTTTCTCACAAATCTCAGCAATAGTTAAATCACTGAGAACCTCCTTAAAAGCTGCAAATACAACCAGTGTCCCCAAAAAAAACCCACAAAAAACCCACAAAAAAACCAAAAAACCACCAAAACAAACAAAAAACCCCACAAAAACACTAAAACAAAGCAAAAAAAACCCCACCCAACACTTATTGGCTTTGCTTGTTGCCTTCAAAAACATAATGAATTACTTTATTCCAGCTTGTACTTGGATAGGTGGTACCTTGTCAGCCAGTTGCTGGTAAGCGTGCACACTTCCACCAATCTTGTTTTCAACATCAGGATTTAAACCTATTGAACCATAACTGACAGAGATAATGACAGCTTTATATTCACCTATTTTTATGTTGAGGTAGTGTGTTATGAGGTCAGCTTGCAAGCACTGTATCTAGGCCTAGGGCATGTGCACACATCTTGCTGGAAAAAATAATGTCATGTGTTTAAATCTGTTGTTACAGTTTAACTATAATTGAAATGTAAAGTCTAAATTTGTAGGAAAATATTCTGATAGTATAATGAAGAACTCATTGAAAATTTTATAAAGTCTTGAAAGAAATTAAGATTCAGAGCTATGTTTCTCAAAACACTTAGAAAAGTAGGCGTTTGCTGTCTGTGTGATAGTTAGGCCATACACCCTGCCAGTGAGACCTCTCAAATACTGTATAGAAAGCAATGATAATTGGCCTTTTAAACAATAAATCTGCTCCTCTGCTTAAAAATCTGGGTTATAAAATTGTCTGCATGCATGAAAGAATGCAGTGAATGTCAGAGCTGTTGACTTCTAGAACTTAATTTTCTGTGTAGTCCCTTTTTCAATGTTGGCATTGTTTGCTCTTGTTTTGTAAATGGCATTTCATTGCAATGGTTCAGTGCCTGTTTTCAGCCTTTCATTGCTGTGTTTTCAGTTAGCTGCATACAACAATCTGCAGTGCTATTGAAAGGACGTGTACTTTATTTTCTCATCCCTAAATTAGAGAATGCAAGTGTCACAATTTAGAGAACTGTTTGTACTCAACTTTTGTATCTTTTATGTGTATGGCAAGCCCTGTGGGTTGTCTAAAATCTGACTGACAGTTTGCCTAAATTAAAGACACTGAAAATCTGGGTTTTCAGAATTTAGTCAGACATGTATGGAAAAAAATTTCAATGTATTTAAACTTGGAGGAAAAAGAAGTCAGAGTAAAGTCCCAGAATGTACAACCAAAGAAAACAGATTACTAGAGCAGAACTGACTCTAAGGGATAACAAGATCTTTAGATATGTGAGGGTATGTCTACGTAGTCTGTCTGGCAAACTCAAGCTTTCTCTGCCAGTGCTCTGAGCTAGCCAAATGTCACATTGCTCAGACTAGGTGGTTTTTTTATTATGGTTTTTTTAGTATGTTAGCTCAAGCATAGTTCTGCATTATGTCCAATATCTTAACCAGTCTTGGTAGCTTGTAGCAATGCATTGCTATAGTCATCCCAGTGGGCACAGACAGTTTGTCAGGAGCAGGGAGCAAGTTACTGCTCTATACAGTTCCTCAGTGCAAGGAAAATGAGTCTGTGGCTTACCTGTGAGGCAGGCTCCTCACTTATATGTTAAACTGAAGAAATCTTATCTTTTGAAAAGCTCAGTATAAGCACTTCAAAAGCAAAACAAGCAAAAAAAAAATCATTTTAACAGGAAATGTAACTAATCATTACAAGTAACAAGGGTTGGGATTGTCTGTCTTGGAAGTATTTGAATTATCTGTTGCTGTAGGTCAAACATAACTGTTACTTAAATAAAATCTTTATTCAAGAAATTTTTCTGGCATGCTCTGAAATGAGATTAACTAGATGGTTCCAATGGAGTCTCTGGCCTTGTAATATTAGTTGAAAAAAAATTCACTGCTAGTGTTGCAAACTATCTGTGGAACAGGAAATATTGGAAACGGAAGTATTTTTGATAAAAGTACTCTAGAGTAGTCTACCCTTTAAGTTTATGTTTAGAAACACAGCTGAACTACTACCACTCATAGTTCTTTTGCTGCCTAGTGAGGCTTATCAGTGACTGTAGTTTCTTGAAGAGGTACTGATAGTTCCATTAAGCTGGATTAAGCCCAGCTTTCAGACGTAAAGTTTGATCTTCCCATACCTCAGCTTCCACTTTGTGTAGATGCCACATTTTTGCTTGTTGCATAATAAACATTAAGCCTGATCAAAATTATATTCTGGTATCTAAGCTCCTTCTTCCCTAGAGACACCCCCTGTCTTTCACCTCTGAGTGCTGCTGCCACTTTTAGCAGCTTAAGTTCAAGGGAAGGGGGAGAACCATGCAGAATGGCACTCAAAATTGTTACCTGGCCTATCCCCAGTGCCTGAATTGTTGTTGCTTTTAAGAGCAGAATCTTTTTAAAGATTCCCCAGAAGGGTTCCGCGTCATTAGGAAAGGAGAAAGTAATTTCTTTTTCTTACCTCCATGGATGCGGGATTTGTCTGAGCGTTCTTGGGCACATGGATCTCTTGTGCCACTGACTGACTGGGTTGTCCTGCTCAGCCCCTGCCTTGTGCACAAGCAGGGTGATACGCATTTGTCTAATGACAGCAGCCATGAGATTCATATTTCCACTGGGTACCTTATTTGCAGTTAAGTCATGTTTATTCCCCTGTAATTCATGGATTTCCTCTTTACCACTCAGTTCTACTAGTTGGCTTTATCAAGCTTAAATTTCTGTAAGTTGGGGCTATTCCTTTGCAACTGAATTTCCCTTTCTACCCAGTTCTTTACAACTTTGAAAGTTCCAGTTGTAAAGGTCAGCCGTAGCCTGATTCTCTGAGGTTCCCTTCTGCTTTATAGCCAACACCGTTTATCCATTTGATAGTTGGAGGTGATCTGTTGCTTACAGGAGGTGTTGTACATATTCTGGTAAACCTCTCTTTTCATCCCACATACTACAAATTTGGATCACTATGCCTTCAGCTTCAGCCATTTATACCTCCTATTGATTTTCTAATATTTATAAACATTATTAATTGGAACAACTAGACTGGAAAAAAAAAGTAAGCTGAGGATTTATCAGCACAGTTCCCCTTTGGAAGCCTCCATAAGGTTCTATAAGTCTGGTTGCAAATTTATCATTATAGGCATGTTAGCAAAGGATTGGTTCCACAAAACATGAGGATTATATACATTTAATCTTGGGAATACTCACAACTCAACCAGATCCTGCTGGCTACAAGACTGTTAAGGGATGTTAGAAGTGACCATCTCCTCCAGCAGCCCCAGCCCAGCACCCCCTGTCTGGCTGCTGGAGCCCAGCCCAGCACGGCAGGTCCCTGCTCAGGCTGGTGGATGTGGCTGCTGCTTTACTGTTTGCAGGCTCACCCAGTAGTGCAGCTGAGCACAAATCCCAGAGACGGAGGACCCTGACGTAGCCAGTCACACTGGCCGCTGCCCTCAACAGCACCCACATGTGGTACCCATGTAAGACATAAACACAGGCAGCCAAATCTCCTCTTTGCTGTCTGGTAGAGGTGTAAGTTTGCTAGTGAATGTACACATGTGCCTCTCTAGGTTCACAGGCTCATGAATGTTTCCAGATGTGCAAGTATGGGCACAGCTCTTTTGGTGCCCAGTACCGTGCCCCCATCTCAGCCCTCACACTTGCTTCTTGGGTCCTTTACTTGCTGACTGGTTCAGCTGGGTGCACCAAACATGAATGTTCATGTGTTTGTCCCATGGGCACTCTGTGTTCCACTTGTACTCCAGTCTACGCTTGCAAGATCTCTCCCTTTCAGGCAAAAGATGAAATTTTCACTCATTCAAGGAGATGAAGGAACCCATGCCGCCTGGGTGTCAGCTTACTGTCGCTTCTGCCAGGCTGACCCTCCAACCTGATGATAACTAGAGACTCAAAGGAAAAGCTACAAAACACATAAGGGCTCCTTCTGGTCACATTCTCCATCCTGATCCCACTCTGCCGGTCAGGACTGTTAACAGCAGGTCCTGAGGAAGCTTGTACTGGAACTGGACACAGAGAATGGGAAGGGATAACTGACAATCCAGAACCAAACCTCTGACCCTTGCCTTTGCAGCTGTGTTAATGCCAATCCCCGTGAGGGTGGCTGCGTGTGATTTCAGCTGTGTCCTGAACCCAGCTTGTTCGTACCATGTTAATAGTTGAAACCCACCCAGACTTTTCTGACCAACCTCTCTTCAATATTACCAGATACCAGAAGTACCTTTACCAGACTTATATTGACCAGACCAGAATTGTAATTACCTTTCTGTCTTTTAGCAGCAGAGAGGTGCTGGACTGACCTATGTTAAAAGCTGGGATGCAGCCATCCGTGCACACCAGAGCAGCCTACAGATGACCCTTGGCTGAAGCCCCAGCAGGGATTTCAAAAGGTCCTTTCTAAGCAGTGGCAGGGAGCAGCCTGTGGGCCTCCAAGGTGAAGCGGACCATGTGAATCCCATTCACAGCACCAGATGCTGTCACAGAAATAACCTGAATTGCAATTTAGATCAGGTCAGAGCAGGAGCGGTTCATTGCTATGGCTATAGGAGAGGACAGGGAGCAGTAGAGGGATGGCATTTCCTGATGCCTGTGAGCCTGTGTAGAAGACCAGCCTGGCTGAACAGAGAGCTTTGGCTGGAACTCAGGAAAAAAAGGACAGTTTATGGTCTTTGGAAGAAGGGGCAGGCAACTCGGGAGGCCTACCAGGATGTCATGAGGTTATGCAGGGAGAAGATTAGGAGGGCTGGAGCCCAACTAGAACTTAATTTGGCCATTGCCAATAAAAAAAATTTCTATAAATAAATTAGCAACAGAAGGAGGGCTAAGGAGAATCTCCATCCTTTATTGGATGTGGGGTAAACACAGTGACAAAGGATGAGGAAAAGGCTGAGGCACTTAATGCTTCTTTGCCCCAGTCTTTTGTAGTAAGACCACTTGTTCTCAGGGTACTCAGCCCCTGAGCTGGAAGACAGGGACAAGGAGAAGAATGGAGCCCCAGTAATCCAGGGGGAAATGGTCAGTGACCTGCTACACTGCTTAGACACAAGTCTATGGGGCTGGATGGGATGCAGCTGGTGGAAGTCCTCATCAAGCCACTTCCCATCATTTAGCAACAGAGCTGGCTCGCTGGGGAGGTCCCAGTTGACTGGAGGTTAGCCAGTGTGATGCCCATCTACAAGAAGGGCTGGAAGGAGCGTCCAAGGAACTACAGGTCTGTCAGCCTGACCTTGGTGCTGGGGAAGATTATGGAGCAGATCATTGTGAGTTCCATCATACAGCATGTAGAGAACAACCAGATGATCGGGCCCAGCCAGCATGGGTTTATGAAAGGCAGGCTCTAATTGACTCACCTGATCTCCTTCTATGACAAGGTGACCTGCTTATTGCATAAGGCTGTGGACTTTGTCTACCTAGACTTTATTAAAGCCTTTGACACCATTCCCCACAACATTCTCCTGGAGAAACTGGCTGCTCATGGCTTGGATGGGTGTACTCTACGCTGGGTAAGAAAGCTGGCTGGATGGCCAAGCCCAGAGAGTGGTGGTGACTGGAGTTACATCCAGCTGGTGACCAGTCACAGGTGGTGTTCCCAGGGCCCAGTGTCGGGGGCCAGTCCTGTTTAATATTTTTATCAATGATCTGGATGGGGGGATTGAGTGCACTCTCAACGAGTTTGCAGGTGACACCAAGCTGGGTGGGAGTGTTGATCTGCTTGAGGGCAGGAGGCTCTGCAGAGGGTCTGGACAGGCTGGACTGATGGGCCGAGGCCGAGTGTGTGAGGTTCAACAAGGCTCAGTGCCGGGTCCTGCACTTGGGTCACACCAACCCCACGCAGCGCTACAGGCTGGGGCAGAGCGGCTGGGAAGCTGCCCAGAGGAAAAGGACCTGGGGGTGCTGGTCGACAGCCAGCTGAACGTGAGCCAGCAGTGTGCCCAGGTGGCCAGGAAGGCCAACAGCCCCCTGGCTTGTGTCAGAAACCGTGTGGCCAGCAGGACCAGGGCAGTGACCGTCCCCCTGCACTGGGCACTGGTGAGGCCGCCCCTCGAATGCCGTGTTCAGGTTTGGGCCCCTCACTGCAGGAGGGACATTGAGGGGCTGGAGCGTGTCCAGAGACGGGCAGCGAAGCTGGTGGAAGGGCTGGAGCACAAGGCTTATGAGGAGCAGCTGAGGGAACTGGGGGTGTTTAAGCTGGAGAAAAGAAGGTCGAGGGGAGACCTTTTCGCTCTTTACAACTACCTGCAAGGTGACTGTACAAAGTGGTGTTGGTCTCTTCTCCCAAGTAACAACTAATATAGGGCAAGAGGAAACGGCCTGAAGTTGTACCGGGGGAGGTTTAGAGTGGGTATTGGGGAAAAAGTTCTTCACCAAAAGGGTTGTCAAGCACTGGAACAGGCTGCCCAGGGAAGTGGTTGAGTCACCATCCCTGGAGGTATTTAAAAGATGTGAAGATGTGGCACTTAGGGACATGGTTTAGTGGTGGACTTGGCAGTGCTGGGTTAGTGGCTGTACTCAATGATCTTAAAGGTCTTTTCCTACCTAAATGATTCTAGGATTCTATGTGAACTCTGGCCAGCTGGGGCAGCTATGAAGTTCTTATAACTTACAACCCGTTTTTCACCAAAACTGTGTCAGATAACCAGCATATAACAACAGTGAATGACATTTGTCAGACAAGGAAGCTCCAAACCGTACATCCTTTTACAAATAGTTCACTTCTTTGACAGTTAAATCGTTCTGACCAGCAAGACCATTAGCTGCAAATGCTTCTTAACTAGTGAGGCTGGCAAAGGCCTATGAACGTGTTTTGTTCACACACAGTGAATATGAGTAAGTAATTGCAGTGCTTTTGATCACTTGCCTATGTAAATTTCATAGTGCTATTATGAACAAGAACGCCAATTTTTTTTGCTGTTTCAGAGCAACTCCAAAATAAGTAAAGCACAGTCAATGGTTAAATGCAGAGATAAGAAAGCTTCTGGGTTGGATTTTCAGCAGTCATTTGCTCATGACATCACATAAACATATGCAGATTTTGTAAAAGTCTGGTAACTAATGATTTTTAATATGGAATCTGCTGTATACCCATAGAAGTGCCAGCATGACACCAGTGAAAACTGACCATTTATCTCCTTTCATAACTTACTAATGGTCCAGGAGACGATCAAGAGCAGCAGGACATCTCCAGTGCAAGAAGCAGATAAAGAACACAGATAAATTAAATGGAGGAGCTGCACAATACAATTCTCTGTACATTTCAATCTCACTAACATTTTAAAGTATACATTTTTTCTGTAAGTTAAGTCTTTACATTTCAGATTGTGTGGAATAAATTTTGAAAGAACATGCTATCAAAACCCAGTTTGGAATAGAACTTGATACTTACTTTTTAGAAACCGTTTTCCTACACAATTGTTTCAACTGGGGGATCCTGTTGTGTCTTTGTATAGATGATATGCAGTTCAATTTGCCTAAGGAGGTAACCTGATCATATATCGGTATGATTAGTTGTGTATTAAGCAAGCAAGGATTTGAAGACATGTGTGGAAGATCAGATTCTAGCAGAATAAGTTCGTTTAAAATAATTTCATACCAAAGTTGCCAATTGCTATTCCAGGGTGAAAAAATGGCTTTATGTAATGCACCTATATTAAAAATGCAGTGGTTAAAAATAGGCATGATAGCATGCATAGTATCTTTAGACTCTTGCTATATATATGCATATTTCTATAAGCTACAATAAAAGTTGATACTTCTGCCTCACACTTTACTGTAAAGGTAAGATTTTTTAAATTAAGTATTAGGGTTTTTTAAAATTCAGTTTTCTTTCACTCTGTGTGCAGTCTTAAAATGGTTCGTTTTGAGGTATTTGTATCAAGATACAACTAAGGAATAGCTGGTACACTGGGGAACTTCATTGAAAGGGACTGCTTACAGATGTATAATTGCTAATAATTTGGTCTCCTTTTATGAGAGAAATGTCATCCCCTAAAAGGTTAAAAAGCTTGTAAGTCATGACAGTAAGACTTGAGAAGTGGGCTCAACAAATGGCCAAAACCAAATATGCAACTGTTACCTGAGGTTATGGCTGATGTCACTTTCAAATGCAATATATATCCTTTTGCTTCCATCAGCATTTTAAGTATTGCGATTTGTTTTTTTTAAGAATACTGACATGCCTTTGTCGGTGGTAAATAGTATTTTGATTCTCGGTCCCTAGGTTAACGCATTACAAAATGCTTTCTTGTTTGTGATGCATACTAGTCAAGGTTTGTCTTGGGTCAATTAGCTAATAAAGTACAATTTTGGAAAGCATGTTTTGAACGAAGCAAAACTTTGCCCTATGTCTTTTTTCTTTGCTTTTCCTCCTGGTTCTCCTGGTTCTCCTTCCAGATGATGTCTGCTACTGTGTTGTAACACTTGACTTGGTAACCTTTGTTGTTGTATTTAGTGTCAAGTTATGGTGCTCAAAAGAAATCAAAATGACCCTACTGACCCTCAGACATCTGTGCTCTAATAACTGGATAGCTGTATAAAAACTTGCTTTTATATTTGCTATAAGCTTAGCTCTAACATTAATACTTTTCTCTGGTCATATATCTGGTATTTTTCTCTGTTCTTCCCCTAGCGATGGACTTCCGAAGAAGACTGGGAACTAAAGTCAGGAGTAAAGGAGTTTGGAGTGGGTAACTGGGCTAAAATTTTGGTCCATGGTAATTTCAAGAACCGAACGAGTGTCATGTTAAAAGACCGGTGGAGAACGCTGTGCAAGATTGAGCAGGGGTAACTTGGACTACAGGAATCAACTCTTCTTGACCTTTCCCTACTTAAGGACTTAGTCTACCTTTTCAGAAAAGTAACATTTTAGTTTCAGAGTGTCCAGCAGTGTTGCTGTCCTAAAACATGAAACAGAATAGTAATAGGCATAAAATGCTTATGTAAGCTCACTTGCTTAAGTAATGATGACTTAAATGTAAAGCCTGGCCTTTTATCTACATGCAATAGATGACCTAATTTCTGAAATGTTGAAAATATTTGGAGTGATTTCAGAAAAGCCAGTTATGTACATAGGCATATTAAATGACTGGCAATATGTTGCTAATACAGACTCAAGTGTTCTGTGTTTTTAAAGGGTTGTATTGCTAGTCAGATTGAGCTTTTTATCATTTTGCTTCCTGCCATATAACTCATTCTAATCTGATTTGCTTCACTTTGAAATTTTGGTCAGACTTGTCATCTCTGTCAGTAATTTATACCAAAAAGTATGTATGCGTTGGTACTGCTAATTTTGCAAACTGATTATTTTTTTGCAATTAAAAATGTGATACTCTATGTAATTTTATATTTCTAAGTAGTAAAGGTGCTGCTTTTTTTTGTAAAGAAGCTTAAGTTCTAGGTGGAAGGTTATTTTGAACTCATGTATGTTGGCATAAATAGCACTTTTTGTCTTGCAGAAGAGATAGAAAACACATGGAAAGTAAGAGTATGGCACTAGCTCTTAATAGTTCTTTATTATCTTGTGTCTTCTAACTTGTCTTGAGAAGTGGCTTCTTCTAGACCAGCAGAAAAGGGAAGGCTCAAAAACGAATGGCCAAAGTGGGGCTTATGAGTTTATACTGACACTGATAGCACAGCTCATGAGATGTTTCATCTATGGTCTCCACTGTCTTTGTCCAAACTAATAGCAAGCAAAGACACACTGTGATGAGAGTAACTATCAAGGTGTCAGTTGGTCACTGCAGATACCCTGCTCGTGAGAGACTGTAACAGATGCTGATGGTACTGTGCTGTCTGTCTTGATTCACACTGTGTGGGGAAGAGTTCCACAACCTCAGAAAACACATACTTTGCACTGTCGTACTGGTGTGAATCTAGTGACTTGAACTCACATATCACAGCATTCTTTTAGAAGTGAAATCTCTTCAATTCAGATGTTTTCTGTACTTTTGTCCTTGAATGAGGTTTTTATTTCACAAGAACCTTAACATGGAAAAGCATCTGTCCAAACTAGTCATAATAAAATAAACCTTTCAGATATTTTTCTTGGCTACACAGGAAGAGATATATTCTTGAAGGCTGAAATGTTCAGGAAGTATTAAGATAATCTCTCTGCTTTCTGTTTTGGAGGCCTGCTTCCATTAAGATAAAAAGGTAAAGCACCGTTAGAAAGGTTTGTTTCACACTCTTATTGTGGACAAAACGTCAGCCAGATCACCTTCCTCACTCTTGTCGCCAGATACTACGGTTTCTTCTTGCAGCTGCTAGGTTCTACAGAGATGCTGCATGCCTTAACAGTAAATTTTCTCAACCTTAAGGCATAATTTCTTTTTAGCAAACATTGTGAATTTCAGGGTTTTGATAAGATACAGGCTTTGTCCTTCAGCAAGAAATGCTAGAGCAGCTGTAAGCCAACAATTCAAAAAGTCCTAGCAGGTACCTGACAAGTGAGAAAGTGCAGTATGCAGCCTCTTTAATGCTATAACAATAATTCAAGGAAATAGGTAACAAAACAGGGATTTGAGCTCCCTGCATACAGTCTTGCCAGTGCTCTAATATTGTAAATTTCTATGTTAATCGTTGTTCACAAGCAGTTTTAACTAGTAATAAGTGATTTTTTTTAATCTTAGGCAAGGCTTTGGTCACAAAGTCTTGTTTAGGTTCATCTGCCATAAAGTTCACACTGTATTAAGTGACATGAAATTCTGAACAAGACTGATTCCTTTACAATGCTGACTAGCATACACCTTTTCATAAAAGTGGCTGAAGATGAAAACTGCAATATAGAGGAAGAATACCACTTGTAATATAAACAGCTGTGTAGATGGTACTGGGAAGGAGCAAAGGATCAAAACTGAAATCTGGTTTTAGCTCTCAAACTTTCATTTTTATTCACCCTTGCTATTTAATGATGACAGTAACTATTCTCAGACTTGTGAATGTTTGGCGGATTCACTGCTGAGTAGGAGCAGTGCCTGTAGACAGAACTGTGGTCAATAAAGAATGAGAATTTTAGGAAAAGCAGCTACTACGGTTAGAAACATTAGCTCTTTTAATTACAAAAGAAAAACATGGATGCATGCTTCTAGTGTTCTAATACAAAGATCAGTCTTGGTGATTTGTTTTTAGGCAGAGTTTCCTGAAATGCTTCTTCCAGAGTTCTGACTCCTTTAGAGTTTGATTAGGCTCCAGAAAATGCAGCGGAAAGGTCTAGGTTTCTTGGCATTGGTGTTAACTTTCTTAATCTTTTTGTTTCAAAGGTCTTTCAGACTTTTATGTAAAAATAAAGCTATGCACAAGGGGACATGAACAGTGCTCCAGCTGCCGAATCTTCTTCCAGGTTCCTTGGCACTGAGAGTTGCCAACTGCTTCCCAGTGTAAGATTTTACCTCTGAAATGTGACAATAAGTGAGGAATTAAAATGCTGAAAACTGTACATTTCATATTAACTAGGCTGTGTTGTATAACTTGTCAGAAGATTGGATTTGCTTGATAGTGTAAGACTTTAATTAGCTCATCTAGCTCTTAAAATGCTTCCTGGAGCAAGCACTATATTCCTGAGTATAGTATACAGCGCGGTAGATTGAGTAGCTGGTTGTACAGGTATTAAGTAGTATGCATATTAAAAAATGTGTAGATCAAATAAAAATCTCTTCCAAATATTAAATGTCTACTTTAAAAATTACTGTTCTAGAAACCAGGTGTGTAGGTTTGTGAAGTGTAATGATCCACCACTGTTAAACCTGAAATCAGATTTGGATTGTGGCAGGAAATACCGTTTTTAAGTGAAAGTGCCTGTAGCTGTAAAAAGACCTCTTGCACTACAAAAGTTGCATCATCCCTTCACAGTAGTAAATTAAGCATTCAAGGCACTGAACTCTTATATTGAAATTATTTACCAATTTTATCTAGGTTTTAAAAGCAGTTTCTGTGAGAACTGAAAGGGTCAGTCTTCTGAGCTGTACAAGGGATATGAGCTGTTTCAGTTTTAGGGTGTGGTAAATGCAGCTTTCAATGAGACTGAGTAGTCTTAACTTCTGTACTAGGTTTTGCTACAGAAGAGAACAGAAAAATGTATTTTTTTACCCATCTGCATTATGCCCATCTCCAGAACAACGATGCGTGTCTGTTTTCATAGCTGGAGGCTGGCAAGCTACACACACAGTGTGTCCTTCTCGTAGGTACTGCATCCATTGAGCGTATGGTCGATTCTCCAAAGCACAGTGGTGTGAAAGTGATTCGGTTTTAAATTCTACACAGTATCTGCTCAGAAAGAAAAACACTAAATTGGTTATAATCGGTAATGCATAAGCTAGGTATACATTTCAAATGTATGTATCATACGAGTGGTATTTGTGAAGTGCAAGTTAGACAGCATCATTGCTAACAAGCCTGTTTCTGGCCCTAACCTAATTAATGGATTCTTAAAAACATTACACAAACTATTTCTGATTCCATGCCCCCCGTCCAGTGCTTTATGTATAATCTCACTTTCTGTTTGTGTTCTGTGTTCTTAATTTACATTGAAAACTAGATCTCAGTAGCCCGTATTTTTTCGTCTATGCTGCTAAAAAGAGAAAATGGAAAAGAGACTTTAAGAATACCAGTGGGCTTTATTGTTCTGGGGAAAGTAGCATAGGGCAAAGTATTATGAGCATTACAGACCCAGTAATAGCCCAATTTAAACTTCATAACCATCTCTACTGGAAACCAAAAAAATTTTTTTACTGTTTGTGTCAATTAATTTACAAGAAAGGTTTCTTGAGACCGATCACGTTCAGCCCATTTTGTTTGTTCAGAGACCTACATCTAATTTCTCAGCCTTAACACTTACGGATACATTTGGCTTTGATTTAGCATTATTTACTGTTTGCTTTCAAAAGCGGCTATCCTCAGATTTGCCACGACCCAAATATCTAATTCAGTACAATTAGCAAGTAATAAAAAACAACATCTAGAACACACAAATGAACTGCAGGAGAGAAAAACAGCACAAGCTATAGCTTATTGTTTAATTATTGCAAATTTAATTACATTTTTCTCTGTAGCCAGCTATTTTCTATTGAACAAGATGACCCACATGCATATGATAAGTAGATTACCCAGCTGCTTCTTTATCTGAAGGCCAGAGAGAGGATGCTGCTCGTCTTTTTCTTTCTTTACCGTATTCAGAGGTAGTTATGAAAGCAGGGACTGAGGAAGAGAACAGTTGTGGTAAGGCAGCAAGACACCATTGAGTCATATTTCAGTTACTGTAGGTGCATGGATGAATCAGGAGCTTGTGGATGGTGTTGCTGGCTGACTATTGAAAAACTGATAAAATGCTGGCAACTTCATACCCCAAGCCCGTTCCCCACAGCTAAGCTCTCTCCTTATTCAGCAGAAATCTGTCTGGAAATGCACACCATCTAGTCTGTGAGGAAACAGGATGTGCTGGAAGCCTACAAGGAGCTCTGTTTTGTGTTCCGTACTGGATCTGTGTTCTAACTTTGCACAGAGGGGCTTAAATCAAGAAACTGAAGGAATGCATGCAGCTTAGTGGTTTACTTAATCGAAATTAAGAAAAGCCTAAGTAGGAAAAAAAAGATAAATAAAGAGCAATATGGCAATAGAAAGTAAGGTTTAAAATTGTATTTTTAATCAGCTAGCTGCAGATAGATGCACTTTTTTCCATTCATTGACATCAGTAAAATTTACAAAGGCCATGATGGGCACAACATACAGATAAAGAGAGTTTACCATGTTCATGGCCGCAGTCCTCTCCCTGGTATGTCAAGTACTCCAGGCAGCCAGCCTTCTCTTCTAGAGCAGGGCATGGTTCCCCACCATTTTTAGGTTCCTGTTGTACGTAGCGCCTACGTACCCGCAGATCAGGTTTACATTGTTCTGCACAGCCACTCCAATGACTCCACTCCCCCACAATGCACGGAAGAGCTGCAAAGCAGTATTAAACATTACTAGCAGTCAAGACTTCTGTTTTATCCTAATTGCTCTCAAGAGCTTGCGTAGTAAGGCTGATTTTTTCTTTTTTACATGCTTTCATTTTCATCTTCAAATTTAACGTTCAAACATGTCTGCAGTGCTTGGCTCCCTGTTCCATCCTTTGTCCGGAAAGAAACAGCTCTTCATGGAAACCTTTCACTACAGCTGTGGGGTTCTTCTGTACCATCTTCTGAAGCACATGGCATTAGCCCCGAAGGAGGCCAACTCATGGATTATCTAGACCAGTGAGTGGTCTGACCTACCTTGGCAGTTCCTACGCCACCAGATTTTGTTTAAACTCTGAACATAAAGTAGCAGAATTCAGGAAGCCTTTCAGCCCTCTTGATTCCCCTCAGATTGATTTCTAACCCCTTTTCCTCGACGCTGAATGAAGTTGCACTGCCACATCTTTGTTGCCCTGTTTTAACACAGAGTATCCTGCACCATGGTCCTTGCTGCAAAGACAGTTTCTGGTGATAATTTCGGGTTTGTTTAGTGTCAGAACAATGCAGGGATGTGCACAGAGTTGTGTTTCTGTGTCTGTATGTTTACTGATGTACACAGAGCTTTACAACAATGCAGATACTTAAATGTGCTAAATGTGTGAAAACGTGATTTTAAGGCCCTCTTTTGCTCATTCCCCACCACAGAACAGTCCAATAGATATTTGCATTTTAGTTCTCGTGGGTCACAAACTTCCTCTGAACTTGACCAAAACATTATGGGGCAAGTGCCATTGTTTTGGATGTAAACTCAGTTATAGGAGACAGCATTTCCTCAGGCAGAGAGCAATCAGTAGTACAGCTACCATACACGTGTACCTCTCCTAACCCAGCCTAATAGTCAGAGGTACAAAGAACTCCTTTCACCTGTTAAATTCACATATATTAGGTGAGCTCACTGAAGGTCTCAGATGAAGAAAGAAAGAAAAATACTTTGTGTTCTGTGGTACTTTTCTGGCAACTGTTGAAAACTTTAGCCCAGTTTATGGCCTTTGACACTTTTTTTGATTACATAACACACAGGTTCTTTAGAAAAAAACCTAAATCATCATATTATGTAGCCAATGAGCCTTCATGTCATGTTTGTCACTTTTTGTAACCTTTCTAGGAGAGATGTAAATGGAAAACTAAGCATCTCTTAGTTTTGGTATTGTCTTGAAACTCAGAAATGCTCCAATCTATCATACCTGTTATCCACTAGCCATTTCCTTGCTTATTTTATTCTCTGCAGTGCATCTAAGAATGATGGCGTGTTCCTTGTAGTTCTCATTTACATTAAGTGTGACACACATTTTTCCAATCTGTAAATCTCCTTTCTCTTGCATTTCTCATTTGTATTCTGGCAAAACAGTAGCTCTGTGTCAACCTTGCTAATGGAAGTATGGACAATATGCGAGGTATCTTCCAGGTGGATACAAATAATCTGCTACAGAAGAAGAGGTTTTACAGCCTGATTTGCAGAATACAGAAGCAGGTGACGGACATATTATTCCTGACTAAGAAGCTACATACACAAGTCTTCACTTTATTTGCCCATTAACACACACACAGCCGTTTCACGTTTCCATGAAACAAACTCAAGTTTCCTTAGCCTCCAGGAACACCAAGCCCCAGATTTTGAAAACGGTGTGGCCTAACAATTTCACTTTTAGCAGTCAAAATGCATTCTACAGTACTTCAAAACTGTACTGAGCACTGACCCCTGAGGGGCTGGATGAGGATCATATCCAAGTGCTTACTGATGGAACAAACACAGCCTCTCCAGATAGGAATTTCAAGTCTACACAGCCTCAGCAGGCCGAGCCGTGAAAGAACAGGTAAGAAAAATGTCTCACACGTGGGCATCCTTCAAGCAGAAGAATCATATGACAATAAGCAGTCATTTCCCTACGTGAGTAGTCCTCAACTGCGGTCCACAAGGACCTTTAATCTGACCAGTGGTTCATTTCCAGCAGCCACTTTTCCTGGAGGCCACCTGGTAGGTGCTTCAAGTTGGGCAGCTGCATCCCTCCAGGCCCCTTCCCCTTTCATCAGTGTGTGTGTCCAGAGGGAATGTCCTCTGCTAGGACACCAGCAGCGGTGCCAGCTTTCCCATGCATGCACATTATGCTGCTGGGCGAGCAAGGAATGGCCCTCTGCAGCTTTCCTTAACTGTGAAATAAGCAATCAAAACACTGCAGCGCTGTGTACTAGTCCATGCTGCTTCCCCTAACATCATTAGCTCCTTTCTGTCCTCTGATGGGCTTGCTTTTTCAATAAAGTTGTAATTAATGTCATGTAATTGAAATACTAGCACAGTGTCTTATAAAAGCCTAAAGGTGCCTATGTTAATGTTATGGTTTCTTAGTGATATGGAAACTCCCCAGTTCTTCAAAGACTTGTTTTAATTGCACATTACAAGCAGGCTGAAAATCTTTTTCTGTGTAGTGTGAATCACATTTTACTTTGCTTTTCCACTCCTTTATAAAGGCAAGTCTTCAACATGATACTTAGAGAATGGTGGAAAATATATGTTACAATCAATGGCTGGGCTTTCTGAAGTGTTTTGAGTCACACCTCTCATTATCTAGTTGAACGGAGATTTTTCCTTTCCCATGTGTTCTGTTTCTCATTAGCTCGTAATGGAACATATCATATATTTTCAACCTTCTTTTTTCCTGCATTTTCTGATTACAATTTTAATCCCTAAGAAGCTTTACAGCTTGACTACTAGTTACATACTTGTATTTGTGTTACAGGAAAGTGATGGGACCAAACTAGTCTTTCAGGAAAATATTCCATGCCCTCTAGGATTCTGCCAGTACAAGACATTGGGAAGAGTAAAATGTGATAACCTCTTTGGTGTTTGTGACTCTTCTCATAAGGCACAGAATTTGATGTTTGCTCTGCCATTGCATCTCCAATTTTTTTGGAGCACTACAGCCATTGTAAAGCAGATAAAACCCCCGACTGAGGCTCCTTGGCAGATGTCCTTACTGTACCATCACAGTTCCCCTCCTTTCCTCTCACTGTGCACCTGTCCTGACCAAACTTGCCCACTTCTGAGCGGTCTGACAGCACCACGAGTGGCTGAGGATGCTGCATCCCACACCCTAAGGAACTCCACTGAAACAGAACCACAGAGCAGCCCTGAGCATTGGGCCACCAGTTGTCCATCCTGCTTAACTGTTAGCATTCTCTGAAATTTTCTTCTGTTTACTGATAAACACCTTTCCAGGAAGATCCTAGGTATAGTTTGTAAAACAGCACTGGAAAATTACACTGAAAAAGCATATGGCTCCATGTGCAGATCCCTGATGCTGCACCACTAGGCACTGCTCTGGCACATCGAGGTACCCCAGGGCACAAGACACAGTCTCTGTGGCTGTGAAGGCACCGCTCTAACGTGTTGCAGCCCAAACCCCAGACATTTGTTTTAAGCATTTTGAACTCGAAAAAAAGAAAAGCAGTGATAGTAAAAATGTCTTGGACCCTGTCATGGGATAGCCAGGACAAGTGCTAAATGTAGTATGGACCTCAGTCTTTGCCAGCTGGCTGCAGGTCCAGAAAACAGTCCTTGGCACCACTCTATTTAATAGTAGAAACATAGACTTCAATGTCTGATCACACATCTTAGTTCTACCTAGAGTACCCAAAGGACAGTAAATGTCCTCTAGCCCTTTTTCCTTATCTGTTGGCTCCCTTCCTTGGCTGTATGAAGTAAGAATTTCCACATAATTTTAGTCCCATATTAGCACCTTGATACACAGATAACATCAGGTCTATCATCCCATTCTCCATGTAGAAAACTCCCAAAGGGACTGAGTAGCTGCACAACAAATGAAGTGATGGCTTCACATCTTACTAGAATTAAACCAAGGTGACAGTTAAATATTGGTCATCTGCAGCAATACATGGCAATTTTATGGTCATCAAGATTTAGAAAAAGAAGTATGAATTGCCTTAGTCATGTGGAATAATAAGAACATTGGATTGCTGGAATGGAATTTAGCCAGTGGGATAATAATGTCGCTTTTGCAGTCAGTACCCAGCAACTATTATGGGACAGTACATCAGTTTTGTGCCTCATTGGAAAGATGTTAACTTCCCCAGCATGACAGAGAATGGGTCCCAGGGCTGACATAAAAGGAATTGTGCCATTTCTTGAAATACAAAAAGAAGTATCAGGGATCCATAGCTACACTGTTACGGTCTCTGTCTATGTTACTATTGGTCCAGCTTAGTTAACACAATGATGGTAGAAATGATTCACTGAAAAAATGGGAAGGATGCAAGTCAAAGGAACCTGAAGGACAGGATTTGTGCTCAGATACTTAGCAAAATGTGAAAGCTAATGAGACACTTAGAAGTTCAAAATTACACTGAAAAATTACATTGCTATCCTATGAAACACAGCTTGAGTGGTCAGGGTATTTTCTTTTTCTCCATTTACAGCACTGTGAATCATAAGTGATTGGTTAGGTTTGGGGTTTTTTCTGAGTTACACTCTATTTAATTTTTTCCCATCTCTGGAAAAAAGAGGATTATTGTATCTCTACTGAATCACTGCACAACATATTTTGTAATGTATAATGTATAAGGATCTATGGATTTTCTCAGACTAACAACTTCGACTCAATGACAAACTCATTCCTTTTTCAGGCTTTTTCATTGTACAGTCGTTCCTATTTAAATGCTCTCTGTGTACAAATATTCTTTCTTCATTGTTAGAACTTCGAAGATACTTAATGTGAAAACCCTTGGACTTAGGTTTAGCAGCCCATGGACTTCTGCTGAGCCATCTATTTATAAAGTCCCAGACCTACTACGATTTTTAGGCACGACAGAATTTAACCATGGCATTGGCAGCTTTAGGACACCCCTCCTTTCAGTGGTTTCTATTATTTTGGAGTATTGGTTTTGCATTATTCCTAACACATTTCTTGATTACATACACTTGAAGCACTCATACTTTTCCCAAATACTTCATCCTGTTAAATATTTGCAAAAGGATGAAATGTCATTTCAGCAGGTGCTGAAGTCATGAGTGGCAAACAGGCTGACAAACAAGCTGTAGCACGAGAACCACTGATCACCTTTCTTCACATTTCTGTTCTAAATTTGTGAACTCTACATTCAAAACTATTTCAGAGCGAACTATGCCAATAAACACCCTTGGTGTCATTAAACACTCAGAAAGAATTTAGAAACACTCAACGGTGAGACCTCAACATCCAACCGGAACAAAAATTACTCTAAAATTTCCAGCCACACTTGTCTAAAGTTGATGCAAACTCCCACTGGAACTATTTATATTCTGTTTATACAAGACATAACTTACTGGCTGCTTGCAATAGAAAGTATATATGATCATTTGCCTTCAAAAGAATGACTTCTTGTGATCAGTTTTGTAGGTTTTGGATGTATGATTCTAGGTTCACCTCCTCAGGCTGCCAAAATCCTGTCCCACCCATGCTACATTCATGCAAGACATCCTGCTCCCTTTGCTTGCGCTAGCAGCGGTGCTCACACAGCTGGGCAGTGAGGCAGTGCAGGGAGCCAACCAGCCGAAAATAGGAAACAGAGAAAACAGGAGCAGTTTCCTGCGGGTTTAGCTCCCTGAACTGGGCCACCACAGACAGTCAAATTTCAGTCCTGGTGCAGGAGAGAGAAACGCAGGGAGACTTTGCCAAGACTCCATCTTTCTGCCTGGTTCTAGGGCACGCACTGTCCACACAAGGGTACAAGACAGTCATGCATTTTGAGGCGTCACCACTGTGCTTGAGACAAAAAATACCATCTTAAACACAATAAGGCATCATCAGGTGCCAGAAGTTATGGTAAGAGAAGTGTCTAAACTTTCTTTTCAAGCACAAGTTAGAGCTTCCTTTTGAAGAGCATATGAATTTTTATCAGATTACAGCTCCGGTTTAATACTGACACTATGCACCTTTATTAGCTCTCTCCTACTATACTTGAATATTCAAAATCATTTGATTTACTGAAAAGACACAATATGCTGTGACTATGTGACAAGCAAGCATCTTGTCAGTTCTCTCCCTACTGATTTTCCTGAATGAAATATGAATATATTAAAAAAATGCTAATTTTAAAGATGCTACCTTCTGTCAGACCTTGTGGTGCATGTTTTTTTCCCTTCTGTTATTCTGAAGAGATTATTGAGTGGTGAGAGAACTGACCGTGTTTCCTCTGGAGACCTGGGGTTCTCCTCTGCTGAGTCTGCACAGCTTTACGTCACCTAGGATGGGTCTGCACCACCTGACAGTCATACTCCCCCTTCCCAACCCAGGCAGACGCAAGCCAACATGGGTCCCCAAGCTGTGTGGCTATGTCAGCACAGCACTGAGCCTGCTCAATGCACCCAAATTAGCAGGACTGTGCAGAGGACTCATGCCGTTTTGGCTGCAGGCTGGCATGCGTCCAGCCAGCCGGGAAGAGACGTGAGGCTGGCTGAGTACCCCTGCTGCACCTGTAAAGCAAGGGCTGCGTGCCGCATCGCAGAGAGGAGGGAGGACAAATTGTGTAGACCACAAAGGGCAGAAATACCACGGAAAGTGGGGGTGTAAACACCTACAAGGCTGCTGGGTTCAGTTTGGTAGAACTGGGTCACTTTCCCCTCCTTGCCACTGCTCTGCAGAGAGCCAGGCCTTCCCTGCAGGCTGGCAGAGGACCCTCTCACTCACTCCCCTATGCTCACTTTGAAGTCCTTGCCTTCACGGTGGATCCTTGCTGATTCCTGCCCCTAGAAATGAGAACAAAACCTTGCCCTGGGGATTTCCCCGATTATTTCATTGGTATATGTTTGGCAAGACATAAGGAACCCGCTCAGAAACACGGACGGCACTAAATCCATCTCCCTGTTGTCTCTGTAATCCCACATCCCCACTGTAACCGATGTGAATTTAGGATGAGTGTGAGTGAGCAGTACATAACATCACATTTTAGAGGGAAAATAACTTCAGACCGGCAAACGCCAGGCACTGCACTATGGCTGATCCAGAAACCCTGCAAATGCCTAGTGCGGGAAAGGTCTCTCTTCCCCCATGCCTGTGCCTGTTGGTGCGCTCACACAGCCCCAGCCTGGTCTCTGCTCCGGCCCTCGCCCCGCGGCTGGTGGTACCGGGGAGGGCTTCGCCCTTGCAGAGCCCCCTCACAGCTGAGACCCTGACCGCACCCCCCACTCCAGCCCCCAGGGCAACCTTCACCCCGCAAAGCAGCGGCAGGCAGCCCGCTAACTGCGCCTGGAGAAAGGGCCCGGGCTCCCGGGGGATCCCCGCTCGGCGCCCCCCGCCCCTCTCGGTGGGCTCCCCCCAGGGCCGGGGAGGGGGCGGACGCACCTACCCGGGCACGCCTGGCCGTGGTCGTGGCAGCAGTCCCCGGCCCGCCGGCATCCTCCGTCGCAGTAGCAGGTCCCGTAGCCCCCTCCCTCCCTCCATCCCTCGCTGACGCAGGCGGCGTCCCGGCCCTCGCAGCACTTCCCCGAGCAGCTGCCCCCGGCCCCGCTCCCGGCCCACAGCAGCCCCAGCCACAGCGCTCCCGACAGCGCCGCGCCGCCCATCACCGTGCCGCCCGCCACCGCGCCGCCCGCCACCGCGCCGCCCCGACGTGAGGATCCTGCCGCCGCTACGCGCTCCGGCCGGCACCGGCACCCGGTGGAGCGGGGCGGGATCGGCGGGCAGGGAGCGGGGGCGGGGGGGGGCGGCCGGCGCGGTCCTGCCCGGCCCTCCCGGCCCCACCGGGTCGGGTTGGGAGGCCCGGCCGCCCCCGCTCCCTGCCCCGGGGGGCCCGGGCAGCGGCCAGGCTGCCGCGGCAAAGCTTCGGGAGCGGGAGGTGGGGAGGGTGCGTGTCCCCAGGGGTGTCCTGCACGGCAGGGGATGTTCCCCACAAGATCTGCATGGCAGTGACCCACGGTGTCCCACACTGTCATAGCCAGGGATGTCCCGCACAGCGATGTCCCACACAGCAATGTCGCACATCACGATGACCCTCACAGCAACATCCCGTACAGGGATGTCCTGCACTGCCACATCCCACACAGCCACGTCCCATGCAACCACGTCTCACACAGCCATACCCCACACAGTAACACCCCATGCGCAGGGACCCACAAAGTGGTGACCCGTGATGCCCCCCACAGCAGTGCCCAACCCCCCCCTCCCCCCCCCCCCCCCCCCCCCGGTGATGTCCCTCCCACACAAGTCCTGCACAGCAGTGTCACACAGCCATGTCCTGCACAGTGGTGGCCTTCACAGAACTGATCTGCACGGCAGCGTCCCACCCAGCGGTGCCCTGCATAAGTGACCCATGCAGCTGCAAATGGCACAGCCGTACCCTGTGCATCAGTGACACACAGCGACCCACACAGCTGTCCCAGAGTGTCCCTATCCACCTCCACGACAGCCTGGCGGGTGTGGGCAGCCTGGGGCCACCGGACATGATTTATTGGTACAGGAGCTTTCTCATTTCAGGGCACATCCCACTCAGCCAAGAGCATTTGTGTGTGTTATGTTTTTCATTTTCTTTCTTTCTTTTTTTTTTCTTTTCCCCTTTTAAAGCTCTGTTTCCAGAACAAACAAAAGAAGCTGTATTTGCAGGTGCACAAGGAAAGCAGGACGGATCCTCAAGTAACTTCCTAAACATGAAGATTTGGATTCCGGTTTCCAGTTATCTCCGGTCCTAAGAGGTTTTCAAGATTAATGGGACCTGATCATTGCAGCCAAAAACCAAATCCCAAAAGTAAGTAGTGAGGTGACTGCAAAAAAATGTTAGCTTTGCACACTTCAATTTGCAGATAGTTAGCTACTAAGGCATGAGACATCTGGTCTCCCAAAGCTGCCTACAGATGGGAGGTAACAGTCTGTTATATTATCTGCTACATTGTGGGTACTTGGACCCCCTGAGACAGCTCGGGCCAGCCAGAGTTTAATTTCTTCTAGCCATCACAATGTTGCTGTTAAAATGTTGTTTAAATCCTGGAGGACTGGGTCTGCACTGTTATCCAGTGTGCCACTAATGAACTCACTGGCACCTTGCCAGCCTAAAACTTCAACCAATGAATAGTGAACACTGGGGGAGTTCCTGCGGTGGGTGAGAGGAGAAAAAGACTTCCAGCCTGTCTTGGTGAAAGGTGGTGTGAGAGCAGAATGCCTCTTTACCTTTTCCTTTCCTTTATTGGGTTCTTGTGGTTCACCTGAAAGGCAAAATATTAGCAAATCAATGTAAAAACTACCTTTATATGTAGATAAATCATGTGTGGATGACTTGTGCTAAAGGGATAAGTCAGCAAAACTTGGACGAGTTTGGGACAAATTAGAGTGGCTTTGTCTTAACTGGATATGTTTACAGAAAAACAAGAAACTGTCTGCAATGGTCTAATAAAAGAAAACAGAATACAAATGAAAAATGTTAAAATTTCTACTAGATGCAGAAAAGCAGATTCTTCAGAGCAAGCAGAAAAAAGGGTCTTCATTAAAGGACAGAACAAGCTCACCCAGTTTGTTCCAGCAAATATTTTGGTTTTTCCCTTTCAGTTTAGTTCCTTGCTATTAGGACTAGCACTAGGTAACTTGTGGGTAAGAAGGACAAAGAAATACAGCGATGTGCTCTCAGGCAATGAAGCAGCATTCAAACTCTTGCAGGCAATTCCAGCAAAATAGGCAGTTTTCTTTCTAGTCTGACATGAGGTCATCCACAGAAAGTAGGTGTTGCTCGTAGCTGTCGTCAGTTGTCTTTTTGTCATGCAGATAACTTTACAAGGAAAAGCTGTTTTGGGCAAGGCTGATATAAAAGGTATATGTAGGTAAGCTTAGGGAATGGGCCAAGCCCTTGCTTTGTCTTCCTTGTAAGCCACAGAGGGCCATTGAATGGAACAGAGGTCATCAGTCATCTGTTCCACACATGCCCTTGGTGCTGAAATACTTCTTCTTAATTCCAGAGGTGAGGAGAAATCTCAGGACAGAGGACTGTAGTCCTCTCAAAAGCAGGTGTTCCTTCTGGCTCTGAGATTTTGAAAACTGTGGTCTAGCTCACGTTGCCAGCTATTTTTGTGTCTTTCTGCTATTTCTGCCCTATTTTAGTTTTAAGTACTCAAAACTCAAATTTCCAAACTAAAATATAACTGCAGTATTGTATGGTAAGAGGGGAAAAGAAATCAAGACTGTGAAACACATTTTTCAACTAATTTCTCCAACATGTAAATGGTTCCAGTGAGCCTCATTCTGTTGCTATTTCCAACTAAAGTGTCCCCATTGCCTTACATGGAGCTCTCCTTTGTTTATAATACCACAAAGACAAAACCGAGCCAAATGAGCTCCAACATTAAATTAGAAAGAGAACTAGCCTCTCTTATTTACCATGCTTACCAACTCTATTATTTACCATGGTTATTTATGCTCTCTCTATATAAAACATGTACAGCAGAGCCAAACGCTTACTCTCTGTCCACTCCTGCGGTGCATGTCTACACATAGTATTTAGGCAGAAGACCAAAGCCACCTGCAACTGGGAAAGGCTTCGGTCTGGGAACAAAATATATGTTTGATAGTAAAATACCTCTCTTGTTTTTCCAAGTTTAACTTACAGCCGCCATAATTTTGGGGACCTGATATAAGCTCAGCTTCAAAGACTTTTTCAAATACATTATCTGTCAGCCTGCAGCATTCCACACGTCCACACCTTCTCACAAGCAAACTCTCTGGAAGGTCCTAACTTGCACAAATAGAGTCCATTTTCCTTTCTGCTAGGAGGTTAATCCAATGGCAACAAAATTAGAAGACTTCAAATATCTTGCAGAACATTTATTTTGCTTTTAGACTTGTGTTTGCACTCTATTTAATTTACAGAAATACCCTTCTGAAATCAACCCGTTTACATTTTATATTGAGACAACACGGTGACTGATGTGGCTGCAAAGGGTTCAGGCTGTTTCCATCCTGCTACACAGGATCACACTTCCTGGGAGCACCACAGTCAACTACAGCTTGAGTTTGTCATAAAAGGCCCTTTTCCCCCTTATTCTGAAAAAGTCAACTTCCTCCTGATAAGAAATAATCCCTACTAAGGTGAATGACCACATCACAGCGTTTGCTAAAGCAGCTGACAGCTTTAAAGCAATACCAACATTTTATATGTAAGAAAAATGAGGTGTGATTTGTCTTCACTAACAATCAGCCTGTATCAGAAAAACACAGTAGGTGATATGCAAAAGAAGGTTTCTATAGTTTCATAGCCTGTGCTGTTAGACAGAAAGCACAATGCTATTTCAATGGCTAGCTTGAGCTGCTCTACATTGCGTCATTCATAAGAGAGCCTGCTCAGTACCTGGCTATATTTGAGAGAGGTCATTTGCTGTGCAAACAGCCTTCCCCTTCCACCTGCTTTGTCGTGGCAGAGCTATCAGGTGCAACCCTGCCGTGGGAGACACATTGGCTTGCTGTGTCTCAATTACAACCATTGATTTTTGTTGGAGTTGGTAATGATGCATGAAATTGCTTGAATTCTAGAGGTTAGTGGGAATATAGCAGAGCTATCTATCAGGATAGTTTTGGCTGATTTTTAAAGGCCTTCACCCTCCCTGTATGTTACTGAAGAAATGTCTAAGTACTAAGATGAATACCAAGCTGCTGTCAAGCTTCTATGCAGAAAATGTCAGGCAAATTTGCATACCCAACCTAAGCGGATCAGGGCTGGAAAACACCCTTCTCCTGGTTTTTCCTCCTGAGTGTCTCTTTTTACAGGTTCAGGGAGCTGAACTGAAATGAAGCACCTAAGCCAGCATGAGGAAGGCGAGGTAGCCCAGGGCAGGGCGTGCAGAGGGCAGCAGGACTGCTCCACCAACAGCAATTAACGACATGACTGGCTCAGCTAGTGCACATGGTAGAACATTGCCCTTACTCATCAGGCCACAACCACATCTTTTGTCACAGTAAACGGCCTATGGCTTAAGAATAATGGTATTGCTGTCATAAGTACATTTTCTCATGTTAGTTCTTCTTTTATCTTAATTCTAAAAGTTATTATAATCTAGAAGTATGATCAGGATGTCATTCCAATTTTCATTTGTCTTAGTGATGTCGAGAACAATGCTCCCCAGAAGTCGCTCACAAGGAGGCATGCCGAGTACCTGGCTGTGTTTGCAGAAGAGCATTTGCAGCATATCCAGTGATGCATAAAGCGATGAGTTTTCTAACTCCTGGTCCTGGGAAGTCAGCCTGTTATTCAGACAACCTGTCTTGGTTCTTCAGGCCAAATAGGACCCTTGTGCTTTCAAAGGCTTTGCTCAGATGTGAAGGCATTCTATTCATGATTTGTGAGGAACACAATTCACTTGATGACTGTTTGTTAGCTTTCTCCCTGCAGAGCTTAACAGGTAGGTTTACTTTTCAAATGCATATGATCAGCCAGAGTAAGAGGGAGTGGCAGTTTAACACATGCACTTTCCAAAACAGAACTGCCTTTTATAAAAGAAGCATCCCAGGATATTATTCCACATACTCCCCTGATTCTCCTGCTTTTGGTAGTTACAGACCCCTTCCTTTCTGTAATTGTGACTAAATCGATTACTTCCCTTCATGATGGAGGAATTATTATTACCATTTTAAAGACAGGAGAAAACGATACTGAGAGATTAGGGCCCCTATCCAGCAAAACACTTAAGCACTTGCATAACCCGAGGCACATAATAACCCCACTGTAGGACTGCTCACTTGTTCCAAGTTATGCAATCTCGGAGGATTTACTGAACCGGGGCCTCCTGGTGTGCCCGAGGGCTCCCTGAGATGCAGCTCACTCTCAGCTGCGCATGGCAGCCACCAGCCCCTGAGCCTTGCACAGCCTTGGAGTACCCACACTTTTCTGCCACATCTAGAGCAAACATTAGCGCTGATTTAGGCCCAGTCATCTCCTTTTTCATCACTGTGTAAAGCCGAAGAGATGAATAGTTTATCCTCAAATTTATTACTTAAATTCATGCAAAAAGTGGCTAAGACTGTTTATTTCTCATGAACTCCGGATCAGATTTGCCCTGCTGCTTTAAACTATAACCAAGATTAGCATAGTCCAAAACTCAATCTGTGTATTTCTTTCTCAGCTATCATGTTCAGTAGCAAATATTCAGCATCTTGGAGTTTGTGGATGATTCTGCGATGGTGCATTTTGCAGAGAAGAATGCAGCTCCCCCTCCTGCAGCTGGTGAGGGTGCTTTGCTAGCAGGAATAACCACTTTTTTTTGTCAATGTAGAAAGCAGGAATAATAATGAGTTTATGAAATTAGGGCACTGAACTGTTGAGAAAGAGAGTAATTTTTCTGATCATAATCCCACTTTTAAAAACCTCTGCCAATCTTTCCGCTGGTCTGATGAAAAGGTGGATTTTGCTGACTTGAATAATTTGAAAGTAAATGATGATTCTGGTGTGCACTGGCTGGCTGAGGAAACTGTTTATATAATTCTGGGCTTACTAATAACCCTCTTCATAGCTAGAAATGGTGCCAGGGAAGCTGCTGGCTATGTAAAAATGCCTCCCCATTTCCTTGCCTTTATTGTTTTCTGTCACAGCTTGGTTTTTTTTTAATTAGTACATGAACTATTTTTAGTGTCTGTAGACAAAAATGTATTGTTCAGGCTAAAATGGGGCCAGGTACCATGAAAATGTATTCAGGGAAAAAACATTTGGAGCCAGAGTTTGTCTTTGGCTAAATGCAGTGAAAGTTTGCGTGCTTAGTCCAATTAGTTACAGCCATGTCACTTCATGTAAGTGAGTGTAATTGTGTCAGCGTACAGGGCAGATTTTGGCTCTCAGGCTGCACAGAAATATTCTGAACCGCACAGAGCTAACATCTGCAGCATCTAGAATATTCTGAATTATTTTGTTCATCCAAATTCCATGCATATCTTGCTGGTTAAGAGCAGAACTGTGAACAAAGCTTTTCAGTCAGATGATGGACTTAGGCAAATGTGGGTTTTGATAAGGCACCTCTTTGTGACTCATCTAAGGGACTCTAAGAGATCTTAGAGTCCCTGCATTGTAGGCAGACCGTATGCTACCAAGTTCTACCCAAGTGTTTACACACACATGCGTGCACCATGCATATAAAGGTGCAGCGAGGTTTTGTGAACCCTAATTCAGTCTGAAGGAAATAGAAAAAGTTTTCCCATGTGTAACAGTCTCAGCTGAGAGGCAAGACATGGGGCCTTGTCATATCAGTTTCCTGCAGAACTTCAAATCAAGCTTGGAGTCTTGAGCCTTTTCTTTATGGTTGCCCAAAGTCCAGTCCCACACTATAACTCTACTCTAGTCAGCCATTAAATTCCTCTAATCAACAAGGTCTCCATTACCAGGGAAGAGCTCATCTGTATGGAAGTAGCATCCATAATGGGAACCTGTGGAGGAATCCACCAGAAATTCAGAGCTCTCTCAAAGAACCAAGTGCCTTTTGTGCGCCGGGTACTACCACATTCTTTTATCTTGCCTAAATAAAAAGAAGCATACATGTTCAGCAAAAAAGACCCCCAAAATCTACCAAGTCACTCCAATGTGCACACTTCCCTGTTAAAAACCAACCAACAACAAAACCAACCAACCAACCAACAACAAAAAACCCAGATAAATATTGCTCATGTTGTTAAACACACCTGTGGAAGTTTATCCAATGCTATGGTGACCAGAAAAGCAAGACATGCCAAGTTTAGGATCAGCCTTAGCTGCATATATGAAATTGGTCGTGATACTATTTACAGTAAAAGGAGCCAAGTATTTCAGAAAGTAACTCCAGTCATCTGTCATCCTTGCAATGCCAGCTTTTAACACTTCACCAGATAATTCTCATGCAGCAGCAGATGACTTACAGTTTAAACTAGCAGCCATTTTCAATCTTTTTCAGGTTATGGGTCCCTGAAATATTCCATTAGATGCACAGACCTCTGCATAAAACTCACAATATCTAGCATACAAAAATTTACTTTCCCTAATCATCTTAGAAGCAGCCCATAGAAGAGTCACACAGTTCACAAGCTGATGACCACCAAAGTGAAGAATTGCTTTCAGGAAGAAATCAGGCATTGGTTTAGAGACTGGAAAAAATGGAGAAGTCATCGGAGCCTACAGTAACCCAAACAGCCATGTTTTCACACGTGTTCAGCTGTGTTTTAAGCCTCCCACCCCTGGATCCTGCCAGTAGCGTAACTACCAAACCTGCTGTAATCCGCTAGTGACCTTTAGCCAGAGTGGGACAGGGCTGGATGACAAAGAGGAGGGGATGAACCCTGATGCTTGGCTTGATTGGAAGGTCTGTCTTAGGCCCACCATGGCCCACTCTGGTCTTTCAACGCCTTGGGATTTGAGTACACTCTTCCACCTGCAAGTGCCAGGGTCAGGACCTAAAAGTCCTCAGGAGATGTGTAGGTACCTCTGCAGGGCAGGGAAGCTCAGAAGTATGCAGTTAGTGCACTTGTTATCACTTTCTTCTTGTGTTCAAATCTGTCTTGATAGCAATATTCTTTGACTAAGCTACCATAGAACCACAATATGTGCATGTGGTAGAAAATGAGCCTCATCACATAAAGCCAAGAAACCAATTAACCTTGCAGACTTATATCAACTGGAGGATCTAGTCTGGGGAGATCGCTCCACTGCCACCATGAGAGGCTTCTCTCAGAAGACTCTCTTCAGGTGCCCTCAGGACTGCATCACCCGCCAAACATGACTTGCTTCTCCCTCCTACCACCTTCTCCACTCTGCTGCTTCTGCCTGCAGCGTGGCTGGGCACTGCCCAGTGCCCCTTTGCACTCACTGCACCTGCAGCACGTGAGGGGTTTGGGACACATGGGGGCAGGCAGGCAGCTGAATTGGGAGAAATTTTCTGCAGAGACCCTGAATGGCTTATGACCTGGTAAACTCTCACCTCCAGCTTTGAAGGCTCTCCTTGCAGAGGTAAGTGGCCTCTCCCAGACTCACAGAGGAGCGCATGTAGAGGACCTGGGAGTGTGTTGATGTTTTCTTAGCACTTACCCCACTGGGAAGACTATTATGCACTTCTTCTTTTGGGCTACCCGTAACAGATACTTCCCTATTTATAGAAACACTAACTAGAAGTGCAGAGAGAAGTGGTGATCACAGAACTAAAAAGGCTCTCCTGCTGCAATGTAAATGTTCTCGGGTGCTTTGCAGTTTCACTTACAAAACCTGTGTATTGTTTTAAAAATTAATAATAGAAAATTTAAAGAAGAGGTCAATCCCCAGTCTCAGCTGGCATCGCTCCATGTGACTTATGTGAAAAAATGCTATTTCAGATGGACATCTGCCCTTCCATGTTTCGCCTAGTTCGTGTAGTCAGAAATTTTTGGAGGGCTCTGCACTTCATAAAATGGCCCTGATTTCAGTTGAATTTCTTGATATTCTTCCTGCTGTGTAATACCTGCATTTCCTCTGCCTTTTTCAATAGGTGTTTTCAAATATTATTAAAGAGGTTTGGAGGAGCCTTCTTCCCAGATGGCAGCTGCAAGTAGTGAAGGAGTGAGAGTGACAACTGGGGTCAAGCAGTGAGAAATAATCTTTTCTTCTGAGGTGTTGAGTTTGCTCCAGTTCAGACTCTGTACCCAGGATAGATGCAACTCTTTTTATTGCTGCTTGAGTAGTACCTGGCTTGGTGTACATGCAGCCTGGACACGTCTTTGTTACCTAAAACAGAGATTACCCAGAGTTTACAGAATGTTCATAAAGTATTGAACAGTGCTAAAGAGCACAAACAGTTTATGCAGCCTGAGACAAATTCTCTCCAACACAAATTTACTATTGTGCCCTTTTAAAAACTTTTGTTCTAAATAGCACACAACTGCAGATTGTAATTTGGATGTGAATGGGTGATACTTATTTCCTTCAAGGATACTTCAGATGGGTTCTAAGATGGTAGTAACTAACTCCTAGACTCTCCCAGTACATTTGGTTTCCATTCCCACCCAGGTTTCCATGAGGCTTTGGGTAGGACAGATCATATTCCTGAATAACTACAAGGTATTTTGGGGCCATTTTAATGAGCTAAACCTTTAGATTACCCTTAAGAATCAATTAACAATTTACTACCACCACATGGTTGGAAGAAAGAGGCAATAAATGTGACTAGGCTTTACATTTTGTTGGGGTGGATGGATGGCAAAGGCAGATGCAGCCCTGAATGCAACAGGAGCCAGCTCAGCTTTGCCTGTAGCAAATGAAGTAGAACAGCCGTCTCGTCAGCCAGTGCCAACAAGTACAAGGGCCATTTCCCCCCAGGGAAACCCTCTTACCCACAGGCCTCAATATCTCTGTGTTTAAATGTATGTGTGATAAGTGTAACTGCATAATATGAAAAAGAGAATTAATTTTAAGGCTACATTGTGTCTTGATTTGTTTATATCTTTCTCTCAAATGCCTTGTTTTGCTATCTAGCTTGAAGATGTGAGTACTTCAGCTGTATTTCTGTCTCTTTCTGGATTCCCATATTGGCTTAGTTACAAAGCAGAGGTCTCCAGTGCAGAGGATACCCACAGTTAGGCCTCTCGGTCTGAAACATGTTTATCAATTCCTTGTGCAATTATCTGCACATTAATTTGATTGTAGACCAGCACAGCATGTCTACAAGTTTGATGTTGAAATTCTTTACCTTAGTTTTCTGTTCAGCTGAAGATATAACACATCCATAGAGAGCAAAACTAGATATATCACACTTAGTGTGTGGAGAAGCTTATATTTCAGAAATAAGAGCAATTACTTTTCACATGGGATCACATTCTGGTTTTATCCACAACTCGTGAAACTCACAGAACCATCCTCCTGCTTCACTGAATGTATTACAATGCAGCATGGGCCATGAGCAATCTGACAGTGGACTAATTCAACCAAAGAATTAAAATTTGCAAGTTTTTATACACATTAACTACAATAGCTCCAACAAGAGTATATTGGATAGACTCTTTGGTGTGACTTTCAAAGATCCTGAACACCTACACTAATCAGGCCATCCATTCATAGCTATGCTTTCTGGCAGAGAGCATCATTCCTGGAGAGATCTTTTTGTTCATCCAAGGCATTCAAAAATGCTGTAATCACTCATATGGAAAATTAAAATAAAAAAAAGGCCTACACCCATTTTGAATGCCTTCAGATTTATAGCATTAGGAAAAGATTTGACAGCATCAAGTGTTTAATCTGCAAAGGGATTACAGTTACCTTCACAGCATACACACATCATTAATACTAATGGGAACTGCACCTCCAAGGCTCACCCTAAAATGCTGGCTGTAAATAACATCCCAGTAGGATAATTAAAAGTCTGGCAGAAATTCAGCAAGTTCCACAAACATTTTCTGCCAGGATAAGAGGTCAGAGAATTTGGAATTGAAAAAAATAATCAGCAGTTTGCCTGAGGTGGGTAGTGCATCAGTTTTACAAACAAGCTCACACACAAAAGCTTTTTCCAACTTAGGTATAATTTTAGTTGGTATATTTTGTTCTATGTTTCTTAGCCTACTTGTTTTTCCCCTCATTTCTGTAATCCTACTTGACCTGAAGTTCAACGCTAGGCTATGTTTGCAATCGTTATTGTATCAGGATTGCCAGTTCCCATTTTTATTTCTCCCATGCTAACTACTGGAAAAAGAATACCAAAACTGTTAGCAGAATTACATCTTTTTTTCCTCTTCTATTTATTTCTGTTCAAGCTTAACAGAAATCCATGTTTCATCACTGGAGTGCAACTGCTGGAAAAGAGTATGTCTTTTTCCAAAATTAACTCTATCTTCTAGAATTATGAGGGCACCAATAAATAAGCACAACAAAACTGATCCATCTCATTTTCTTATTTTACAAAGACTGATAATGAAGGTGAAGCTAGGAATGAAATCAAAATAATCATCTAACACCCCATGAGGACCGAACTACATTGTCAGAAGGCAATAGCTTAGAGCCTCTGGGCTTGTAATATCCCAGAAGTTATCCGATTTTGAGTGGCAATGTTTGCCCAAGGGGCAAAGTAAGCCGTGGGAATGGTTTTCCTAATCCACAGAAGTTTTAAAGTTTCTAGGTAACATTATAGACCTTGACACATTCTCAGTTGATCTCAGATGTTCACACAGAGGCTCAGAGCTTATCCAGTAACCTTTGAATCTCCATCACTGACAGCAAGAGACTTCAGACTTAGTCTCCACCTTTTCTTTGTCTTGGCCTTGGAGAAAAAAAATCTCCCAGCATGTTCCTGTGTGTACATGTTTAAATGTGTGCACAAGATGAATGCCTTAGCACAGGATGTAAAATACTTCAAACAAAATAAACTTGATTATTTATGGGGAAAAGAAAACCTGTCTGGAAGCAATGCCACAGGCAGCAGCTGATTGTCCTGCAAAAACCGAGGCTTTAAGCAGGTTTTTCTACAGATTTCTAGAGGAAAAAGCAGCTTCATAAAATGGAAATTTTCAGCCTGGCATGCATAAAAGAGCCTCCATCGTCTTCTGCAAACATTTAAGGAAAAAAAAGAATGTTTCTTTGTTGTGTTATTTGGTTTCTTGACCTCCTTACAAATCAACTCCTATCCTCTCTCAAAGTGTCTTGGTAAAACAAGTGGTGAACACTTCCCTTAATTGGGTGTTCATTTGTCTACAGAATAGGACTTACTGTAACAAAAAAAAAGCAGCTTAATCACTTGCACAATTCCACTGAAATCAATGGACCCTCTCAGTTAGGAATTGGATCAAAAAAAATCACAAAAATGGAGTTCTACTTCTTTATACATCATCATATTTAGAAGTATACGATCAGTATGGCCCTGTACAGCTCCAGCAGGGCTAAAACTGATGCCCCTGAATGAGTAGCATATGGCGCTGCAGTGCACACAGAGAAAACATAGCACAATGCAGCAGCAACTTCTGGTTGTGCCCTAAGGCAACAACGTAGGACAGATAGCATGTTTGTTAATAGGGGTGAAGTATTACTGGTGGTAAAAAACAGGCAGGCAACAAGAATTCCTCAGGCCTATAAAGCTGCTGCTGCGACACTGTGTCAGGAATGAACTTCTACAATAACTGATGCTGTGTTGGAGAGCCTGAAGTCTGATCATAAGCAAGCGATACAGCACCCCAAAGCAATCTGGCAAGCCACATCACACTTTGGGTGGCTCTGCAGGATCACTAATTCCCAGCAGTTTCTCCAAGGCTAGGGAAGACACTGTAAATGGCTTTTTTCTGTCAGTCAACCCAAGCTTACAAGGGGTGCTATAAAGGCTGCAACTGGCTATGCAAACTCTTTACACAACCCTCATCACAGGTGAGCTACAGCAGTGCTTGAATACCATCTTGACCTCAAGATGAAGTGGCCTCAAATAGATCATCACCTTCAAGCAAGTAGAAGCAAAAACTAGCAGTATTACTCTATTGCTCATGAATCCAGACACCATCCTCTAGCCCTGCACAGCACTAGCTACCACCCAGCATGTGACCTAAATGACCTCACAGCTTTGGAAGCCATCTTCTCTGTGTCTCTGATGCCACCTGCCCTCCAGCATTTGCCTAGCAGACGTGCTGCCCCTCTTCTTTAGCTCTAATGCTTGGTGTAATCCCCCTTTTTCCTGAACTGTGTCTCTGGGAAAGAACAGACACATTCTTCACAGTGAGAGTGCTCAAGCACCAGAAATGGTTGTCCGAAGAGACTGTGGTATCACATCACCATCTTTGGTGATGCTCAAAATTAGACTGGAAAGACCTCAAGCAACCTGATGTAACTTGAAAGTTGGCCCTGCTTTGGGCTAGATCACCTTTGGATGTCCTGTTAGACTAATATTACTTTATAATTTTAAATACAGCTCTCCTTATCAAGCTAACACAATATGTCTGCGGTGATAGGAACTGAGGAGTATCCCTCTCACAGCTTGTGAAACATCTAGTGACCTTGACTGTATCCTCTGTTTCCAAGCCACCAAAACTCAGTCAAAGCAGTGGTGTTTATATGTTGCTTGGTATTGCACACTACACACTGAGTATTTACAGAGTAAATGGAGGTATTTGGACCTTGCTCACATTGTTCTGTTGGACTGTTCACTTTATGAAGAGGAACAGGCAAAACAGAGACAGGATCCTGCTGTACAGTAAAAAAAAAGAACAGGAACTGTGGATGCCTAGTGAACAAGGAAAGGAAATACGGTCTAAGTATTAGCTTAGCAAAGGATTTGTCTTAGAAGGAATTTTAATTGCCTAATTAGCTATCAATTGCTTTCTGATGAGAAAAGAATAGCTGTTTTCCCAACATAATTCCTAACTGCTGTGTATTTGATTGCTCATATCAAACAGTTAGTTGTGTATCTGGACTTGACAAGTCACACACAGTAAACAGTTAATTTTGACTTCACTGTCCCAGTTTTGCTCCTTTGTGTGCTCCTTACTGTGGCAAAGTAAAAGACACAGCACTACCCATTAGGCATTTGCCCACACTAGTAGATCAATGTCCTTTCTGTTCCACGAGAGTTTCATCTTGTATTGTAGAAAATCATAATATTCCTCTTCCTTAATTCTTCAAGCACTGATTTTTTGCTTATTATCAAGGAAGGTAGTGGGGAATTTGCTTTGTGATACAGAAACTCTTAAAGCAACAGCTTAAGATTTTCAGTGAAGTGTATACAACTCTCTGCTACAGTAACAAAATCTTGTGCTGGTTGCTCATTCAGCCTGTTAATTTGATTCCTGATTGAAACCTTGTCTTTAATATAAAATGCATTTGATTTAGGCAGGTGGAAATAAAATAAAGCAAAGACTAAATTGAATGTCTTAAATGTCTGTAGGTAGACATGAAAATTTAATGTTCTGCACTATGGCACCATCAATAAGCAAATGCTGAGCTAGATACTGTCTTAACTTGAAAACAGTTTTTATTACAATTGTATTCATTTTCACTACAATAGTACAAAGCAGTTTTAAAGAAGAAAAATTAATCCAGCCTTTGGGCTTTCTGGTTAGCACCTGGTGGAGTGATTTAAACCTGCAGAAATGAGTTAGAAAGCACCGCCAACAGAGAACCATCTGCTCTGTTTTTTTATGCCCAGTTTGCACAGGTTGGAAGGGTTTCCTAAAGTGCAAGGTGGTGGAAAGGCAGCACAATTAGAATCAGACAGACCTTGTTACTCAAGACAAACTTAAAATGTCAAGGTCCAGTTTAATGAATAGCTTAAGCTTTTTGTAAGACCATGCTTCTGCGGAAACAGTAGTCCTACTTTTCCACCACCACTGCATGCATATTTCTACTACCACCCATGTCTGATATTTGGGTATTTCAGATAAACAGAGAGCCAGGTCATCTTCAAGCTTCAGCTAAATGTTAACCTCTTTTCTTTTCTTTTCTTTTCTCTTTTCTTTTCTTTTGTTTTCTTTTCTTCTCTTTTCTTCTCTTTTCTTCTCTTCTCTTCTCTTTTCTTCTCTTTTCTTTTCTTTTCTTTCCTTTTCTTTCCTTTTCTTTCCTTTTCTTTTCTTTTCTTTTCTTTTCTTTTCTTTTCTTTTCTTTTCTTTTCTTTTCTTTTCTTTTCTTTTCTTTTCTTTTCTTTTCTTTTCTTTTCTTTTCTTTTCTTTTCTTTTCTTTTCTTTTCTTTTCTTTTCTTTTCCTTTCTTTTCTTTTCCTTTCTTTTCCTTTTTTTTTTTTTTTTCTTTTCTTTCTTTTTTTTTTTTCCCATGGGCTGATTTTCAGGCAGCTGTGCAAGCAGATCCAACAATCCAACAGCTCTGAGATGCATGATTGCCAGTGCTAATGAAAAAGAAGTGGTGGGTACACACAACCAGAGCACAGATGATTGCACAGGCATTTTTCATGTCAACATGACCATGCATTGGATGAAGACAGCACCTGTAGAAAGGATATTGTGATGCTAAATAAGACTTGGCACTAGCATTTTCAATATTTTTAAAAAATATTGAGTATACAGCTTCATATGTTATTCATCATGGTGCCGTATTTACTCTTAAACCTACACTTTTATGACTTATCTCATCCTGTTAGGTCTGTATCCCTTAGCCAATAAAACTGCTTTCTTTAATAAATTGCAAAAATTTAATTTAGTTTGCTAACTCAAACTTCTATTAAATATTTAGTTTAGCTTGATAAATTCAGCTTCTCTTAAACATAAACAGAAACACAGCATTCAGCATAACTTTTGAATATTTCACAGCAAAGTCAGTAGCAGAAGTTCATAGAATCTTTTTGGTTGGAAAAGACCTTTAAGATCATCGAGTCCAACTGTTAACCCAGCACTGCCAAGTCCACCACTAAACCATGTCCCTAAGTGCCACATCTACCCATCTTTTAAATACCTCCAGGGATGGTGACTCAACCACTTCCCTGGGCAGCCTGTTCCAGTGCTTGACAACCCTTTTGGTGAAGAATTTTTCTCAATATCCAATCTAAACCTCCCCTGGTACAACTTCAGGCCATTCCTATTACTTATTACTTAGAAGACACTGACACCACCCTCGCTGCAACCCCCTTTCAGGCAGTGGTAGAGAGCAACATGGTGTCCCCCCCCAAGCCTCCTTTTCCCCAGGCTAAACACCCCCAGTTCCCTCATAAGCCTTGTGCTCCAGCCCCTCCACCAGCTTCGCTGCCCGTCTCTGGACACGCTCCAGCCCCTCAGTGTCCCTCCTGCAGTGAGGGGCCCAAACCTGAACACGGCATTCGAGGGGCGGCCTCACCAGTGCAGGGGGACGGTCACTGCCCTGGTCCTGCTGGCCACACTGTTTCTGACAGAAGCCAGGGGGCTGTTGGCCTTCCTGGCCACCTGGGCACACTGCTGGCTCACGTTCAGCCGGCTGTCGACCAGCACCCCCAGGTCCTTTTCCTCTGGGCAGCTTCCCAGCCGCTCTGCCCCAGCCTGTAGCGCTGCGTGGGGTTGGTGTGACCCAAGTGCAGGACCCGGCACTGAGCCTGGTTGAACCTCACACACTCGGCCTCGGCCCATCGGTCCAGCCTGTCCAGATCCCTCTGCAGAGCCTCCTGCCCTCAAGCAGATCGACATTCCCACCCAGCTTGGTGTCACCTGCAAACTCGTTGAGAGTGCACTCAATCCCCCCATCCAGATCATTGATAAAAATATTAAACAGGACTGGCCCCGACACTGGGCCCTGGGAACACCACCTGTGACTGGTCACCAGCTGGATGTAACTCCAGTCACCACCACTCTCTGGGCTTGGCCATCCAGCCAGCTTTCTTACCCAGCGTAGAGTACACCCATCCAAGCCATGAGCAGCCAGTTTCTCCAGGAGAATGTTGTGGGGAACGGTGTCAAAGGCTTTAATAAAGTCAAGGTAGACAACATCCACAGCCTTTCCCTCATCCACTAAGCAGGTTGCCTTGCCATTGAAGGTAAGGAGGCAATAAGAAGAAGATTTCTCTATGTCGGCCAGCCTCTAAAGAGCTACAGGTTTATCAAGACCAAGAGTATCCAAATTTCAACCTGGTACCAAGTACCCTCTCTTCCCTTGAACAACCCCTTCAGTGAGCACACTGTTTTAACACTGGAGTCATCTAGGGATGGTTTTGCAATCTGACTTCATTGGGACTCTGAGTAGACATTTTACAAGATGCTTGTCTTTCATTTCAGAGAAAAAGCTCACTGGGAAGACTTTTCTGCTGGTTTATCACTTTTTGCACCAGAAATATGGTTTTGGCATTTTTTCTTTCAACTTCAATGGAAATGGACAACAAGTTTGACTGAGGTGTTTCCAGCTCTCACAATTTCATCACAAGTCTCACTACTTATGTTTTTTCTTAAAGCTTTAAGTTGATGGCTGAGATAAAACTAAAACTTTTCTATGTCTTAATAATCTCTGCTTGCATTAAAAGCAAAGCTTCTGTCTTTTTTACTTGTAGACAAAGTGTGAAGAATGTGAGACAATTATAGTTTGAGAGCTGAAAAGTCCCAAGTCAGATATCAATAACCCACCTTTCTTTTTCTTCTTCGTGACTTTTCCTCCATTTCAAGGCTATGGGGATTATAGCCTTGTGTTCTTTAAGTTTGCGGTTGGCAGCACTGCAAATGTAGCAGGAAAAAACATACACATCTTTTATCAGTTTTCAGTGTGACCTATCAAATTGAAAAAAAAGTAGGACTGGGATTTGCAGAGTTTGGAGTCCAGACTCCAAGTTTGGACAGCTAATAAAAATGAAAGGAAGTGGTGCAGATGAATGAAATTGTTTTTGTATCAAGGGAAGCATGATTTTTAAGTAATACCCAAGTTGTTGATATTTTCAATTTATTTCAGCTTAATATTTTTTTAACCCTAGGTCATCAAAGTTGATAATCTATAAGTACTACAAAGGAGTTTTTTGAAACTACCAGCTTTCCAAAAGTTAAATGTTGCTGTTTGTTCTGTCAAAGATACTTCATCTGATAGTACAATTTCCCTATTCAGTGAATCACTGGGAATATCATATGTAATGATGTAGATAAATAAAAGAAAAACCTACCCTACCTGTGGAAAATATAGCCATCAAAATGTTAACACTGGGGGGGAAAAAATCCTTGGAAATTATTTTATTATATTATGACGTTAGCAGAGACAATGCACAGTTCATGTTCTCTTTAGCATTAACGTTTTTAAAACCGGACCATGTACAAAACAGGCATGAGGACAAGCCAGAAGTGAAAAACTGGCGTATTAAATGAACACAAAAGAAAAGTTAACAACATAGTTATGCAACCAAGCTAAAACTTACTAATCAAATGCAAATATTTATTTTTATATTTCTACAAAATAAAAATTGCTAGGAAAGAAGAATGCGTTCATGGTTCTGTATTATTTATTTAATTCATTGTCTCAGTCATAAATAGGAATCCTGACACATGTACCATCAGCCCAAAAGCAAACTGGTTTATGAAACTGAAGACATTCATTTAAATTAAAACCTGACAAATGTGATTCTGTTGGGATTTGAGATAATTAGCCTTTAAAAATCAAGAATTGAAACTGTGGGTCACTCAGTTTTCATTCTACCTGCTTTGTCATGCCATTGTTTCAATATATAAAAAAGTAATTTTTCAGATGAATCAAATGGCTTAGTTATCTCAGACAGAAAATAGCATAAACCAGCCCCATGGCCCCAGCACCTGCTTTTGCATTCTGCATTGTCCCCACCCCTAGACAATCTCAAAATATCTTGAAATTGCAGTATCAAGGCCTGATCCCACTGCCCAAGCCCACTGATAAAAACTCACAGTGTGCAATGGTGATCCACCATGTTGAAAACATTGTTTCAACTTGCAAGTCAGGGGTTATGGAGACTTTGGTACAGAACCTACAAGGAATTTGTTCATTTGTAAATAAAACAGAGTGGGACTTACAATCAATTGTAAACAAAGTCTGGAGGGGTAGCGATGGAGGGGAGCAACAGTAACACAGCTGGCTTCAGCCAGACTTTGCATTCGTCCCACTGGGGGCTTCTCCTGGCCTTGAGCTGAAGTCTGGGAGGGACCCTCAAGCAGTGAGGCTGCCATGCCTCCCTGCTTGCAGAGGTATTGTCACCCCAACCCCTAATCATCCCACCCCCAGCTGGCAACAAGCCTCCTTCTCTGCCTCTCCCTCCTGCGTATGGCTTTGCCCTCTGCAGAGGTCCACCAGCACAGGGAAAGCAGTGAGCACATCCCCCTGGGGCTCTCCTACTGGTTCACTAGCTGGGATGTGTTCCTGTCCCTCTCTTGATGAGGGGAAATGGTCCCCAACCTTACCATCTTCCTTCCTCCATCGTCTTCCTTTGGTGAAACGTGCTGCAGAAGTGAGGAGGTACAGGAGCGTGTCTGGGCATTTTGTGTGAGGGAGACAGCTCTTGAGAAGATGGGAGATGGAGAAAGAAACCTTGTTCCTGTAGTATCTCAAAAAATAATTTCCCATTTGCAGGGCCTGAAACCTCTTCTTGTCCCTATCCCCACCTAAAGCCTTATTATGTCCACCAGCCCAGAAACATCATGGACCTGCCTCAGCATCCCAACTCCACCTTCTCATCTCACTGAACATCCTCTGTTCTTGTTCCCAAGCCTGGCTGTGCTTAACCCAAGGCAAGCATTAGGTCAGCAAAGGAAAGGGCAGTGTCCTGCTGGGCCAGGATCGGCAGAACTCTCTCTGTGCTGACCAGGGGCCTTTTTTGGCCTTGTGTGTGGACAAAGCATTTCAGAACGTGTTCCCCTTCGGCTTTTTATAACTTTCCTAAAGGGAATAAACTGAATTGGGACCCCTCCTACAGAAGGATCAATCAAATCTGCATATTTAAGCACTCTGGAAGTTGCAAAACTGGACCATGCACAGAAGAAAATTTTGCATGCTTTCCTAGGAAGACAGTATCTCCCATTTCCACAGGCTAGTTATATCCCTGAGATGAATGGGATTTGTGCCCTGTCTTGCTGGGTGTGCAATACCATCCTGCCCAACACAGCCCGTACTTTATTTTTATTGAAGATCAAAATGGGATTTGTGTAAATAAACTATATCTCATTTAGCCTTCTTGGAACAGGTTCTCATGAAAGGAATAGAGGTTTTCATAACATTTACTTGGAATATTTATTTAAACTTTGGAGGCCTTTAGCACATACAGTTTTACTGTTAACATTTCCTAGATACTATCTGCAGATCACCTACGCTAATTTTATCGGTTCGCACCATATGTGGTATGATATTGGGGCTTTTACAGGCTGTTGCCCATTTTTATGTATTTTCCTCACTGGTAAAGTAAAGCCATCTTAGTTGTATGGTTGCCTCCACTGTAATGTTTGTTTTTTTATTAATTGTTTTGTCCGTACAAGGAAATGTTGAAGGCTTTAACTCTGAGACCAAAAATAGAGGGAAGGAAAAAGGGTTGCCAAAGTTGTGACCCACTTTTTCCTTCATTTATATTGCAGTCCTCTTAAATACATGAGAAGAGCTATGCAGCTCTTTTGATTAAGCTCTATAAACCAGGTTCAGAAGGCTGTGGAGTTAACTCTAGACTTCCATTAGTATAAAGGAATTTGGAGCTGACAGTTCGTGTTGTATTTAACATATGCCCTTCATATGAAGAAAAAATCCAACATGATCCTTGCTCACAAAAAAAGAAATGGCATTCAAACAGGCTACAAATGAGATTCCAGACCACCTCTTGACATAATGTTTTTCTGTGCCAATAATGTTGCTTTTTCTCTGCTGGATAGCAATTAACATCTTTTCTTCAACCTTATTCTGGCATATTTTTTGTGTCAGAGTGTCCTGGACTCAGTTGACGATATGCATGAATGCTCTTAGCCCAGAGGCAAATATCTTCCAGCAATGGTGAATGGCTCCTGCAAGGATTAGAAATGGGCAAAACATTTGCACTGTTTGATTCTAGTGGTGCAGCAGATCTTTGGAAAGAAGTGCTTAGTTCAGCTAAGAGTGGGCTTAGCAATAGCCCACTTTCTTCTGTGCAGGTTCCTAGCAGGTTTTCCATAGCCTTACTCCTTCCCAGAGCAGCACAGGTGACCGATGTCTTCTTTCTCCTCAAGATATGTCCATTTCTGTATTGCTCTGCCAGCCACAGAACGCTCCCCCTAATATCTAAAAAATCAGTTTGGAAAGTTTACTAGAAAACTGTCAGAACAAATTTCTTAATTTAATGTTTGAAAATGACAAGGAATCACTGAGGATTTTCCAGCTGCAGTTCTGGACTAAGTTTTATGGGGTGGTCCTGCAGGACTTTGGCCAGCCTAAAGCTGACATGATCTCAAGACTATGGCCAAAGATGTTAGCAAAGAATTTCATTGTCATAAATTCTTGAACATCTTGCATTGACATTGCATTACATTTTAATTACTTTTTTTACATTGAAAAGTAGGAGCATATTTGTGCCAGTTTTGATTTGGAAATAAAAAGTAGGCAGAAGTCTCCTAAAAGTCTCAGACAGAGGTGTTAAATGTTGAAATGTGTTTGTCCAGCATTAGAGAGTAACAAAATAAGTGAGGAGAACATTTCTGACCACTTCATATTTGGTAACATGTGGCATGAGAACTTACAAGAAGTATTCATGCAGTCTCCTGTAAAAGTGAGTATTTTTCAAAGAAGCAAGACTTACACCTGCCTCTCTGGCTTTCTTTTTTTATTTTTCCCCCCATCGGTTTGACCAAGGGGTAGATTATTTTACATATATCTGAAAAGAGTAGAGACCTTAACTATGTTTGACAGACAGAGACAAAGCTTCAGTACACTTAGTCCCTGTAAGTGTTAGGAAAACCAAGCGTATAGAAAGACCAAAGTAGTTCCCCTACCAAGAAAAAGCAATTTAACATAGCTGTGTTTCTACTTTATGGTGCAGCATCCATTTGACCAATGCACTCTGATACTTCTTGTTCAGTCAGAAAGCAGACAGGAAAGGAGCTGATCATACTGCAGTAAGGAGGGGGGACTGAGTAAATGAAGGCATGTAATGAACAAATCCATAGCAAACCAGACTTCATTTGTTCAGCTACTCATGAAATATTTTTTGTTTATAATATATTAGGGTATTTAATTGCACAGATATGTTTAATAATTTCTTTCTCATTTACTTGTTGAAGTGTGTTGAAGGATTCATACAGTGTAATAAAAATGCTGCAATACAATATTAACTGCCAAAATGCTTATGTGAAAAAGACCTCCCGGTTGGTTTCAGGCAAAGTATAGGTTATCCAGTAAAATGGTGCTTGAAAGTTAACCTGAAATGCAAAGTTTTTTTAATGTCCAAGAAGAGTACACAACTAACTGATAAGCCAAAACCAGAATTACTGAGAGATGGATGAGTCTCTCGGCAGTCTGAAGTGAGAGGGAAGAGAACAAAGTCAGATACAAAAGGTATTGAAACGTGTTTGGATTTCTAATTATGTTGTTACTGTTCAAATAAACCTTTTTGAATGCCATCAAGCAAATATATATCTTTATGTCTTGTACTCAAAATTGCTTACAGTTAAGCAAAACTTCTATTGGCTTTGGGGAGAGCAAGATTTGGTCTAGTTCACCAACGGACTTAAGCCTCTGAGTGTGGAACACTGCAAGCAATAAAAGATCAGAGCTACAGGAAGGAGTAGGAGGCCACAGTGATGTGTTGAGAGGAGGTTAAATGCTGCTAAACTGGGGCACCTTCATACCATTGTATTTCTTTTGTATTACATAGGAGTTCCTTGCTGTCCAAACACACAGCCATTTGGTTCACATTACATGAAGAATGCAGATAAAGGATGGAGAGGAAACATGATTTGACAAAGTCACATAAGCTGAACAAGCTATGAGAATAGCATACTTTGTAAACAGATGTTGCCTTAAAAAGGATTTGGTTCAGAACTGGAGGTGCCAGGAGGGATGAGATTAGCCCCCAAGATCTCAAAGTTTGTTCATGTGGTAAATGATGGTCATCATTCCATTTTTTTCTCAGTCTTACAGAAATGCAACAGAAAGAATGTCTGCACAATTATTTGAGGACAGGCATGAGCTCACACTGCCTACCGACGAAGAATTATGTGGCTATGCTAGATGCATGCCTAAGCCAACACTAAAATGCCCTGTCTGTTAGCCAGGGTTCAGTGCCACAGTGACAGCCACGAGTTCTATGTCTGATGAGAGGACAGGGAGAAAAGCTCCTATTTGCAAAATACTTTGTAGACACTAGTAGCTACAGGTAGCTATTGTCACAGTAAGAGACACGGACTCTCAGTTTTGGCATCCTTTCTCCAAATTACACCTCCAGGAATATAACCTAATATACATTTAATAATTTTCCAGTCAGATCACAAAATGCAAATGTGTCAGTCATTGGACATTGCCTTTTGGTGAAATGATTGTGGTTAGCATTTAGCAAAAATAAACCACTCAGATCAGGTGGCAATTTTTGTAGTTCCATAGGCAAAAGGCCTGAAAGTAACTGGAACAAAAAGAGTTTGGCCATGAAGAAGAGAGATGCATGCACAATGCCAAGTTACACAATTACCTTTGAATACAATAATGGTTGCCAACAGTTCGTAACCATAGTAGTCATTGCATCCTAATTAAGCAAGATCAATACAAGGGAAAGAGTGTCTTTTTAGCTGAAACTACTTGCTGGAGTAAATATATGCTCATTTAGTCTCTACAATTCACCAGCCTCAGCTGCCCAGTGTGCTGTCTGGTTGCTAACCAAGTCACTGGGGAGTGGAGCCAGATTGCTGTCCTGAGCACTTGGACGCTCCTTCCATTTTCATGTGGAGAACACACACGAGTGTCCTTTATCTTTCAGATTGCAGTGTCTGGTCTTTGAAGAATTACCCATCTTTTACTTCAGTGGCTTTTTCTTGATCTTATCAATGGTATCGCTTTTTCTTAATTCTATTAACAACATCAACCCTGTGTGAGACCAGCTGTCTCCTGAAGCTCTTCCTCTTATGCTGAGGGTTGGACCAGCTGGACCTTCACAAGACCGTTGCTCTTCAGCCAGATTCCAGAGACTGTAGCTCTTTAATACCATGCACAAACATTCTCCCTGCATTCTGAAGCACAGCTCACATACATTCTTATTAACCTTATGGTGGTTCTAACAGGCCAAAAAACTTACAGGGAGCCACATTATTGCTTAGGCAAGAAATAATGATTGAGTAGTCAGGGAAGTTCCTTTGCTAGCATACTATTTCTCTACTGAGTATCTGTTCAGAATTTTTCCTTTACAACTACAGGTAGTCACAACTTCATTAACTCATGTTATACCATATGAAGTATCTGGATGTATGTTATATACACCAAGAAGAGGGAATAGTTTCTTTAAAAGCTGAAAATACATGAACACAATCCTGATGCTTTTGTAGGAGTTTTGCTGCACTCATCAATAGGAGGTGAGGTGGGCCCTAAGACCTAGAGTCATCCTTAGTTTTGAGTATTTCTCTACAGGTAGTTTATTGTAAGTTAATTCTTTGTGCATTTTCACCAGTTCTTTTTCTTTAGTTACTTCATGTGTGGGTTTGGTAGATACTGACTGTGGTTCCACAGTTTCTCTGAGGGTATATATCTCGGCTGGGTGGAGCTACAGAGGTTGACTTTTAATAAGATTACATAGCATTTTTTGGTAAGAGTATACTTTTTATAAGATAATACAGTCCAGTCCAAGGATTCTTCTGGCTGAGTAATTTAAACTGAAAAGCTTAGGGGAACAAGCCTTCCTTCTGCAAGGTATTTCCAGCAAGCAACCTGTATCCTCAGGAAATATGAACCAACACGGTACCGCAGAAGTCTGTGAGGTAATATACCAGCTGAGGACCTGTCCTGTAGTCTCTCAGTGTTGTTTGCGATATATAAAAAAAGTCTTGGAATGTATCTCTGCCACTTATTAAACAATGCAGAAGCAGCAGTAAACATAAAAGTACAGACACCATGAGGTCATCACAGCCCTTGAGCACTGGGAGGCATGAATTTCAGCCAAACAGTTTTGGTCCCTGAGTGATTACCTTATGATAATGGATCTCCCTCAGCCTAGCTTTTACAGGGGGATCATTTGTGCTTTGATGGTGAAAAATAAATAATAGCATTGGTGTTTTAGAGTGGCTAATCCTTTATTTGGACTCAAAATTTCATACAGTGAGCCTGGTATCCATTCAAGATAGCATTCAAGAGCCTAATATCCATTCCAGTCCATCAGAGTGCACTCTCTGTTTAGTAATGCAGTCTGTGTTTAGAAAAAAATGTGATGCTTCTGACAGGTAGAGTTTTGTAGCAGGCACCAGATGGATATACTCACCCATCACACTTTAGAGTCACCTGGCAAGTAGGGCTGAGAAATTTAGGCAGGTCCTCACTGGGAACTAGGGCAAAGGAACTCCTTGTGTGACAGCTCTTCTGCTTCCATACAGATTCAGGGACAGACAGTATAAATTACTAAACTTCCCAGGCATCTTAAGGTTTGAGAATTTGCTTAGCCTGAGCCAATTCTAAAATCCAGTGTGGCTGTATTGCTGCAGTGACTTCATTTTTTTATGAAACTGCTCTTGATCCTAGACACTCCCTGCAAACTTGACTTCCAGAGAAGTAAGAAAACAAAGATGTTCATGATAAAACACCTGTTTGTTGTTAATTTAGTAAAGACCTTTGGATCACAGCCTGGTATGATTTCTGTCTTTCTGGTTATCCTTACCGACTCCAGTAAATAATGGAGTTAAAAGTAATTTTTCAAGTGCCTTTCATCTCACCCTTTTGAATATAGTTCTGGTTCAAAAACTAAAAATAAAACAAAACAAAACCTTCCTTTCTGAGATTTTTGTCAGGTGGGACATAAGCCAGACACTAGGCCTTCAAGTCTTTAACTGACTGGTCCGTGGTAGAATGGAGAGTGCTTGGGAAAATTTTTCTGTAATGTAGTAACAAAACTTAAGTGACCTCATCACATATTTTCCTTTATTCATTTTCCATTGATAAATAATAAACTCCTGAAATATAATTTACAGACTGAGATCTAAGGCAGCAGTGAAGCAGGCAGAAATCCAGACTCCAGAACAGTTGTCTAAGCAAAATCAACACACCTCACTGCCATTTATAAATTTAGTATTTGCTATCCTCTCCCTCCTTCTGGGATATAAAGATTCCTTGCTTGTAATTACTAGTTTTAATTCACTGTCCGCTCCTAATTGTCTTCTGCTGAGGAATTAACTTCCCTCACATTTGTGACAGAAACACAGTCTCACTATTTGTAAGACTAACTGCTTGTCACTAGTTTCATATGCAATTTCACTATCCTCTTCCTCTCTTGTCATTTATTTGGGTCACATTTCAGAGAATATTAACTATTTGTATTTTGTGTCATGCAGTTATGCCAAAAGTGACATCACCTGTCATCAGGTATGTTTCGTATTCTCATTTGTAAGCATTAGTATTGTTCCAATTTTCAGAATCAGGTTCAATACCATTCAAAGATGATCTTGATTCAAAGTGTTTACTTATTCTTTTCCCTGTTACAATGAAACATATTTAACAAATGTATTTAAAAAGAACTGAAATGTTGATCAGTAAATATTTTCTGGCGTTCAGAATGCAGTTCTGAATTAATTCTTTCCAGAACATAATGCAAAAAGAAGTTTTATATCCAGGATTGTTGGAGTTTCTACCCAGGGCTGAGCTTATTTGAAGATCTAATTGGACAGAAACTTTCTAAAGACTAGGGCTAAAGAGATTATTTTGAGGGCAATAATTTATTCCACAAATTTCATCTCTTCTTTCTGAATATGGAGTCTGCACAAGTACCTGGTTTGTTTTCTTATTCTTTTAATTACACAGGCACTTTTATATCTGTTATTTGCTATAGGAATTATGACATTTGAATTGTGTCCTTTACATATCACTAGTCACATCAATGCCCAAGTACTGCTCAGACTTCTGAACTTGTGAGCTTTTAAAACTACTGCAGTCAATGTTCAAGGAAAGTGAGTTTTATTCTTGGGACAGTATTAAATCAGTAAAATGCTGCTGGTAGAGGAAAAGGCCAGGCAGTGCTGTAATGGCTTTTGATTGCCCTGGAGTTCCTCCAAAGGAGGCAGGCAAATTTTTATCTGAACAAACCATCAAGGGAAAGATGGAAAACCAAAATTATTCTTATAGAGAGTGAACTGTCCTAAAAAAAATGGAACCACATATTGTTAGTTGGTTACTGCAGGAACATTCACCCTTCAAATTCCTAGGGAAAAGATACCCTAATTAAATGTAATTCAACGTTTGTTCTTTCTAAAGCAGCTACTAAGGAAGGCTATTCCCAAAAGAAGATAGCTTGTATTTCCTGTTTTGAAGTGTTCAAAGTTCAAAACACTGGAAGAAAATGTTCATCAGTACTCATGCTAGCCAGCCAGGGGACCTTAGCAGGATGCCTAAAAGAAGAGGTGAATCTTTGAGTTCCAGCAGACTCAGGAAGAGGTACAGACCCTGTGGGGACCTGTCCTGTGCAAGAGTCTGGCTTAAGCAGTCTGAATCCCTGTGGGTCCTGCCTTTTTCCGTTTGGTAAAGAGTGTAGTGAAAGTAGCTGCCTAAAGGTTGGTAAGCATATGTTCCCTAGGGTCCTTGTTCATTCCAGAGTGAAGGTCTTTTTTCTGAGCTGGACCTTGGTCCGTAAAAGCCTGTATCATGATGACACAAGATTTTCACAGCTAGTCTAGTCCTCACTACAGTTTGTGTTGCTGTTCCAGTCCAGTTTTGGTGGGGTGGACACACATGATTGTGCACAGGTCTGTCAGGCTACACCTCTTGTTTCTGCATCCTGTGGTACAGAAACATCCTATTTTTACTACTAATGCTGCTGCCATTGCATTAGCTATAACTTTACCAAAATCTACTATAAAGAAGCATCCACAATGGGCCCAATATTACAAAAATTGTATAAGATAATGACCATAATCTGTACAAGGATTCGTCTTTTATATATATACATCAAGGGTTGTGCACTGTGGCAGGACCTTACAAATTCCAAAAAGTGTGAGAATTAAAATTACTTTCAACAAGTTTATAAAATGTAAATTTAATCATGGGCAATGAGTGGATTCCAGTTACTTCCCGCTCCTGCAACAGTAAGTGTTCATAATACAGTACTTCAGAGTCCCTGTGTGCAAGAAAAACGTTCCTAAGCCAAGGTGTATAATGAACTGCAGTCCTAGTTTGTCACACAGGTGAAAAATCCAAATGTAAAACACACGAGGCAAATAACATGGTATTTAAAACTCATTCTGAAGACAGGCGTTATCAATGATACTTTTAATGGTGTTCTGGTTCACTGGGAAGTCTCTGAAAGCACATACTGCTGGATTACCTTCTCTTGTGACAGAATGATACATGCTCAGCTGTACTAGATCATATTTGGATCAGCTATGGGTCCAGATAACACCTAAAAGCCAAATGTCTAGATGAGAGGTTAGACTCACACCTAAGCATCGAAACTTCACTCCAAACTTTTGAGTTTGAGCCAAGCATGAGCTAAAAAAAATGAATTTGCCAGATTTTTTCCAGATCCAGCCCAAGGAAGTAGAAACTGCACAAGAGCTGATAACCAGCAGGATTTTCTCCATTTGGATGCAGAAGTTTCATCCATCAATTAATCCTGGACTCACCATGGATTTGAGCTCTGAAAGATAACAAAACAAGGCTGGATTGTGTTTCCCTGACTTCCACATTTCAACATGCAATGAACTCCAATCCACAAAAATTGAAGCCAATTGGTCTTCTTTGTGTCTGTATCTGAATTTTGCATCTAAACTCCCCAAAACAAAACTAAGCTTAGCTACCAGTCTGCCTGGGTTAATCTAAAAGCCCACAAAATCACATCTGGTTTCCCTCAGTCAGACCTCACTTCTATCTCCACTGACACTGCGCCGAAGCTTCGCTAAGCGGTAGCTGAGCCCTGGCCAGAGCTGGAAGGGCTCGGCTGCAGTTTCCACCCGACGGTGATTTATTTCTTTGCACCATCTGGTGGTTCTTTAGACCAAGTGCAACAGCAGCTCCCAGCGTTGCCTCCTCAAGCGTTGCAGCGGTGGTCGCAGCAGCTCACAGCCTACCTTGCAAATATCCTTGGGATGATGCAGAAGATACCACCAGTCACAGGAGCAATTAATAATCTAGAATGACACGAATCCCTCTGGTATGGCAGAAATCCTGCGTTTTGCTTCAGGTTGCTACTCCATCATCCTGATCATCAGCTTCTTCACCAAAGCATGTGGAGAGTAAAAAATGAAATCTGACAAAACTGTATTTATAAGAGGAAAAAGAATTCAGTCAAGGCTTAACAAGTGCTTTAATCAGGATATTCTATAAAGCCTGCCAGAGGTATGTGCCAACTAATAGCAACTTTTGACCCTGATTTTTGGCTTCAGCGACTCTTGGCACTCAAACAACATGCTGGCTCAGCACGCCAACAAAGCCGACCAATTGGACCAGATTGTATTTAAGTGTATTTGGAGGAGGACAGCAGTCATCATTAGATGATTAAAATATCTGAGGCTCAGAAGCGGTGTAACAAATGTATGGCAAACTCCATGACTATAAAGCGCAGATTATAGGGTAGCTTAAGGAATTGAGAAAAAAACCCAGAAAGTCATATATTTCCCCATGCGAACGTGTGACATTATAGCAATAGTGATGTCTTCACTCCCTGCTTATTAATTCTGGAGCTGGTGACTGCGGGGAAATGGTTTAAGGTCTCAGCTGTTGAAAACAGCAAATCCGAGTGGATCTGATTAGACAAGTTCTGCAAACCCAGCCAGAGGTTGAATGCTGATCAGTTAAATCCTGGACTAACTCCACCAAGGCCAGTGGAGAAATTAGGAGCTAACAGAGTTCATTCATCCTAGAGTCATGTCCTTCTTGTACTTTATGTTATATGAAAAAACAAGATATCATGTCTTGATGCTTTGGAAAACCTTTGCTTTATGACTTATTTCTGCACACTCCCAAGGTCTCTGGAGAGGTGGAAATGGGCCACAATACTAATGGGACCCGTCCTTGCAGAATATTCCCTGCGCAAAAGGCACAGCTCTCAGAACGGTGACGTATGCTGGTGTCCCTGATACAAGAGCTGCCTCAGGGAAGGGGACAGTGAGACTAGTGAAGCTGTTAGATTGCTCTGGCTATGATGGGAAGAAACAATACCCCCAGACAGCCCGAAGTTCAGAACAGGCTGAAAGTCACCCAGTTCTCTTTGTCCTCTGCTCTCTTCTCCATACTCTTCTCTCTTCTCGGTGAGCGAAGGCTTGCTTTCTTTCTCTCCCAGATCAACTACATTTTGGACTAGAGGCAAAACAATGTTTAAACTTTCCAGCATGGAAGGAAAATATCTATCTCCCAGTTTTGCTGGGTCATATCATTCCAGTATTAACTGCCAAGCCTATTCCCCACCTGGACATCTGTGAGAAGGACCTCACACTATCAGGTTGCTCTCTCATACAAAAGATTTTCCAGTCAGACACACCCTTTTTGAACTACATGGGAGAGAGTAAAGGTTTTTCAGAAAGTATTTCCTCTTCTCCTGCTTCTGCCTCCAATAGCTGTAATATCGTTGGCTTGCCAGCCAGTGAGCCCTGTTCTATGGAAAATGCTGCATGGATATAGCCTGCTGGAAGAAATAATGGAGCTGTTAAAAAAAAAAACACAAACAAGACATAGACTGGAGAACAGGTTTGTTTTTAAATAAAGACCTCAGTGGTAATAGGTGTTTCTGTCCAATCTATCAGATGTATCTCTATTCGATACTGATACTCTTACTGAACAAAAACTCCCATGAACTCACTTTCACGAAAAATGCAGAACACCCTGCTATTCCTAAAATAGTAGCGAGTTTTTTCTGGTTTTTTGAACCTTATAAAGACCTGTATCTATTTAGCCTTATTTTTAAAGTTGATCCAGCACACAGATGCAGGGCATTATATGCCATGAACTCATCTTTAAAACACCTTTGCTCACATTTAGATTTGTGAGCAGTCAACTTTAAAAACAGATTCATTTATCAAGCTTGCACGTACATCTGAATCCAGGATAAGGGTTTGGCTCTAATGAGAACACAATTTCTGCTATAACAGTCCTGCCTACACTGGGAAGGACTTTATTTGATCTGTTATAAACTGATCAAGGTTTAATAATCATCTGAGAAAGTCTTGGTTCATAACTCATCTTTACAGCTATCTGATTTCTTTTGATTTGTTTGGGGTTTATCTTGGGTATGAGGCCCCTGAAACAATTTTATTTAAACTTCTCCACAAAACTATGAAAGTAAAATCTTCTGTGAAGCAATCCAGTTTCTCTGTTATCGTGATTAATCAGATTGTGATTCTCCAGCAAGGCCATCCCAAGGCCACAGCAATTAAGAAACCTGCATCCTTTTGTGGTTCCTGTTTTGTATTTATTTTTATATATTCTCAGTAACTACCTAGTCATTTCAGTTTAATCGCTGCAGTTCTGTAGTACCCTTCCCTCCACCTCCAAAAAGGAATTCTCCATGAACTTTTTGTCCCCATGCACTAATCTGTTTTCGTGACCTGAACAACATTTATTCCCTGATCATAAACGAAATCTGTATTTCATCACATTCATCACTGTTCCGTGCTACAGCCAAATAGCTGCACTCCTACAGCTTCAAATGATGGCACAGAAGAGAATTGTTAGATATGCACATTCCAGCTATCCCACATCTGCCAGGTCTGTTGTGGGCAAAAATGAGGAAACCAGAGCCAAGAAAACAACCCTGCTTTGTGTGTATGTTTTATTTTAAACCATTCTAAAGCCAAGAATGTGAAGATCAACCAAATGCTGACATGCTAGTAATATTTTGTTTTACACAGATCTATAAATATACTTATCACTGTTTAAACTAAGACTGAATATACTGTGGTCATAAGAAACACACATGTTCTAGAGGACAGATAGAAATAATTATATGAAACAAAGACTGGAAACACTTTCTTTTTCTGGGTGGAGTTAGATTTCCTATAAAACTTGATTGGGGGTAATCTTCCATTCCTTGTGCAGGTGAACTTAATACGAGTTCTCTCTAGGATTGGGCCCAAACACAAATATATTTTTTACGCCTTTCGTTTTCAACTTCTCTGCAAACTTCTTTTATTCTGGAGCTGCTTCTAAGCCACATATAGCTATGCAGAGCAAAACTATTATCAGTAAGTCCAAATTCTCTGTATAGGAGTACCTCTACTGGAAAAAATCTAGGCTTTTAAATAAACTAAAAAAAAAATATCAAAAGAAACACAGACTTGCCTCAGCTAGGGATCAGCTGTGATTAATCTAGTCTGCCCTGCTGTCTCTGACAAAGACCACAGCACCAGACACAGGGCTAGAAAGCTGGTGTGGAAGGATATAGCAGATTCAGGAAAAAAAGGATGAAAAAAGGTAGTAAGATACCCATTGTATGGACAGAACATACATACTGACTTTCTGAACTTTCCTTAGCTAAAGCTCAAGGAGAAGGAAGAGGCAGACTTCACTGACTTTGGTGAAGAGGAAGGGGAAAAAAGAAATACAGTAGTGATAATAAAGGGTTGTAAGGAGAGACCTCTGGTTCTTCTATCTTAGAACAGACAGGGTGGGTAGGGGTGGAGGTCAGTTCATGTAATGGGATGTGTCGGATCTCTAAACAAGTTGCACTGGATCTACTCCTAGCCAGGAAAAGAAATGCATTTACCTTCATGCATCTGGGGAAGGAAATAGAGTAGGTCACTGGCAGACTGACAAGTGAGAGCAACCTCATCAGTAAAGCAGAAAATGTTACATGGCAACCAGATTTTTAGTGAGAGGAAGAATCAAAGGTGGAAGTTAAATTGCCAAAAATGGCCATAAACACTGAAATCCACTATGGAGCTTGGATTTCAAAAGTCAGCATTTAATCACAAAGCTATCAGGAAGGACCTCTTGGAAGGAAATTATGAAGGGGAAAAGAAATGTCAAATACTAGAAAAGACTAAAGAGTAAATTGCCTCATAAGGGAGAACATAAGAAGCTTACCTGTCTTTACTAATAAAATTACATTCACAAAATCATATGTGTTTTTTTGGGAAACACAAACAAATAAACTCACAAAGAATTTATTAAAATTGGGAAATTAAGATCCCACCAACTTCCAAATCTGTGAAATAGGCCAAATGAAAGTGAAATTTAAAAAACAAAACAAAGCAAAACAATAACTAGCTTTAAAAGGTTTCTTTTGATAAACTAAGGGTTAAAATATCTGACTCTTTAGGGATTAGGTAGAACTTGTGACTCGATTAGCAAAAGATTAAGCCATCTCTGTTGTGAGATCTGTACAATACATAACTGTTTATAGTACAGTTGATAGAAAAGAACTGATTGATGGATTGATTGAAATGGAGACTCAGGTTTGTTAAATGCTTCTTTGTTGGAGCTGTCATTATGCCAGCAAGTATCGGCTGAGGTTTGCCAAATTTTAGAGGATTGCCAATCTCTATATCACTGACTGAGGAGCATTTCTGTTTCAGAAAAAGAAAACACAACTTTCTGAGCTAGTGCCTGAGATGGCAGAGCGCTTCTAGACTGAAGAGATCTGAATCCAGAATGGTTCCTCTCACCAAGTACCATACCTCCTCCTGGGTGCGAGAACACCTTTGTGAGTCACTCTGGTGTAGCGTTAGTATCTCCTGGCTCTGAAACCAGACCTGCATTCATAATGCAGCAGAAGATGCATTTCAAAGCCCATCCCCTTCTTCATTCATGCAGTGCAAGTGGCTCGGCACATACATACTGCTCACAAGAGCAAGAAGCTGTGTGAGAGACAGAGAACCGAAAAGCTCCTCTCTGTTTGCTCTTCAGAAGAGGCAGTAGACCAAAAGAAAACATCCAATTACCCAGATCTGACTTGTGTGCTGGCAGTCAGACCACACTGGTTTTGCATATGGTATATAAAATGAGCAAACATAAAAATGGGTATTGATGAAGTGTGATTTCATCCTTAAAATGCATCTGAATTCACTGCATCAGGCCAGACAAGTGCCAGAAATGTGAGGGAGCTGCAACAGTATCACATAATCTCTGCAATGAATAAACTTAGAGTGAAATAGACCTCACAGCATGAGTGTAGAGACTATGCCCATCCAGTGTGAGAAAGTCTCACAGTATAAGTAAGATTCAGAGATAATTCCTGAGAACTGCAGCTTATGGGATACCTAAAGAAATTTCAGACCTGTGCAGAAACTATTGTCACCACCGCTTACTGGCAGTAGCATAGGAGTGTTGAGTTCAGCAGGTCATTGATAGCCAAGAGTAAGCCAATGACCAACCTGTGTGCTTATTTTCTGCACAATTAAACTGCTCAGTCCTTGGAAATTTGGCATCTTTGTATGGTTCTGTTTACTCACTTGGCCCTAGGAAAAATGTTGATTAGGAGGGAATGAGTAATTTTTTTCTTGCTTTACTTTTTTTCCCCATGAAAGGAGCAGAATAATCACTTTTTTTTCATAGTTTTCTGCCAACATTTTGAAAGATGGGCACATTATCAGACTGATAAATTTTCCTATGAATTCTAGAGGGCTGATCTGAACCAAATGTAAATGCTAAGCAGTGAAACTCTCATCTTTTTTTTGTTCACTGTGGTTACAGAAATCATTAAATCGAGTAGGGCTTGGACTGAGATCTGTAATATTTTTTGGGTGTTCATCAGAGATCACTAAGTAACTTGGAAACTATTTTTTCCTATCTTAGTAAACAAAAACAAAAATTAAGACCAAGTTTTTTTCTGTAATTCCAAAATGAAACATTTTTGCTTCCTTTGAGGTTTTCCCTTCCCTTGAGAGATATATTAGAATTTTAAAACTACCATTAGATTGACAGACTGGCATGTTGAAACTGGTGGGGTTATTACTGGTGCTTTATGCTCTCTGGAGCATGACTGCTATTCTTATTTGGTTCTCAGTTAAATGTTCATGTGGATAATTCCACTACAGTCTTCCAAGGAGAAGTTCAAATGCATCAGGATTTATGCTCCTTCTGATTCCTGAACTGTGTGATCTGTAGACAGTTTGTAAAACACCTGAAGTTTATAAAGTGCTTGGTGCTCCTGGGCATCTTATCTTTTTCGTGTAACAGCACCTACCTCCTGTTTACTGAAATCTATATAGATTTAAACAAATTAAGCCTGGAATATACCATCATGACAGAGAACCTTAGAGGAGTTAACAAAAAAGTGCAAGCTAAGTCTCATTTTGTAATTAATAATTAAGGTACATAAGATTGCAAACTCATTACTCCCACTGGCAGGCTGCTTCTTACCAAAGCATTTTCACTGCAGTCAATGAAAGGTGCGTAAGTGATGACAAACACAAAAATGAGTCTGCAAGTCTTCAATACTTTGTGTACGCTACTGAGCCTTAAGTCAAATCTTCCCGTCATTTATTCAGGACAAACTAGATCCATTATATAGAGTATATGATGGTATATAGTTCAAACTATATACTATATAGTTTGATATAGTATCAAACTATATATACAAACTATATAGAGTATGTAGTTCAAAAACTTGTCTTTTTTTTTTTTTTTTTGGCTTTTTTGTTGTTTTGTTTAGTTTTAGGGGGTTTTGATTGTTTGGTTTTGCATCCTGGCAGGTTTTTAGGAAGAATCTGCAACTGTTTTGCTCAAGTTGTGAGTAGCTGAGGCACGTCTACAGCATATGTGGCTAACAATTGGGTAGCACATGTCAGTAAGTCAGGCCAGCATGGAACTGGCAGGGTAAACTGCCCTATTTTCAGTGGAGATAAATCTACTGCAACTCCCTTTGATGTCTCAAACCACCCCTGCACAAAAATTGTGCCAGAAATCTGACCTAACGTGTTACAATGTATATATCATGACACTGACTAATGTTGGCTACATCCGTAGTCACTATAGGAGGTTAAATTTCTTCCACAGTCAGCTTGCTTCACTTCGTATGTCTGGCCCTTCACTTGATAGTTGGCATTCATTGAACTACTGAAACTAAAAGAAAACGGAAAACGAGTAAGTGAGCATCTCCACTTGCAAGCCACAGCAAAAGACATGGTGATTGCTCTCCCTCTTACCAGACCTGCAACAAGAAGAAGAGAGGCTGGCCTATGACATTTGCTCTGCTTGCACATGCTTCTTAAAATTTTTTTATACTGTACTATATACTTTGACTTTAGTAATACCTTATATAGTCCATAGGTGCAAGTGGCTTTCCCCCATAACTGATTCCCCACAACCCACCCAGCTCTCAGGGCTGTTCTGGGAAACACAGCACTGTAAGACGACTCTGACATTGGCTGTGACTTGATTGAGCCTTGCTTGTGATATATGCCTTTGGAAGGAACTGAGAATAAAATACATGTTGGAATAGAAACAACAAAGTAGCCACGTGGTTACATTTTCAGCACTCTTCAACCTGAAAAATCACTGTGATTTGCAGAACGTAGTGTTTAACTTCCTCATATGTGTAACAGGCCCCAGTTGTTTCATGTGTGCCGTTTCTCCCTACTGATCTCAGTAGTATGGAGGTACGGAAACCTTAATTTTAGTTGCTGTGCGTTGGTAGTTCAACATGAACAAGCTGTGAACTCAGGCACAGATGTTTTATTAGCATTTTAAATGGGTGATGGGCAATCACAGGACATAATACAAGAATCATACTCTGTGGGACTTTAGTGTTAGAACGCTAGTGACACAGAAAGCTTCAATGTTCATTAAAGATTTCAGACTTCTCAAGCATCTAGAAATGTGCTTTATTCTGCCAAGTACTGATCTTTTGTAGAAAGCTGTTCAACACATTTCTAAAAGTTGAAAAAAGGCATGCTACCTCCTCCCTTAAGTCTTTGAGAGAGATAGCAAGTTGTCAGTGTATTATATTTCAGATGAATGAGGCTTTAACTGGTTTCTTACAGGTCTGGTAACAAAGACATCTTTCTTTTCTAATGGAGATGTTGCTCTTCACCTCCCACATGCTATTGCTGCTGTTTCTTATAAATACAAACTATTGGACTTTATTTTAAAATATATCAAGCAGCTAAGGCTCGTGCTGCCTTCATGGGGAACTCAGAGTTCTCAGTACATCAGGTCCTCACTCATTAGTTCCCTACTTCATTCTCACAGTAATGCAGACCTGTGCTTCCTTTCCATGAGATTTCCGTACCCTTTAATGTCTCACACTGAAGACTTTTTTCCTTCAGCTGAATACTAATAACATAGAGCTTTGCAAGACATTCTTTATTTCAGCAGTCAGCTACTACTTATTAGCTATTCAGCTGAAAGGTAGGTGATAGGTATTATTACCCACAGTTTTAATAAAAGAAAACTTGTGACCTGTGGGCAAATGGGAAAAGGTTCCTCCTTCCTTTTATAAATCTTTCCATGAAATCTCATTCTTCCTACCAATAAGTATGTAAGGTTCCTCCTAAAATGGGATCTAGTTCTTTCTAACTGAAATTAGTTGCTAGATGAAGAAGCAGCAGGGAGATTACAGTGATGTTTGGTGGGAAGACTACTGGAGCTGGCTAGAGAAGCTAGTAATTAGTGAAAATTAATCCAAACAATTACAGTGGGAGAAAATCTAAGAAGCTTGCAGGTTTAAAGCACATTGCAAACTGAAAACTGACATTAAAATCCTATAAACCTGTTATTTCCTTGCCTTTAAATAAATTTCCTAAATGATTTTTGGAAGTATCTTTGGAAAGAAATTATTTTCTTGCAATTTTTATGCCTAGTGCTTTTTCCAGCCTTCTTGAAAAGCCTGACTGACAAAACCATGGGGGTCCATGCACATTTGTTTAAGTGTATAATGTAACTGATACTGCTTATAGTACTATTTGTACAGTGAGACTGCAATTGGTGAGAATAGCATAAAGGCTGCTGAATGCACTTTTTATTTATGGAAATAACTCTTATAAGATTTTTCATAATAAGAATAAAAACGCCTTTATTTCAGACTTTCATACAACACCTACTTCTGTCATGCATTCAGTATTTATCTTACAGACCAGTATTCTGGATAGCTGTCCTGTTTGAATGCATAGGCCTCCCAGGGATAGCCTTGGATGGCTGAATCTGAATATCTGGGCAGTATCTCCAACAATTTTGCTTCTCTGTTTCATGAGAGAGAATGCAGCTTTATTAGATTTTTTCCTTATTTAATGTGCTGGGTATGTGCATGGTTTGATGTGCAGCATAATATTTGTTTGGTTTTATTTCCCCTCTGTGACATATAAAATCTAATAAGCAAGTCTTTTTCTTTTGTTGCTATGGCAGAAAGATTCTTGAAACACTTAATGATAGAAAATAATTTTAAAAAAAATAAAAATGGAGTGGCATCTCACTTCTATTTTTGGCAAGTTTGTTCACATATGTGTTTACAAAGCCAGAGCTCTGAAATGCTCTAAGCTAAGAGTTCCACAGTGAAACCAAGCCAACCTCATAAAGTTCAGTAAGTCCAGAGTCTAAATTCTTATGCTAAATATATTATTGTTCAAAAGGAACTTGTAAGGATCATTTACTGGGAAGGCATGCCTTCCTAATAATTTCCAAATAAAGCATTACCTACTTGCCACAATGAGCCAGCACACGGGGACTGTGCTTTACAGGCCATAATTTCAACCCTGAAGTTGTTCAGTACCACAGAACCCCATTTATAAACTTTTCAAGAGATTTGCTTTTCCCACTCCATCTTAAGTTTGGATGTTTTTCCAAGTGTCACTGTTACAGAAATTTCTAGCAAGGTATATAGCGTTTACTGGTTTCAGGTTTCAGCAGGCTGTGGTATCAAATGAATAACACAGAGAATTACAAGATGATGTTTCTGTAAAAATGTGGCAAGGAATGATACCGCTTCAGTGGGATTTCCTGGTGTTTTAACTTAGATGATTGATTTTGGTTTGAATCTGTATCTGATATCTAAGTGGGGGAAGAGGGGAAAGCTTAAAACTTGCCATGGATTTAATGTTTTTATCTTTTCCTCTGTATATACAGTCTTTATCTTCCATTTTCTTGCTTCTTGATCTCATTTTCCATCTTTCCCAGTACCCCCAGAAACTCTCCTGCATTCTGTTCTAGCTTGACCATGTTTTATTCAGCCTAACCTCACAGCATGCTACATCCATCCTTTCGCACTGCCCCCAGAATGCACTCATGCACCATCCGACCCCTTTGGACCTGAAAATGTCAAGAGACAGCAGGTGTGCAAAAGAATGTACTGGGGGTGCAGAGAAAAGCTGTAGCAAGAGTAATTCCTCCTATCACAGCAGGGCGTTTCTGCTCTCTCTGTGCTTTCTGGTACTCTGGCTTCCTGCAGGATGCTCCCTGAGCTCTCTAGTTAAGGAAAAAATGAGCAGTAAAGCATGTGGGACCTTATCACAGTCACCTTATGGTAATATTACCTTTACATGGGGGAAAAGCGTTTGCCCTGTCTAACTGTAGGTACCAGATTTATGCTCCCCCACAGGCTTAGTGGCTTCCACAAGTCAGTCAACTCAATTAGATACTCAAAGTTCAATCCTGTAAGCAGCACCAAGGTAGTCGTATAACTTCCACTTGTTCCCACACACGTATTTTTGTAATATTTTTTCCTCTTTAAGGAAATTGCCAGAGCAGTCATTAAGTGCTTGAGTAACTCATCTTTGATGAATGTGCTATCAGCAGAATGAACAGCTTCTCAGGCAAAAGCAAAATTGTGTGGAAGAAATTTTCTCAGCAAGTGTCCACCTTAAGTCAATAAAGTATGCCTGCCTGGGTAGCACAAAAATATATCAGAGAGCCAAGGGGTTTTTTACTGATGCAATTTTAAAGAGACAAGAAAAGCCTGAAATACTGTGACAAGCAATTTTTAACCAATTACTTTTTTCATGGTATTGCTAGAAGAAACCAGACAGAATAATATACCATATTGGTATGTGTTTGTTGTTTTTTTGCAATCCTAGCTGCTGATGGAGTCATGTAAGAGGTTTTTTACATGGACAGGATCTTTCAGCAGACAAATTCTTAGGTCAGGACCCAAGAAGGGGACAAGCAGAACTTGGTACCTCTTCCAAAGGGCCCTAGGAATTGATGATGCCAGGGAAAACTAATATCCTTTTTAATGTAAAAATAATTTTTACAGGTCAAAGGCATAACAAAGATCTTTATGTGAAAACATGGAATTTATAGTATTTTTTTGAAATATAATCCGAGGAAATGATGTAATTACATGTTATAATGAGAACCTGCTTTCTGTTATTTCTCTCAAACTTTTCTCCATGTCCCAAGTGCAAGCAAAGCTGTTGCTATAGCATGCACAGCAAAGTTAAAAGGTAAGACAAGAACAGGCAGACATACACAAACCCCAATGTGTTTCACTAGGTTATGAATGAAGAGAGAGCAGTTGGAATTTCAAGTCTCATTCTGGAATAGTTTGTGACAGTGGGCACATCATTTCATCTATATGTAAAGTGCTACAAGTCTCCTTAATATGTGAAAATATGGGCAACACAATGAAAAAAAGCAGATTAATGGGTCTGTTAAAAATGTTCCTTTTAAACTATCCTTTAATAATACTTACCAGGTCAACAGTGCTTATCAGCCCAAGGGTACCTCCAACAACACTCAGCCTTCACTTAGACATCGTTGCTCCAGACCCAGTTTCATCCCAGCATCCCGCAACAGCTCTTGATCTTGGCTTGCAACTTCCATAAAGGAAAGTAAGAAAGCCCCATCAGGATCAAGCCCTTCATGGACTGTCCCCAAGCTGAGCCCAAACTCAAAGTGGGAATTTGTGAGGATCATCAGGTTAGTGTTATGGCTAGTGTAAGGGGTGGCACTCAGGAGGGTGCTAGATACAGAAAGGACTGCTGGGTTAAGCTTGTAGGCTATGCAGATAGTGCAAAACAAACAAACAACTCAAAAAACCAAAAGGTTTAAGAGATTCAGTGATGGTCTTTCTTAATGTGAGAGGTTGCTGCCTGGCAGCACCTCACAAGCTGGAGTGAGATGGCTGGCAGAAGCAAGGGACCACAAAGGTAAGAGGCTGCTCCACACAGCCCAAAACCCGCCCTGCCCTGATGTACCCGCCCTGCACCGGGGTCTCTCAGGACATGGCTCTTATTAGGTGAAGGAGTTTATTAGTAACGTCCTGCTGGCACCAACACTGACACCTCATGCCCGCATCCAGCCATGCCCATGGCCGCCATGCCTCACCCGGCCTGCTCTGCAGCCCCAGCCCTGCCAGCAGCCATGAGGCACAGCGGCCGTGGTGGTGGGCAAGGCAGGCAGAGCGTGGGTGGCACATGGCTGCAGGAAGGCAGCAGCCTCGGCTGGAGGAGGCCAGTGGGGAGAAGGAGGCAGGGTGCCTGAGGCCACTGTGTACTCGGCCCTGCCTCTGCCTGTGGCAGCCCGAGCGGCCACTCAAAGCTTGGTTGCAGCACACGGAGAGTGGGGAAAAAAGGGTTTGGCCTAGAAAGCCTCATCTAAATATGTACATCGAAACCCACAACACCTTAACATGAGCGTGAAATAGGAGTGACTGGAAGTCCAGCCCGTTACAGGAGCGTGAGACATGCCCATGGCGTATAGCACATTGCACAGCAACCTGGAGGGCCACATTAAGCGAGGAACATCGTCTGTGCCACCAGGGACCCAGGGCATTTGGGAAAGAAATCAGTTTGTAGTCGCTGGAAGCAGGATCATCAGGAAAACAAACCCTAAATCTGTCAACTGAGCATAGGAAAAGCTGGTGATGAGTTAACTTTTAAAACAAACTTGTATCTAAATTGTTTTAAATAATATTAAAGCTAATGTCTTGTTTTATAATTAAAGGTGGTTTTCTAAATTTTGTCTTTATTGCCTTTTGCACTCCAGAGCCATATGCAAAACAAATTAAGCACCCAGGGTGCTTGATATCTTTCTGAAAGGTAAGTCTTTTCTTGTGGTGTGTAGTGTGAACAGCGTGGAAAAAGTGGATTTTTAAAAAAGCCAAAGAGCATCTTGTTTTAAAAAAATTGTTTCCACTCGCATGAGACTGGCTGTATCTGTAGTAGATCTGGTTTCAGTGCATACAGGGATGAAGGCTGTGATGTGCTACAGCCAGACACCATGGTTTTCTGAGTTTATCAGGCTACTTGCTCTGCTACACAGCACTGTAGTGAGAAAGGCAGCTCTGTACTGCAAATCAGGGGAGGGCTGGATCAGCACTATTATTGTTTTGTGTCATGTTTTAGCATTATTGCAGTGTGGACAAGAGAATTCTCCAAGTCTCATGCTGCCTGCAGTCTCCAGTCCAGGGGAATACAGAAGTGGGTTATTAAATTATTTCTCTTTCCAGGTTCTCTCTTCTTCCTGCAATCTCCTTTTCAAAAAGTGGTAACATAATTCTAGAGATTTAAAGAGGCTTTTATTGTGCTATTGTGATTTTTTGCACTACGTCCTTCAGGCTGAGGTTGTGGTTTTATGTTACAGTGAAAAGATGTGGCAGTAAGCTGTTGCCAAAATGAGGAGGCCCACTGTTTGCCCTCCATCTGCAGATTCTTGCTCTGGCTGTAGCAGCCAGTGCCCCCTATTTCACTCTCATCCAGTCTAGTAACCGTGTGGTTTCAGGATTAGTCTGTTTATGTGGCACATGACACAGGAAACAAATTCTGTTTCTTCTCTCACAAGCAAGAGTTTCTCTTAGACCAGTTCATCCCATGGCTGCAATTTTGCTAGATCCAAAAAACGGTAGGGTCAGGTTGAGTGTTTTGGTTTTGTTCTTTTGTTCTTTCTCTCTCTCTTTTTTTTTTTTTTTAAATACAATGATAAAGCTGAATTGGTAAGGAGGCAGAACCTTTATTTTTTCCAGTTCTGTATGCGCACAGGTACCCATTTCCAGGGACATTCTCATGTTAATGTAAATCACAAATGGCATTTTTTCTGTTGAGGCATTTTTCAAAAATAAACAAGTAGGGAGCACAATGCATATTAAAACCTTGAGAAAGATGTTACCCCTGTTGCTGTCACCACTCTTGTCTCCTCTAACTTTCTTATCCCTCAAGAAACTAATGACAGAACTTTTCAAAGACTGTGATGAAATACATGTCTCATTAAAAGAATTAAGAACTCAGATTTCAGTATACCTCAGAAATCTGCACTCCTTATTGCTTTGCTTTGTGGATCCTTGGTTTTGCAATCGGTTCAGGCAGACGTGGAATTTAGAAAGAGGTCAGCCCTAATTGATCTGACTCATCTCTGGGTGGAAGGGCTCTGCGTTACTGTGTATGTGGGTCAGAGGCAAAAGTTTCTGTAATATAGGCAATATGATAAAAATGCAAGACTCATTTCTATCAAAAGCAGCATGGACACTGCAGAGGGACAGAGCTGATCCAGGTGGTACCTGTAGTTCAGGCAGGCACATGTTGTTGACAAAGACACCTGACTTATTCAAAAGTCCACCTCAAATACAAACATCATGACAGTCTTGGTAATGGAGACCAGATCTCTTTATAGCTGACAGAATCATTTGTTTGCATTCCACCAGATGATTCTGTTTCCCATCACTAAGAGCTTAAAGAATTTCTTGACATTATGAGTTTTTTAATAGCTTTTCTTTTTATTAACTTAAACAATTTTCCATTAACATGCCAGTGTCCTATTTGTTTAATGTCTGAGGGTGATGTAAAATCACCTTAATAGCTGCTGTATCACTATTTTCTGTGCTGGTCTATTCTTTCCCCAATATTTAGCTGGAGTAATACTGTCTTAAAGCATTCTGTGTTCTTGCTGGAACAGCGTGTTGGCATTATAGTAAAAACAATATAAAGCACAGTAAGCCTCAGATAAGCTCTTACTCATAAAGAATACAAAACTGATATCCAGAAGGTTTCAGGACGTGTGACAGTATAAGAAGCTGGTTTTGAAGAAAAACTTGTTTTCTATATTATTTTACCTAGTTTTAAAAGGTTTTTTTTTCATTCTCTGCTGAAACCACAAAGACCATTCTCTGAAAACTCCCATTTTCTTCTTGATTATTGTACAAGTGTCCCACCATTCTGAATCTTTTCTTCAATGTTTTTAATGACAATCTGTTCTGACAGGAAAGAACACTTCACCACTACAGCAAATTTGCATGGGTAGGGTTGTTGTGGTTCTAATTCAATGCAAACCATTCATACTCACGATGTACTCATAGCAATCATATATTCAATCATGCTTCCTTTCGATTTGTGGCATATATCTTATTCAGAGAGTACAGAGGTGTACAGAAAAGCAATGAGTTGTAGGAGGAAAACTTTATGCGTAAGTTCAATTTTTATTTTTCATTTAAAATATGTCAAATACCCTCCTTGTCTGAGCAGTCAATACACATCATCAAATCAATTTTTATGTTTAGAAATGTAAAATCAGGTCACCCATCAATGTCAGTCTTGTGTAATTGTGATCCACAAATCATTTGACTTCTTGAAAAAATTTGTAACATTAGCCACTGGAAAAAAAATGAGCTGAATGGCTAGCAAGGCAAACAAACCTGGGGGGGTTGGAGAACCTATTTGGGTGCCAGTTACTGACTGACATGCTTACTGTGGTGTGTTGTGAAACAGTTTCTGTCTGTGTACTGCATTTATTGGTACTATCATATATCATGGTTGGAGTAGATACACATATCCACTCTTTCACTTCATTTCAAGACATTAGGAAGCAAGTAAACAAGGATTTTCTGGGGGTGGATTTGGGGAAGAACAACTGATTCTTCACATACTTCCCACACCTTTTCCTTTTCTTTAGATTTTACTGACAGACATTGTTTTGGGAAAAAAAATCAGCACACTTGAAAGTAATCTAAGAAGAACTGAATTTTGAGAAGCCTTAGCCCAACATGTCTGCACATATGGGCAATATGGTATGTCCCTCTGAAAAAAAACCTCAATACATTTAAGTATTTATACATATCTAAATTTTTTAATTATTATCTCATATTTGAAACAGATTGTTTTCATCTTGGGCCTCTAAAGAACAAAAAGCACTGCCAGGTCCTATTTCTGGTCACAGATATCTGACTGAGCAGACTGCATCAGGAAGGTCATTTGTGTGGTTTTCCTTTGAGAGCAGCTGCAGGAGTGCTTTGTTAAAGACACAAAGGATTAAACAAGGTAAATGGCTAGAATTGTCATTTTATGAACTGGACTGTGGTTCACTTTTAAAGCTTACTTCATCGCAGTCTACACCTTCCTTAAGGGAGGCAGCAGAGAGGAAGGTGCTGATCTCCTCTCTCTGGTGATCACCTATCAGACACGAGGAAATGGAATGAAGCTGCATGAGGGGAAGTTCAGACTGAACATTAGAAAAAGGTTCTTCACTCGTTCTTCAGCTTCTGGTGGTTGGTCACTGGAACAGGCTCCCCAGGGAAGTGGTCAGGGCACCAAGCCCATGGACTTCAAGTAGTGCCTGGACGACACTCCAGGTCATACGGTTTAGTTATAGGTAGTCTTGCAAGAAGCAGGGAGTTGGATTCAGTGATCATTATAGGTCCCTTCCAAGATATTCTACGATTCCTCCTGAGAATTTGCTGATGAGAACCAAGTGCTATTTTTTTCCAGGTGTACTTCTGCACATTAAGTAATTTCTCCTTACAAAGTAATTAGGCTCTGTGTGGGGTGGCTAATTGCCTACCTTGAACTGCAGTGTCACTGTCTCCTCTGCTGAAGGCTGCCACACTCTGCCACCTGACTGCTCATTTGATCACTCTCTGACTACTTCCTGAGTGATCAAAAGAAGCCGGTTTAGCAGAAATCTACTGCTATATATTAATTTGGCTCACTTTTTGATGAAAATAGGGTAGGAAGTGATCACACAGCAACTGTGGTCAGAGGGGCAGGGTGCTTGACATGAAATTAATGGTAAAAGGCACTAGTAGCCTCCTGCACATTCTAGGCCTTGAGCAGCTGAATTCAGAGGAGTGCTATTTTAAATTAATAATAAGTCTTACATTTCCTGATATTTGTAAAGTTTTTACGTAACTATGTTAAATTTGTAAGACCATTATATGAATGTTTTTCTCTCCAAATAACATGCCTTTGATTTTAAATTTATAAAAGAAGTTCAATAGGAATTAGTTGCTTAATACCCTTTAATATATCAAATGTCTTAGTTATTATCAGATGCTAATGTTCTGCATGTGTCTGTAAATATTCATTTTAAGCAGAATATATTTCAGCTTTTCATACGAGACAGAATGAGGAGAGTGTTGCAATATGTAATTTTACTCAGACTCCAGAGCTGTCAAGTCATTCCACCTCATACTTCAGATGAAAAAAGACTTGGTGCTCTGCAACCATTTCCAACATGGTATACTATATATGTTAGGATATATATACACACATGACAGTTTTTCACAGGTAAAGTGCAGCATAATGATACTACTTTGCAATTTTTCACAACTCTTTACAGGTGTTTAATCCGTGTTCTCAGTTATTTTTATGTCCACAGGATAGCAAGCTAAATGCGTAGGTTATTTTACTGTATTACACTTGAGTGATGTTTACAGAAGAATAGCACTTACAGTGTATACATAATTCTGAAAATATGTTTCTACTGAGTCACTGAAGAGATCAAAAAAGATTGCCTTTCTCTTCCCAAACAGAACAAATTCCACGGTATGTTCAATGCACCAGTTTATAGTGTAAATTAATATTCAGTGTCACACGGTCCAGTCTTTTCATAAGATTGTCTCTTCATGGCACTGAACAGCACTATTATAACAATGGAAGCCACTGGCAGAGCTGCAGAATGCCAAAACCACACAGCTTGCTGCTGTATGTGTTAATAAGACTTTTTTCTTTTTATTAATACAGGCAGTTTACATAAGAGTGTTTTGCTGGAGTAGCATAGCCTACATAGTATACCCTTGCAGAACCAGCCTGACAAATAAGTACAAGACAGACCTGGCCTTGGAACAAGCGATGCAGCATGCTCACCAGTTCTTCCACTTTTTCTTCAGAACCTTATGGAACAAATGTTTTCCCTTAATAAGCTGTACATAACTATGATGTAGTCGTGGGTTTGCATTATGCTGAATGAGTGATTTGTGTGAAAAATAAAGTCTCTATTGTGATAACGGAACATCTGTGGACATGTAGATCTGCCTGTTCTTAGGACAGTTATCTTTCCTGATGCATTTCCTTTAGTTTTAGAGTGTTTTCTCATTTTTCTTCCACATCAGTTCCCTGACCCAATTCACTGCGCTCACTTCTGCCAGATCAGTGTGGAGGAGAGAAGGGGGGCAAACAGCAGGGGTGAGGGCTGAATTGCAGAAGCCTTTTCAGCCAGCTTTGCTCCTTTCTTATTTTAACCTTATTATGCTTCACATTAAACTATTTATGCAAGCATCACTCAGTTCATGAACATGTAGATTCGGTTCATGTGAAGTACGTAAGTAACTTGCTTTCTTGTACAAAACTTTTCCATAGTCATCACCCATCCAAAACTTTCTGGCTTGAAATTTAGTGCTTTGATTAGCAGACTAGAGGTCCCTTTATTTTAAACCATTTCTTGGATCCAACTGTAAAGAGAGGTTTTGTTTTTTAATTTGTTTTCCTTTCTGGCACTTGGCAGAAATATTCCCAGCTTTTTACAAACAGGTCAGATATATTTGTGCAATCCCGTATGTTCCAAGTAGCAGTGAACTAACTTCTCCAGTACCATCTATACCAACTTCACTGTCCAAAGAGATTCAGTTCCTTCCTCTACATGCTCACAGTAACGAGAAGCCACTGATGTACTCATAACATTTACCCAACAAAATCCGAATAGTTGAACTCCAACCCTTCTCACCCTTTGTACTGATTCTACCAGAAGGGTTCACAGTTTAGATAATTTATAGGGAAACAACTGTTCAGTTATCTATTCATTACATTTCTTTCAAGGCTGGGTTCATATTACCCATTCTGTTGAAACAGGACACACTGGCTTGCTATCCCTTTATACATTCCTTCCCGCATGTGTTTTTCAGGCCTGGTGCATGTGTTTGTTAGGCTTTCTTATGGTCTTCATAAAACCTTTTATTTTTATGTGTTTGTTTTACACATTAGCTAATCTAATGTTGACTTCATCTTTGGTGTCTCAGTTTCCACTCACTGAAACAATAGAACAGTTTACACTTCAAAGCTGTTCTTTGTAGTTAATATAAGCTGTGGAATAACTGACAAGTGTGTGCCCATACAAGTCATCCGTTCTGGGTTTGGTGGAAAGGAAATAATGGTGAAAAAGAGAATGACCACATATTTTCTTCACAACAGCAGTTAAAGTAAAAACCTGGTCCTCTCATACCACTTTTTCAGAAAGACTACTTTTCTTTGTGGGGGAAGTTGTATCTGTGATAGATCTGCAGGTGGGGAAAAAAGAATCCTTAAAGTTGAACACTGGGAGGACTGCAGGCATGTATGGTGCAGGTGAGAGATGGAAAACTGTAGGTAAGTAATTTGTAGTACGGCATATGGAGGAATAAACATTTTATTATATAGGAAGGGAATATTAGATATCAGGCCACTGCAGGAAAGTGGGTACCAGCTGCCAGAGAGAAATAGCAAATATCTTGAGTTTAATTCTCTAGACAGGCTCACTGGGGTCGGAGGAGTGCCAATTGATCTCCCATTTGCTGTGCTGTATATCTGCATCCTAAGAGTTGGAAAAACCTTGGAAAGGGTAAGGTGAGAAAAGAATCTGTATAAAATACAATAGAATTGCTGTGAGGAAAGATGAATTCCTACAAAAATAATTTTTTGTTATTGCCGTGGTGGTGCATTGTTTGCTAATACAAAACATACCATAGAAAATTCTGTCATCTTTGGTTTGGCTTTAACAGTCTGTTTAGCAATACAGAGATCACTGCAGTTTGCTGAGGTTTAATTTCCCAGCCTGGAATTTAACTAGGAAATTGGTTGCAACTTTATATAAGTGAGAAGCTATACTGACCATCATGCAAAAGCCTTCATCTTCTAAGTACTCCACCAGAAAAATAAAGGAAATAAAGCTTATCCCAACTAAGAAAGTTGAAGCAACTATTTCTCATTTATGGCATGGATATACATTAATGAAGCAATTACCCACAAATGCTGGGGAGGTTTTTTAAACCATGGTAATTTGATTGGCACCAAGCTTAAGACTGGCTTACAGATTCAGCACTTACGTGTGAGACAGGAGTACAGGAGTGAAATCCCTTAACAAGACAGGAAGGAAAACAGGAACTCCTTACTTTGCCATGGGCACTGGAGGAAACACCCAAAGAGACAGGCATCTCCATTTGCACTGTATGTTTAAGTAAGTATGATGTTATTACACAGTAAATTAATTCTAAATTTTAATGCAACTACAGGTCCAAGGAAAAACCCCAAAATTTCTAGATTGTACTCACTTCCAGAAGAACACTGCCACAAACTTGATAAGAAAGATGTGTATAACATTTATGTTTTTAAGAGTCTCTCTTACTTTAATCAGCTCCTTATTTAAAACAGAACTCTACAATAATCATAATGACCATAAATTTGTAGTATAAGCTTTTTGACAGTTTCTTCTTTTTTCCTAATAGTTTCCCTCATTCTAATATATGTATTCATTTAAGGGATGTAAAATAAATTTATTCGTTTAAGGGGTGATATTTTTAATATACTGAGGGGTTTCTTTGTATCGTCATTGAGCTTTTCCATTTTTCGTAAGATTGAGTATATGAATACTCAAAATTATAGTCTGTATTAAAAGATACGTGGAAAAAGATAGTGGGTTTTGTGATTGTGATGGAAAGAAACTAAATGCAAGGTACAGTAACTGTGATGTAGGATATTTAGCACTCCATGTGCCTTCTAGTTGTATAAATCACTTAATTTTCCACATTTTGCATATAAGGTGGGCAACACCCGAGAGAGTGTGTAGGTATTTGTATTAACATGCAAAATTATTGGTTACTCACTGCGATGCTTTAATAGGTCCACTGCTACACTATGTGAGGTAAGACAGGAATAGAGGTATACATGAATTTCTGAACAGAAAGAAGAAATTAAATACTAGCAAGAGCATGAAATGGTGCTTTTGGGATGTTGCATGATGTCCAAATAGCAGTCCTGCAAATTGTATGGGTAAAAAGTGGAACTGACAGTATGTCTTATAGGGTAGTAGTGAATGTGACTGGTGGGTTGATTTGGCTGCATGCCAGGTGCCTACCAAGCTGCTCTATCTTCAGCTGGAGAGGGGTGGTTGTGGTGTGAGTAAGTAAGATAAAATAAGATGGAAAAAAAATTGTGGGTCAAGATAAAGGCAACTTAATAAAGCAAAAGCAAAGGCCACACTTGGAAACAAAGGAAAACAAGAGTTTTATTCTCTACTTCCCATCAGCAGGTGATGTTTGGCCACTTCCCGGGAAGCAGGGCTTCAGTACACATAGCAGTTGCTCTGGAAGACAAATATAATAAGGAATGCCCCTGCCCTCCTCCTTTCTCTTAGCTTTTATTATTGAATGGATGTCATATGGTATGGAATATCCCTTTGGCCAGCCTGGGTCAGCTATCCTGGCTACGTCCCCTCCCAGGATCTTGCCCACCCCAGCCTACTGGTGAGGAGGGAAGGTTGGAGGGCCAGCCTTGATGCTGTGCCAGCGCTGCTCAGCAGTAGCCAGAACACTGGTGTGTTATCAACACCTTTCTAGCTACCAATACAAGCACAGCACTGTGAGGGCTGCTATGGGGAAAATTAACTCCATCTCAGCCAGACCAAATACAGTGACACATGAATGAGAAATATCTCCAAATAAAACATAAACTGTTGGGGGTTTAAGTGCTTTGATGAAACAAGCTTTTTCAATGTGTTCACATTTGACTGCAAAGAAATAGTGATAGGAGAGAAGGAAATAAATAGGCTTCAAACCTAACTCTCTTTTGTCTGCAGAAAACATTTTAACTAGATTTTCATAGAAGCACTTTTTTTCAAGGCATTTGCTTGTCCTGTGTCTTTCCCTCAAGGTTCTAGGGAGTTATTCTCCAATGTGAACATGATAAATTAGGTAGGCTGTCTCGTTCATGAAATAGTTATCTCTGTCAGCTTTTCTGTAACTTCATTTTCCAATATTAAGGTTTAATTAGAAACCATAATATCAAACTTCAGCATTAGATTAGACATCCATTAAAGGAACAAAAGAAGGTTCTAGGTCATACTAATAAGAAATAACTGTTTTTGCAAAGTACTTCATTCCGTATGATGTAACAAATAGTTCCTGGCTAGGGCTTTTCCTTTCACATAACTGCAATTACACAGATACTTCAAAAGAAGCCTTACCTGAATACCTGTGCAGGCTTTCTGGAGTGGCTTCATTACAGCGTGGAACTGTGTCTGAGGAAAGGAACCGAACAATCACAAAAGAAAAAGAAGAGAGAAATGTGGGCAAGCTGACAGGAAAGAAGTTGTTCGGAATGTTACTTCAGGAATTAAGAGTTTTCTTGCCATTGAAATCAAAAAATTACCTTCCTTTGCAGTATTATAATAATTTTTCCTAAAAACTCTACCAATTTAAATACTTCATAAATAAAATAATTTGGTAATACCTATTTTTGTATTATGTAGACTGTGTATTTTTATATCAACCTACATTTTGATGTAAAATATGTATTATATTTTATATCAATATATAATATATATTTATATAGACTTCTCTTTAGAGCAAATTATCTTGGGTATATCTGGTGGCCCTGGACATGCTTGTGTCCCACTGGGTCTGGACTTGCCCTAAACCTGTACCTTGATTCTCTGTTGTGTAATGAATGAGGCTTACTTAGTTCTCTTTCTCTCCGCCCCACAGTAACTTCCTCGGAAGGGAAACGCCAGGCTAATAGACGCTGCATCGTATTCCAGCAGGTCTGCTCATGGCAGACTGAACTTCAGTCAAAGTTCCAGTTAGATGTCTTTAGGAAGTCTTAATTAACATAAAGAGTTTTTTGTCTGTGTATCGATGAAAATCAGCTGTATCATAGTAGTTTCCTCATATAATTTTTTTAATCTTTCACTTATAAATTTTTTAGCTAAACAGTTTTTTCATTAATTTCATTTCTGAATTTGAAATATCAGGGAAATTTTTTCCCTGCTCTTCCCCCCCAGCACTTTTTCTTCTTTAATTTTAAACTTCCACTGGGTGGCATAGTTCATCCCATATAAAATCCAGTACATGTGATTCCACAGTAAACTTGGAGCTTTGAGCTCCACTACCTCTTGCACAACTACGGTTATCGCACTGATGGCATAGATGGTAAGAGAATGCTCCCTCTGTAGTATGTTCCTTCTGCCTATTTATGGCAGTCTGCAGATGGTCTGTGCCTTGAGTTTTTCAAGACTGTGCTGAGAAGAATAATTGCTAGGTAGGTTTCTTCTGTTTTCTTCTTTTATATCCCAGATCTCTGGGGAAAACAGCACAATTCAACTTTATATGTGTAAAACAGATTGTATTTATGAAGCTTTCTCTGGAGATGACAGCATTAGTGAAAATGGAAACAATGAAATCTTGTGGGGGAAAATGTAAGAATTATACCGTACAAGGACCAGACAAGTACGAAGACATTTGACTCTCTAACGGAATCACAGATCACAGCTAGTTGCCGAATGCAACAAAAAACCTTACAGCCATGCTGGAAGAATTCTTAGAATCTCAAATGAGAACCAGAGACTTTAATCATCCCCCCAAAAAAAGGATATTCACCAAAAACCCCAATTTAAATTCAACTAAGGGACTAGCAAGAGTCTTCTGCCTTGAATTGTCTGTAGAACTTGAAAATAAATTCTGCAAATGTATCTGTCTCTTCATCAGTTACAGCAAGCAACCTTCTGTGCCTAAATCTATCTTTTGTGAATATTCTTAACCTACGTATTAAGAATTTTCCCTAACTATATGCCTAACTTTCCACAAAGTAAGTAGGCAATCTTTTTTGACATAAAGTTCATACTCGGGCACAAAAACGTTGGTGAGAAGGAACTGATATTTTTAAGTCCCCTTTTAGCATCTGCCAGTGCAGCATGCTGTCTGTCATAAGACACGTACTGTTCTAGCCCTTTTCAAAAGCCACCAATTGTCTAAAAGTTGTTTGAGTGTCAAAAGTTTCTCTAAATTCATCAGTGAAAACTACCAAAGTGATACTTGACATCATGCACAATCAGGCATCTGATACTTCCTGGTTTGCTTGCAGGTCTTTGGATGTCTCACTCGCCAAACTCTTTTATCACACAAAAAGGCAATTCCTGGCATGTAGTTTTCAAATGGCATCCATCATCTCATTTGTAATTATTATTGATGCTTTCTTTCTCCACACTTCCTGGTTAGTAGTAGCATGCTCTGTCCCAGCTCCCCCTCCTCCCCTCAGTGTTTCCAGCGTTTTATCCAAGTCTATTGAAAGGCCAACAGTCTAGTTCTCCAAACCATGAATGTAAATATTCAGACTATGTAAAAAACAAACAAACAAAAACCAAAACCTCAAACCTCTTGTGACTTTTCTTTATTACATATAGCACTATTCTGTCTGAAAATCAGCTGGAACTGACCTTTAATTTTATATATACTTCCCAATTGATACACCATTTAGATTGTAGCTGCTTATGGTTCAAGATAGTATTTCAGATGACATGGGTAGAAAAACAACGAACTTTGTAAAATGTTAACCTTTGTTAAATGTTCACTATTTGTGGATAGTTACTTGGAAACTAAATTAGTACAAAAGTGTTGCACACTGATGATGTCAAATAACCATTTTATTGCCAGATGATTGGGTTGTGTCTTTGATCTGAAAACTTCTTAAGAAACATGCTGTTTAGTGACTTACTTCTTTACTGATCTCCTATAATAAAGCAGAAGATGCTGCAGGATTTGCAGAAAACTACCACAATATGCAAACCAACTCTGAAACTTGATAAAATGTAATAGTTGCCTTGAAAGTCATTCAGACCTTTAAGAACTGTCAAAGATTTGACGCTAAATTTAGCTGGTTTAAGAAGACAATGCTTTCATCTCCTTTAACACAAAGTGCCAAATTGTGGGGAAAAAAATACACCAAGTTTCACTGTGTGAATATCAGCTTTGGAGGGGAAAAACAATGAAGCTAGGTTCTGATTTCTGAAGAAGCCTGTAGGAGCTGCAGGTGCTCGGTATTTTTAAAATTCAGACAAGTCTATACAACAAATCGGTGGATGATAAACATGTTTGCTAAGCATTTTTATTGAATGAATGATTTAGAGATGTGGTGATGTTCATGAGGACAGTAAACAATGATTATATTATAGAACCCAGGAAGGAACATCGATGTGATACATAAAGGATATGAAAAGATAGTAAATTAGTCTAATTTTCATTCACATATTACAGTGACTAAAAGGTTAGAAGAAAGGATCACTCCCCAAAATACCTAGATTATTTTTAACACATTAGTAGAAAAGGAAATGCTTAATTTGTGGAACAGAGCTATGAAGGACATCCCAAATTTAGGCACAGGCTGAAATTTTAAAGTGGCTGGATAATGTGCTGACTGAAAAGGCCTGTAGCTAGATAATTTAATGTAGGGGAGATAAATTTTTGCTTCTCCCTGATGTACTAGATGTCAACTACTATCAAAAGAAGAAATTGTGGTGAATAGATCATTAAGTCTTGCCCAGCATGGAAGTTACATTTTGCTTGTTAAATAGTTGTTCTATTGTAAAGTCAGAAAGCATATGTTTATTTCATTTAGGTCATCATCTATGGGTCATGGAAGTTAATGGAACAAGTAAAACTGTAAATTAAGTTGATCGTACATAAATGAAGCTGTGATACCTTGCCAACTGTTATATAAATGTCCACACAATCTGTTCTTTGAATGTCATTATTACGATGAAACATGCTCAGGAATCAGGCTATGAACCTGCTATCCTTCTCTGAGAGAGTATCTTCATGATTCAGCTGTTAAGGCTATGGGGTTTTTTTCTTTTTATGGATTTTTCTTTCCTCTTGCAATGTAGCTAAATGGAATACTTCTGGATGATTTTCAAAATTAGCCGTAGGAAACTTTTGCCAATAAAGGAAATTGACTGGCTAATCAGGCCTGGGTTTTATAATTTGAAAAACCTGTATTGTGTTGTTTTATTTTTTCATCAACTGCCTCAAGTATCTCAAGGTTTTCATGTGCTTTCAGCTGGTTTTGTTTCAAAGAGAGTGAATCTTCCAAGTGGATAGGGTCATTCTTGAACATGTTGAATTTTATTTGTATCAGTCATTGACAAGATTTTATTTTCTACTTCCCCAGTTTGCTCTAAGTTTTCACATTGTAGTTTTGACATCTTGCCAATGTGTTGTATAGGTAATGAACTCTATTCTCTTTTCCCAGAGTATTTCCTCAATAACTGTTCTGTCTAGTTAAGTTAAAAAGAGAAACCCACTTGTTTTGTGACAGTTCATCACAACTTTATCTGGTCAGGACTCTGTTTTCAGAGGCCTTACCAAAAATCTTGTTAGCTTGTACAATTGTAGTTGCAGAACATGTCTGTCTGATTCTGAGGACTTGAATAGAGTTGTTGAACTGGTGCTCAAACAGTCTTAAAATTGAAAGACACATTATTCTATCTTTCTTTTTTTCATAGGGAATTCTTTCTTTTATTTAACCGAGTTTAACTAACTCTTTCTGCCAGCTAAAATCCAAAACACCAATTGAAATATAGATAGTTGCATTTGGCTATGTTCCAGTCCAAATCAAATATATTCTGTTTAGTGTTTTCCACTAATGTTTCTTTGGGGTTTGAATGTATGACTTTGCATGTCTCCACAGAATGAACCTTCGTAGACACAGAAAACTCTCAAATATGTAACCAATCGTTGAACACATGGCTCATAGTATCATTTTCTGCAGCAATAAAAGGATGCTCCTTCTCATATATTTCATTCAGAGAGATCAAACTGCACTTTCATGTAGTTGATTTTTTTTCCCCTCTGGCTTTTCCAAATTTCAGGTATTTACCTAGTCATCCTCACCCTCATCATGCTGTTCAACTTCAATATCCTGCAGTCTTCTCAGGAATTTGAACCATGGTAACATCATCTTATGGATACTGAGGACAGTCTCCTTCCTGAAAAACTTTCTTGCCATTTGACATGAGCATCTTTAGCAAACGGAGGTGCAGAAATCGTTTATCCTTAATGCTCCTCCTGATCCTCACTGTGTAAGTCTAAATCTGAATTAAGACAATCAGCCAGGATGTCAGCGCTCCCCCACTTCTGCACTCTCTTCAGCCAGCTAGACTGTTTTCTGCACTTGCGTGTCTTCACTTTGTTTGACATTGTTTGACAACAACAGTCCAGCAGTTGTGACATCTGTGGCAGAGCTCCCTGAAACAGGGAATGCAGCTGGTTGCACTTAATATTCTGTCCTGGGCTGGACTCTTCAGCTGTTTCTCTATGACAAAGAACAACTTTTTTCTAGGAATCCTTCCTAGGATTTCTAGAATACAAATATCCAGGTACTATTGTATAACTATCCTTAAACTATCTTTAAAATCCTGAATACTTGGGAATATGTTTATCTCTTTAGCTTGTTAGCTGAAATGATAACCTGGAAAGCTCTTCTTGTTGGTCCCATAGCTAAAAGCTCCAAAGCCTTTACCAAGGCCTGAACTAGAACTTTTTCTTGATCATTTCACCAGAACAAATTTAGTTTTGTTATTGTAAAAGCCTTTTCCATAATTATTTGGATTAGTCTTTGTAGAGTTTGGTTTCGATTTATAGATTGAATTTGATCCATAAAATGCTGGTTTTAATGCTGCAGGTTGGGTGGTTTGGCATAATTCAAATCTGTTGGCTTTTTAATTTCAATAGTTACCATTCTGTAACCATTATAGAAAATAAATGGAGGGGGGGTGGGGGTGTGTATAGATAATTTAGTTGCTACCTTTCTTGCTGTAATCCAGAAAATTGTGGAGTATAATTCTGAACAGCTGGTTCTGAATATGTGACGTTTTTAGTTGATTCAATTACCATTAAATAATACTGAAAGAAATTACTTATCTCAAAGAAACTAAGCAGTCTGATGCCTTACTTGGTAAACAGTCCTGAGTGTCTGAAATCTAGAATTAGATTCAGTCTTAAAATAAGTATTTAAGACTTCAACAGCATTTTTAATGATTTTAGTTTTAGAATATGCTCAGAACTGTCATGCTGATTCTTTTGTGTAAAAAACACTAGCTCTAGCCTCCTGCATAAGTGCTGTGGTATGTTTCTTCTGCTTTTTGCTAAACTAGGACAATCTAGAATTGATAGGCAATACATTAATATCCAAAAATAACTTTTTGCTTGTCATTACATGGGCTTTTGCATTGACCTATATTAGTCAGATTTTTTTTTATGTTTTGAAAAGCTTAAAACTTCTTAACTGATAAAAATCAAGTTCACCCTATCAGTTTTCCTGAATCTGTCAGCTGCTTGAGCTGGATCATTCTGTTTTGAGTTACTCCTGACTAAATAACTGGCAACAACATTTAGATTTAGTTAGGTAAGTAAGACAGTGAAAGTGCTTTAGAAAGTCACAAATACATTGCTCTTCAAAGCTCCATTTAAGACCCATGGGTTTTGTCACTAAAGAGAGAGCAGCGTGTGTGAAAGGAGGGAAGGTAGGAAAAGATGCCAAAAACCCCAAACTTGGAACTTTTCACTCCTAAGTTTAGAATTGGAGGGAGGGAATACCCGAGATGGAGGATCTCTGCGGAAAGTGTATTTAGATGATGATCTCATGACAAACCATGCTGAACTGCTTTGGTTTGGTCTTCATGGGTGTGGGGAAGGCCATCAACTTCTGTGTTCCTAATAAGGGTTTTCTGTTAAAAGTTTAGAGAGCAGTTCAGTTTTCTTTCAATGAAAATTATGTTACTGGAAAAAAAGGCTTTTTTTTTTTTTTTAAGGAACAGTTAAAGTTCCATTTGAATTAAACATTACTTGAAATATTTTTGAATCCTGTAGGGAAAAAGTCTTAAAAAAAATGAAGTTTCTTCTCATTGCTTTACAGTTTCTTCCATCATAACCTTCTTAAAAAAATATTTAAGCAAAATAACACACCTCTATCTGGTTACACTTGGTTGCCTGTCTTTCACTTTCTTCCATCAAAACCAGTTTCTGTCAGGATGATTTTTTGCCTCTCCATCTACTGATATGTATTGTTCATACAAAATAGCTAGGTAAAGTCTGTCTCTATAAGCTCTTGTAAAAGGAAACTTCTTGCAAAGAATAGTATGGGGCAATAGCAGGACATTGTTTGTGGGTCTCTGGAACTCCAGGGACTAACCTGTTGAAAACCTGCCCTAGCAGCAGTAGCCACACTAGTACAGTTCTGTTCTTAATAAATCCTGGTAGTTTCAACCAGTCTGGCACTTGCCTATGGTATAGTTAATCTACAGTCCAGAGAGATGACTCAAAGATAATTAAGAGGTCACTTGACATGTATATATTCATCCTTTCTTGACATATCTGTATAAAGCTGACCTCACTGTGTCTTGCTTTTGCAGATAACACTTGCTGGTCTCTCCTAGAACATGCAAGTCTTGAGTTCTTTTGGCTTTGTAGCTTTTACATGTGTGAACTTCAGTGAAACTTCAGTAATTTAAAGCTCATCATAAAAATATGCAATACTCATCAGTAAACTCATCCTTCAGTTATTGAGGTTATTTGTGGTACGGATTTTAACCATGTCCCAGACACAGAGCTGGTGCAATTAAGAGCCAGCCTGTTTCTGGCTGTGCTTACTGGTGCAGCACTCACATGAACTACTACAGTTGTTCAGCTTTCAGCACCATCATGGTTACAGACTAACTGTCCCTGGAGCTGGTTCCATACACAGCCAGAGAAGGATACTGCAGAGGTAGACTGTCAGTGTAGAAGGGTTCTGCATGAGCCTGGTTTGGTTGCATTGAGCTCTAACAAGTCAGTCTCAGCATCAACCCAAGTGAGAGTCATTCTGCGAGAGACCTCTCTGTTCATCATCTTTGGTCTTTAGTTTCCCAGAAAGCTTATTTACTCGTGACCTCCATTGTGTGCATTTCTAAGCCAGCCCTAGTCTGGGATTCTGCATAAACCACTAAATCTTCCCTGAAGTACTGGGGAGCATGAGGAAGAGCCAGCAGGGCTTCTGTATAACATCTACTTCCAAGTAGCAATGTTAAGCCAGAGCCAACGCTAAAAAGATCAGCTCAGCTTGAACCACCTCCATGCAGAACTACACACTATCCATAACCTCTCTCTTGAATACCAAGTTTTCAAAGTTTTTTCTCTTCATGATTTGAAGTAAAGGAGCCCTTATTGCTCTAGAGACTCAGAGGTCATTGTATGTCTCAGCACAAAAACGTCAAATTTTACAATTTTTTAGGAATATTTTGTAAATACTGAACATTTCCTGTGTAAAGTAATGTAGTTTTTAAAAGAAAACACTGAACAAGTAAAAGGAGTTAACCTGATTCCGCTGAGGGAGAATATGCCTGTGAGAAATCTCTACAGCAGACTGAAATCTAGCTGCTGTTAGTTTATTTGCTGGATGAAAACCAGACCAAGATTTTGCCCACTTCCCAGAAGAGACTGTCTGTGGGTGTTCTCTTTTCTTTCTTACCAGTAATAGATGAAATCTTGCAACAAGACCTGACTGCTAGAAAGACTACCTCAAGAAAACTATTGTCATGGGAAACACTGACATCAGCCCAAGATCTCTGTTGTTGCTCTTGCACTCTTCCTGTGGTGCAACATCAGTAAAGAATCAGTTGTTTATTTCTTGGAACAGGAAATACAGCAAGAATTACCAAAGTTAGCTCTAAGGTTTTGCTGGATTGTTTTGCTTGCTAGAGCCTTCTTTATCCTAACTTCTAATTAAATTTCTTCTGTGTAAATATGGATAAGGGAAAAAAATGTTTACAAATACTGAGATCTCCAGGAGCATGTGGTGTAAGATGATGGGAAGTGGCTCCTCTTACTTGCAATTGTGTGCCCCAAAATACTAGGTTTTGGAAAAAGACAATTACAATGTATATTATTCCTTTATCCATAGGACAGGGAGCCAGCAGAAACCCCACAGCACTGTGATCCTGAGTGCTAAAGGAAACCTGGATTCATGAGTCTTTGTAACACTCACTATAGTAGCTGGATACCTGACATTAGCAGGTAAATGCATTCAGTTCCTGTCTTTGGATTGTTATGAATCCATTAAGAAAGAACACACAGTCTAAACTGGTTTTCTATTCCCTGTACAGTTTATTCTGCTTCCTACCAGTAGAAAGGGCCATCTTTAAAAGATCATTGCTATAAATCCTTAGAAAAATGCCCATTTTCAGCTCTAGTGGTAGTGCCCTTTGGTGCATCACTGACCACCATCTGAAGGTTACTACCTCTACAGGTTCCTGCAAAAGTAAGTGTAAGCCCTATTCCCCTGGCAAACTTAAGTAGGTTAGTTGAAACCACCACCACTGACAGATTAAACTGAACTGGTCCACTTTGCTTGAAGTGATAAAGGATTGATTACATGCTTCCTTGCATCAGCAGACTTAGGTTGATGACATGGAAAAAGAACAAGGTCTTAAAAAAGAAAGATTAGTCAGGATGACTTTGGTACAATGCTCTGAGTGATGCTCTGTTTGTGTTGAGAAAGGAATATACTCTGAATAATTAGAAAAGGTTCCACTGAATGGACTCTGAATAATTAGAAAAGATAAGGTGGGCACCTGAAGGAGATAAGGAGACCATCAAGTCAGGAAATCATTGAACAAAGAAAATTGAAAGGTCTACCCCACCTAGATCCCCCCTATTGTAAATGGAATGATTAGGTGTCAAAATCAAATGAGCATGCATGTAAAGATGTTGCGTAACCTCTCCCGAAAACTGTATAAAATACCTGACTTTTCACTGAAACTTTGGAGCTAGTTTGTCCGGTGTGAATCGGCTAGCTCCCCAACGCTGCGCGAAATGAATACCTTTGCTGCTTGGAGACAGAATTGGTCTCTGAGCAGTTACTCTGTGCCGGTTTGGCATCAATTCGGCAAGCCAGGCAGGAGAACTCTCCTCCGGTGCTGGAATCCAGGGGCCTGGGGACCCTCGGGGCCACCGACTGGATCTTCTGTCGGTGAGACTCGCCTGCCCCTCGGCTTCGCACACAGGTGGACAGGGACTTCTGTACAACATAAAAGGTATTTATATTTATTCTCTGGTTTGAATATTTGATTGTCTTAAGATTTGGGAAGCCAAAAACTTCCTTTAGGGTGTCTTCAGATTTGGTTTTACCCCATAAGACAAAACATGGGACCCGTCTTGCAGGGCTGAGAGAAGGGACATCTTCTGAAAAGGGTAATAGCCCTTTTTGATTGTCTTAAGATTTGGGAAGCCAAAAACTTCCTTTAGGGTGTCTTAAGATTTGGGGAATTCCTAGAACGTAACAACTGAAATAGCGCTCTGTGTCTTGTTTGTTTTATGTGTTGTCTTGTTACATATTCAAAATTAAGAGTTGTGAATCGTGTGTAAAAAAAAAAGAGAGAAAAAAATATTCTGGTAATTCTAGGCAAATAACTGAAAACTTAACATGCTGCTTAAGGCCAGAAAAAAATTAGAATTTGGGTTTTGGCAATTGTTCATTGAAATACGTACTTTGTGTGATAACACGAACTGTCAGCGTTACTAGAGCTGTATGTAAGTGCACGGTACCGTGTAACACCACCTGTGACCGGGGGCTGCCCGGAGGGTGCGGTGGGTCTCAGAGACGCGGTGTCACTGCCAAGAGTGGGGAGCCCCGCTCTGCGTGTCCGTGTTCCCCGCGAGGGGCCAGCCAGAGACAGACGGAGTGATTGAAAAATCCATTTATGAAGTGTTGGAATGCATAATTAGAAATTAGAGCGGGAGACTGTGGACAAATCATTAGAACTAACATCATTTGGGAAAAGCATGAACTAGCCTCTGCCCTTAGTGTCGTAGGTGCTGTCTGTGTATTCAAGCAAAGGGTGGCAAGTGTCTAAGATATATTATCTCCTTCCTCACCCCCCCCCAAAAAAAAACCCCCAAAACCCACAACCCCAAACAAAAACCAAAAAGACCAAGAAATAAGGTTAAATCGAGGTCTTGAACTGTGGTGTATGTTCTGATATAAGTACGGTGTCTCCAGTAATAACATTGTAGACAAAAATAACAGACTTATTAGGGAGATGGGGGGGCGGACCGAGCAAAGAAATAAATACCTAAACACCCCTGGGATGTATTTTGAAGCACTGAAAAGAATTTGGCAGAATTACCAGTGGAATTTTGAACAAAAAGACATTTTTAAAATATTGTCAGATTTGGTGGCCTCTGTATACATTAGGTGATGGTGAAAAAGGTGGCTGCCCGAAGGAAGTCTTAATTACAACACAATTTTACAGCTTATGCGGTTTCTCTGTAGAGAACAAAAGTGGGATGAAGTAATGTGTGCAGATATGTTTGTGTGGCAGAAGGAGTGAGGGATTAACACCACCTGATCCTTTGATTATGGCTCTAGAAAAGGATAGGGGAAAACTGAGACCTAAACTAGAAAGATGTTCTTGTTGAAATTTTTGTGTAATGTATGATTGCTATGTATTGTAAAAAAAAAAGAGCTGAGGTTGTGGTTCCTCCTGTGGAGCAACCAGAATGAAGCACGTTGTAAGACAAAAACTTGCACTAATGTAGGACCTGAAGCGGAGGGCTGGGAGTCAAGGACCCTGTGAAAGTGTGAAAGTATTGGGGTGAGTTTGTACAAACCCCCGCACCCGCTCGAAGTGCGACTGGGTCCTGCTGGACAGACGGCAGGGTGTTTGCTGGTTGCCTGCAAAGGCATCATATGCAAGAGCATAGGCTTAAAGCAACAAGTAGCAGATTTGCATTCAGGGTAAGAAAGAGTTAAAGCAGAAGTGCTGTTGCAGAGGCAGGCATTTGTAACCAGCAGAGCAGGAAGAGCATCTCCTGCCCTGAATCCTTCTGGTGGTGAGGAGGAGGGGGTTGCTGTTGCTGACAATGGAACAGAAGGACCTGAAAATATCACCCCAATTGCTGCACGAATTTGCAGTACAACAGGACAGGTAACTGGCCCCTTTAGGGCAGGCAATGGGGCCGGGGGTCAGACATCTTTGATGGGGAAATTTAGATGCTTGGAAGTTGGTTGTGAAAGACTATAAGGATGATCTAATAAGACTAGAAAAAGGTTTGAGTTGCTTTGCCTGTTACAGTAAAAATGAAAAGGGGGAGGCCTGCCTAGCTTGGATAAAACAATATCCCTTGGTCAGCAGGGCTGTGGGGGATATTGGCACAAAAACTCTGTAGTAGTTCTACTACTAATGTAAATCTGTGTTTTGCCATGACAGTGACTTGTTATGGGATGCACAGATGAAACTCTGCATTGACAACGAAGTACAAGGAATAATGGTCAAGTGCCTCCTACCATAGTCAAGGGCAAGACTGGGTTGGCCTCTGTGTTTGCCACCAAGAAGAATCTTCAGCTCTGCTGTTGGCTGCAACCCAGTAGGTGTTGAGCGGTGGGAACATATGCCATGCCAGACCTTGATGTGAGGAATGACCCCCTCTGTTATAAGAGGGTCATCCAGGAAGGAAGAACATTATAAGACCCACTGGGGCACTGAGTCATAGTATAAATATTTAGACTGACAAAATTGTAGGGAGTGAATCAACTGGGACAAATGGAAAAGGAAATTAACCAGGAGCAAAGCCAGTGGCCAAGAAACAATATCCATTGAGGTTAGAAGATAGAAAAGGAATTGAACCAATAATTGAAAACTTCTTGAAATTGGGACTTAGAATGTGAATCAGACTTTAACACCCCTATTCTCCTGGTCAAAAAAAAAAAAAAACAAAACAAACAAAAAGAAATGGAACTTATAGACTAGTCCAAGATTTAAGGGCAGTAAATGAAATAACTAAAACTTTGCACTCCATAGCAGCAAACACATACAGGCTTTTAACAAAACGAAGGGATAACTTGATTTGGTTTACAGTGTTAGACTTAAAAGATGCCTTTTTCTGTCTACCCCTAGCTCAGGAAAGTCAAAATATTTTTGCTTTTGAATGGGAATCTGTCAATAGAGGAAGAAAGATGCAACTAAGCTGGATGGTTTTACCACAGGGGTTTAAAAATAGTCCCACTTTGTTTGGTAACCAACTAGCCAAAGAATTGGAACAATGGGAACAACTATTGGGACATGGCATTCTTCTACAATATGTAGATGACTTAATAGCAACCGAAACAGAAGAAGAATGTGTACAATGAACAATCTCTCTTTTAAACTTCTTGGGTTTAAGTGGTTATAGAGTCTCCCAACAGAAAGCACAACTGGTGCAAGAAAAAGTGGTATACCTGGGATATGAAGTCTCTGGTGGACAACATTCCCTGGGAATGAGAAGGAAGGAAGCTATCTGCCAGACACCCAGACCAGAAATGGTGAGAGATCTACGAACCTTTCTAGGAATGACAGTTGATGGCATTTGCAATTAGGACCATACAAAAGAGCCGTAGCATACTTCTCCGTGCAGTTGGATGAAGTAAGCAAAGGATGGCCTACCTGCCCGAGGGCAGTGGCTGCAGTAGTAAAGAATATAGAAGAAGCTAGGGAACTTACGATGGGACAGAAAATGACTGTATTGGTGTCCCATACTGTATCAGCAGTATTGGAGCAAAAAGGCAACCACTGGTTGTCACCTTCCCGGTTCCTAATCAGATGACGTGACCATACAGGTAACTAACATTGTCAAACCAGCTTCATTCCTAGAAGGAAGAATTCCAGCTAAACCGGTTGTCCATGACTGCTTGGAGACCATTGAAGCAGTATACTCCAGGCACCCACACCTTAAAGAAGAACCATTCAAGGATACAGACAACTGGTTCTCAGATAGCAGCAGCTTTGTAAGACAAGGTATAAGGATGGCTGGCTACGCTGTAACCACCACCAAACAGGTAATTGAATAAAATCCTTTGCCTCCTGGGACTTCAGCTCAGAAAGAAGAACTGATAGCCCTCACCCGAGCTCTTGAACTGGCAAAGGGAAGACAAATAAATATATGGACTGATTCCAAGTATGCCTTCACTATCATCCATGCCCATGAAGCAATCTGGAAAGAATGAGGACTATTGACTGCCCAAGGAAAAGCTATAAAACATGCAAAGGAAATCCTACAGTTGTTAGAAGCCGTCCAACTCCCAACGCAAGTGGCTATAATGCATTGTAAGGGACACCTGAAGGGTAACACCATTCCAGAAATAGGTAACAGGAAAGCTGATGGAGAAGGTAAACTAGCTGCTGCAAGAAGCAAAGAATTATCAATAGCAGCTCTAGTACCAGAAAAACTAGACATAAATTTCCAGCCAGGATATCAAGAAACAGACTATAAGTGGATACGTGAAAATGAAGGTAAGCTATTGGACAATGGGTGGGGTCAACTGAAAACGGGACAATTAGTATTGCCAGGAAAACTAGTATGGCAATTTGTAAAAGCAGAACACGATAAGACTCATTGGGGCTTAGACCCACTTTATCAGCATTTAAGAGTCAGAGTGGCAGGAACAAACCCATTTACCACAACTAAACAGGTCACATCTCGATGCGAACTCTGTCTGAAAAATAACCCAAATATTGGAACCAAAATACAACAAGGGGCAATAAGCAAGGGACAACTCACAGGTGAAATTTGGCAAATTGATTTCTCTGAACTTCCAAGAAAAGGGGGGTACCGTTATCCCTTGGTTTTAACTGATACATTTTCTGGATGGCCTGAAGCTTTCCAAATAAGTCAAGGGAAGTCATTAAAGTTCTGTTGAACAAAATCATACCACAATTTGGGGTACCTAAGAGCATCTCTTCAGACAGGGGCTCACATTTTTGTGCACAAGTTGTACGAGCAATAAGTAAAGCATTAAAAATAATTGGCAACTGCATACACCCTACAGACCCCAAGCAAGTGGGCAAGTAGAAAAAATGAACCATCTTATTAAAACAACAAATTGCCAAAATATGCCAAGAAACAAATTTATATTGGTATCAAGCTTTACCTATTGCTCTAGTCAGACTGAGGGTCAAACCAAGATCAAAAGAGAAGCTAAGCCCATTTGAAATCTTGTATGGCAGACCCTATGTGATACAAGTTATAAATAGTGAAGTTCTAGATCATATAGGTAACCAGTATGTGTATGATTATGTTGTAACTGTAGGGAAACAATTAAATAAAAATGCTACAGTAGTATTAGAACACCAGCCTAAGCAACCTGATTATAAAATACATCCATTTAGTCCTGGTGATTTGGTATATATTAAGAATTTTTCAGGAGACCCTCTGCAAGAAAAGTGGGACAGACCCTTCCAGGTGTTACTGACTACCTTCACAGCAGTACGGATAAAAGAGTGACTCACTTGGATTCACTATTCCTGAGCCAAGAAGGCTCCTGAGAAACCACGGACTTCTGAATGAGGAGCACCTGTTCTCAAGCCTTCCCAATGCTGATTCTTGGACTTTTGATAAGTATAACTTCATCTCAAGCTCCCATTTTAGAATGGCCGTGGTCTGATGCACAAATTATCGAATCACTTCCATGAGTTGGCACGCTGCTCTCAATGAACCTAGAGCCTAACCCAGGTCTAGCCATTTATGTTTTATCTAATAACAAATCATATATGCAACAAGACTGGAATAAGACTTAGAATACATTAAATACCATAATAGGAAAAATGGAAGATGAGATTCAGGCGGGGTGTAAAGGTGTTAATTTAATAGGACAAGAGACAAAACATGTCAAGCATTTAATAGTAACATCTATGAAGAACCGGTCACTTACATTTAGTCATATGGAAGATATAGACAATAATGTTTGGCAAAAAAGGGAAGGACCAGTTTAAACAAAGCCCAGTGTGAGCTTAAACTATTGCTAGATCAATCAGTTTCAATTATCATTAAACTGAAAGAAAGTCCTACTACTAAGCCACCTATTAAAACAACTGTCAAACCATTTATTGGGACAACTGACACACCTACAACTCATTACATAAGACGTGAAATTATCCATAATCTAACCTTCATTGGACCTTATGAGCAAAAGCTACTATTGAATCCTACTTCACCTACAACCCACAACATGAACAAATTGAGGCGTATGTGCTCACAATTAGTGCAGCAAAAGAACAGACAATCTTTCCTGTATTGACATTAGGAGCCATACACCAAAAAGTCATTGTCAGACCCATGGACCATAATGTTTGGGCAAGTTATGATCAGACCAAAGGCAAATGGCAATCAATTAGCACTGAGGCATGTATCCCCAGAGAACAACTGGGATACAACTGTGAAAATGCAGTAATAGAGAATGAAGATCCATGTCTAGAAATTAAAAAGGGTACGTGTACTTTTGAAATGTTTCCACATATTGAAGCCCAATCACAAGTGTTTTACGTAGGAAATGGATGTGCATGTGTTAGAACTTCTTGTGTTAACATTACTATCAATAATTATCATGAAAAAGCCAAAGGTACTAATTTTTGTGTATGTAATTTTACTAGAATTGTAGGCCGTGACTGATTATGTTGTTCCTGTAACTACTAGACAGTTAATTGAAGCTGATTATACCCTGTATCATGATGTACCTAAATTACAGACAGGCATGAACATTAGTCTCTTTAAAGCAATGCTCAGACACCCTGACATAGAAAAACTGGTCCAAGAAGTAAACAGAACAGCTCAATGCATGCTTTGGCAGGTAAAACATGACTCTGAAATAAAAAAAATCTATCGTAGCCAATGTAGAACAAGTAAAAGAACATTATTGGTGGGGCATCTTCGCAGGACATTGCCCTAAAGCAACACAAGTATTCCACTATTTAATACATCCCATACTAATCACATTGGGAGGAATGATCCTATTATCCCTCTTGAACGTCTGTCTGTGGTATAAACTAAATGCCATAGTTAAAAGAACACAAATAATATGGACAATGACACATGTCTACCAAAGCCCTCTGTCTTTGAAACTTGACGAAAGAATTCATAAGTCTTAAGAAAAGGGGGGAATGAAACAGAACAAGGTCTTAAAAAAAAAAAAAAAAAAAGATTAGTCAGGATGACTTTGGTACAATGCTCTGAGTGATGCTCTGTTTGTGTTGAGAAAGGAATATACTCTGAATAATTAGAAAAGGTTCTACTGAATGGACTCTGAATAATTAGAAAAGATAAGGTGGGCACCTGAAGGAGATAAGGAGACCATCAAGTTAGGAAATCATTGAACAAAGAAAATTGAAAGGTCTACCCCACCTAGATCCCCCCTATTGTAAATGGAATGATTAGGTGTCAAAATCAAATGAGCATGTATGTAAAGATGTTGCGTAACCTCTCCCGAAAACTGTATAAAATACCTGACTTTTCACTGAAACTTTGGAGCTAGTTTGTCCGGTGTGAATCGGCTAGCTCCCCAACGCTGCGCGAAATGAATACCTTTGCTGCTTAAAGACAAAATTGGCCTCTGAGCAGTTACTCTGTGCCGGTTTGGCATCAACATATACTAGTGTAACACTATTTTAATCTACCATGCAATGTCACACAGCAGTTACCTTTGTGGGTACTTTGATACAACATTATGCCTCCATCCATGAAGGCTGCATTCCTAAAAAGTGCAGTGATTAGCAAATCAGCAGACAGCAAAGCAGTTTTTCCCGTAAGAATGAATGTAATAGAAGGGAGATGCATACAGGGAGTAAGTGCAATTTAAATACATGAGTACAGTGTATATGGTATGGAAGGTGAAGAGTCAGAAGCTGGACCATCAACTGAGGGAGATGCTGGCTGTTTGACAGCTGAATGTTTCAGTATGATCTGTCACAGATTGCCAACTGTCATCATTACCTCCTTTCTCCACCCTTCATCCTTGATAGAAAACTCAAATTCATTCAAGTTAGAGAAAGATTATGACAATGATGAAAATATAACCATTCAGAAATAGGCAGCAAGAAGGCAGAAAAGATTAAGGTCAGGCTTTCGGCCTCATAAAGCGACCAAATTTGACAGACACAAAGCCACAGATGCTAGCCCCCAAAAAGCCAGCATCTCCTCCAGCTGACAAGCCTGATAATCTCACTGCCTCCTTTTGAATAGTTATGTTTTCATCACTGTCATCATCTTCCTCAGACAAATTAAGGTGACTAAAGCATGAAGGCTGGAAAAACAAATGGGGAAATGGTGGTGAGCTGGGGAGGCTGGTAAACAATTAGTGATGTAACTCTGAAATGATAACTAAAAAAGTGACAGTGCAGAGTATTGTTGCGCTGTATATAGAGTAGGTGGTATGAGACATTATGAGGCTGGTCTGCATTCAGCAAAAAGGTAAACCGTTTCCTGATGGTAACTGTGATGGGAAGTTCATGTCTAGCTTAAGCTCTCCATAATGTGCTAATACTAGAGTTCATACCACAGAAGTCATGCTCTTCCTTCACTGACCCTTAGAATAAGCTGTAGCATCATTATATAGTCAACGGACTTTTTATTCAGCAGCCCCCCTGCCTCCTTTGGTGCATCAGATGAATGATGCTCACTTAACGAACAACAGTTCAGTATTGTTTTCCCTTTGTTATTCAGTGTGTGGCCCTCAAGATGATGTATTACATATTATTCTGAAGCCAGAGCTACGAATTCTCTTAGGAGTTTTCCTCAATACAGTGCACACATCTCAAAAAGTTTCACAAAGCAAGTTATTTTACTGTTGTTGTAGAAGACGGGCTGCTCCACACAGAGAGTACATTTCAAAACACTTGCTGATTTTGGTTGCCTTATCTGAGGCGTTCTGGATCTGGTTTGTTCAAGGTACTTCTAATGAATAACACTTCATATACAAAAATGCAAATCCCACTGCTCTTACTGTGAGTTCTCAAGGCTTTTGCAAGTAATAGACTGAGATTTCTGGCCAGGCACAGAAAATTGGGAAACATACAGTTGCAACCATTTAAATGCAGTGGAATTCAATTATTCACAGTAGTATGAACCTCTCTTCTCCCAGCATCCCCTTATCTCACTCATTGTCATTAAGCTTCAGCAATAAACCACATAGTGATTCTGAAAACAAAATTCTCTTTGTCTACACAAACTTGATTCATTCCTAGAGGCAAGGGCTAGGGCTTAGAACAAAATAGAAGGATGAGAAGAGAAGACATGAGGAAAAAGAGCAGGAGGCCACACAGCAGAAATCTGAGGTCCCTTTGACACACAATGGCAAGCCACTGCATGTAGTGCTGGGTGCTCCTCCCTGAGAACATAGGTGGGGCTACAGCAGTGTCACCTGCTGGAAATGGGCCCTGGTCAAGTCACCAGGTAAGCAAGCAGTTGAAGGAACAACAGAGGAGCTGAGCATTCAGTAGTATCAGAGAGGATGAAGAGAAGATGGGACCTTTGCAGAGAGAGACAAGAGCCCAAGCTCCACAGTGTGCATGAGGAGGAACAGTAAGACCAGTTGTTCTTTGGGTACCCAGCCTCCTGAGCAGGAAGACAGGGACAAGAAGAATGAAGCCCCAGTAATCCAAGGGGAAATGGTCAGCGACCTGCTACACCACTTAGACACACAGAAGTCTATGGAGCCAGATAGGATCCACCCAAGGGTGCTGAGGGAGCCGGGGGAAGTGCTCATCGAGCCACTTCCCATCATTTATCAACAGTCCTGGCTCACTGGGGAAGCCCCTGTTGACTAGATGTTTGCCACTGTGATGCCCACCTACAAGGGGTTTTATGGAGCAGATCATCATGAGTTCCATCAAGCAGCACATACAAGAAAACCAGGTGGTCAGGCCCAGCCAGCATGGGTTTATGAAAGGCAGGCTCTAATTGACTCACCTGATCTCCTTCTATGACAAGGTGACCTGCCTAGTGGATGAGGGAAAGGCTGTGGATGTTGTCTACCTTGACTTTATTAAAGCCTTTGACGCCGTTCCCCACAACATTCTCCTGGAGAAACTGGCTGCTCATGGCTTGGATGGGTGTACTCTACGCTGGGTAAGAAAGCTGGCTGGATGGCCAAGCCCAGAGAGTGGTGGTGACTGGAGTCACATCCAGCTGGTGACCAGTCACAGGTGGTGTTCCCAGGGCCCAGTGTCAGGGCCAGTCCTGTTTAATATTTTTATCAATGATCTGGATGGGGGGATTGAGTGCACTCTCAACGAGTTTGCAGGTGACACCAAGCTGGGTGGGAATGTCGATCTGCTTGAGGGCAGGAGGCTCTGCAGAGGGATCTGGACAGGCTGGACCGATGGGCCGAGGCCGAGTGTGTGAGGTTCAACAAGGCTCAGTGCCGGGTCCTGCACTTGGGTCACACCAACCCCACGCAGCGCTACAGGCTGGGGCAGAGCGGCTGGGAAGCTGCCCAGAGGAAAAGGACCTGGGAGTGCTGGTCGACAGCCAGCTGAACGTGAGCCAGCAGTGTGCCCAGGTGGCCAGGAAGGCCAACAGCCCCCTGGCTTCTGTCAGAAACAGTGTGGCCAGCAGGACCAGGGCAGTGACCGTCCCCCTGCACTGGTGAGGCCGCCCCTCGAATGCCGTGTTCAGGTTCGGGCCCCTCACTGCAGGAGGGACATTGAGGGGCTGGAGCGTGTCCAGAGACGGGCAGCGAAGCTGGTGGAGGGGCTGGAGCACAAGGCTTATGAGAAGCCGCTGAGGGAACTGGGGTGGTTTAGTCTGGAGAAAAGAAGGTCGAGGGGAGACCTTTTCGCTCTCTACAACTACCTGCAAGGTGACTGTACAAAGTGGCTGTTGGTCTCTTCTCCCAAGTAACAGGTGATAGCACAAGAGGAAGCAGCCTCAAGTCACATCAGGGGAGGTTTAGAGTGGGTATTGGGGAAAAAATTCTTCACCAAAAGGGCTGTCAAGCACTGGAACAGGCTGCCCAGGGAAGTGGTTGTGTCACCATCCCTGGAGGTATTTAAAAGATGTGAAGATGTGGCACTTAGGGACATGGTTTAGTGGTGGACTTGGCAGTGCTGGGTTAGTGGCTGTACTCAATGATCTTAAAGGCCTTTTCCAACTTGAATGATTCTATGATTCGCCATGCTTCTAGTAGAAGACAGGATGGATACTGGTGACTTCCACAACCAGATAGAGCTCTTTTTCCAACTGCAGCTATTCAGCTGGAGAGCAATGACAGGGCCCTGACAAGAGGAGGAGCAATGTCTGGCAGAAGGGGCATCCAGGCCAGCCATGCCTGACTGGCAGATGGGAACCAGGGCTAAAAATGGAAGCAATGGATGATAGTGCTTCTGTGGGAGACAGAAGCACCCATCTGTTGCATGAAGCTGCTGTCTCTAAGAGAGTTGCTGCTTGCCCAGGGCCTGGATTTGGGACACTGTGGGTAAATTGCTGAGTAAATCTAGTCTTTGATGTTCTTCTACATGGGCACTAATGGTACTATACTACTAGTGCAGGCCTTGAGAAGACTACTGCTGTCCTCTGGGGACAAGGGTGAAGGGTATGGAGCTCCAGATGGTATTCCTTGCAACCCTGCTGATCAAGGGGAACAGTTCAGGCCCAAGTAAAAGTACAGCTCAGTATCCATCTGCTTGTTTAGCGTCATCAGAAGGAATTTGGCCTCTATGAGCATGGGAGTCTGAAGAATGAGAAATGCCAAGGAAAGACAGGATCCATCTGAAAAAGTAGCGCAAAGGCATATTTGCCAACAGATGGGCTAACCAATCGAGGAGGGCTTTAAACTGGATTTAAGAAGCATTTCTTCAGAAAAAGATGTGAGGATCCTGGTAGACATAAACCCGTCAATGTGGCCTTGCAACGGTAAAGGCTAATTGCATACTGACCTATGTTAGCTAGAGCATGATAAGCTCTACCTAGCACTGGTAAACCTACATCTGGCATACTGTGTCCAGTTTGGGGCTTTCCAAGAGATATGTCAACAAAACACAAAATCTAGAGGGCTATTAAGGTGTTCAGGGAGAAGGGATATACATGATGAGAGGCTGAAGGAACTGGGTTTGTTTAGCCCAGAGAAAGAACAGAAGGCTAAAGGACAAGAGAGAAGGGGACTCTTAACTGCAGTCTTGAATTACCTAAATGGAGGTTACAGAGAGTAGAACCTGACTCCATCATCATGGAGGCACACAGCAAAAGGAACAAGAGGCAACTGCCATAATCTCCAAGAGAGAAAATTAGTTACATAAGAGTAATTAGGTATCACGGAGAAATGACTGTAGCATCTCCAGCCCTGTAGAATTTCAAAACTCAAGGGACTGAGCAACTGCTGCTCTGAGCAACCCAACCTAACTTTGAAGTTAGGGTACTTTAAGCAGGTGACTGACTTCAAGATCTTCCTTCTAACCTGGTTTTTTTCATGATTCATCTCTCTTACCAAAGTTCTCATTTACTTCAAAGCTAGCTCCTTGTCACAACAGAGCACACTTTTCTGTTCACATAAATCACATTTCGTTGTTGCTCTGGGGCTAGAGATACAGTTCTACTATTTTGACATTTCACTATGAATGTTTATCTGGCTCTTGGTGCTTTGCCAGGGATCACAGAGGAATATCGTGCTAGAACTATACTGCCATATCACTGCTATCCACATTCAACAGCAGATAGTGGCAAAGATGTTTTCTACATACATTAACCAGATCTACATCATTCTCTCTTTGCAGGTCACTAGGAAAAGTGTAAATCACTGAAAACAGAGTGTGGTTTTATTACCTTAACAAAGCCAGAGTGGTTTTATTACCTTGACAAAGTTCCCATAGTTGCTTTCACATTTTTTGTCTAATGGACACCCTTCATCAACAACACACTGAGCAAAGGCAGGTACTTCCCTGCAACTGAGTCCACAGAGAGATGGATGCACTTGCGGTTCTTCCACCAGTCACATGGTTTGAGTAAAGATCATCTACTAAATGGTGCAAAAAGTTTCTGGGTCACTCAACATATGAGTGCTGCTGTCTGAAAAGAGAGTTATCTCATTCAGTGAAATCAAAAATAAAATGAGGTGGCGTGGAACTTTTAGCTGAGCAACTAAGGGTTACTTGCAGTCTTTGTAAGAGCTCTTGCTGAGGACCAGTTGCAACATCCACAGGCAATTACTGTGAACTAGTACCAGCTGAGTTCCATGCCACACAATGCTCATGGTTCTCACCTTGCTTCACTGCATATTCTGCAGGATCTGTGAGCACAGTCACTGCTGGGATCTTATTTTTTTGCCAAGGTAGAAAGCAATCGCGACGCTGGGAACATCCACCCAAGATCATGTAGTCTAAGCAGCTGTTCAGGGAGAACAGTGCAGAAAACTCAGATGTAGTTTTCTCCTAGTCTTCACATAATATGGCACAAACTCACCATGTTTTGTTACAAGATTGTCTGGAAACGTGCTGTCCCATGGTGCAGCTAACTTCGGCTCCAGTGAGACAGCAGGATAGAGGATGTTCTGTGCCAAAAAGGACCTTGATAACTCACAAAGCTGGTTATAATTTGGTCACTTTTAACATACATGCTTTCCTACTCTTCCAGGTATAGCAGTTACCACTGAGAGCCTGTGAAACCACGCTTTCCTATAAACAGGAAAAATGAAAGCAAAATGAAAAAAAAATGTATGCGGGAAAAATGAAAGCAAAAGCAACTTCAAACAGTCTCTTTATTCTGATATGGTCTACATTATGGAAATAATAAAAAGTAATATATAAAACTAACCAAGGGTTATTTTTACTTAGGGTTACATTTCACTCTGCAAATTTTTTTCTCAATGACAAGAAGGATTTCAAGCATTGGTCTATCCTAAACTACCAATAGGCACTTCAGGCAACAACAGTTAGGATTCTTAAGCCTGTGCATACAACATGGCTGGTATATGCTTCTCTAGAGCAGTTGGCAAGTAAATGACTGGCAAACCAGACATCACACCACAAATACAGCACCAAAAGGGAACATGTGTGACAGGCACTTATCAGTGCTGACAATTCAGGAAATCATTAACGTGGAGGCAGATACTGGAGGACACACCACAAGACTGTCATACTGATTTTGTAAAGTAATTGATGCATAGGTGCAGAATTACTGTGAGATTAATGGATTCGAGCATTACATTAGCCATTAATGTGTAGTAAAATGCCCTGATACGCAATTATTTAGACTACAAGCACTGCAACTCTTTAGACTTTAAATCCTAAAAAGATCAGTAAGAAACCTCAGTATTTTTGAGGTGGATATAAAAACCTGTTTTGGAATTAGATGTCTTCTCAGAGCTGTAGGCCTTCAGTAGAAAATCCTAAGGTCATTTCTTTGTCTGGAAAACTCATACATTAGATCTGTTTTGGCTCCATCTAGAGATTCATTTACAAATTGACCTGCCATGTCCCTACAGGCTTTGTTTAAGAGACCAAAAAGTGCATGGAGTTGAGTACCTACAACTATTTGTAATGCTTAATTACCACTGGTTGTAAACCATGTCCCGTCTTTCCCAGCCATTCCTAGGATGTGGACCCCACGAAACGTGCATGCTTAAAAGGCCTCTCTTTGCCTAAGCGAACTTTCAGAAAGTGACCAAAACTTTTTGCAGAGGTTATAGCTTGACATGTGCTCTGATACATCCTACCTCATAGGTATTCAGCAGCATGCAAAACCATACATTGATTACAGGAACTGTACTTCACTTGTGAAGGCTCCAGCTAGATAATGGGCAGCTTTTGGACTGGGGGCTATTTTTTCTTCCCAACCAAAGCCTGCTCTGGATGTAATTTTAATGAAATTTCATGTAACTAATAGTAGTATTGTTGGGTTCCAGTCTAAGCACAATTGCTTGAAACAAAATAGCTTCAACACACTAGAGCAATTGCCTCTCTATAGCCTTCAGCTATGTGTAGCTTTGTAAAGGGACGTTACCAGGAGGAACATTTCCACAGGATGTTACTGCAAAAGGAGCCTTTCTGTCTGATAGAGCTGTCAGCACCATTAAATTTGGCATCTCAATAGGATCTGAAGGTCCTAAAGACCCAAAAGCTACTAATGGTACTTCCGTACTACAAATATACAGGTTTAAGCTCAGAATCTCAAGAAGAGACATTGCAAATGGTCAAGTAACAGGAGTCCTTGGGAAAAAGGAGTTCTCTTCCTATGGAGGGAGAACATCATCCTGATTCCTAGCTGGAGAAAAGTCCTGCTTTTCTTCAGGGATACACAGACTTTTCCTACAGATTTCCTTCCATTTCCCATGCATACCAACTGTAACCCACACACTTATACTGTTAAAACATGTCATATAACAAATAGGAAGAAAAATTTAGTATTTTTACTGTTTTTTTCAGAATTGTCAGCTTATCGTTAAAAAAAAAAGTATTATATTCACGTCAGAAGCTCAGCTTCTGAGCAAAAGTTAAGAGAAGTTTATTCCCATTGCAAAATCTTGGTTTGGAACACTCAGATTGAAAACATGGTAAGAAACTAAATACTAGAATCAAGATCTGCATTCTGAAAAGCATAACTCAGGCAGAAATAGCCCCTTTTGCTCAAGCATGCATGTTTTGTGAGAGAAGGCAAAAAAGCAACAAGTGAACAAAAAACCCCAGTAATAATTTAGGCATTTAACAAAAAGTGAATTTAAATTTAACTATATATCAGTGTTTTTAATGTAACATGATTCACTGAGATCATATTTGAAAGATCACATGTATATACCATCACTTGAATTACAAACTTCATTCATTTTAGTTTATAGTTTCCTCAGTACAACAAAAGTCTTCTGCGAAGTGCTAGTACAGCATCCAGAACAAAAACTCTGCAAATTTATCTCAGGTCTTGGCTTGCTACTCCAACACAACCAATTACTAATCTAGATTGCTTGTGTAGTGGAGAATGAATGGGCTTGGTGAAAAGCAGCACACTAAGGGAAGAGATAGAAATTAAAGTGTTATTGCATTCCCATTCCCTGTTTTTTCACAGCTTAAGCTTTCACAGCACCCAAGGGTAAATATGGTAAGAAAAGAAGCAAGTAGTGAGTGACTTTCAGAAGAAGGCCTTGCTCATTTGAATACATGAAAAAGAGCAGACCTAAGGGAGTAGTCCAAGGATATTGCCCCTCTGACCGCCCAGCCCAGCCCTCACTCCAGCTGAAAACTGCTGGTTCAAGACCTGGCTCTGGACCCAGTTCCCTTTGCAGATAGGTACCTGAACTGGTATTTAAAGTGTGCCTACAAGCTTAGTCCTGCAGGAGCCAAAACTGTCTCCTAAAATTTTCCTACTGTGGCTGTCCAGAGTAATGAACATTTTGGCAGGGCAAAGAAATCTCTGTAATTATATCAAGTCTAGATTTATTTAACATCCATGATAGATGTATATAGATTAAAAGATACTCGAGCCAGTAGGATAACTCAGACCATATGTCATGCAGAGTTCAAAAGAAAGCGTAGCCATTACTCAGAAAAACTCAATTTCTAAGAAGTGTAGGTTGCCATTTTTGCTGCAGACTGATATACATGAATTTGAACCTGTCTGTGTCACCAAAAATTACTGAGTACACACAGGCAACCTCTTTAGAGGTAAGTGTGCTAGACTAATCTGCTAACAAGAGCAATGAGCATTACCACCTTTCCCGAGTCAGGGATTCAAGTTCAGGAAGACTAAATCCAGGACAGGATTCTGGAGGGTAAGTCCCAAGCCTGTCTGCAAGGATCGCTCAGCTGGGGAGTTGCGGGGAGGACGACAGCAATCACGGTTTTATAATGGTAGTTTCTCAGGTACACCTTCCCCAATTTGTGATCACAAAGACCTGGCTTCAGAGCCCTACCTGGTCACAGTACAGTGGCTGGCACAAATCCCATTCCCAGCCACAGCCACTGGCTCCCGACACCGCTCAGAGGCTTCCTTCCAGGCTGTAGATTCCCCTCCTGTTCCTGTGGGCTGAGTCTTGGCTCAGCTACCAGTTTGCTAGGTAAACCTTGGCACGTCATGTCTCCGTAGGTCTGTTCTTCCAGCAGAAAGAAAAGTGTAGCACTGATGTCAATGGTGAAGTACTTCAAAGTCTACTAAGAATGCTGTCACACTAAACCTTTAGAAATGGAAGCTGTAGAACAGTAGTTAGAAATATTTACCCTTCATTTGGGAAAGCCAGGGACTGCGATCCAGCAGAGCAGAAATGAATACCGTGACAGAAAGCCAGATGTTAGTACTGTGAGGCTAGAAGGTAATTAACTCAGTCCTTCATAAGGTATCCGATACAAGCTAGACTGGAAGTACAGTTTAAAATACATATTCTCTGGAGTCACTCACTTCATTCTACATTGAGCCAGCTAATTTTTAGCTTTACACAGTAAGTAAAGCAAATAAAAGGATTAAAGGAGTATTGTGGTTTTTTTTCCAGAACTTTTGTCTACCAAGTTTCATGTCCTCAAAACACTTACTTGAGATAGTCATAAAAAGTGGAAGAGCAAAGATCATGTAGAAGCTTCAAAGAACCACCAGGCTCTAAACTGAAATAAACCACAATAATAATAATAATAATAAAAGTAACATCATCTACCAGTTAACACTGTACTCAGGTTGAGCTAAACCCCCTTACCTTCAACAATTTGGGTTACAAATGCAACATTTATATCCTGGCTCCTTTTGTCTTCTAGAGTAAAGAATGTTACATAGACACTACCATTTAATTAGTTTAATTTCTTCTTAACACAATTAACACTTCCTATGCCTAACTAAACCCAACTGAACTGTCACCCACTGTTTATGCTGCCTTCAATCCTGACAGCTTTTCCCACAAAGGGGTGCATGTGTGTGTGTGTATTAGTAGACCATTTGTATGAAGAAAAGCCTCAACCAATTTTTCTTTCTCCTTTCACAAACAAAAAAAATTAATTTATTTCATAGCCGGAAGGAACAGGAAAAACCCACAAAAAATTAATTTCAGGTTAAAAATAGTTAAAATTATAAGACTGGGATTGGCACAAAGTGCCAGTATTACAGTATTAAGTTAAACTTGTTCTCTTACAGTTCAGTTGTGTTACGTAAAAACTGGCAAAAAGTTAAAGAAAAAAAAAAGTCTGTCTTTCAAACTAAAACTAGAGATGTTTAGAGACTTCCTTGAATCCCATTTTCCTAATTGTTTTAGCTCACTGTATCTTATTTTTTTCTATCATGGAAATCTTGTTATAATGATGTGTAATATACAGTATTAGTATCAAAAATTTAAACATGCATTGTGCTGAAATTATTAGGTGCTACTGTGTTATTCTATACACAAGATATTCAGTGATCAGGACTTGAAAACTTCAATTGGATTTTATTGTGCAATGAAAAAAAAAAAAAAAAAAAAAGAGCATAATATTGTGGATAACAGAAGCCATCAGATATGGCCGGGTGCAGTAATCCTTGCAAAACTCCTAACAAAGTGCAGCAGGAGTGGAAATGTGCCGTGAGTACAGCTTCATGACACCACTGCAGGGCCTGGGCAGCACACATTCAGCATGAGACGGCTGGTGCTCCAGCCAGGCTCCAAAGACTAGTTAAGTCGTACAAAACACCTCTGACTGCCAGCACAACTCGGGACGGGAAACATGTAAAGCATGTGGCATGCTGGCTAGTTAAACTGGATTTACAGCCTCCTTGCACTGCCAAAACAGTACTAAGCAAGCAAAGAGTAATACTGCTGCTTACACCTCCCTCTGCTCCCTTTTCCTCCTCTGCCCTAGATTTTTTCATGTGGCTTCTTCCCTATATATATTCTATGGCCCTGTGACTGTACACTCCCTTATTTCTTATTGTTTTCCTCCAAGTACCTACTCATTAAATAATGAAAGATATTTGGTACAATGAGTGGTTTATATAAAGAAATACTTAGCAGATAAAAGCTGCTTTTGTGGAGTTTTTTTTATCTTTAGAAAAATAATTAAGGGAAAATTGCTTACAGCTCTAAAGTTTGAAAATTTGCTTTTACTTGCACCATGACTAAGGTCACAAGTACTCCTCGTTTTCATGGATCAGGCTAGAAATGACAGATGTGATCACATACAGACTGAAAAATGATCTAAGCTTTGTGTAGAAAATAATTTCTGAACATCCTTATTTTTCTTTGTACTTGCAAGTCATGAGCTCAGTACTCAATTTGTCAGACTTTTCAGTCATGAAAAATGGCACCATGTAAGATCTGCTTATATCTAAACCTGTATTTAGGCAGGGCAAATATTTTTGGCACCCTAGATGCCTGAAGTAGTCTGGTATGGTACAAAAGCTTTTAGAAAAAACAAGTATGCCAAGAACGTGAACTTCACAAAAGAGACCTTGGCACAATCACATTAAAGATCCCAGAAGACAAAGAAATTCCCACTACAACTTACACCTAACAAAACTAGCTGAGCAGAACATTTCTCCTGGGATTTGGGACAATAAAATTTTGTTCCCTTTCAAGCTAGTGTGTTTTCAGATTTGTAACTCTGTCTGCAATGCAGTTTCCTAATGTAAGCTAAAATCCATGATCTTCTCCCCACTTTAGACTTTGGCACAGCTTCAATAAGGTGCAACACAGTTATTTTCTCACGTACAGTCCTGTGGAAAGGACAGTCTTGTGGAAACTGGGAGATGGAAGGAATGTTTAAACAAAATCCATGCATCTAGTTTTCTAAGTGTGAGCAAATCAGTTTTATGAAGCAGGGGAACCACTTTGCTGGGGAACTCAGAACTGACAAGCCCTGCTTAATTCTCTTAACACACATGGGTCCCAGTCCTCAGGAGAGAGCAGAGATCTGGATTCCAAATGGGCAGAAGCAGCAAAGCCATAAAAGGTACATGACGTCCTACCATACCTCTCCTGAGCACTATTTATGCTAAGGTGTGGGTAACTTGCTACTTCACACATTGCATTATTCCAAGTTCCCTTGTGAAGCGTGTAACACCCACCACCATCATTCTGAATTTCACTCTGGGTGGCCAGACATCTTACAACAAGGCTCTAACTTGTATCCTTCGGGTACCTGAAGAGCCTACATTTAGTAACCTCTGTGAGTAAGAGAAGCTCTGGGAGTGCCCTGAACAAATCTCTTAGAAGCATAGCATGTACTTTAAAGGAAGAAAAAAACCACCCAAATCTCAATTTAGAAATGACCAGTGACAAAGAATCTGGCAGACCACTGGTTAAGCTTTGCAGTGTCTAATTATGTTCCATTAAAATTGTTTGCTTAAAGCTAAAATTTATCTGGCTTCAATTTCAAGACATTTCATCCTATTATAGCTTTTTTAGATCAAAGAATTCTCTATTATCAAACTACTTTTCTCCATGAAGGTAATTATAGGTAGATGCTCACTGACTAACCACGTCGGCCTTTGAGAGCTTACTTCGGAGTATTGTAAAGCATGTGCTTGATTTTTGGCACAAGAGCTGGATACTGCATTTGGCACTAGTGTAAGCACTACTGGAACAAAAGTAGTATTACCTCCCCCATACCATCTGATATTCCCTTTTGAATGCATCCAAGAATTGCATTTGGCCAAGTGGGAGCTTATGTTCAGCTGACTATCCATCACATCTCCCAACTTTCTCTCAAAAGACTGATTCTTGGGATGGGCTCCCATTCTGTTTCCAGATGTATGACTTTATACTTGGTGATAGTGAAACAGGCTGTGAGCTGGACACCAGAAAAAAAAAAAAAGTGTATCAATTAACTGTAGAGCCTATAAACCTTACCATGCCTGAAAAAACTGTGAATTGTTAGCATTTCAAACAGTATCCTGTTGCTTCTCCAACAGCTATTAAGTAAAGCATCTGGCTTCAGTTCTGAGGAAAAAAAAAGGAAGATGTTGGTCATTCTGAAAGAGGACGAATTAATAGAAATTTTATTCCAGAATGTGTTAGCAGCTGGCACTTACAGACAGTGAGAAAATAACAGCATGTTTGCAAGAACCTGAACTTTATCATAGAATGTTGACAAAGGATCTGCATTACTTATTGTTTAGGGACTAAGTGACTGTCTTTATCAACTACGTTTTCAACTCAAATGCTCTGAAATGCACTATTCATGCACTCGGTAAGTGGATCATGCTTCATTTCCAGCGCAAATCCTGACCTTACTATTAGATCATGAGTTGTTTCTGTAATTGCCTACTATGGGACATGCCTGAAGAGCAACACTAAAAATCTTTAAAGCTTGAAAGGCGACCAACTACACAGGATTACCGGCTTAAACACAGCTATGCTTTAATATTTGGTTCCCACACGATGTATTAACATTTTGCAGCTGTTATCTGAAAGTGCATTTCAGAGGCAGGTAATAAAAATTGAGTTGCTGGAGTACAAGGCAAACCAAATTAGCTTTCTCCTCACTAATGCTTTAGTGTAGGTATTTCTTAAGCAAAGTTTGGGACCCACAGGGCATTCTTATCAGACAAAGTCCTACAGCTCTGATTAACTTCATTAGTTTATATTTTATCCTCTATACTTATCATCCAAAGTTTGCTATTCATTTGTATGGCTTCATTACATCCACGAAAAGCTTTTCTATTAAGAATATACTACAGCACGCATACCGTCAAAGGGAAGTAATTGAAAACCTTGTAGCAAAGTCACAGATTAACTACAATTGACAGGAAGAAACAAGGATGCTGAAGTCAACAAAACTCTCCTCAGGTATATCCCCTGGGGTCATTGCCCAATGGTGCAGTTTTAAACTGAAAGGAGCCAGATTGAGACTGGATCAAGATGAGAACAGAGGTTTCCCATTAACAGTGCAAGTGATTAATTTTCACAAGACTTTTTCCCTTCATCCAGCAACTTTAAGAAAATGTTTTTTTCCTTGTAAATCATACTGCTTATCATGATGCTTAAACTTCCATGGTTTTCACCTCATCAACTTATTAAACCCATTTCAAGCATGTATCAGTAGTCTAATTACTTGCACTGAGTATCTGTAAGGAATTGTTAAGGTCTTCTGATTTAGTGCAGTTACTAGCTTAAATGGACAAAGGTGTTGGTATTTTCATATTTAGACACAAGAAGCTGTATTTCAAGATTTTGGAGCTTGTCTCACAACAGGGGAATTGTCACTTTAGGTTTTAGAACTCAGTTGTTCAAGTATCTGGTAACACTGATCAATCTGACACGCAGCTCTTTTGCCAATGTTCTAACACATTAACAAACAAAAGCAGACAACTACTTCAGTTAAGCCACTAATTCCCCAAGTTATTTAAAAACAAAACTAGATTTTGACAAGCTTTAATAAACTAGCATTGCTGTTAAAGAGTTTTACTGAAAGTGCATAAATCAGCTTTTGCACAAATTAGGAAAACAAAATCAATGCCACTGAATTTTAGTTGATGTAAATACAACCCACCTGCAGCTGACAAAAGCATTTCAGTTGGAGCAGACACGACTTGATCTGTCCTACCAAATGTCTCAGCAGGCTAAGGCTCCTTCAGTGAACTGCTTGCAAGAGACAAGTCAGTTTTGAATGTAAGCAGAATTAGGCACTTTAATCCCGGGTTTCTAATCTCTCCTCTACTAGACCTACGCATTATCAAAAGCTGTTCACATCCTCATTAATTCTGGTCTCCGCTTCTATAGTATCTGAAATAAAACACTGTGAACCAACTATGTAAAGCTAATTATCTAGAATGTAGAAAATAATTTTTGATTTAAGTATTCCATGTTTCCATTGGTAAAAATAAATCATCTGAAGGTGTTCAGAGCTGGAAGTAATTATAATAACATTAAAAACAGGATCTTTACATGTTAAGAACTGATTTAGCCTTTCCCCTTCTTTACATAGAAGAATTTTCTCACAAAGCTTTCTGGTGCACTACAACTAAGTAGAAATCCTGTCCAACAGCATCCAGCTCAGTTTGTCATTTACTGTACCTTTAATTACAAACAAAATAAATAATTCTTGCCACTCAAAAAACAATCCATTACCTTCACAAATCCTTCCAAACCTTCTTCCTCCAGAAGGTGGTGAAACTGTATTATCTATGTACTGCGAATTCAAACTACACATGGCTTTTTGAAAAAGGTTACACCAAAGTTAACTTAGCAACCACTACCCACTAGAGAAGACGATCATGAAGAGAGACCATTTGAGAGAACACACTGTTTTGTGCAAGATGGTTTTATTAACAGACCAGAGTTTGAAAGATTGCAGCTGGGCATCTGAATCTGGAAGGGGAAGAAAAAAAAGTTATCATTAGAAAGATGTAGATCTGAATCTACTTTGGCCACCCAAAGAATTAATTTATTTCTTTGGTATATACATTACCTTTGGTATAAGCTAATACATATTCAGCTTGTAATTTAGGCTGAAAATACTAATTTTATTACACTGGATTTAAGACTACAATAGTCTTGCACACCACAACTAACTCCTAGATTAACATCTCCTCACTCAAAACAGATTTCAAGTGCCAGAACTAACAATATAAACATTTCTACCTTGAACTACTAGTACCTGATTTACTGTATGTGTAAAAGCATAGCAGGGAGGAATCACACTGAGGCATTGCGGACATTCTAACTTTTGCCACAGTAACTATCTTCAGCACATTTCAGGGGGTGTTTACATACAAAAATGAAAGCAAAAAGCAGACTTGAGACCAGGTCCTCTAAAGCTGCTTGAGAGCTAGTGAAACTCAGTATCTTGCCAATACTGAACTGTCTAAATTCACTATCAAGTACTATGCTCTTTTCCCCCAGTCTGTATGAAGAAATCAGTACTGAAAGTCTTAATTTTGAGACTACCACTGAAGTAAAAAGACAAATAGCAGGAAACCATTTACATATAGGGAAGCGGAATAAATGCTCATCTTCAGATACAAGTATTGTCATTCAGAAAGGCCAGGTATCTCATCTGAACCTACTGCTCTAGTTGCTCTAGAAACTACAACATTCATCTATTTTCTACATGTACATTACTTGCATTTTCAACATGCACTCTATTCAAAACAGTAGGAGAAGAGCAGGAATAGAAGTGCAGGAGATGATAACAATCTGTTATCTCAGCTTTACATCAGCGGCAAGTATGTTTGGTGTCCAAGCAGAACTAACTGTTTACAACCGTAAAAAAGGAACTGCATGGTCACTTCCTAAATTGAAAGATGGCGTAAAACCTGATGTCTGCTATTTACATCGGATGCTGAGCTAGAAGTCCACTGAAAACCACAAGCAACCAGCTGAATATCCCTCGTTTTCGTGCCAATATACTGCTCCTCAGGCATGCACAGCCACCGCAACAGTACTAGAAGCTTCCTTCCTGTAGGAAAGCTCCTGAAAACAAGACCACCAGTATACTTCTGATGTCTGTCAGAGAAGATGGGGAAAGGATCTACACTGACAGAAAAGCTGCAGGGTTTTGATTAAAAATAGCAGCTTCCATCTTTTGCTCAGAAACCAGTTTCACAAAGTGAAAGTAGTTTTGCTCAATCTTGGTTATGAAGCCTCATGCACTAATTAAGTGAAACATCTGCCAGTACTGAACTTTTAAGTTTGTACCACCAGCAGCAAAACTTCCTCCCACAGTTGAATCAAAAAGCTTTACAATAACACTTTCCCCAGGAAGCAATTGTTTTCCTAAAGCTCAAGTCTCCACATGCTATGTAACTAGTGCTTTAGAACTGCTGCTTTGCAGATGGAGACAGCAAAGCAACATGCAAGCAGCTTGAGGGAGCAGAAACTGAGGATGAACAAAAAAGCTTCAAGAAAAAAAAAAGCTATCACATGGAAAGGTATTTCATAGGTCTCCTTTAGTTCCTTGGACAGATGGCAGACCTCTATGAGCTCAACTTTCTAGAAATGTTTTCACAGCCAACAAGGCATAAAAGGCTTAAACAAACAAACCAAAACAACAAAAAAAGACCTACCTCCCTTCAGAAAAAATTCTGAGAACTCATCCAAACCGCAACTGCTCCCATTTTAAGCTTTAAAGTCACAACACTACCCACTATTTTTTTTATTAACCAACCTCTGGAAGTTAGAAATTCCCAAGTAAACTGCACATCTGATGTCTAAAAAAACCAAACCCAAACATAACAATCAAAAAAACTTCTTGTCTTTGGAGGAATCAGTTTCAGAAACACTGGGTCCCTGCTTGTTATTCTTTCCAAGCATCCTAACAAATGAAGTTTTCCTAAATTCCAGCATATTCATCACACCAAAAAGTCATTTTATCTTTGACTGACAATAAGCGATGGGTAACATCAAAGCTAGTTTAGTGTGTAAAAAAGGTGGAAGTACAAGAATTCTGAAAACACAGTTTTGGCTTTTGGCTCTGAATGGCAAAAGAGTTCTCATCAAAGCAGGAAAAGCAGAGTGACAACAATAATGGTATGACAGATTGTTTGAGCTAGATACTATAACTTCAGGACTCAGCTGTCACTGTTAAACTGCTTTAAGTGTTAATAAACCTTCCTACTTCTAAATGACAAGACTATTCAAATGGGCAAGTTAGTCTCTCAAAATTAACACCCTGGACATGTTAACATGAAAGCTTAAACTGAATCATTTTTAAGCTTGAACAAGCTGAAAATTTAGAAGACTAAAATGGTGTCAATTGATAATTTAATTTCTCCTAGTCCTAAACAGGCTCTTATAGCAGAAATCGCACAATCTGAAAGAACACTGTACTTGCAATTGCAAGACTTTGATCATAACACAAATTCATTAATGAGGGCTGAAATTTTTAGGCAAGATCTCAAGGCTTCCCATCAAAAAACTCAAATAAGGTTTTAAAACAAGTTATTGGTAAATGAAAAAGTTATTGGTAATGCTTATACTTTCTAAACATATCTCCTATAATGAATACCTAATTTCTTCACAAATGTTTATGCTTTATTAAGATTTAAAAGATAAAATCAGAATACTGTATTGTCCAAGAAGCTTTATACTGTAGTTGCCACACAAACATGAGTGAATATATACTAAATCTGAATGTTCAACCAATTATGGCAGCAACCTACACAGCAGAGATGGAACAGTGGTTAGTATTAACCTTTGGTAGTATCTCACCATTAGTTCATTCTCCTTATGAGTCTGTTGATCTGGTCTTCTCTGTTACCAGCATCCCCACCTTCCACGAAGTGGATTGTTTTCTTCTTCATTCCACCCCGAGGAGAGGATAACTTGAAGGGCCAAAGGAAGTTGTTCACAACTTTGAAGTTCTTGCCAACAGTGTAAATTTCATGGATCACATCTTCCATGCAAATGATGCCAAGCTTTCCTAAAATTCAGAAATATCATTTTCAAAAAGTAGGGTTACAGAGCCACTGGTCAATAACAAGCAAAAAATTATCAATTTATTATTGTCATACCTATTTATTTTGATAAACTTCAAGAAGTCAGAAAGCACCTGCTCTACCACAACACCTAATGACTGACTTTTCCAGTTAAAACTGATTAGCTGCAGCCAACTCAACATTATTGTTCCATGTGGAAGAGGTATCAGTTTTAAGGGCTGAATATTTGTAGCCAGAAATGAACAAAAAAATTCAAACCTCACTTCGTGAATCTTAGGAAAAGAGACTCTGTTCTTAGAAGAAAAGCTAGATTACATACACTTAAACCGTAGTTCTGTGTAGCTCAAGGGAAATTCACTGAACTACTCACACTGTTGAATAATGCAATAGCATGTTTTCTTAACACCTTTCCAGAGTCCTCAGTGACATGTTTCAAGTTAACTGCTCAGAAAATATAATGCTAAAAAGGCAAGTAATTATAGTATAATACTTGTAGCTTTATAATCTAATTGTCTATTGCACTGCAACAGGAACAAACATGACAGTCCAATTTGAAGTGATACACAAATCAAATGACATCAGTGTTTGCTTTCATTCATGGCATGACTGGAAAATAAGAAGCCTCCTACTTCAGTCTACTTCCTGACAAATGACAGCCACACTTCGTTTTTACTAAACACACTAATCACTTTTACTAGCTAGTTCTTCTGACAAGAAGTTTAAAAAGTCTGCTTAGCAGATCATGAAGGTCTAAGACACAAATAACATCCAATACTGAAGTCTGAAACTTCAAAGCTTTGTATAGTATTTTTCCTGCTGCAGACCCTCTTCCTTACTGGAAGATCTACCCACCCACTAAAGGTCAAGGAGTTTGCATTTACAATTACAAATTCAAAATGCTAGTATTTGATTCTTTACACTGGTTTTCAATATTTCCTAACAAAATTTACTTCCAGCTTGCTTTGTATTAAGCTGTTAAGACAGAAGTAGATATTATTAATCAATCGCTACTGTTCTCCAGAGATACCGTCCAGCTCTGCATTAATCACCCAAATGCAACAAGTTTGTTTCTTGTTAAGTGAACCGGTATTTACCAAGGCGTTTCTGAATCAGGGAATTATCAGTAAGAGCAATGCGCTGCTTGTTGATCTTGCCATAACCACGCTTGTAGATCAATTCATGCACAGACTTCAGATTGGGATAACTGAAAACAGTCATGAAAAAAAAAACACCTTAAGTCTTTCCGAGCCACATTCCAAGTCACCATCCCCCCATTTAAGATCATTTCAGCATGTCCCAAAAGTAAATACAAAGGCAACAGAGGAGCAAGTCTTCCTTATACCAAGTTCCCAGGAACACTAGTATGACAGTGTAAACATATCTAGCAGGCGCTACCTTTTAAAGCACTGCCTTAAATCACATTTTCAATTCAAAGCAGGCAGAGTATGCAGGCTATACAAAAAGATTTTAAATACACGGGAAACCTGCAAATCTAGCATAGCAAAATGCAAAAGGCACTCAACATTTGCATGCTGATTTGCTAGAAGTGGCCCCTTAACTCACCCCCATGCAATATAGGGTTCAACAATCCGCAACATGTTGATAGAAGCTTTGTTGAGTTTTACAAACGTGCCATTAAAAATCTGACGCAGGCGAAGAAGTTGCAATACCTTGCGGACCTTAGGGCTGACACCATTGGTGCTAGAGAACGTAAGAAAAAAGCCTCAGTTATCTACATCCCAGAAGATACTAAGTATTAGGTTAAAAAACCCCACAATAGCATTGTTTCCGTATGGAATGCATCACTATTTTACCAATCACACAAACCAAGCTTAGTAAATTATGCACTATCTCTATATATTTCAGTATGAAGGTAAAACATACCTTCCATGAAAACCGAAATACACATTCTACTGAAACAATTTAGAACTATCTTGTGCTCTCCTGAACATAATTCTTTCAGTCACACCTTGTTAGTTTTTTGTAACACTTTACCAAAGGAGACTTGAAACACTTCAAACAAAGCTTAGCAGAATGTTAGGGAATACTGGCATGTAATTTTTCGACATTAAGGTGAAACAGAACTATCTGCACGTATTTGTAGCCTTGCCTTCTTAAAATTCAGGGATGCCTGAAGATCATAGACACAGCCAGCATAATGATTTTACATTTAATTAAATAAGCCTTTAGTGCATGTACAACATACTGCCAACAACTTTTCAAGCCACAAGAGGAAGGCTTGATTTTATTTACATACTTAAGCCCTCAAAACAGACAGAAATGTACGTAGAACTGTTTACATCTGTACTTAATCTTACCCTCTTATCCTGATCACGAATGCCAGTTTTGGTTCCGCTGGAACATAGTAATTGCCAGCTTTTCGGGCCATCCTGGCCATACGGATCTCCTGCCTATACATGTGCCTGTACTCCTTGTGGTAAGCTTGGGCTCTTGCATAGATGAGTTTTCTTTGTGCTTTACGGTGCTGAAATCAATTGAAAATTACTTAAGATTATACAATGCTTTTTAACACGTGAAAATCACCTTCAAATAATGTAACATGTTCTAGAACTTCCCACAAGTAACACAGATTAAAGGAACAACTGCCCACATCACAGAGCTAAGAATCACTCTGGGGGATACTGAGTCAGGGAAGACTCAACAAATCAGTGCTGCTTTAACAACGTTATCTTGCATCAAGCTTACCCTCAAAGGCCATAACCCTTGCCTTGTAGAGGACTAACTTTCATCTTACAGATAACTCCATACCTTGCCCTTACTCTGTCCAGAAGTGGCTTCTTATTGACCAAAAGAGATAAAGCACATGAATCCAAAAAATTAAAGAAATATTAAGGTGCTAAACCTAAACACTGTAAATTTATGTACTGCATTAGATCAGCACTAACAGCTGATAGAACAACAGATAAGCAATCCTAGTTAAGGACTTGTGAAACACTCACCTTTTTAATAGCCAACATCTTCTTCTGACGTTTGACTTTTATAGCTGCATAAGCCTGCCGCTTTTTCAGCAGGCTTTCCGGTACAGATGGCACCTTCTTTGCTCTAAACAAAAAGAGAAAAAACCCCTTTTTAGCTGATATGTAAAAACCGTACTTTAAAGTTACACATGACGATCAATGCAAGCTCTTAACATTGCCTCGAGCCAGTTCATTGAGGCATCTTCCTTGTTCCCACATTTCCCAGGACTTGACCCCGCCTGAGCAGATCATCTTTTACACGAGGAAATCTGACAGACTAGCTGTTGAGCTGCACACACTCTACATACACAACAATAAAAACGGAGACCACTTGAGGGAGAGGAAGTTTTTACCCTACTTCGCTACAATCTAACGTTTCAAGCACATCTGTTTTAGGTTAATACACGTTTAAACGGATACTTTGACTGAAAATAGTTTGGCAATATTCTGAAATTTCTTCTGCAAGACTTCACACTTACTTAAACTCTTAGACGTGACACAACTACCGAGATCGGTGTTTACAGAGCCACAAATACCCGGTCGAGCTCTTACCCTCAGCCTACCCGGGTACGCCTCCCTAACGCACGACACGCACCACTTCGCGCACCGCAGCGCGGCACTGACCGCCCAGCCAGGGAGAAGGGCCGCCCCACCAGGGAGAAGGGCCGCCCCACGGCCCCCCAGGAAAGCGGCGCCGGGCGGCCAGCTCTCCTTCCCCGCCTCACCGAGGGCCGGCGGGGCAGCAACCCCCGCCTGCGGGACGGACAGGACAGTACAGGACCATCGGCGCCTGCATCCCCGCCGGGCCGGGCCCTATCCCCCCACCGCTGCCAGCCCCAGGCCATTTATGCTTCTTCCCGCGCCACCGGCGGAGGCCTAGCGACAGAGGGGCTGCGCGCCGCGTCCCAGCGGCGGAAGCAGAGAGCTAGCACCACCACAGCCGCCGATGGCGGCGGATTATCACGGGGCGGGACGGCCACTTACTCCTTCTCCGCCATGATCAACGCCGGAAGGGAAAGGGCGGGCGCATGCGCAGAGCCGACTTAACCCATCGGCCTGCGCGGGCTGGGCCCTAGTGCCGGCAGGACCCCGCGTTTGTGCGTCCGCTGCGGTGCCCGCCCGCGGTGCGGCGCCGGGCTGTCCGGCGAGCGCCTGACGTAAGAGCACCCGGGAGCCGCCCCCCGCCCGGCCGGGCCGGCACTGGCTGTATCCGGGGCCGGGCGGGGAGCGGCTGCGCCGCCTAACCGTGCAGCGCAGGGTTTCCCCCTATTCCAGCCTTCCAGCCTGCATCGAAAGCGTGTGGGACGCCACCTCCCGCCCCGCGCTGTCAGCACCGAGGCGGGGATGGAGGCTGACGCCAGGGAAGTGCCGCTCCCGCCGCCCCCCTCCTCGGCCGCCTCCACACCGGCAAGCTGGCAGCGCGGAGAGCCAGGGAAGTGGGGGCAAGACCGAAGCAAGGCCGGGCCCCGCTCGTGATTTGTAACTGCGCTCGACCCCGGGCCCCGAAGAGCTTCCAGCGGGAGGCCCCGGGTTTCCCGGGCGGTGTGTCCGGCCCCGCACCGGGCACGCCGCGCCTGCAGCACCACGCAGCGGGGCGCACCGGGGATTGGGAACCGCGGGCGCAGTTTCCGATCTCATTAAAGTATCGCTTGATTTCGTTAGACCTATTACAAAAGAAAGCAACTAAAGTCAGCACGGAAACGTGCGACGGGACACCTGCTGAAGGAAAAAGTCGCTTGCGCGTTCTCCCGAAACTTTTGCGCGCCAATTTCTGCTAAATCGCAGAGGCAGCGTTCGCAAATACAAAGTCCCAGCAGCTTTTCTGAAAAGTGGCGGCCGCGCAGAGAAGGACGCGCAGCGCAGCGCTCCGGTACATGCCTGCCGGCGGGGTGAGTCCTGCCCGCCTGCGTCTGGCGAAGCCCCTCCGGCTGCGAGCGCCCGGCCCCCGCCGCTCCCGGCCCCCCCTGCCCGCTGGTGTGTATATATTGTATGCAGGAAGCGGCAGCTGTTGTCTGACGGGAGATAACGCTTTCTGCGTGCCGGCACCCCAGAGTCCCCATTTCACTCGGTGGCTGGTTAGACATTAATAGTGTCTGTATTTGGCTGACTGACATTCCCCTCCCCCCCCCCAAACCAACAACCAAAACACTGGGGTTTTGTTAAGCGGCTCCTCGTTGCACAGCAGGGAAACCCTAGGCCCCCAGGCCTCCACGGAACCCGCGGGGACCCCGGCAGCTCGCCGCTTCCGTGCGTCTCTAGCCGTGAGCGCGAGCCCTTTACGTTCGTTCGTACTCTTTTCACCCACGCTCCGGCGCCGTAAGGGCCGCCGCGGGCCTGCCTGACACGCCGTTTCCCCCCCACCAGCCACCGCCGCTCCTCCCCGGCCCCGGCCGAACCGCCCGCTGGCACGGTCGCTGCCTCGAGATGGCGCTACGGCGGGGGCCCGCGGGGCGCTGCGCACCCTGGGACGTGTAGTCCCCGCGTCCCGCCGCGGGGGGCGGGCGTCTGCCGAGCCCCGGCCGCTGGCAGTTGCCGGGGCGCCCGCACCCGAGCGGCGCGGAGAACCGGCCGGGCCTGTTCCGGCCGGGCGAGGGCCTGGCGCTGCCGCGGGACCCGCCCCCGGCGGCGGGGCGGAGCGGGGCAGGGAGGAGCGGGGGGTCCCGGGAATGTGGGGCGGGCCGGGCCGGGCCGGGGGAGGGCTGGGGAGCCCGGAGGAGGGGCTCGGCTGCCCGGCCCGCCCTATATAGGGGGCCGAGCGAGCAAGATGCTCACTGCCAGTAGCGGGGCCGCGGGGGGTAGGGGAGCGGGAGGCGGCGGCTGGCGGTACGGCGCAGTGTCCGGTCTCCTTCCTTGGTGTGTGTGGCTGAGGCAGGGCGCGGGACCGCGGCGGCGCCTGGTCCGAGTGCGAGCGGCGCGGAGAGGGGGAGCCCGGCCCCGGGCGGTGCGGTGGGACCCTCAGCGACGGGAGCGGAGTCGCGCTCCTCGCCTGCAGCGGGAGGGTCCCGAACAGGGGCGGCCCCAGGTGGGGGAGCCGGGTGGCGGTGAGGAGGAGCCGTCTCGGCCGCGTAGAGTGTCCGCGCCGCCAGCGTCCGTCCGTGCCCTGCGGCTCCGCGGGCGGCCGTGCCGGGACGCGTGGGTCACCCCGCGGCGCTGGGGTCCGGCAGCATGAACATCCTGCTGGAGCTCTTCGTGGTGACTTTCAGAGTGCTGTGGGCTTTCGTGCTGGCCGCGGCCAAGTGGCTGGTGCGGCCCAAGGAGAAGAGCGTGGCGGGGCAGGTGTGCCTGATCACCGGGGCGGGCAGCGGCCTGGGCCGCCTCTTCGCCCTGGAGTTTGCCCGGCGCCGGGCGCTGCTGGTGCTGTGGGACATCAACACGCAGAGCAACGAGGAGACGGCGGGCATGGTGCGCCACATCTACCGGGAGATGGCCGAGGCGGCCGCCGCCGCCCCCAGAGGTAAGCGGCGACCTGCCGGAGCGGGTTCCCCGCGCTGTCCCGCGGCCCGGGCGCTGCCCCCCGCCTCCCACCTGCCCAGCCGCCGGCCTTGCCCCGGCCCGGGGCGGGGAGCAGTTAGCCGGGGCGGCGTGCCCGGCGGCTCCAGCCCGCAGCCGCGCTCACCTGCGGCGGGCAGGGCAGGTGGGAGCGGCTCCGGAGCGGAGCCCGGCGGGCGTGGGGTCGGCAGACGTGCCGCCGGTGCCCCCGCCAGCCGGGGCGGCCTGGGGCCCGGGCCCCGCGGTGCGGAGCAGAGACTGGCCCGGGACCCGGCAGCGGCTCTGAAACCTGCAGCTCTTCTTACAGCGCTTTGGCAGCAGTAGTAAATAGATGAGTCCTTGTGTACTGTGGTGATACCGAAGTAAAGAAAAGTTTTCTGTAACGGGAGTGCGTGTGCTGCTCCCACTCGACTACTTGCCTGAGTGTCAAAGTACAAGTAAGAACTTTATCTTCCCCCTCCCCGTCCCTGTTCTCTTGTCTGTATTCCCTAGGAGATGGAGAAAAAGATGCGCTGCCCCCTTGCAGCTTGCAGGTCTACACATACACCTGTGATGTGGGCAAAAGAGAGAATGTCTACTCGACAGCTGAGAGGGTCCGCAAGGAGGTTGGTGAGGTGTCTGTCCTGGTTAACAACGCTGGTGTGGTCTCTGGGCACCATCTGCTGGAGTGTCCTGATGAGCTTATTGAGAGGACCATGATGGTCAACTGTCACGCACACTTCTGGGTAACTATAAACTGCTTTCTGCTGCCCTTTTTGTTAGTTAACCTTGAAAAATTAGCTGCTGTTGCTTAACTCCTGTCTCCTTGAGTTTTGCACTTCCTTTCATTTGCAAGCTCACCACTTCAGGGGTTTCTTATTTTTAAGTTACTGTTCTAACAGGAATGGTGGGTATTAAAATGATTAACAAATAGTCTCAAATCAACTATATCCTGAGTTCTAAGTCTTGTGCTCTTTTCTGTAGCCTTGGATATGAAATCCTTTGCAAGCATAACCTCTGAATCTGCTTAAAGGTTGTTACTGTTAATGAACGCCTTTTCAGCCTTCCTGCCATAGTTTTCTGCCAGTGTGTTAGCAGCCTTAAGATGCTGTTTTAATGATGGTTACAATAGCAAACTTTCACATTTCTGGGGGAAAAAAAAAATACTGAAAACCCCTGCTGGAAATGTTGTTTGAATTGCCTTGGAGGCAAATTGTTCCTTTTGAGGGCTGGGAGGAAAGGCAAAAAAGATTTCTCAAGAAATCAAGCCAAGAACACTTTTTCAGGAATCTTGTGTATTTGTCCTCATAGCTTTCTCTGGGAGCTGCTGGTAGAAGTAAGAAAATCTTTAATGTGGTTTCTGGGGTGATATTGTCTCCATAACTAGCAGATCCTAATAAAGGAGAACAAACTGTGATATTATTCTCTTTGTCTATCTAAATCTTGTTTCACTGTATGATTTATTTTTAAACGCACGATAGTATGAAGTTACATAAATTTGAGTGTTGAAGGAGGGCATGATGCACACTTGGGTTAGCATTAGCTGTCAGACTGAGCCCATTGTTAGTATTAAAACTTCTTTGGTCCTTCAAATAAGGTTATGAAATACACTTGCATAACAATCAAAGGATTAAGCAATCCGAAATATACTTCAACTTAAGCCCTTTTTGGCTAGTCTTACCTTTTCATAACAAAATTTTGTAAAATGCTTCATCCTCAAAACTTAGGAGGCCCTCCCAAACCTAACTTTTTTAATATGGAAGCGAAATGCTGTTTCATAACCCTAAAGGAGCCCCTTCAAGTCTGCGCTGTGAAACACTTAATGGCAGAGCAGTCTTTTCCCAATGTATAGTAAAGCTTGCAGAGAGAGTGCTTAAACTTAAGTGCACATGGGACGGTGTGTTTAGAAACTCTTTTAAACTCCAAAAGTATTTTTTTCAGGCAATTTGAAAAGTTCCGAGAAAGTTCATACAGCTTCTTACAACTAAGAGCTCTGCATGTTCCCCTTCATAAAAGTTAAACTGACGCTTAAGCAAACAAGAGATGTACACTAGATTTAATGACTGTTATTGATGTGGTTTAAATGCTGAATTGACAAAGTTTCCAAGAACTCTAAATTATGACATCACCATGAATTAAAATATGGGAGGATCCTAAATCCTCCAGCTGTTCTTCCTTCAGGCCCAAGTCATACAATTATTTATAAAATTGTTTCAGAGACCTTTTTAAAGCACCCTCTGTGTGTTCAGAGTCTCTTACAGTAATAGAAAGCTATACTTAGAGTCTAGTATTGCTGTGATTTGGTTTCCATAACAGTTTCATTCATCTTTAAATGTTACATTGTGAAGTGACTTTAAAATAAAAAAAAAAGACTCCAAGAAGGTATAGTTAGATCTGAACTGTGGAACTTGAGATCTTGGCTTAAGCTTCTAAGGAGCAGTCAACACCCTTTATATTTAACTGAGGATCTGTTCATATGTATGCTTCCTGCAGATCCTGTGTTCTGCTTTGCTTCTCTTATTTTTTGCTGTTGGCAAAGCTTTTTTCCTTGTCTTCCCCTTCATGATCCCAGAAAAGATTGGCTTGACCAACAGTGGGTGGACTTCTGTTAAAAGTAATAGTACTTAATTCATAAGATATCATCTGAATCAGCTGATTTGAAGCCAACTTTTTTGATGCAAGTCAATGCTAACTTAAATAGAACAATGTGTCTAGATGTGTGAAGTCTTATGCAGCTAGTCTTTTCCATGTCAGCTAAACTGGTGGTCCAAAAGCAAAGCTAATACTCTGGAGCATTATGTAGGCTTTTAACTATTCTTGGAGGGTGTTTCGTCCAAAAAGCTGTAAATGGATTTTATAAAGACATGGATCTTCCATGTAATATTGCTTCAGTAGTTAAGTGTCTGTACTTTCTGGGGTTTTGTTGGGGGTTGGTTTTTTAATGTGTTACAGGGGAAATTCATCCTCAGCCCTTGATTGTTAATCAAGCCTCAAGGTGCTTCTATATAAAAACAAAAAATGGGGCTCTAGTACTGTCTCATTGAAACATCTGAAATAAGATTGATTGCCTGCTGTCCATGCAGAATGCAGGTGATCTGAACTTGCTTTGCTAGTGACTATGATCTGAGGGCTGCCTAACTTCTGTAGCAGGCAGTGACGTGGGAGTCTTGTCACTGGTTTTCTGTTGTGACCCCAACTGGGCTGTGTACCATATCACAAACTGGCAGTCAGGAGAGCCTTAGCAGCATGCCACAGCCTAAACAGATGCTTTCCATTTTGCTGACATTCATGATTTGTATAATCCTTCCTGCGAGTGTTCTATATAAACATGTCACCACTGCATCATGTAGCAATTTCCACAGCATAAAATCCACTGCAGTATTAAAAACCTGTTATTTCATGCTGTGATAACTTGAATGCTTCTGATATTGAAAACACAGGGACAAAATCCATTCCTGGTTTGAAACAAGCCAGCTCTGGTTTACTATAATTTGCAGATGCATAAAGCTGTACCAGGAGTGTAACACTATCTTTCCTGCCAGTCTGTTGTGAGAATAATAACTTACTTGGCTGCAATTGTCAATTACTGGAACAGAACTTCTGCAGGCAAGGAAATTTTCTTGTGGTATGTCACGATTCAGATTTGAAAAACATTAAACCACAGTGTAAGATAAAGCTGTTTAATCAGTTTTAAGCAAATATAGGAATAACAGTTTTTCTTTCTTGTGGTTTTACAATAAAGCTTAACTGAAGTATCAAAATACTGTGTTTTAAACTGTAGAAGTGTATTTAATAAAACTACTGTGCGAACTCAGGATAATTTTGGATATTTCAGGATAATTTTGGATTTTTGTACCTATGCTAAGCCTTTTTTCTTTTTTACTGGAAGAATAAAGCTGTTGCTGGTGAAATGGGTATTATTGTACATCAGCATAGTACCTGGGAAATCCTTTTAGATTTGGCCATTGAATGGGACTCATGGAGGGACAGGGACAAGGCAATGATCAGGATCTGTGAGGTTGTGTGACATGAAGGCCCTTCTGTAGGACAGACTTTCAGTATTAAGCTCTGGGAACAGTGATGTTTCCCCGTTGTGTGGATCCTCCACAAAACTTTCAGCTTAAAGCTCTCCTAGAGTTCTCTTCAACTTACCAAAAGGGGGAAGCAAAAGCATTCAGCTCCAGTTCTGCATATTTATTAAAATAAAAAAAAGTCCACATAGTAAGAGACTAGGGCCAAGAGTTTGAAGACTTGTGAACTGATAACTTAACCAAAGTAATTATTTTAATTTGCTTAAACTTGATTTTTGATGTTATGTGGGCATATTTGTCTTTGTAAGAATTGAATAAATCTTTTAGGTGGCCTGACATTGGTACAGGAAGAAATAAATACTGAGTAAAGAGGGAAATATTACTCGGGTAATTAGGGCATTCGTAAACAGGCTAAAACTTAAATGTACCTTGGAAAGAAAGTTAATTCAGAGTTAATAAGTCAAATGCTTATTTATGCAGCTGCTAAAGCCTTGGAAAATAACAGTAGTTTATAGGTATCTATATTTTATCAATACTTATACATTGTTGTTCTGGTCTCTTCAAGCTCCCTGGTATTAAATAAAGCTCACTCATGCCTATAGTTTGTTTAGTTTAAATATGGAAGTATTGCACTTAGTGTGCACACAGAACTTTCTGCAGATGAAAAGACTGCTTAAGTCATGTTGTTTGAAACTACCATGCTGAGTCTTGTGGCTTGTTGGCATAGCAGTTTCATTTTTGTCTTCGTTTTTAGGATTCTAACATCTATGATCAAATATAGACGCTATTTCACTGACAGGGTAGCTAGCTATATTTAGCATTTTGCATGAATGGAATTACCTGCTTTAATTTATTATTTTTTTAAAAAAATTTATAATGTATCTGAAGATGCAGAAGTTTACTTGAAAGTTTAATCTACAACTTTCTTGACTTTTGAAAAATGAGTTGGATCAGATTCAGGAAGAACATGTGCATGTAATTCAAAAAGTGTCATCAAAACTAACTCTTCCCTTGCAAAATGATTCCAACTACATGCAACTAGTAAATTACCCTGGACAGCACATGTGTTTCATATACTGTGGTACCATGCTGGGTAGTGGATATGAAGGAAAAAGCAGTCATACTCTTAGCTATGGAAATAGTCATATTAGTTGTGCTTAAAACTTGTAAGTGCTTTAGTATGGTTCTGCAGTTGGTATGTTCTTGGGTTCATTTCTTAAGAAAATAGAGGGAATCTATCAATTGAGAAAATACTGTCTTCCAGATGCATGCTCTAGAAAACTGCACTTTCACATTTGATAAAGAAATGTACTTAACACAAGTTTTAGGAAACAAATGGGTGGAGATATATATTTCTGGAGCTTGAGTGGGCCTAGGACTACTGGCCCAGAGCTTTCCTCACAGATTTATTCTGTGATCTACCAGGAGCTCGTGTCCAGCACTGTTATCACTAGCATACAGTCTTGTAACCTGTATCTTGCAATCTGTAATCTAGCCTTGTAGTCACATTTTAGTTGCTGTGATAATTTAAAAAAAAAAAACAAAAACAAAAAACCAAAATATTGGAAATTTTCCAGTTTTCTGATCCTTCTTTGGGGGGTGGGGAGGGTGGGCCACCAATGCAAACCATTTAAAACAATTTAGTTAGGTATCTGAATGTCTAAGCCAGGGGTCCTCAAACTTTTTAACCAGGGGGCCGGCATGAATGAAGTGGCAGGCAGTCATCTGCGGCTGCTTGGTTCCCCCCCCCAACCCAAGGGGTTGGGGGGGGGGGGCAGGGTTTGAGGACCCCGGTCTAAGCTTTGGCTGTAGAAGTGATGATCTTATATCAGTTTCAGAGTAGACATGGGTGAAGATAAAAATGATTCTTCAGACAATGTACTCACCTGAAGAGTCGGCAAGTTGGGATGGGGTGGTAGGAGGGTCTGTCTTAAGCAAAACGCCCTTTCATTTGCCTTGTGTAGGAATCACATGAGTTCAGGTACCTATAACTGGGATTCCAGAGTGCTGCCCTCTGAACTGTAGCTGTTCTACAGGTTACTCAGTGCTTGTTCCCCGAGGTCTATTGAGGTTCTTCAGTTGTGGTTCTCCATTGTCTACTGTATCATGATGATAAATGAGTAGTTACGTATCAAGGAGTCTGAGCAAAACAACTTACAGTATTCTTGTTTAATTAGCAACACTTCCATCAGGGCAGTGGGAAAATCATATCAAAGATCCTTTGAAAATGTTAGAACACCAGCCTTCCTACACATACTTTCTGTGCTACAGCATCTTATTTGTGTGGTGAAGAATGCTGACTTCTTGATCAAACAGCATCTGAATTCATGCATTTCCCTTCCTTCTCTTTAATGATATAAAGTATTTGGGTTTCATCCCAGTCAGTTAAATATGAAATGACCATTCCCTTAAACTGCTTTGATCACATCGGTGCTTTTGTGACAGCTTCTCGTAGGCATACTTTGCAAATTAATTTGCCACACTATTGGAAAGGTGGATGGATCTTAGACTCTGAAACGATAGAAAATAGAGATTCTCAGATTGTGACCTGTGGATTGTTTGTGCCTGTAGATTGGTGTCCAAGATGGTAGCATAAGGTGTGATCAGCTAGTTACTTCCATGTACTAAACTGTATGAAACTTGAAGAGTTTAGGTGAAAACAGTAATATATTTAACAGAAAAGCAATGTGAAAGTTCCATTAAGGAAAAGGAAAGTTGTCCTGAAGAGACCATGCCAGGACTTCTCAAACTACTTGAAACATATTTGAAGTATCAGTCAGATTTTAGTGGCTTGCAATTCTGTTGCCATCTAAAATAAAGCTGGCATTGCAGTATAGCTCACAGAGGTAAGACTCTGGGATAATCTCACTCTTCAGTCTTCTGTGACTGTTTCTGAGGGTCGGAGACTTCTCAGCAAACTGTATGAACGCTTTCAGGATTGCTAATCTACTCCGAAGAAATGGTCTTGGATGAGCTATTAGTGCAATAATTTAATTCCCCCTTCTTATAGAATGGGGCAGGTCAGCTGAAAAAGCAGACTTCGAAGACTGACTTTCGTCTGATATTATGTTGATACTTGTGAAGGATTTGGGGACACAGGCAAACCTTGAATGGAATGATAGTCTTTGCCAGCACAGGGCCTAACCTTGCTAGAAGTGGAGAGAGCGGCTCTTCTCTGTTTCAGTGAAATAGTCTAAAAGATTGCATGTATGCCTTTCTTGTCCTGTGGAGGTTAAGAGAGCAATGGAGTTTAAAGTTCCATAAAGTTCCAGATTCTTCTTTCTAGAAGTAATCTTATGAAAAGCAGCTAAATTAATGAAATCTCATTATGTTATTAAATTTCTGTAATAACCAAGCAACAATAGCAGACTTCTAGAAGACAGGAATGTTCATGTGCTGAATGGTGGAGAAAAGCAAGCCTAATTATGGTGTGGCTAAGTGTCCTGCTAACCCAGCGTTTGCATCACTGCCTAAGACCTGTCTTGACTGATCTGTGTGGGTAAGCAATCCTTTTCTGTAGCTCTCAGTGTCATCAATTACTCTGACTAGACAAGTTGAGGAAGGATGAATGGAATGTTTTCTAGCACCATCCCTTCCACTTTAGCACTGAACTTTTAAAAACTTTTCTACTTTTATCTGTATCAGCTGCAAACTATTATTCTTTCCCAATGCTTGTCGTGCTTTGATTTCACTTCAGGGTTTTTTTTTGGGGGGAGGAGGGAAGGATTTTGTTATGTATCTCTAGTACTAAACCTTTCCACAGTCCTCTGTATGTAAAAGCCAGAGCATCACTCTCTTGATAAATCTTGCTCCCTTGACCTTTGAGGTTTTCTGGCTATTCACACTGATGGTAAAACTGAGTTACTGATACCTGTCTGTCTTCTGTGAAAAATGGTAGAGGTCTTTCTGCCAAGGCAAAGTGAAGCTGATTTATGTGTGATGCTCTATGCTTTTTTCTGTGGTCTTAGACTTCTTAGTCTGTTTAAAAATTTTTCAAAATGCAAATACAGTGTAGTTGAGTAGGCATAGATTTTGAGACTGGTAACATCTCAGTTTGAGGGGTTAGTTTGAAAGAAGATGTCACAAACCGGGGAGAGATTTACATCTGTGCTTACACTTCTGAATGAATAGTCTGTTCTTGTAAATAATTATATTAGTGTAATGATTTATATGCCAGCCCAGTCAAATTAACACTTGACACGAGTGAATTATCACAACTGGAATGGGAGGGCATGGTAGGCCAAGGAATGCCAGAACAACTGTGGAGCCAAGGTGGCTGACTTGGTGTGAGCCTTTTGAAATTCAAGTTTGTTTGGCTGTTGAATTCTACACCTAAATGTGCCCTGGTGCTGGTCACTTCTGCCATCTGTTTGAACTTGTGTGACAGCTTCTTGAGCACTCCCTTTTCAGCCTTGGCTTGGAAAAGTGCTTGAGCATAGGCTGAGAAGTAACTTGACCAAAACTTCTGTTGACTTAGGATGAAACTATAAGGCAGCTTAGTGGTGGCAAGCTGCCATGTGGGACCACCCGTTGAATCTGCATCTTACTTTGCACTAGGGTTGGTATTCCTCGGATCCTCGGGTGAGCCAGTTCAGCTCACTAACTTGTCTGGAGGGCAGGGAGGAAAGCTGTTCATTTGCTTGCCCAAGTTGACTAGTTTTTTCATTTAAAGACTAGAATCACTGCATCAACATTTCAGACTTGGACTAGGCAGTGTGTGTGTGAGGTGTTTGGGGAAAGGGTGAGGAGGGATAGGATAAAACCATGTAGCTGTGTACACAGGATATCTGCGGCTGTCTAATGAAATGTCATTCTTGGAGACATTTTTCTGGAATAGAATTTACAGGCTCTAAATAGTTAAGTAGTCATAAATGGGTCCAAGGTCTAGTAAATCTGACACTGGCTTAACAGTCTGAATGTAACAACTTGACTAATAAAGAGACTGCAATATTTTAATTACACACTATTAAAAACCCTTAGATAAAGGTAAGTTTTCTGAACACATCAGATAACGTTGTGTTAACAGCTCTAGCTTCTTTGCCTTGCACTATTACTATGATTGCTGTTATGTACCATCAAGAGTAACTATCTCTGTGCCTACTGCACTGTGCAACTTCTCTGGAAATCAGTTGTACTAACGTGGTTTGAATGTGGAAAAACCAGGCCAGAGCCACGTTTCAGCTTGTGGGAAATGAGCATAGATTCTACAGGCAGGCACAGGAAGGAAGTACCTCTCTGTCTTTGAAAACTCACCCCCTAAGAAAGCGAGCAGTTTGCTGGTGTTTGGTTAAAATGCCTGTGCAAGTAGAATTCTTGAAAATTGTATTAGTTGCTGTTTAGCTGTATTAGCTGGAGGGTTTTGTCATTTTAGCCTTTGTTGGCTTATGAAGCAAAAATTTACCTCCTAAGTCTATTTATTTTCTGTACACCCTTTTTTTGGGAGGGTAGGGATAAGTATGAAACAGAAACACCTTGTTTTTTAAAAACCTCTAAGCTCAATGCATCCTGAAAATGTTACTTCTCATTCAAGGAGTTACATAAGAAGTTGGAGCCTTTTAGGGTCTTACTGTTTCCTAACTAAAATTTGAAGCTACCTTTCCATTCAGCTATAATATTTTCTTTATTTTTGTTTCTGCTAAGAAAGATGGTTATGTAAAAAGGAAAGCTTTCCTTCTAATCTTGTTCCTCTTGTGAGGTGCTCAGTTATGGCATAATCGCTTTCTTTTTATAAAGTAATTGATTCAAAAAAATTACTTAGTGACTGAGTTGGGGAGTAAAGTGACTCAGCTGTCATCTGCATGCATGTACTATAGCAATTGCAGTGCTATGGAGGTACTGGCCTTAAGGTATCCATAAAACATTAGACATTCTTTTTCTCTTTAGCCACTTCTTGAAAAGTCTGTTATATAAATCGTAAAACATGAATGATGACTTCATATTTTCCATAAGTAGTTCTGACAGTACTGTTTTCTAGTAATTTTTTGGAAGCATGCAGTCTAAAATACCAGCTTTTGCTAAATATTCCAGAGGATGACTAAGCTTATGGCAAGCTGAAGAAAAATGTGTATTTAAAAGTTGGATTGGGTTCTTGTTCACTGAACAGAATATTCTGAGCTCGTTATCTAATAATTGTTCTAAAATTAATTTGTTTTGTGGCTTTTTCACTGACTCATAGGGACATGTTTTCATTTTTGTCAAGATTATCAAATAGCTAGCAATAAATAACAGCTCTCCAAATGGCTGGACATTTGCTGCAAACTTGTGCTAATGAAGGTGAAGGACTAATGTGTTTGTTACACTAATGTCAACATAGCTCTGAAACACTACAAATCCTTTGACACGGCCATTTGTCAGTATATAAACAAAGTAGAATTTCTAGTCACTTGACTTCAACAGGGATTAAACCAGCTTTTGTGGAAAGGGGTAGCCAAGTGTTAACTTCTTGAATCAGCAAGATACAAGATATTGACCAGCAAACTCTATAAAGTAACTTCAAATTTGGCATTTGAATAAATGCAGGTTAGGTCATCTTCACTGATAGATCTGCCTGTGGAAGAGTACAGTTGGTGGTGCTGCCTACTGGGATTGTAACTTAAGTTCCTGAATTTACAGGAGTGTAACTGAGCTGTCATGGCTATGTTGGAGCTCTGTGTTGGTCTTGGGTACATGGAAAGCTCAAATGCTGACATGGTAGATCTGAGCAGAAGGATTCACTTTCTTTAAACTGCCTGTTACTTTTCAGTGGCTGCTGCCAACTGTGTAATACTTGCTTTAAATTTAATAGCAGTTGTGGTTTCGTAGCTATGATAGTCTGAGTGTAGCATGAGATTAATATTTACAGAGAATAAATATCAACTTGTCTAATAAGATGCCTTTGGGCAGGAGGGAAGAGATCAGCTTTTGAGCATGAATACTTTGAAAGCTTCAGTTCTCATGCTTTATTATGCCTTAAATTTGTGCTGGCTGGAGAAATCTGCGTGTATACATTTGTTCCCAAGATGCACTTCAGTCTAAACTTGTGTCTTGCTTCTTTTGCAGCATAAGGCAGGCTAAACTCATAGCTGAACCTCCAACAGCCCTCTTACCATGTCATCTTACCTCTTAGTAATCCTTATGAGTTTTTAGATTAGTTTGGCATTTGAAATCCACAACAGACATCATTGGCAACTTGTGTGCTGCGCTTATACACTGTTCAAGCAGAGATACTGTCTTTCTCCCTGTTCATTGCTAGCTGTCGAGAATCCAGTATGATTGCTCTGTCCAAGCTTTAAAAACCGTTAAAATTCAGGGCAGGCAGAATTGTCTGTGAGGGCTCAGAATATCCTTAAGCGGACAAGGTAGTGTAGTTATTGGGTGGCATCTAATAGCTGGGGGGACATCATTAGTTTTTGAAAACAGCATGGTATGTGTATGTTCTGAACTCAGCTGAAAAATGTTAATCCCACAAGAAGTTCATCTAGGTGCTCTGCATGGCTTCATTGGACTCTCTCCAGTTGAAAGGACTTGAGACCGAAGGAGAAGTGGAAGTAAAACAGACAGTTTCAGACAGAGCAGGATAATTTACTACAGGCAAGAGCTTCCGTAGGGGAGATACAGGAAAGATAGGGCAGAAGAATCAGCATCCTTTCCCGTTAAGATTCTGTGTTGATAAGGACATAAGGACAAAGACTGCAAGGTCTGTGCTGGCTTAGGAACTTCTTCCTCTGTGCATGAAAGAGGAATGGGCTGTTGAGCAGGGAGCTGGTATACTGAAGTGGAGAATCACAGAATGGCTGAGGTTGGATTGGACCTCTGGAGGTCATCTGGTCCAATGCTCCTGCTCAAGCACAGCTACCTAGAGCCGGTGGCTCAGGACTATGTCCCAACAGCTTTTGAATATCTCCGAGGATGGAGATTTTCACAGCTTCTCTGGTCAAGCTGTGAGAATGTGCTTCATTTTTCATAGCCATATAAGATCAAAGATTTGCAGACTCTGGAGGGAAGAGGTCTAAATATACAATAGGTGATTTAAACAGTGATACATACTGCTGCATATGTATGAAGCAGTTGTACATCAACAAGGTAATGTCTGCAAGTACAGATGAAAGTAGAAAAGTTGGTGTGCGTTTGTGGCAGTATATATGCAAGAATGTCCATTAAAAGCAGCTGGATGCTTCCACAGAAATGACTGGTGGCCTATGGTCATTAGAAGTATCAGACACTTTACAGGACAGGCCTGATGTTTGAGGGTGGAAATAATTTTAAAACTGCGTAAATCTAAAATCTTTTTCCTCTTATGAAGAAAGAACATAAAAGGGAGCACAAAGATGGAGACTGCATACCAATAACATAAAGGCTTTAGTTTCCATTTGCTGGTATAGAAGTCACAAGGGTAGTTCAGCTTGAATACCTGAACTTCTTTCATGCCCCAAAAGCATAAAGTAGTGGATTCTCTAAGCAGAAGTGAAATGTTCTTAAGGACAAATCAGGGCCACCTTTGGCTTTGTTATATGAATCTAAACCCCTGCCCTAGGTAAAGCTCAAATCTCAAAATCTGGACCAGGGGTCCTCAAACTGTTTATCCAGGGGGCCGGCGCAAGGATGCAGTGGCAGGCAGTCATCTGCGGCTGCTTGGTTTCCCCCCCCAGCCCCCGGGGAGGGGGGGGGCAGGGGGGTTCTGTAAATACCGGGGGCCGGATTGAGGACCCTGGGGGGCCGTATCTGGCCCACGGGCTGTAGTTTGAGGACCCCTGCTCTAGAGTGATGCACTGGGTGGGGGATGCAGAAAAGCTCTGTGTAAAAGACCTGGAGTTTAATTAGCAGCAGGCCCCTGTAAAGCTTAGGTAATAATACCTTTCCCACCTTGATTCTCAAGAAATTATCTGAAGCAGGAATTGTATTAGTTTAGGTAGCATTCTTGAGTACTTAACCTACACTTCAGATGAGAAGAACAGAGCTGCTTTCTCTTCCAGTCCTAGTTACCCAATTTGGGGTAAGATAACAGGAAACGAAGCATTTAAGAGAAAGGGAAGGGGGGAGACAATGTAGTGACATGATAAAGCAACAGTAAGAAAAGTTTCTGTTGCAATGTCCTTCCCGAAGCACTTTTCGTATCTCACTCTCTGTGGGCACAACCCTTTTTCAACTAAGCCTTGTTAACAAACTATACAAAAGGCAATTTAGCCAGGCAATGTTCAGTTGCCCTAGGCATGGCATAATTAGTTCTAGTAGTGAAGAGTGGAAATCAATGATTAATGTTTGAGAGATAACTAGTGGTATTAGTTTCCTGTGATTATTTTTTTTTTTAAATAGCATTAGTTATCTTATCTTTACTGTCTACCCATTGTAAACAGCTTTGTGGCACTAAGTTCTGATTAAGGAAACTACTTAATTCAGTTTCAGTTTTCTGCTGATATACTCAACATGGGTTGACTCCATGTAAGAGGAACCACTACAATAACTGAACCATTCACAGCAAACAGTTAACTATTGGCTTTGAAAATTGAAGGAATTTTTGAACTGGACCCTAAATAACTACAAATGCTAAACAAGGTAGTAAAGTAAATGTGGACTGTAGCATACTTGTTCTTTAGCAAATGGCATGACAGATGTTTGTTATTATTAATAAACCCACTTACAAACTTCAGTAACCAGTAAGTTCAAACTTCAAAAACTAGTAAGATTTAACCTAGTTTTGCACAACTTTGGTGCTTCTCAGCTGATTAAATATGTCTGTTGAGAAGCAGGGCATTTTATTTTTATGGATCAGTCATGAGGGTGGAAAAAACAGGAATGTTAATTACTGACATGAATTAATAATGAATTAAAAAAACCAAGTGATTCAAGTAATAGTTTGTTTTTACTAAGCTAAGACTTCATGTACTTCAAAGCAGTATTTCATACAGAGCTGAAGAAAGGAAAAAAGATGCTTATTTCTCTGTAAATCAAATACAGTTTTAAATTAACTTTGTTGCTTTTCATTGTGGCTTAATTCTTCATGGTATTATTTATTTTGTTACCTTCACCTCTTAACCTGGGTAGATCTTATCTGTAGTTTCACTCTGCAAATGTAGGCTATCCAAAGTGGGTGGGGGTGGGGGGGTGGCTTTGCTTCCTTGTTACTTGTCATCATTACAGACTTCTGTTTAAGTCTATCTTGTTCTTTCATGAGCTTCTGGTTGCAAGGCAACTGTAACATTATTACTGTGCATGTATGTTAAGCATTAACTGCTGTTGCAGTTCAATATTAAAGGAATCCCCATGGCCCCAAAACAGTGGGTTTTTATGTGAAGGACAAATAAAGCTTTAGTGGGAAATTGAAGATTGTGTTGCCTGCCAGGAGCTAAATAACTAAGGGACTCCTTTTGAGATGAAATATTGGAAGGTCTAGCTTTTTTGTTTTGAGCAGAGGGCCTGTTCAAGCCACACTTGAGGGCAATCCTTGAATAGTTTCCTTTCGTGCTTTGAATCCAACTGACTATGGAAGCTTGGCTTGAGGACATCACGTTTATATCATGATCCTTTTTGCTCCAAAAGGATCTGGGTAGACCCATCAAAAATCCAGAGAAATGTGTGACTTTTAATTCATTACTTTAGGAAGACTGGGTAATTCTGGCCTATTTTTCATTATCATTTCTTGAGAATAGAAACTGAAGATCAAAAATAGTACTAATTTCCACAGCTATTCAAATATTTACTTAGACAGTGGCTAATTATCCAAAAGGGACCCAGCACTTCTTGAAAACAGTCAGCAGAAACATCTGAGATCCTTTAAAGTATGGCTTTGGTCCCTTATGTTAGCAAGGTCAACAGTAGTTGTAGACTTCTGTCTACCTTCTGCATTCAGCCTGTTACTGGCAAAGCCGTGTCCTTTGTGCTGTGTGGTCTCCCTAGTCTTCAAACTTGGCATTTTCATGTAGCCTTAGCACAGTTTCTAATCTTACCTTAAGCTGTTATTTTGGAGATGTTTGTATAATGGAATTTAAGAAGGATGTGGAGATAATGTGGGGAAAGTTATTGAAATGACAGTGCAAATGACAAGCAATTATTCTCAGTTCTCATTGAAACCAAGTAAAAAAGCTAGGAGGAAAATAAATGGTTAAACCCAGGCTTGTAACTGAATGGTTTGATGCATGAGAAGGAATTTTGAATATTATAGCCTTTAACTTGAATAAATTCTCCTTTGAGAGTTCTAGGGTGTATTTTCAAGGCCTCTTCTAAAACTGTTTGGCAATGGCTTTCACTGTAATCCTGTCAGTGAAGTTTTACCCTGTGTTTTAAAATGTATTTAAAGTAGCTGTTTTCTGAATAAGCTGAGCTGTACGGCTCTAGCTGAAAATAACTTCAGTATATTTACTGATAAGCTTGCCGTGGGGTTTTTCTGCCTTTCAGGCACCTCTTTCCCTTTTAACATAAAGTAGTGCATTAGTGCTATACTACCAACTTTGGACAAACCTATTTTAAAGCAAGGCTGCCATAGCCTGTCTGCAGAAGAGTTAAGAAGTGCGCTTCTGTCAGACCTTCGTGCATTCCTTCTCAGTTACTGGATTGGAAAGAGAAACCGGGGCATGTGGAAATCTGTATTTCATTCCGTGGTGGAGTGAGTGCTCACATGCTGTCCTACACAGGAGTAGGAGAACCTGCAGCATGTCCTGATGTGGTCTGTGAATAGTGGGAAGAAAAAAAGGCTGAACATCCATGCTGAGGGAGAGAGAGGGTGTAATGTGTATTTTAGATGAAAACTTGGGGCAACATTTTCTTGTCACCAGCTCTGTTGCTTCGTGATAGTAGTTATAAGATTAGCTAACACACATGGCAGCAGGCTGTTAATTATCTCTGGTACCTTAGTTCCCAGAGTTGGCTGGATGAGTCCTTAACTAATCACACCAGTTTTGCGTCTTGGGTCTGACTGAATAGTGTTTAACATGAAGATGAAACAATACCCAAATGCTGCACTTGTTTGCACTGTTATGCAGCTGTGCTGGCAGTCAGGAGTAGCTGTGGCTTGGGAGGAAATGTCGTATCTGTTATACCAGTACACCACTGCTGTGGGTAACTATAGCAAAAAATAACCATGCTCCATTCTCCTTACCTGAAGGGCCTGTATGGAAAATGAGTTGTTCTTGGGCATAAAGGAATTTCTGCCTTACAGTAAAGCAGCTTGTTTACACCATCAAAATAGTTTAAAAGAGCTGTTGAACATTGACAGAAGGTAGAAGGTATGAAAAAAATTACTGTAGTGAAAAATACATACTTAAAGGACCTTACATGTTGGTATGTGCTTTATTTCCGTCTTTGATATAAAGACAACTCTCTAAACATGAGGTAGCAAGCACTTTTCTACTGTGGTGTGCTTTCTGCATTCAGTATCCATTGTCTTGAGCTGCATACAGCTAACATTGTTTTCTATGGATGCTTGCTTTCTTCTTTAAGAATAATTAATCCAAAATTTAATTAAAAAAATCACTTTCCCAAACACAGTGTTTCTTCATATTCTCATTTGCTGTATTTAGACTAATTTGTCTTGACATTGCAGCTGTGCTGTTCTTTGTGTTGCACAATCTTTTGAGTTTCATTAAGAATGGAACTAAAGAATTTGGGGAAGGGGAGGGAAGAAGTGCTAGACTGTTAGAAGTTAATTTGCCGTAAACCAAAATGTTGAGAACAGATTACAAAAGCTATGAAGTGACATGTAAATGCTTGTTCAGTTTCACACTTGTGAGAAATAAGTCATCAAAGCTGTGTGCACATGAAATAGATGTTTGATTACAGCTACTGGGAATAGTTTGTTCTTACTGGTATATTCAGAAGCATAGAGGAAAATGCTTAGAAGATTAGGGATTGATCTCTAGACTCCAAAAAGCTTAAAGATTATACTAGCTCAAAAAACTAGCTCTACTCTCTATTCAGAACACTTTTGTGTGTTCTACCTATCCTGTCTAGTTGCTGTAGCTAAACCATACTGCAGGTTAGAAAATGCATATTTGTACTAGGCCTTTGGGGTCTTTCATTTTTTCTAAAGAAAAAAAGAAAGAAAGAAAAAGCTAATTCTGAGTAAAGAAGATGCATAACTTACATTTCTTGATGTTGAACACTGCATAACTTCCCTGATTCCTCACTCTGCATCAGAACACAATTCTTTTCATCCACTATATTCTACTTAACGGTTTCTCCTCAGCGTTGAAAACTGTTAATGTTTGTCATTAATAAAAGACCTAGTTCTGACTTTAAGTACTTAAAAATTTTGGTTAAATGTCTTCCTCTGCAGCTGTGAGAGGTAAAACTGAAACCTAAAGGATCATACCAGAAGGCAGATAGTTTGATTAAATCACTTGATTTGAATTATTTTTGGGGGCCTGGTTCATGACCTCTAATGTCATGGTCAAAACGTATTTCTTGGTATCTTCTAATACTTTTGGGTTTTTAAATGGAGGATTATCATGTCCATGCATCACCTTGGAAGGCTGTGCTACCTGTTCAGACAAACTCCAGATGGGAAGGCCACCCAGGAAGCATCTTGCCCTGAACCAGTCAAGCTCTTAACTAGTTTCTCAGCAGCACAAACAGCACACAGAAGACTTCAGGTCTGGTAGGCAGATGTAGCTGAAGCTGAAAGAAACTAGAAACAAGAAACTAGGTTGATCTGGTTTATGTAACAGGCAGAAAAAACGGGGACCAGAGTATGGAGGAAGCTGCTTTGATGAAGGAAGTGAGCTGTGCCAAAAGCTCAGTAAGAGCACTGATTTATTTGGGGATTGCTTATACCACGAAAGAGAATAACTTCACTTTGGGATTGTTTTTCCCAGCAAGAGAAGGCTGGGAGGAGCAGCGGGCAAGCCTTTACTCTGAGACTGGAAATGTGTCCCCCCATAGGGTGTGTCTGCCTCTGACAGTGCTTGTTTTCAAGTACTGACTCCCAGCTGTTGCAGATGGCTGGAGGATGGCAGCAACCGAGATGACTTTCTCAGATATCCATTTAGCTGAGATGTTGATAGTTGACTGCTGAGTTTTCAACGTGTGATGGTTGTGCTGTCTTTATAGACTGCCTCAGCTTCAGGTTTTAAATGGATTTGCAGGATGATGTCCCATGATGACATACAGGGGCCTGCTCTGAACAGGCTGTTTCAGAACAAGGTCTCGCGCAAAGATTTCCATGAATTGCTAATTGTCTTCAGAGCAGAGGAGCTGTGTTTTTTCCTATGTGGCCATAAACGGCCTTTTAAGAGATGACTTACATGAAGTGACTGTAGTTCTGCTGCTGGAGTTGTTTGGTCTTCACTTGAATTCCTGAAGACGTCACCCAAAAGTGTCCTCAGCAGGGTTTATTCGTCATCTGCCAATTTCCTCTTGGTTGGAAATGAGTTACTTTAGCCACAAGCTCTGAAAATTCAGTCTTTGTAATCTTTACGCTTTGAAGTAGTGTTGCTTAGTTGAGCAGGCTTTCTGAAATTTACTGCTCTGCAGTTGTTCTGGTTATTTCCCATATCTATCTGTCTATCTATCTGCCTGTGAAAATTCTCTTCTTCAGCCATAGATATAGACGCTTATGGACACCTTGTTATAGTTCATCATGTTTAAAAAAAGAGAAAAGGGGAAAAAGCAGTGCCATAGTAAAGATAATAGAAACAAAGCCTGGTGCACTTGGCTGTTGTTTATCTCTTGGAAGAAAACATTGATTCATGCCTTGAAAGTGGTAGGGGAAAAAAAAAAAATCTATTACTACTACTTTCCCTTCTTTCTTTCCCCCAAGACAAACTCCAAGGCGAGTGCCCCTTCATTTCTGTAGTTGCTGTGGTTTGCAGGCAGAGCTTCAGTCTGCATTATCAAGCTTTCTGGCAATGTGAGGTGGCAATCAGTCATTCCAATGTGATGTGGACAGATAACTGAGATGTAAGTGGAAACTGCTGACGGAGCTGACTAATGCTCTGGAGGGAACTAAATTGTTAGCAGGACGGAGTTGGGAGCATGGATCTCTTACAGGGATATCACGGAGCATCAGGGCTAGCATACGCACCGTCGGTGTTGGGGTGCATAAGGCAGGCTACAGATTAATAACATACTGTAAAACTTCAGTGCTGCCCAAGTGAAGCCTCTTACCTTTTCAGACTGCGCTGCCCTGTGATGGCTGGGCTTTGTTGCCATGCAACATGGGAAGAGAGGCTGAAACTTTGTGTGCCTGGCACAGATTAGTTTGAACAGCAAACTAAATTCTTGTCTGAGGCTCTATATAAGAGGTTTAGAGATCCCTGCCATGAGGAAAGAAAGAAATGCAAGGCAGCTTGCTCACAGATTATTTTTTATAATTAGCTTCGTTATGCAGTTATGACAAAATCTAGGAGTTGTATGAATCAACAGTAGAAAAGGCAAGGAGTCAGGAGGTCTGTTAATCTTCTATCATCTGCCAGCTGTCCAGTGAAAACACTCTTTTGTGTGATGTTAGGAGGTCTGGATTAGTCATTTAACACCTGCAGGCAAAAATGTTGTACAAGAACATGTGAAAATCATTAGAGCAAAACTGTCCTGACGTCTGTGATTGGAAAATGCAGACAGCATAAGAATGGAATTAGATGGATTCAGCTGTAGTTTGCATGTCGTTTTAAGAATGCAGCTGACACAACTCAAACCAACAATTAGGCAAGTAGCAAATATTTAAGGGGTGTTTGCATGTTCTGAGTTTGGATCCAAATTACACAGGAAGACCAGGTTTCTGGGAGGATTAAGCACTTGTGGTACTGACTAAATTAGAATAGAATAATAGCACTGTCATTAATAGATTTATATTTTAACTAGGGTTGTTTATGATTAAAAAGTGTTGTCTGAAGATCTTTGGCAATTTGAAAGTGATCTCATAGTATACTGACAGCCTAGAAGCTGAAGTAAATCATAACTACACATACCATTTTACTCTTTCATTTTTTTTTTTTAAGCATATATGGTGGTCAGCTTAGCACTTATTTCAGAAATGAGTGTTGAGTCAGCTTCAGAAAACAGGCATGACAAGGTAGGTATTCATTCTAGCAGGGGTGATCTTCTAGCAACCCGCTTCAATTTATTGCTTAAAATTTAGTATTTTAAAGGTGTTAACTCTGACTTGGGTTTTTAAAACAGAAATTAACTTTGTTATAACAGAAGCATAAAAATTGAAGGTTAAAATCAAAATTTCATCTTGAGACTTGCTTTTGGTTTATTTTACTTTGTTTTATTTTGAAACTCTTAAAATAAGGAATTGATAATAGAAAATGTGGGGTTTGTATTTTTATTTAAAGCAATGATGATGGATACTAATAAAGTTGGAAAGTAATTTACATTAGCAGATGTTTACTGTATTATATATAAAAAGTAACATCAGCAAAAGCTCTGCCTGAAGTATTTCTTTAATGTAAAATGCCCAAGATAAGTTAATTGGATAAAACTAGCTCATATCTAACTTAAAAACACTGTCAATAATTAAAACTGATAATAGGCACTGGTCTTAACACAGATGTGCTGGATGGTGTAATTAAACACTTTGCATTCCTTTTTTTGTCTTAAAAAAATGTGACTTCCATTTTAGGGTCAAATTATCTCTTTCTGATAACTAGTCTCTTGCAGAAAAATAAACATGTCTGAGCTCAATTGATCCTTTAACCTTAGGATTTCTGGAGATACAGTCCTTGCTGCCTTGCTGTCTGAATTCACAAACAAGGTGTAGATTTTCTGTTGGCATTTTTCACTAACTGAGAAGTTAAAAATCCGTGCAGTGTTCGTACTCTAAATTCTTGATAATAAACTGAGATAGAGGTTTTGAACAATTGTCACTAATGTAGTATGTTTGCGGTGTGGGATTGATTTTTTTTTTTATTTTGAGGGGTTTTGTTGGCTTACTTTTTTCTTTTTTACTTTATAGACCACTAAAGCGTTCCTTCCCAAGATGCTGGAAATGAATCATGGACACATCGTGACAGTTGCAAGTTCCTTGGGATTGTTCAGTACTGCTGGAGTGGAGGTTTGTTAAAGTACAGCTAACAATAAATTTAGCACTTCTGGCTTAAGATAAGATCTTTTGTATTATCAGCTAGAGAAAATAAAGTCAACTTTTCAAAGATACTTGGAAACTATGGTGCTGAGTACCATATCAAGGCATGGCTCCCTGTGGGTGGGATCCACAGGACTCAGGCAGCCACTGTATTCACCTGCTTTGCAGGTGGACTTGCCACTTAGCGTGAAAGCCTGGGATGGCTAAGGATTTCAGAATGCTAAATATCTTTGAATTACCTGATAAATTTAGGAACCTTAAAGGTGCCCACCTACCGACTCCTGTCAAGATCTTCAGTCTTAAGCTTGAAGCCAGAGGCAATGGTTTTCAAAAGTATTGCTTTCAGTCTGCCGCTTCTGTGAGGAAACAGCTGCCAGCGTTCCTTCTAGAATATATGGCTCACCTGGTTTAATAGGCTCCTAGTTATAACCATTAGGTTGTCTAGTGGCTAGCAGCTGAGAACACCAGTTTGTGAGGCTTGTTTGGTATATAAAACTAGGTTAGGATTAGAGCCTATTATCTTGCTTTTGAGGTCATTAGCACAAACGCAAGTGTTGAACAAAAGGTATTCAGTTAGTGAAAATTAATGTGTGTAACGGAATAATGGTCATATTACCCTGTTAGTACAGGTTTCTTTCTATATAGGTAAGACTCAGTCCAGGACCTTCAACTGCAGCGTTTCATAACAGAAATGAATGGATCTGGTGTAACTTAAGGCTTTTTAGAGTATTTACTGTCTTGAGAAAACTACAAAGAATTTCCTAGACTGTGGGTGTGACCACCAGCAGAGGTGGACACATCCAACAGAAAACTCAAATGCTGCTGCTGCCTATGCAATTATTTTTTAAACGTTGCTGAACTTAGTATTTTTATGAGATATAAAAGCTATATCCTCTGCTGAAAATTAAATAACACACTCAAATCTCCATTATATCTTCTGTTGAAACTATCTTTAAAACTAAAGTATTTAACTGTGTTACACCTATGCCCTGCCAACTCTCCAAGCTTTTTCAAATGTGACCCAAGGTAGTATTAGGTATCTCAGTCTTTTGTTGTAACGTTTAATATTAAGCAAACTGGTAATCAGAGTAACTTGCCATGTGAGCCTGCCTGATTCAAAGACTTGATTCCAAGGTAATATCCTCCTACATTCGGCTTTCCTGCTTTCATGATTCTATGCTAATTGCCTTAAAAGTATGATGATAAATGAGTTCACATCATTCAGTGGGTGTCTTTTGTTGTTGTTTTGAAAATCTGTGCAGAATCACCTCAGATATGCTTTGGCTTTGGACATGATTTGTATCTGTCCTTTTTAAGTTGCCTTTTTTTTTTTCTTTGTTCATTGCCAACACAGGATTATTGTGCCAGCAAATTTGGAGCTGTAGGTTTCCACGAGTCTTTGAGCCATGAATTGAAGGCTGCTGAAAAGGATGGAATCAAAACAACTTTAGTCTGCCCTTATCTTGTAGATACAGGAATGTTTAGAGGGTGCAGGATCAGGTGAGTAAAATTTCCGTTCTGCTCTGTGTTTGTACTGTCATAAAAGTACTTGAAGGTAATGAAACTGTTACCATAAAATATTAAAATATGTATTGTATCTGCTTTAATATATGTTAGTGTGAGACTCAAAAAAGAGACTATCTAAATTCATTGTCTTCTTTTGTACTTGGGCAACACAAGTTTGAGCTATGATCTTTGTAACTTAACAGTGAATATAAAAAATTGTCCCTGCTGAGGCATTCCAAAGAAAGTGAGTTAATGAACTCTTCACTGAGATCTGCGGTCCTTTATGTATCTTATTAATCGGTCTTAATCAAATATTTCAGAAAAGAAATTGAGCCTTTCCTTCCACCCTTGAAGCCAGAATACTGTGTGAAGCAGGCTATGAGAGCTATCCTTACAGACCAGCCAATGATCTGCACGCCTCGCCTCATGTATATGGTCACCTTCATGAAAAGGTAAGAGCAGAAGTGCCAGTTAGTTGGCAATACAATCTGCAAAATACTACTAAAATACATAAGCATGTCTACTTTCTGGATGTAAACACCCTCCCACCCATGCAGACCATAGGTGCTGTTTTGTTAGAATTCATGTCTCTCTTGGCTTGCATGAATGTAGGTTGTTTGCTTGGGAAGCTCTGTAAAACTGAGATTCCATTTATTATGCATCCTTCTTTTACAATTCTGGTATCTCCTATTCTCCTGAATTTCCTATTTTCTCTTCAACAGACTTTTATTTCATTGTTTAGGTTCCCACTTAGAAATGGGGCATGAGATAGCTTCCAGCAAAGGAACATCTAGCTGTTTGTCTCTAGAACCAGCACGTAGGAGGCACTCCTGCACATTCTCTAGGACTTGCATAGATATGGTAGATAAACCGAAAATCTGTGTGTTTAGAACCAATTTTCAGAGTCAAAGTTTGGAGAAAGTGCTATTTAAAGGAATTACCTCCTTTGTTCTGTCTAACACACTGCAGTTTTTGGATGGGAACCCTGTTTAATCTGTTACCAAACTGACGATTCAGTGATGCAGAGTAATACAGAAGTTGGCTCAATTCCACTAATGCAACATCACTTGCATTCTAGTTTACAGAGAACAGCTTCACAGCTGTCTGTGTTTTTGTTTTAAATCTGTAGTGTGTAGCAGGAGCCTTTAAAATACAGCATTTTCTTATTTTTGTTCTGCAAGGGATGGTTTGGAACTGAGGACCTTGGTGACTTTTATTCCACTTGCAAGTCAGTGGTTCTCCTCTGCCACAAGTTTTTATGGTGGACAGGCTCACCAAAGACTAGCGGAGCCTTCACCGCTCACCTCTTTCTTGGATACGTGTCTCTTCTGCCAACAAACCAAGGCCATTGTCAGCATCTTTAAGAACTAGCTTCTTCAACCAGAAGCTCAGAGGATGCTTCAGTGCTCTCTGCACAAGCAGTGCCTTGTGCTGCAAGTCACATCAAAGGCCCTCCCAGTTTTCTTGGTTCAACACTTCAGCTTCCAACAGGGAGATCAAAGGTTCGGCATAATCCATGCCCCAGGCAGCAGGACTTAGATCAAAGGCCCTCCAGTCACTACTGCACAAGCAGTACTTCTGGCAGTGAGGACACCTGTACCAGTGACATCTACTTCTCAGTGCTTCAGTGGTCATAACTCCTAATGGCCAGGTTCTGTGCACTGCTTTCCACTGAGTGAGTGCTTGCCACTGTTTCCAGGGTCTGAGGAAATCCCATCGTAGGCCTTCACTAGAGCCCCTGAGTACTACACTTGAAATAAAAGTAACGTTTTGTAAACGTGGGAAGGAGGGGAGGGGTCTGTAGCCAGGTATCCATCACATAGTCATCTCTTGGAATTTTATCTGGAGGGGAAAAAGGAAATTGCTCTCTTTACTCCGGACCTCTCTTTTTGAGGATGGATGATTGAGTTTAGAATATAAATCAAGGTTGCTAGACATCTGGTGATCAAAGAATGGCATTAACTAACACTAATCCCACATTAAAGAATATCTTAAATGTCTGATGACCTCTGCTGATGTGGCTTTGAACAGATGCTTTGCTTTTAGGCCTTCTGTGATGCCCTTGCCCCCCACCTCTTTAAAACAAGCTATCACGCTGCTTATGAGGAAGCAGCAGAAAATCTGGTGTAAGCTGGAGGCATGCAAATAAGTAGCTGCTTCCTCCTTTTTGCTTGCCTGTGTGGTTGGGGCTCTGGAGTTTCCATTCACTCTGTAAGTATCCCTGTGAATTAAAAATGCTTTTAGAGTCTTAGAAGCCTCTCCAGTAGCTAGTATGGTGCTTCTAAGGTGACCAAATACATAGTGTAAGCATAGGTTTTGGTTTATGCTGTCTTCTAACAATTTTATAATCTCTTTTTCACAGTATTCTGCCCTTTGAAGCAGTTGTATGCATGTACCGATTTTTGGGAGCAGACAAGTGTATGTACCCTTTCATCGCTCAAAGGAAACAGGCTACAAACAACAATGAAGCAAAAAATGGAATTTAACGCTGTTTGTGATGGACTAACATTTATAGGTGAATGCGATAATGTTACATGACTGAATTGCGAAGTGCACTTGCATCTAACAGATGCAAATGTCAACATCTTACTGTGGCATTCTCTTGGGTCCTAAACCTGTGTATTGAACTCTAAAAATCAATGGTTTTTTTATATACTGTAAATAAAACTGACTAGAGTACTTGGAAAATGTGATAGGTAAGCGAAGTGAATTTACAATGTAGCTGCCACGATTGTCCTTTAGAATATCACTGTATGTACAGTAAACTAGTCATACTACTTGTAGGGATGCACTGTGTGATATCTCTTCCTCAGCCTGCCAAGGCTTACAAGAGCTGTCTCCCAACTAGAAGGTGAAACGTTTCAGAAATTGTTTGTCTTTCCCTATGTTATTTGGGAAGGGGAGCAAGGGTAATCTTGCAATTTAAGCTACTGCTCATGACCTTTTAGCAAATTCAAGGACAGTTTCTGAATGCATCTCTTCACTTGTTCACCCAAGCTCTCTAAAGGACACATGGCCAAATTGTGGTGTAATTCTGTTTTGTAGCAACTGTGTGTGTTCTATTTAAACAAAGATAAAAAGAAATTTGCAAATCTCTGCCAATTCAAAGTCAAGTGAATGTCTCAAATACTCTCAGAGCAAACTTCTACTGGGCATCTGGTTTTCTAGGAATGCAGTCAATGATTTAAACTGACTTTTTTCAAGTCACTTGATTTGAAATATGCTCTGTTCTGTTTCCCTCTATATCAGAGTCCAATCTACTTTTATGACTATATGTTTCTTTTCTTCCTCCTCATTCTCACTTCTGACAGACTTCTCCCACCCCCCAAGGAAGCTGTTGTATTAAATTTCTGCAACTGGACTTGTGCCTAAAAGACAAAGCAACTCAGCTGAGATACAAACTGTTTATGTAAGTGCCGGTCATATGCCAGTTATTAGCAAAGGAAAAATAGAACAATGCCTAATGCAACTAACTCTACATACAGAATATGGAAGGGTGTAAAGATTTTTTTGAGTTGTACTCACATTGTAGAACAGCAGATGACCTTTTTACAGTATTTTTTGTAAAGCGAACAATTTTGTGCCTTGAATTTGGTAATCTGTATTAGTGAAGCATTGTAAAAGTGAACTACTACCTCTGTATCTTAATGTACACCATCCACTTGTAAACTACTATCAGACAAATTGTGATTACTTTTTTAGAATGTCTTGTTAAATAGTGACCAATGCTGTGGTTATTAAAGCGAGCCACCTTTTCCTTAAAACACTGATTGGAATTCTTCCTTTAAAGACTAAACTAATGCAAACTAATTATGCCTGTTCCATAGCTCTCTGGTATCAACACAGTTTCACTAGTTATTGCTCAATTCCTGTATCCACTTTGTCAGCTACATGGTTTACAGTGTAATCTATCTCTCAAGTCTATCAGTAAATATTGTTTCTCTAGTTTCTAAACTCATCGATGAAGTAACTGGTGAAAGAGCTTTTGAAGAATATTAATTTGTTTTCCATGGAGCTTCATTTAGATCTACATGAAAATGACCTGGTGTGGGTGAAGTTTTAGTGAAATAAAAAGCAAATGTAGTTTCAGTACAGCTGTAGTTATCACTGCATTTACATATATATAGCACATATGTATAAAATAATAAAAAAATATCTTTGTGGAGAATAGTGGTGTTAACTGAGCCTGTTTAGAAATTAATCTAAAGTAGAAGAAATTGTTTACATGAACCCTTACTTCGAATTCCATGCTCTTTTGAAAAATCCTCTTAATGACATCCCCAGGGCCAAATTAACTCGCATGTTCTTCTAGCAAAGTCACTAAGGCAAGTACAGCAAATTTCATTCTATTACACAGCATCATTTTAATGCATATTTGTTTTTCTAAGAAGTCTGAATCTATAATACTTTGTTGCAATCTATATTGCTCAGAGTAAGAAGCAACTTTTAAAGTTTGATATATTGATACTCAAGATACTTATTAGCATGACAGAAAAAGGAAAAATAAGCTGGCCTAATACCAAGTTTCTATAAAGCATCATGCCGATGTACAATGGTTGCAGACTTACTTAAAAAGAAACTTTCAGGGCTTATAGAATTCTACTTCAATCATTGTATATGTTGTCATCCTTGTTGCTCTGAATTTACTACCATTCCAGAAACATCATGATTCATCTGAGTTCTTGAAATGTGTGGCTGAGGGATGCAGCTTGTGACTGGTATGCTCTGCGAGCATATTTCTAAAACTTGTTCAGACCCTTAACTTTTAATCTTCTATAAAAAAGTAAGTTAGATACATATAGAGAAAGGTGATACAGATACCTTGTAGATCTGGTGAAAATTGCTTAAGTCCTTGTGGGGAGGATCTTTGAGGCTAATTTTATGTTATTCTAAATTGTCAAGTAACTTCTGTCACTTCTAGTCACACCTTAAAAAAACAACACATAAAGAAGGTGGTCACCTGTCCAAGAGAGTTTTCTGTTGACTTGATGGCTTCCCAGTTGCATGGGTGACTACTGCAAAGTAGGAAGAGGAGACTTGTGACTGAGGATGGAGTGGGAACTGGGGTTTCCCCTATTTAAATTGACCTAAACTGCTGCATAGACCACATGATGCTGTGAGCTTCCTTTAACACTATGATCAGAAACTATGAGAATTAGGGTGTCTCTTCAGGGTTATGGCTAACCGATAGCACTGCGTTATTTCAGCACAAAGCCAATGTAGGTTGATTAGCTCAGGTGAAAGTTTTAAATCAATACTTTAAACCAGTAACATGGTGTAGGAATGTTTTCCTTCATTCTGTAGAATGATGCCACAAAAGTTCACTGTTGAACCCAGATGAGCCAGTATAGGTGCACCTCTTGGTATCTTCCCGTCTCTCTTGCTGTAACAACCAGGTGGGATAGTCATGTAAACAAGATGCTTGAAGATTGTTCTATGGCACTGTACTTCCCAGCAAGCAGGATAAATCACACCCTTGATGCGTCTGCAGTGGTGCTCTAGGGTTAACAGTCAGTGGAGAGAAGTAGGAGCTACCTGATTTATGGACTTGGGGGTTTTTGGCAAGTTTTAGTTGTGTTCCTATCTGATGATTAGATACTTGCACAACACAGGAGCTGGCTGCTTCCTCGCTACAGAAGGTATCTGGATGACTAGTTCAGATGTTACCACCTGTGCTTGGTCACAGGAATGGCACCTTAAGGGTTTACGTATGTTCCAAAGCTCAGAAGGTGTGAGATAACTTTTTCTTTTCTGAGGAATAAAATTCTTCACGCTTGCCCTGTGGTAAATATACATGCACAGGCAATATAACTGGTCTATCAGAAGTGTGTTCACAACCAGACTTACCCTGTGGTAGCTTACTCCCGGGCTTACACTTCGAGGATTTGTCTGTGTAGTTCCCAAGGAAACGTCTACACAGTCTTTTAGAGCCAGGCTTTTCCCAGTGGTGCTCAGTGACTGGACCAGAGGCAATGGGCACACAACGAAACACAGCAGGATCCCTCTGTATGTCAGGAAACAGGTTTTCACTGTGGTGGTGACTGAGCACCGACACAGGTTTCCCGGAGAGGCTGTGGAGTCTCTATCCTTGGAGATACTCAAAAGCCACCTGGACACGGTCCTGGGCAGCTGGCTTTAGGTGGCCCTGCTTGAGCAGGGAAGTTGGACCAGGTGACATCCAGAGGTCTCTTCCCACTTCAGCCATTCTGTGATTGTGTGATGAAGAAAAGCAGGCACACTACGAAAGTGAATTAGCATCTCTTTAACAGCTAGAATGCATAGGAAGGAAATGTAGAGTAATCTGAATTCGTATCTTCTATGTCAACCTCGTATATGGAAAGTTCCAACAGGTGGTAGAGCCTGGATTAATCTCATTATATAGCTAAGTAGGAGCCTATAAACATAGACTTTACCTCTGTTTCATATAACAGAGGTGTCTGGGGAAACAAACTTGTCTCCGTAAAATCTAAGCTGTTTTTAAAGTAAGTCTTCCTTCTCTTCCATCCCCCAGTCTTTAAAAGGAATCTGGGATTGCCAGGTGTCTACACTGCGTGTACCCATTAAGTAACCGGTGTGAGATAAGACAAGTCTGGGCTTCAAGTATCTTTGCTTTTGGTATTAGGAGTTTCCTGGACTATGTACTTGTTGGTTATTTTATGTATTAATGTAGTTGCAGCTTGGAGCACCTAAGCTAGATGTCCAATATAGTATAAATTGTTCTTTCCCCTCACCCCGTTAGGCCGGTTCGGGTGGTGTACGTAGAGCTGTTAGCACACAGCAAGTGTGTACTTTAGCTTGCATCAGGATGACCTGTCCAGAAGACCTCTAAGTGAGGTAAGCTGATCAGGAACAATACCCCTTTTCTTCATAATGAATAAATAATTCAGGAGCAAGCATTATTCTTTACATTCAAACACCATCATAGTCTGTTGTAACTTTTGTGTGTAGACAAACTTTGATGAACCTTATCTTCAGGAGCAACTCCGGAAAATTCAGAGGAATCAAAGCTGTGTAGTGAACACACATAAATAAAAGGATTAAGTTATGGACCACTATGGTTCTAAAAGTGTGCACCTGTGCAAGAATTTAATGTATATAAAAGCATTAACTTAACCTCTGAATCTGATTTCTAATTTTTCTCCGTGTCTCTGAGTAGAGTAGTCCTAAGCACCTGTTGAACAAAAACAGATGATCATAATGCAAATGGTAATCTGGTAAGTATTCAGAGTCTGTTTCTGTCTGTTAATACTTTAAACCCAAGTTTTCCAAGTACAGAAGCTTTGGGGCTCTGCTCAGTTTTCCATTGCTGCCAAGTTCATACCCCACAAACAGGAAATAAAACTGTCTATGACAGAGACAAGGTCTTCTAACAGCCCCTGAAACAGCAGGTTAGGCTGAACTGGTGGATGAGGGCAACTGATTTAAGGCTTACTTTGTCATGAAGCTCCTAACCCTAAATTCCAGGTGTTTAGTCACACAGCTGCTCCCCTCCCTTGCAAAAAGAGCTGGGAAGTCTAGGGACAGTCCCTGACAAAGTTAGAAACGTAGTTACATAAAGCCCAAAAACCTGGTGTCCTAATTAGCCTGTTATGTTTCAGCCTGGCCATTAAATACCGATGTGTGTAATGACAGAAAGTATGGCTTTATCATGTCATCAAAGAAATTAAGAAATTCATACTAACTTTATTTAAACAAAGTTTAAGTGGACAACCCAAATATTTAAAATAACTTTAGAAATAACATTCCAGCTTACATACTTATCTATCTGCTTAATGCTGACAATACACAAACAATCCATTTCTTCCACACAAAAAAAGCTTTTGAGCTAAATGATGAATGTGCAGAAGTCAGGATAAGTGTTTGTGCGTGTGTTTGTGCCGAAGTTAAATTGGCAGGATGTGTGTTTCCCTCTTCCTAAGCAGGACGATTGCAGCTCTTAGCCAAGGAGCCACAATATATATTGAAAAAATGAATCCTTTAAACACATCCCTGTCCATACAGGCTGACCAAACTGCCTTCAAAATGTTACCTGTTCTGACTGAAAACATTTCGGCAAACAATGTGCCTGGGCCAGTGGCACTGGGATAACTGTAGCCTTTCTTTCCTAATCCAATTACCGATAAAAGCTGCTGTGGCAGTAAACTGTGGGGAATAACTAGAGCTGAGCCATTAGGAAAGCTAGTAGCTCTGTCTTGGGACAGGTTTTCAGCAGGAGAGGAAGAATGGGGTGCAAAGATGGCTCTAGGGATCTCCCCTCCATGCCCCACACTAGCAGTTTCTGTTGCAGTGTGTGCGTGCAGGGTGTCCCACTCGTGTGCTGACATGCAGCCCTCCCTTCTCACTGCAGCTGCAGGCAGCCACAGCCCTCGGCAAAACTGCTAGGGCTCGTCTACGCACATCCCTGCTCAGAAGTTATCCTGGAACAACTGTGCTCAAGTGTGTGCCTCTGTTTGTGTGTGTGTGTGTGTACCCTTATAATCTGCAATAAGCCTAAATTGTTTCAGCCTAACTTAAACAAGAGCAATGGTCTGGAGTAAGAAGTTCAGTGCTCTGGGACTCATTCAGGGCTAGCCGATGCATTTTGGATTCTTGTTGTACTGTCTTCTACATCAACTGTCATGTCTAAACAAGGCCTTAGAAGATAATTACAAACTTTCATTGGGACACATCTGCTTAAATTACTGATAAGCAAGGTTAGTTTAAACCTTTTCTGTTTTCTTAACAGGCAAGAACATTTTGAGCCACTGTTTAGAACAAACCTTACACGATACAAGTTAGGTTTTTACATACGTCAGTAGCTAATGGGCAGGTGGAAGCATGCCAGGGTGAGTAGGATGTGAGGTCTCTCTGCCATGCTGAAAGCCAGAAATATTGACCTTTCCAGCTGCTCTAGAAAGGAGCTCCTGGCTGGTTAAACCTCTGGCATGTAAGTTAAGGAGCTTCATGTCAACAGCAGGATCGGAAGAGAGGGTGGAATTAAGATCTCCCAAATATCCCCAAATCAAGCTAGCATCAGTGCTCTTCATTTTATGGGTGTCTGCACAGAGGCTTCATCACCAGGTCTTGTCTTGTTACTCCTACTAGTTCAACCTCACTTCTGGTAGCAACAGTGGGAGCCCTAATGCAGATACAGCTCTAAGGGACCAGTGTTTCCTCAAGGCCTCTGCTTTCCCAGGGCTTGTCCATGAACTGCAGTGCTTGACATGCTGAGGTTTGCCAGCTTCTCGTCCAGCAAGTGCTCACAGTGGTGGGAAATAAGCATGAAGCAGATGAGACCAAGGCTTCCAGCGGAGGGAGCATAAACTAGAACAGTCCAGCAAAAACACTGATACATGGATTTTTTCATCTGTCACTTGTAGCCACAATCCAAACAACCTGGCAAGAAATGCCAGCTTTTCTCTGCCTGCAGTGGCTCAAAATAAAAATCATTTAAACAATTGCTCTCCATATTTTATTTCTGAACTTACAGAAGTGACTACTTCTCTGGTTGTTAAACTAAAAATTTCGACATTTAAAAATAACATGCGACTCACATAATACATCTGTTGGCATACGTGAAACAAGGCACTTTGTTAGTCCCAGGGCTAAACTGGAAATTTCTGAAGAATACTAGCGTGGTTCTGAAAATGCAGGTTGCTCAAGTGGTAGTTCAGTCTGGTTTAGCATTCTTCCACATTTTTATTTTGTGTAGCAAACTACAGCAAATCAAGCAATTAGAAGATGTTTAATTGTCCTTACTAGATGAGGAACAAACTGAGCTCTCTGCAGTAATGCCAGGTCTACGAAGAAGTTAGAAGCTTTGGGAGTAAGTTTTTAAAAATAATTTGAACTCTACTCCAATATGGAATCTTTATTTATAGGCAGAGCAGTTCTGAGCCACAGCTGTTGGTGAGATGGTGTTTTCTCAAGGAAATAATTTATTTGTCTCTTTCTGAAACTGAGCAGTAGTAACTTTCACCAAGCCACTGTCCAGCTCAGGTTGGGACTGGGACTGGGACAGGAACTGGAAGAAAAATTTTGCCCAAGTTCTCCATTCCTGGAAAAGATTCCAGAATTTAGCTGGAATTAGCAAATACAATAGACTTGGAGGTAAAGTGTTCCCAGAGTATCCAACAAGCATCTTTTAACTTTCTTTGGGCTTTTGATGGTATAAATATTTGCAGTCCCCTGTGAAGGTTCTTGTCTGAAGACCTAGAGCATCTAATAAGAGCAGTCAGGTCAGCCAAGGTAGCCCCTTTTTATTCAAAGGGCAAAACTGTACATGAAATTCCACAAACTTTGAGCTTGTGGGACCCAAGTTTCTTGTTTTCTCAAAAAAATCACATATTTTCATTTTTGCCTTCCTCCTGATGCTTGAATGATCAGATGGGGAGATGCTGTCAGTGGTCCTGGGATTCACCTTGGGAAGCTGAGCCTTTGTTACTGGATATTTGGAATCGGACCTAAAATTATTCTCTCACTGGGGACTCATAACACAATCTGCTGCCTTGAAAATTCTTACACGAAACAGCTTGTGGGACTGGGATGGCTGGGAAGCGGAGAAACTAATACGGCACTCTGGGCCAGAGGGAGCAAGGCAGAGCAAAAGCTAAAGCCCCACTGGGAAATTCATTAACCACAGCTCCTACAGCTGCTGTAACTTCCTGTTCTGTCACTGTCTGGAGTTTTTCCTTGAGTCCCACTCCCTGAAGACAATTCCAGCATCATGGTCAGGACTCTGAGGCTTCTCACCTGCTGAGGTGCTGCATCCTTGCCTCCTCTCCATGCTGGGAATGATGGGTTTGGCCCTGGGGGGGGTGCCAGGAACCAAACCACCTGGGCAGTGCGAGAGCTTCCCATCTGTTGTGTTATTCTCACAAGGGAAAAGGGAAGTTATTTACTATCATCTTCATGCTTTTGCTTCTCTCCCAGCCTACACTGGGAAGCTTCAAGTGCCCGCAATGGAACAGCAGAGAGAGTTACTACTTGCAGGCTGACCCATGCACGGGGCCAGCCAAACCTTCTGGGCTGGAGAAGTTGCCCTTTGAGCCACGGTGCTGCACTGTCCACTTACAGCCCTATGAAAGCATCTCTAGCCCCGGTAAAATAAAACACAAAGCCATAGGCGGAGAACACATTTCCTAACACCTATTTCAGCTGGCAGAAAAAGACAGTGTGAGAATGTATGTGCATGAACAGGAGTCTGCATAGATGGTTAGGAAACTCTGACCCCTCAGGCAGAGCAGTGTCTGCAGGTATCTCCAGTGCCCCTGTAGGCAGTTGCTTTCTCTCAAGCACTTTTGATTTCTCCTCAGGCGGGAGCCAGTTGCACATGCAACTTTTTCAAACAGAAAGGCACCGCACATGGGTGCACACCTCACTCCTTGAAAAGGACAAAGCAATGCATCAGTTGCTGAAACGTGGTGACAAGCCCTTCCCGGACTCACCAGTACCCTGGCTTCTGGCTGCCGTGTGGTGCCCACGGGTGCTGCCAGCCATGTGCAGTGGCTCCAGATCGAGTTAAGCTGTTCTATATGGCGCCCGTGGTTGAACTGCTTACTTTTCAAGGATCAAGGTTGTTAGGCCAAATCTGTCACTTGAAGCCATCCAGGCAGTCTCCCATTAAAATTACTGGGACACATTGGGAGGTGGAGGCTTTCTCTGTTGAAACAGTCACTGCTTGTTTGGAAGCAGCAGCAGAACAAACCCAAAGAATTTCTTTTTTACTTTATAAATAACCATCTTCTCATTAGGCGGCTTGGCAGCAGTTTGGACTAGACAAATTGTTGACTTTCCACCTGGTGTCCTGTGAAAGGGACCTGCTGCTGTTATGTCATTAGGCTTTGCCTGTCCTGTGCCAGTGCTGAAGTCCCTGGCTCGTGGTAACCCAGCCATGGGTTCAGGCTGCAGCCTCCCATCTGCGCGGAAGAGCTGGAGAAGGACAACTGAGGTGCAAAAAGGAAGGCATAAAGGCTTGCAGGAGACACTCCTCAGGCAGTGCTGTGTAGCATCACTGTGTCTCCAACTGCTAAATCTCACTGCCCACTGTGCCTCTGAGCTTTCCACTGGGTTGTTCAGGCTACAAATTCCTGGCAAAAATTATGTGGATCTCACACGTTACTGAAAAGAAATGCTTTGCGTATCAGCTTAAGTACTGGATCATCTTGCTTCTCTGCAAATCCTGGCTGCATGAGTACCTCTGCCTTTATCCCTAGATAGTCATGCTATGTTAGATCAAACCACAGATTTTCATCCTGGTTTAAGTCTTTGAGTTTGCAGTTTACTTCACTTGGACACTTCATTTAACTACTAAGTCTGCTTCACATGTCAGATCTATAGACGTCTAAGCAGCGAGTGTACTTGCAAAGAGCAGTGGTTATTAGCAAGTGCAGACACAAGGCAAACTGGTATTTTAAAACAAAGCTCAAACACAGCAAAACAGAATTTTATAGCTGTCTACCATGCATGAAAAGCAGATCCAGCACAGGAAAAAAGCCCCCTAGTTCTTAAATCTGTATGTTGAACTGACTTTCAACCAGGTGTTTCCACTTTAATTTGATCCCAGGCATTCCTAGAGGTGATGTAAGATCCAGATCCACAAGGTAATAATGAAGTCAAGAGTTGAAAAATTATCAAGGCCTAATCTGGCAATTTAGTCCCTTGTAAATCATTGCGGTTAGTTATTGCAGGGCCATTCTTACCAACCAAGTTCTCTTGAGACTTCACATTAACTTCGCCACCTGTTTGACTGTCAAAGAGATAAATTTCCTTGAAGGGGATCCTCCACTCCTGACTTTATTTATGTCGGGGGGAAGAGGATGGATTGACTGGGAAACTTCAATGGCAAGGGTCTGCATGTGCTGAATCAGGGAGTGATGCAATTCATTTAATCTGTTTGATATTACACATAAGGTCCCCAAATGAAACAGATAGGATTAAGAAATTCTCCTGGCCTGTTTGCTGGATGGAAAGCTTTAATGAAATGTAGTCAATTGCTGTTTTTTCTTCTTTATTTTTTTGAACAATCAGACCCAAAAGTCAAAAGACCACATCAGGGCTATTCTGTAACCTAATACTGCGCATCTTTCAGAGCACCTGTGCACCCAGTGTCCCAATGGCTGATACCCAAAAAGTATATCAATGAGTTTAAGAAAGTTCTTCAACTGGGAGATAAACAAAAAAATGCCAGGATAATAAAAATAGCTTAGTGGGATGGATCCTTCAGCTAACTGCCTGGGTTACAGAAGCAAACCATGTGATTACTTGTAGGCTCTGAGATGTGTTAGTGAACTGAGCAGCTTGTGTCTTGAATCAAAATACTTTCACAAGCTCAAGCTTGAGAGTTCTACACAAAGCATAAGCTCAAATTGCTGCTCAGGCTTTTTTTGGCTTTGTTTTCTTTTTTTTTTTTTTTTTTTTTCTTTTAGGAAAGCCCTTTGAAACAATTGAAACTTGAGTGGACTAGAAGTAAAGAATAAAAAAGATTTCAGGTTTTAAATCTGTTATTTCCTGCACATATCAGTTGTTTCTTACAACATCTTACAGCATTCTTCTTGGGTTTGCAATGATGCAGCTTATAGTGTGGGCTTTGTAGAGAGAGATACTGTGTATGGACACACAGATGCGTGTCATGAAACTCTCATCCTCACCTCCTCTCATTCAATACCCTGAATCTGCAAGCAAACCACATGGCTTATTCTGTGTGAAATCTGTCCACGTGGCAAGCAATTTTCTACTGCTTGCAGCAGTATTTTGTCATAAGTGGTACTATATTAAACCCAGCCAAATGATGCTGCCTCTGTCAAAAGGCAAGAAAACAGCTTCCACAGCTTCTCTACCCCATTGGTGTTCCTGACCACACAAAGCGACTAGTGTAAAGAAACCTTTTACCAGAATTTACACAGAGTGTCTCATTTTCTACGCTTTTTAGAGGTACTTGTTTTGTTATTCTGTACTCTTGAAGACCACTGGCAGCAGTGGAGGGGAGGCTGTGCCGCCATTGGTGTGAGGGCAGAAAGCTCCTTGTTCCTCCAGGCTGATTTACCTGTCAGTGCAGTGAGAATAACCAACAAGCTCCTTTTTATCATCAGGGGTTTTTCAAAGATTTATGAGGAGGTGTGGGGGTTTTGGGGGAGGGTACATCCTTTCAGCCACAGAGAAGATCTGTATCGAGAGATGTAAACTAAGGAACAGATCGGTGGAGAGGAACTGGCAGAGCTCTGGAAGATGCCGTGAGCAAAGCTGGGAATAAAAATGCATCTTAAAGAACTGGACAAAGTAAGATGATACAGAGCTAAGGGAATACTCAGGATATGATTTCAGAGATATTTCTCTTCAGGGTGTGAATCTTCCATGCTCTTTATGTTCAGTTGTACAGTGGGCAATGCCAGGACTGTGGTCTTCTGCACTAGTCCCATTCTCCCCAGTAGGAAATGGGAGAGAGGGAGGCAACCAGAGCCGAAACCCTAAAGCACACCTTGAGGGCACTGGAAATGTCTCCATGTGGGTGGAAGCCTTTCTAGGCTCCCTGGGAACACAAGGTCAATCAAGCTGTCAGCGAGAATATACTCAATATCCTTTCTAATGCCCGCTGGCATTTCTGGAAAAGACTAACAAGTTTCAGGTCCAGAATCCCAGCAGTCCACAGCCCAAAAGACCTTGGGCTGTTTAGAAACCATTCACTCAGTTAAATTCATTACATTACTTTTGATTATATTAATGTTACCCTTTTTTTGACCCAAACTTTAGCCAAATGTGTGGAGCTGCAGGTGTTACACGGGAAACTGAAGATGGAGTCAGCTGTCTCTCTGAGACAATCCTGTTTACTTACAAAAAAAATCAGAAACTATGCTTTCCCTGGAGGTCTCAAGCTGCAGGTGACAGTCCTTTTGCTCCCTGTTTCACGTTGCTGTCAGCCAGCGCTCTGTTCAGGGTACTGCCTCTCCCCAGGCTTTTCTCAGAATCAAATCCCTGGACAAATTCCGCGATGCAGGAGCCACCCAGGCAGCATAGGAAGGGCCATGACACCACAGCCTCTTTTGGGGGAGCCTTGATAAGGCATTTTTTAAACTGGCTGGTCACTGAGTTAAAAAAGAAGATACAGGAGAAGAGACAAGAATTCAGCTGCTTTCCAGACAAGTCCCACAACATTCAGCTGTGGAGCAGTCATCCTGTCCCTGCTGCTTTGCTCTCTTCTGGCTCAGCTTCAACAAAGGAAGGTTCTGGGAAGCGGCGTGGTGAGAAAGGACTTTTTGCATGCAAGGGTGGCACAGCCTGGACTACTGCTTCCCTCTTCAGTCAAAACCTTTCAGGTTCATTTCCTAGAAGAAAACCCCGCTCTTTGTCAGGGATCCAGTTTTCTTCTTCCTTTTCTTGGCCTAAGGGCCAAATGAACATACAAAGTAAGCTGGGAGGGGACAAGTGCATCTTTATGCCTGTGGAGAAAAGTGGCTGGGCAGAGCGGCTTGCAGGTTTGATTTCATGCTTTTTGCCTAAGTCAGGCCTGCCAGACCCATCAGCCTTTTCCTCTGTGAGACCAGAGATCTTCCAGCTTCCAAATGTTGAGCAGCTCAGGTAACCAGATGTCCGCAGCTCCCTGAGAAATTGCTGCTGCAGCACGTCAGCACCCCTTGCTGCACATGAACAGTCAGGTCTGTGCAGGCATAGGGTGTCCTGTGGGTCCAGGATGCTCAGCTCAAGCAGATGCCCCATACTGCCAGGCTGGCTTTAAACTCTCTCATATCTTCAACCCCCATGTGCTTTCCTTGCCTTCATCTGCAAACTGGTACTATTTCTATCCTACTGACCTGGACAGATGGCAGGTGAAGTGTGTTGGAGACGTGCTGAAAGAAGGTGTGTTTGTGTACGTGTGAAATAAATGCATGATCTACAGCCGATTTCCCTCCACCGTGATGTGCCAGACTCTTCAGTGAGGAACATGCTTTGATAGGAGAGCTGGAAGATGGCTCTGGCTTTTGTGGGGCAGGAGCTTAGGAGCAAGGTGGAAAAACAGGGTAAGAGGGGTGAAAGGTTGTGATCTGATGACTGCTTTGGAGGACTGGGCTTGGCTGGCCAGGGTGACAGGGACCCAGGAGGACAGGAGGGGCAGAGGGAGCTGATAAGGGCAAGCGCCAGAGTGAACAAGGATTGACCTTAAGAGGAAGCCATCTCCTTATATATAAGCATAAGAAAAGTGAATGGGCTTCTGCAAGCAACTTATTCTAGCATTTCATAACTGTTGAGTCCTTGGATCACTTAATTACAATATTTTTCACTGTGTTTATAAGAACATATAAAACTTATATATGCTTAAGATATAGATTACAATGAAAAAAATGCTCCAGTGCTTCCAAAATAACATAGGTCTTATAGAAAACTAATTGATCCTTTCCCAATTCCTCTTTCTAAGTGTTATCTTTTGACAAATGAGCAAGAAAGGCTGTAAAAGATAAAGCTGGAAAAGGAAGAGCCAATATGATCAGGGCTGCACAGAAATTTGGGGTTAAGTCCCACTGGTTATTTTTAAAATATACCCCTAGAAAGAGAAGAGTTTGTGTGTTCAAAGGTACAAATTAAGGCCATGTGAGTCCAAACTCTGAATTTCCTGGCTCATGCCAGTCTAAGCCATTATAAAAATGTGTATACAGGGGTGTGGGTACTTATAATTCATGCCTTTCATCTATCTGGGATACGCTTTTGTGTTGCTCGTATGAAATTTAACAAAGAGCTTGTAAGAACAAAGCCTGGAGTAAATCTTCAATTATAATTTGAATACACACTCTTCATTATGAGAAAACAGCCAAATTGGCCATTAATTTTCCAAACACACATGTTTAAGATGATTTACTGGCAGCTGGGTGTATGCATACATACACACACACAGAGACTTGCTTGCATCCAGCTTTACAAGAAATCTCGGAAAATATCCCAGTCTGCTTTACAGAATTACAGTAAGAAGAATGTGACACCCTTTGCCATTATGTTTGAGCCAGTGATTCAGGCGGGGGTGGTGGGGGAAGGGGAAAGCTTTTGGCAGAACAGTTCAAGGTCCCCCTACACTTGAACTTTGAATAAGCAGTGACTGTATCTTCAGGAGAACTGTGGGTGTTAGAGCAGGACAGTGAGATAGAGTGAGAGTAAAAATACCTCAGCAGGGGTTTTCCTTCTGCTTTATGGAAAATGATGCAAAACCATTCATGAGTTCATTGTAACAGGAGTGAAAAGAGACACAGGATTTATTTTTTTTTGTTAAGGCAGACAGCGGTTTTGTGAGGTCATCATTCTTAGTCATAGCTATCTGGCTGCAGCTGAGCAGCTTTTCTATCTTCACCTGGCTGCATTGCTCATCCAGTGCCTTGGGACACTCTCCTCATGACCAGGTTTGAGAGGGCTGTTTGGATGAGAGCAGCTTTTAAAAACAAAGCGTACTTCCTTGTGACTAATCCCTTTCTGATTTCTTTCTGGTGATGCAGAGCCATCTCTGGCTGAAAGTGTGGCTGATACTGCATCTACCGATCTCTCCAGGGACTTGCCCATTTGCCTTTGCCCTGGAGGAATAGCTCCAGAAATGTCTGAGAGGGTTGGAGCCTTTCCCATCATCCTCACACATGTGGGACTGCGGGAAAGTGAGGGTCAAAGAGTGGCACCACCCTGGCACAATTCCAGGATCCCAACCCTTGTGACATTTGTGGGGCTGGGAGATTGAGCCCAGTCCTCCTGGGGTTTTGCTGGGGGAAGAGCTCCCGGCTTGGTCCCCACAGTTGTGGGGCTTGGCTGCAGCTGGGCTCCTTAGCAGTGTTTCCCCCCAGCCAAACCTTTGGGAGGAGGTGGTGAGCAGCAGAACCCCATCCTGCGTTGGCACCATGCTTGCCTTCACCCATGCTTAGGGCACTGAGAAGACCCCGTTATTGTAGTCCCCCAAACGCTGTAAATAATGGATAAGGAACCTCAGTGCAAAAGAAGAAATGTTCATGTCTTAAAAGTCAGAGAAAAAGATGCATTGCGGACAACAGCCTATGAGAAAGACATGCTGATTAGTGAAAAAGCACACATGCATTTACCTGCACACACACAGATAGACCCCACTGAGACAACCAGCACCCACTGGGCTCTCCCTCTTCCTGCCTGAATTTAGCTAAAAATATAAACTTACTGTCCATTTTTTGATAAAGACTTTGATAAAGATGTGGGCACTTCAAGTATATCTGTCTCATGTATTATTATTAAAACCCATGTTAGACCAACCCATATAACCAGTTTAAGTCTTTCACTTCAGTGGTCATTGGGTCAGAGCAGCAGCTAGTATTGGAAGAGCTTCCTGAGTGCTTCTAATTCAACTGTATCCCTGAAAATATCACTAAATCCTGACAAATTCTTCTCATATTTGCTTCCAAAGCAACTCTAACCTTATGAGTTGAGAATTACGTACTATGCCTCATGGCAGGTTTTTAAATAACATACCAGAACTGTGTTTGCCACTTGCTAGCCCTAGTAAATTCGATATTTACACTGTCATCAGCTAAAGTGTGTTGGGCTCCTGTTGTGTGACTTTGGGGATTTGCTGGGGTTTCTATAAAACACAGGCCAGCTGCAACAGTGAAGGCAGTTCAGTTTAATAAGCTAATAAATACATTTAATGACCCTCATTATGTCTCGCAGTGATATCTGGTATTAAAGTGCAAGTGTTAGCCCGAGTAGAATGTAAAATAGAAAGTTCCCTGCTGAAATGGTGCAGTCTTGTGTGCATGTGTATGTACATAAATGCATACACATATGCATATAAACCCATTGGAAGGTTCCTCAGAAGAATGCTATGACATTAATTTTTCATTAATTCTTGCGAGATTTCAGCTGCTTTTGCAGCTTAAAAGAAGAAATAATTTTTAAGTTGCAAGAGAGTAGGGTAGATAGGAGTCACGGGATAGATCTACCCCAATGTGAAGGTAAATGGTCGCTTTCTGGCCAGCAGACACGCTGCGCCCAGGCTGTGCCACTGGTGGGCAGCCAAAATATTCCCCCACGGGAGTCCTTGTGCTTTCTAATGGATTGGGGGAGGGGGTTCTCAGACTCCCGAGACTTTGAGCTGCAGTGGTATAACTGGTCACCAAGTGTACATTGAGTATGTACACCAAGAGGGTCCCCTTGGGGCTGACAGATGGGAAAATAAATCCACTACCTTCATTAACACAATTTAGACATAACACAGGCAGTGAAGGCACCGAGCCCCTGTATCCCTGCAGAGCTATTGGCTTTCTGGGCACTTTCCTAAAAGGATGCCATAATAGATAATCACCTAGACCAAGGTCCTGGGGTGATCCTCCAGCCACCTGTGAGATTGTTCTGCTTAATGCAAGGGAGGGGGCCACGCTAAGGAGCCCAGAGCAACTGGAGGTCCATGTATCAGCTAGCTTAGCCAAACGTGTTTGCAGCAGAAAAAGCCAAACAGGAGCCGTGAGCATGAGGAAAGGCAAAAAAGCCTGCATGGGCCTGCACATTGTATGGTGAACACCATGCAGGTCACAGCACACCAGTAGGTACCCAAGCAGCTGAAATGAGTTTCAACTGGCCACACCGAGACAGCACAGCCCAGGGTGGACACCATTATCCCCAAGGGATGTCTCCACCACTCGGACTGCTATGGACTCTGGCCAGGCTCGGGCACACATCAGGACTGCTGTTGGGAGGGCAGTGAGGTTTGACATTTCAGGCTAAGTGGAGACTACAGAAGGTTTTAAAAAAAACCCTCCCTGATCAGGTTCACAAGTATGGATGGAGAAAACGATAGGGAGATGCTGAAAAAAATGTGAATTAATTAAGTCAAAAAAGACCAATTCTGTATTTAAAAATAAACCTTCTGGTAAACTATTTAGCATGTGGTTGCTGAATCCAAACATGCCAATCACTAGATCATCTGGACCCAAAAGTCAGCATGGGCTCTATCTTTTACGTACAATATAGATTAACTCATAAATTTGCCGGATAGTACAAATTTGAATGCTACGGAAAACAGAGGAGAGAGGCTTGAGTGGTTTCTGTTGACACCAGAAAAACAAGATTATCCTAGATTTCCAAGTATGTCCAATCTTTATTTTTAGTTAATATGTTAATCCGCTTAACAAAATCTTTCTGTCTTGCAATGCCCCTCTGTTTTCCTGCTTGCGGGATAGAAAATGATCTTGATTACTAAAAAATCCTCTCAGGCCTTGTTTTTGGTCATTTTACCATAAACACAGGAACTTCTCTGTGCCAGTCAGGCAATGCAGTAGCACCATGACTTTCCAAGCCAGGCAATGTTTCTGCCACCTGCGTACTGTGAGCAGATTGGAGGGGACCCCACACGTGTGCTCACACGCTCTCTCTGCTCTGGGCTCTTCTCAGAGGCTTCAGAAGTGCTGGGGTCAGCTTGGCATTCATTCACTCTCACACAAGGCCAGCCTTTTCCCCCCACAGTGACCCCAGCTAACTTGCCAGCCACAGCCAAGCCCTTTTTTTTGAGGCAATGTGCAGCTAATCATGGTTCTAGTTAGCTCAGCTGCCGTGAAGATGGGTGCTCACATCAGATACGCTGTAGGGTTCACTGATACATGCAAGTCCAACAAGCCACATTTTTGCTTTGATCAACTGTTCTCATCAGGAACATACTGATAAATGATAGCTTTTGGAAAGAGGTTTTGTAGCAGGTCAGGGCGATATGGGAGAGGCTGCAGAGCACTGGAACACAGGGTTTCAGAGACAAAGGAAGTATTTGGACAACAGGCTGCAAGCATAGAGAGCTAGAGGCAAGGCTGGGACCTGTAAAACGAGCTGGTCATCCAGGGCCAGAAAGATTGTCCTCAGAGTTCAATAACACTGTAAGTCACCATGAAAATATTGAAAAATGTAAACTGTGGGTGAACTTCTCACGGACTAGAAAATTGACTCCCAGAGCACCCCCTCTGAACTGGAGATGGGAATAGTACACAGCCACCGGCTCTTAAGTCAGCAACCCACATTCAGTGACATGGCCTGAGCTCCTGTGTCCCCAGGCAGAGACAGGAGGTTAGAGTTATCTGTTTTTAACCAGCGCTGTTGTGTTTTTCTTCATCTCAGCATAGAAGTCAGTGTGGTCTCATGCTGTGACTCATCCTGGGAGATCCCATACTATTTTTCCTAGAAGCCCTTGTGGCAGAGAAGCTGTGAGAAGCACAAGCCTTGGAGGATCACCTCAGAAGACAACAGAGGAAGAGACCAGTCCATTATAGTAATAGTTTAAATCTTGTGGCATTTTCTGAAGCGCGACTGTGCGAGCCTCGCAGCAGCAGTAGGCTCACCAGCCCTGTTGCCTTGTGTCTGCTGCAGACCTTTCTGTAGATGGACACAGATATTTAAAAACATCTTATTTTCTCATTTCTAAATGCCATGTGCTTGCCTCCACAGCACAGCAATGGCATTTGTGGGGCTGGTGCAGAGGCCATCTGGCTGCTCTTTGGCAGAGCGTCGTGTGGCTGGTTACGTGCCAAAGGACAAACCTTGTAAGCGAGGGCAGCCAGGGAGCAACACCACCCACATTAGATTTTTCATGTCATCTATTACCAGGTAAAATCTTGCAGGCTGCACAATGGCACTGACAATTCATCATTGCTTTGCAGAGTTGCATGTTGAGCTGTGTATAAACTTCTTCCTGGTGTTACAATCCCTGAGATAGCTCTGTGATTCATGCCATAGCTGTTGTGTTCCTTAAACACCCCGGATGCTGCAGCACATGACTCTGTTACTCTTGCTGTTTGTTTTTGTTGCCCCCCTTTTTTTTTTTAAAAAAAAAAGGCTGTTTCCCTTCCTAAAGGACTATTGCAAGAGAAGGATGGGTGTGCAAGAGGGCTGAAATGTGACTTGGTGATGTTAGCATCAGCAGACCTGCCAGCTCACTGCCTTCTACAGTGGGTGTTTCAGACTATTTAAGAACTTCCCAAACCAGCATAGCCACACTGCTAATCACAGGAGAGCCTGTAACGGCCTTTGAGCCTAGGATGGCAAAGGTAAAAGCTTGCTGTCTCTGTTGGACACGACGGAATCAATGCAGAGGATTTCTTCATGCACTGCAAGAGGTTCACTTGCATTTTCCCAAACATAAACATGCTCCCAGCCTCAAAAGGAGAGGGCTGCATTTAAAGGGATCTGGAAGATGCTGCACTCCACTGTGGCACAGCAAAAGTGCTGTGCCTGTTGCAGCCTGAGGAGGAAGCAGATGTGTGCTGGCGAACTCACCTGGGCTGGTGTGGCCTGCCAGCGCCCTTTAGCAGGAAAAGCACTAACTGACCTCTTCTTCCACAGAAACTCTGAGGGACTGTTACTGTTCTGTGGGTCCATGGCAAAGTGTAATGCATTCTTTTAAATAAATGTTCTTGTTTCAGACTGTGATGATGACAGCCCAGAAGTTTGAATCTACGGCTCCCACAGTCCTCACTAGGTTTAATTTGTCAAGCTGCCCATTTGCTTTGACAAAACCAGACAGCTCTTGCTGTGGCACTTCCTAGTGTATTGAAACCGAAAGGTGCTTTCCCAAGCATTTTGCAAGACAGAAGTCCTACACCTGCCAAGGGAGCTGCAACCAAGCTGAGCAGGCAGCTGGCTGGGCAGACAGGCAAAAATGGAGTCAGAACTGGTACATTTCCACCTAGCATTTCAGTATTTTCAACAAAAATCATTTTCAGTATATTTGTGTTTTCAACAGAAAGAAAAAAACCACATTTATCTGGAAAACTTTTAACCAGCTGGGTGGCAGGGATGGTGCCACTGTCCAGGCCGTAGGAACTATAAGAAATCTTTCCCTTGTCCTGGATCAGTTCTAAAAGAAGCTCTTGTAGGTCATGAGGAGGAGGTCATGCAGTTCCTTATACAGTCACTGAATTGCCTTTTCTGGACTTACTACACATTGCATCATTGGCAGTGGTTTGGCCTGAACAATCTAATCTTTAAAATAATGTGTCTGCTATTTCTGTTGACTAAGAACTGAAGAAAAGAGCTTTTCATTACCCCTGCTCACAATGCCTTCCCCAATTTTTATTCATCTTGATAACCTCAGCCATTTTTTGCTCCCTGTTGGGTGAGTCTGGTTGAAACTGGGCTCTTTCCATCCGAACAAAGAGGTGCACCACATTGTTACAGTGACAAGAATATTCAGGCTGGGGATACATAAAGGGCCAGGAGCCCGTTCTTTCATGTGAAATGGAAGAGAGGTATTGAATTTCTTTGTGTTCCTTTGAAAATGCCCACTGAAATGACACAGACACAAAGCAGACTCAGCCCACAAAAACCTGAATGATGAGCCCCACTGTGGGACAGGTACTGAAACCTTCTTGCTCAGTGAAACCCAGAAGCATCTCCGGAAAGAAAATTGAATGTTATGCCAGGCAGGAAAATCAAGGTGCATGATTTATTGATGTCTGGCCTGCCTCTCTGGTGCTCTTACCCCAACCTTAATTCTTCCTTGTATGCTTTCTGTATTAGACTTGTAAGCCCAAGGTGTTGAGGGAGAAGGCGGCTGACGGAACGTTCATTTCCTGCAAGAGTTTCCTGTATAATGTAAAAACGAGAGTGGGGGCATCAAACAGCTCCTCAAACATTAACTGCGTTGGGATGTTTGAGATTGTGTGAAGCAAATGGTACTCAGAGGCTCAAAGGAAAGTTTTTTTCATCAGTGAGTTTAATCATTAGGGGATTTTTTTTTAAAAAGGGTTTTTTTCTCCCCAGCTCTCATAGGAATTTGAAGGTTAAGTAGGGGCCCAACAAGCTGAAAGGAAATGTCCCTTCTCCTCAAGTTTATTATTGAAAGTGGCCAGATGTCATTTGTTTGTGACTAGAAAAGGGAAGTTATATTGCAGAATGTGACACTTCAAACCCCCATGGTAAAAACAAAAGCGAAAATGGAAAAGCATTCAGCTATACTCATTTACATTTGTGATCCACAGCCTAGGGCCCTTTGACAAGGAGGTAAGAACTGAATTTTATCACATCTATGTACACTGTGAGTGTTGCATGTCCTGTGCGTTCAGTTGGGTATTCAACAGATGAATCTGAAGCCAGCTGGGGTGGTGGGTGGTGGAGCACTAGTGAGGGAAATGCACTACATGAGCTGGTTTAAAGTTATCTGATACTAATGCTTTTTTCTTTTCCAGTCCCATCTGGAATGCCCTCTTGTGCTTGGACTCAGAGCTGTGAATTGTTGCCTTGTATGGGATATGAAATCTGCTACAAAAGCCATGCAGAGTTCTTCAGCAGTGAACTAATTAGTCTGGCACTTGATTCTAAGCAATAATCAGAGTAGAGGAGGTAGAAACACCATAGCTTGTAGCTATCCTACTAACTTTAATAAAGTGGCACCAGGCAAAACCTCTGCTACCATTCATGGATTTGTATTAGCATTAAGGATCTTCTGCCATTGCCAAAGTATGAGATGGCTTATATTACCCTGTAGAGCTTACACCAGCAAGGCTTCAACATGCCCACTTGAAATCATTTAAGCAGTTCTTTTTCAAGGCCTGTGAAGGAGGTAAATTCATAGGTTACAGAAGAAATCATACAGGCGGCATGGCATCAGATTCAGGTCCATTAGACCCAACTAGCTGCTATGAACTTCTCCAGTGAAAGAACATCCTAGCATAAAAGACACATTCACGCTACAAGTATGATTCATTCTACCTTCTCCATAAGTCTGCACAGCAGCTAGACACAATTTAAATGCCGTGAATAGCCAAAGATTACAAACAAGAGGTAAGACCAGCAATTCCTGTCCCATAGGCTTCCAAACATGAGCAGAATGTCATGGTTTCCAGTCATATCACCAAGTGCTGGATGTGCCCTGAAAAACAAACAAAAATCTCTGTGCTGTCACTCAGATTCTCTGCAAATTCTTTCTCACATATGGTCACTTTCTGTGTGTGTGCATGAGACCAAGTGTGCTAATGCAAATGCCCACGGAAGTGCTGTCCAGAAATATGGGGGTTTTTACCATTCAGGAATTACTGCCCTGGAGTAATTACATCTTGAATATAGGAGTTCTTAGGCTGGAAAGGGGTTTAAGAGTGCTCAGGTTTCTTTGGGTAATATAATGGAAGGAATAAAATGAGACCTGAGATCTGTTCAGGACACACTGGCTATTCCTGCGTTCGTAAAATAAGTAGTACCAAAGAATGTTGCCAGGCACTAAAACATGTTTGTGTTGTTAAACTGTTGTTAGGGTCCCTGGCACAGTTCTGGCTAATGCCAAGTAGCATTCTCCTAAAATCTTCCCAGCGTGTGTCAGATGGCACAGGCTATGGGCCAGATCCATTAGGTAGAGAGAATGTGCCTAGCCCATGCTTTGGTGGGCAAGAAAGTTCAGGAGTGTGGATGTGGCTAGAACATGCCTCTAGGTCTCAGGGTTGGCAGAGTCTGAGTTACTAGTATAGATACAGCTACTGGTGACAGAAAAAGTGAAATGATTTTTGCTAATCCCACTCCTCCTTCATCAGTCATACAACCAGCATGTTTTTGAAGACTACAGGAGGTATACCTCTGGGGAGCAAAAAAAACCCCAAATCACAAACCAACAAAAAGAAAGGGGGACAAAGAGCACACCCAAGCACTCAACAGAAAAAGCAGCCCACCTGGGACGGGCAAAGGTTACTCTGAGCCTGAGGGTCCCCAGGCATGCTTTCTCAGGTGCCACAGGATAGAGCTCTCTTGCTCCAAGGTAACTCTCCATAAAGAGAAGCTAGCTGAAAGAAGAAAAGAGGAGGACTGAGAAGGCCAATTAATGGGTACCTTTCTGGTTATACTGTCATCAAGAAACAGGATCTTACCAGGAAGTGTGTAAAATCACCTTGGGTAACGAGAAGAGAAAGGATTGCTAAGCCATTGGCAAAGGGATATACATCAGCATTCACAAACTGATTAATGGGATGTCCTTTAAAAAAGAAGCAATGGTTTGTTCTCCAGATCTGCAAAATAACAGTGAAGGAGCTGGGTGCTTGCCGCCTCCGAATGAGAGTGAACAACACTGCCTGGGGTAAAGGAACAAGGTGCACTCCTTACCGCATTCATGCATGTGATTGTCCAGGTGCAGCAATGGGGATGGAGTCCCTCGAAGAGCTGTACAAACTGATTACCTGTGTAATCAGTACCTGCCTACTCACAGAGGCCTAGGGACAGTCAATGTGGGTGCAAACTAAACTGTTCATTAGAATAAAACCAGGGTGGGATCATTCAAAACCCCTGGAACAACGTGACACCTGTTAATTACGTAGAGTGCTGTTACTGCCTCTGTGAGATAAAACTACAGGCTCTGTCTCGCGTGTGTCAGCATTATCCATCCCAGCTGGCTGAAATATTCTGGATTGCTTTACAGATCTGGTACAGATAGGCTATCTCTGAGTCAGTGAACTGCCAGGTCACAGTGAAAACATGTTTTTCCTCTGTGCTGCCTTTCTTCACTAGTAATAGCCTAATTGCCCTGGAATTTGACATATACAGGTTATGAGTGATTTTGTACATTTTAATCTCATCAATTGCTCACAGTAATTAATCATTTTCCAAAAGTGAAGAAATAAAGGTATTTCAAAATGGAAGTCCAATTCTTAAGTCTTCCATTTAGGCTGCACAAAATATAGGAACTAAACCATTGCCTTAAATGTACAATTACAGAGGAGTTATGAGTGCTGGACCTGACACAAATCAGAGCAGACTTGATACAGTTCAGGCATTGAAAGAAATTTGTTTTTTTCATTTGCCATACAGCCTAAGGTCAGACTGTCCCAGCTGCAGATAATACAAAATCCTACTGTATATGAGGGATAAAATTCTAATAGGTTCATTTGGCTTATTTTGCTGTAATAACACCACCAAACAAATGGCTGGCACAGGACTCAGAGGGCATCACCCCGCAGGCAATCTTCAGGACCAGCTCCAATTGTGGTGCAGAGTTCAGCTCCCCTGCCCTTGCAAGCATGATTTGTGCCTAGATGGACCAAATCTTTGGTATGGTGTGTGGAACAGTCACCAGTCTTAGCTGGCCAGGACAAAGCTGAAAGGTAAACAGGGTGAGAAGCAGCCATTTCATCTGAAAAGAGGATCTGAGAATTTTGTGTTCCTGGCATATTCCTATATTCAGCAGGGCTTTCCAGCACAAATTACCAATGGACCAATTTATATGTGCTCAGTAGATTTGGGCTCTCAGACGGAGCACAGCCAGAGGATTCCAAGAACATTCCTAAAGAGTTCCAGTATTTGCCCTGGAACTGGACACTGTCCGTCCAGAAATACACCAGATGAAGAAGCAGCTGCTAGTAAGAAGGCAGAAAGCTGGCTGCCATGAACCCTGTACATATTGCTCTGTGTCTAATATCCATGAGGAAAGGGGGATTCTGATCTGGCTCATGGATTTACTAAACAGAAGGGACAGATGATGCATTTGTGCTGCAAAATAAGGGACACTGACATAATATGGGTGAAACATCAAGCCATGTGGAAAAAAATCAGTGATACAGAGGAGTACAAGGCTGGATGGGGCAGAAGAAGCATCATCAGTGTCTTTTAGCACAAGACATGAAAGGAACGGGTAAAGCCTGGAAATGAGGATCAAGTCTATTAGTGAACAGCACTTGAGATTGAATGACAGAAGACAGGAAAGGCATATGGCTGTACTGATCCAGGTCAAACATAAATAATGTTAAGATTGTGGAACAGAGGGTCCAAACCTGGAGCATCTTTTAGCTCATTGAACAGAGAGAGTGATAACGCAGCAGTTTTGAAAATGGGACAAAGCAGGCACCTGAGTTTGTGCAGTCAGTGCCTGGCTATTTGTTTAACACAGTTGTGGGAGGAGGAGCAGCACACAGAGGGTTCAGAACTTCTGCAGAGATGCTTCGGTGGGTGCACAGAGCCAGCCCAGCTCCCGTCCCAGTACAACACCATCAGCTGCTTTCGGACCCTCTTGAGCCTCTGTGTAGGGATCTCTATGCTGTCATCTCCTTCAGTCTGGAGACATGATGCAGTGACACCTGGCCTAGCCCTGAAGGCGGCCAGCTCAGGCTCAGCAGGGCACATCTGTTCAGGCTTCATACTATGCAAGAACAGCTAACCCATCTTCAGGGCCAGGCTGACTGTGGCAACCACTAATCTACAATTGTCCACTGATGATGGAGAAGACCTGAGTGAAGTGGGTCTTATTACTGGATAATTATGGGTAGTGGCAACTGAATATATGTTTATGCCCCAAAAAGTGATTACGCATGATTTCTTGAAGACCTCTACATGCCAGTTGTACAGTCAGTTGGGAATTAGAGCAGGTCTCACTCATGTTTAATTTCTTAAACAGCACAAAGCTGTTAGGGTCAAGATAGTGAAGCATCACCATGAATACACATGCAACTGAGGGAGTTGTGATGTACCTGTGACAAGGATGTATTCTGATTAACTTAAACATGTGTCATGTAGCTGCTAATCACAGCTGTGTCAGAGAGGTGCTGACTGCTGGAGCTGGAGGTTCAGGCTTGTCACGTTCCCTTTTCTGAAGCGTAATACAAGCTGCCTCGCTGGGTGGTGGATTAGTCTTCAAGACTCCCGTTAGCTCTAAGCCAGGGTGTAGAGCTCCACAATTCTTTATTCTCCTTAGCACATTTATCACATTTATTAAGGTAAACATTTGGGATTATCGTCTTTGTGAATTCATGGGAAACTGCTGCTAGTATATGAGCTTCATCATAGCTTGTCATCATCTAAATGGAAAAGCACTTAAAGACAGCAATGGCCGGGAAGAAAGTTTTGTTTCACAGTGGTCAGAATTGTTTAAGCATGAAAAGGTGCAAGAAGGGTTTGCTCAAATAGTTTCTAAACAAGCATTCAGCTGAGACAAGGCCTGGGAAATACAAGCCATGACAGTGAATTTTTCAGAATTACATGTATGGGTTATAATGGAAAATGTGTTGCTCCTTTTGGCTCAGAAACTTGGGTGCAATTTAGAGAAACTCCACGGTTTGGTTTGTTCCTGCTGAATGAGGTGGGGGCCCCACTTCCCTGAAGTTTTTGGGAAAACCCTACCCCCTCTCTTCATGTTCCATAGTGCAGCATGTCCATGTAGACTTGAAACGCTTTCCAACACAGCTTTTCTTGCCCGTAGACTAACTGAAGAGATTTGTCCGTGCTGCTGAGCATGTGCTACCCAGGCTGGTTCAATAAGGCAAGACACTGTTAAATTCTGACACTGTCAAACAACATGTTGAATTTTCTTCAGTGGTCTTGAATCTCTGCGATTACATCTTTAACACATCAATAACTTAGCCTCTGGTTAGCAAGGATTGCTGGAGCATGACTAATCAGCAGATGAAAGTGTCTTTGTGGGGATTAGCTTTAATGAAAAGAAAAGGGATAGTTATTTTGGTGGTTTGAAATCTTCCATAAATCAAAGCGAATACTGACAAAGCAGGTTCATACGGTAAGAATGAAGCTATTGTGAATAAAATTAAGGGAACAGCTACTTTTATATAAATCACAGGCCAGGACAGCATTTGTAAGAGAGTTCATGGGAATAAGATCATTTAACTTCTTCAGGTGTAAATAAGTGATATTTAGCTAATGTTAAAGCATCCCTAAAGAAAAACAGATGGATGAGGGTCCTTAGTAGGGAGTTTCTTTTCTGGTTTTCATTTTGTTTTCTTTTTCGCATGCAAAGAATACCCAGCTAGTTTATCTTGGCCACTTTGTTCTGTGCAGGGACAAACAGCCAACATATAGCTTGTTTTTTACCACTGCCAGAGAGGAGGTCATAGCCAGAGAAACTTTAGTCTGGATCACTGATAGCAGCTGTTTCTGGCTGGTGTAAATTAGAAAGTTTCTTGGTCTTCTATAATGTGGCTTGGAGGAGCTCACGGGGGCCATGGGGATAGTGGCAAATAGAATGAAATGCAAACTCCACACCTTTTGGGGAGTATTCATGTTCAGCTCCTGAACTTTAGACCTCCTATATACTCCTGTGTGGTTAATATGCTGTATAAATAACCACCCCTTGAGCTCCTCCAGGCAGTGACTCAGAGCACCCACGCTGAAAGCTTAACCCTCTCCAATGACTCTATGGGAAGGCTGAAGTTAGACATGTGTCAATGTACCTCACAGCTCCCTCGTCTTTATGTTCTGTTGGTTTATGCTGTGCCTTCTCCATTGCTTTATCGTGACTTTCAGTTTTAATTCTTACTGATATGAGAATGAACCCCAAACTCATAGTTATAATATTGGAGTGGGTCTCTTTGCCTCTGACTTAACCGAACATCCTTTTAGGTATGAGGCAAATAGAAAAAACTGCTCAGATCCAGGTTCCCTTGTTTTCAACTATGCCTCTGTACTGCTATCATGTGCACTTTTCGAAAAAAAAGCTATTAAAACACTTGGTCTGCATGTTGCAGGAACTGTTGCTAAATGGTTAATTGGAAATCACAAATACTTGCTCATCACTCTAAAAAAATGTGGCATTAAAATTAAGGCTCTACATAAAAATATCAATTTATGGTACTGCTCAGTTACTGTATTGGAGCATTTTCCATTCTCTGGAATCTCTCAGTTTAGGGTGATTTTTTTCTTTTATCCTGTCTTTTTCTTGTGTTCTCACAGCACAAGTTTTCATGAGACTTCTGAGTGAGTGACAGAGCTCTAGTGAAGAGTTTCTGAATTAAGGTTTTACTCTAAGCTATTTAGAATGCAGTTTGTTTTCACATTTTTAAGACAATTTCCATATAACTGGGGTTAATGATTAAGTATTTAATATGGATCTCTTTTCTAACCAATGACAATTTTTTTTTCTTCCTGTACAAACATGATTTCTGTTCAAAGTCAATGGAAATTTGACTGGCGTGTGTGTATCTGGATTCTAAAATCATAGTTTGATTACTCCAAGTTTTCCAGGGAAATTGAAGCAAATGACTATGTGGTTACATAGCGACAAGAGTAGGATTAAAAAATAATTTTCATGGAATTTACCGTACTGCTTGGTACAATTACTCTTCCATTACATAGTTTTTAGGGTCACTGTGAAAAAATAAAAACCCCAGACCAGCCAAACCCTGTAATTCATGATGTTTACATGATTCATAATTTACAATGGGAAGGAAACAGAGCGTTATGTGAAAAAATGCTATGCACATTTTTGCACAACATTCTACCGATATATGAATCATGCTTGTCTTTGGTTAACTCAAGGGAAATAATCCCAGTAATGTATGTAAGGCAGTCATGCCCACATGTCTGGGGTTTTTTATATCCAGATTTCAGTGGAAAGATAGATACTTTTTAAACAGATGGCAAACAAGCCCCTTTCCCCTCAACTACTTCACAAATTTAATAACATAGCTAATTATAGGACTGTGTATGTTAATCCATTCATGTGCTTGCTCCATATATTTAATGTCACAAGTCAAAAGGATCTATGGAATTGCTGGGCAACAGCAGCTAAATTACATCCAGACAATATTCCCTCTTTAAGTATACTTTTGAGACCAAATCTCTTGGGAGTTCTGTTGGCAGTTCAGTACAAAAGCCAATGTAAAATTCTGTAGCTACAGTCTGGTAGTGATGTTAAAAGAAGTACAAACATGCTTAGAGGCTGCATCTGCCTGATCTAAGGTGATGTCCCATGTCACTTTTATTCTCAAGAGTCAGAAGGAAGAAGATGGACACTCGTTCCCTGTGAATTTTCCCCTTGGCTGCTGGCTGTGTCATGGGACCGTGATGCTCCCAGAGATGTTGGCAGGAGCACCACAGCCATCTGCTGAGCTGGAAGGACCATTCCCTTCCTCACTCGGAGTTACTTCATCTCTTGATCTTTCTGGACCCTCCACTCCACTCCACTACAGAGGACCTGGTCACAACTGATGAAATACTAGACTAGGTCAGCATTGATTCAAACTTGACGAGTACCTACGTACTACCGAGAGCTGCCTGTTGAGAGTAAGCGAATACTAGGAGCCACCAGTTAGACCTGTAAAGCATCAGCCCTATCTTCACCTGCACGCAGGAGACAGGAGAGAGTTTCAGTGCTTCTTGGTGGTGCATCTAGTGTTATTTTGCATGCATTACAGCTGAAGTATGTGTGACGCCATTCATGCTGGAGGTCAGAAGCAACTTTAAAAACATGCCTTTACAAGGGGAGAGGCATACTAATTGTCTGTGAGGACAATGGCTCATTTCACTGTGACTGACAGTCTGGAGTACCTTGTACCAATAAAAGCCTGATCTCAAGTGTCAGATGCATTGAGTAAATATATACAGGGTTCTTACATCAAAAGCTGTCTATACAGTAAGGAAAACAAGCTCAGAACCAAACCATCTCTTGGTTAGTTTTGTATTTGTCATATGTAAAAGATTTGTCAGTCGGGAAGATCTGGCTGCTTACATCACCAGGTCTTTTTATGTAGAATTCAAAGCATGTTACTAATAAAGTATAAAAATTCAAGTTTAAAACTGTAAGAGAAAACAGTAATACTGTCTGGAACAGGTTAAACACCATAAAGGGCAGAGAAAATTTAGAGTATCCCAGTTCCATAATCTATGGATCTGCCTACACATATGTTTGCTTCAAGTGCTCTTTGTGATCTGTCAGAATTATTTAAAAACTTTTAAAAATGTATGGAAACTAATTTAGTCATGTATCACAGACGAGCTCAGGAAGGAGAAGAGTCTCACAAATCACAGAGGGATTAAGTCTGGGGGGGGGATTCAGAAAAGTGAGGGCTGGTGATGTCTGTTCCTGTGCATGTGCCATCCTCACACCCCCCCCTCCCCCCAAGTGTAGGGGTGAGGTGTCTCTCAGCTCATTTCACCATTGTGGCACCCATTCAGTTCCCACAAAATGCTGAGAACTCAAAATGTTCATGCTGCAGAAAGTGGCTGAAAGCTAATCTCCTGCTTGAATTTCCTTGCTAGTTTCCTTCATTTTGTTACTTTCAGAATTAAAACTATTTTCTCACAGAATTTAAGTCTTGGCTCTGTCAGAAAAGCAAAACTGCAGAGAGTTTACAGGCTTCTCCACTAACCCTGCAAAGGCAGGGTTTTTCTCCAGCCACTCAGTCCATTTGTACAGCCTTTGGTGGGGTAGAGGGGTGCTGATGCTCCAGGCTGCTCTTTGCACCATTTCTGCTGCTTCTGTGCAAAAGTTTTCACGTGAAAAAGCCTCCCAGCAAAGATTTCTGCTGAGACCAGGCAAGCCCTCTCTGCTACCACTGGCTTTCTCTGGGGCCTCATCCCAAGCCCATAGCTAGTCTGTGCCTTTACTCCAAAGGCAGCATCCCTTCCCCATGGATGTATTTCTCTGAAGTGCCTTGCAATCCTGGAACAACTCCTCCCCTGCACCCCAAATCCTATATTCTTCTTAAAGTCTGTGGGCTACTTTTAAAAATAGAGCATGCCCTAGCTGCATGTCTCACTGGGCGGAGGGCCTACTGCCTGTCATCCTTGATGTCTCTCTTACTACTTGTTTCAGCTGGTTGTTTTCTTGGTATTTAAAGGCTCTGTTGTGTTCTACACTTTCAATTAAGGAGGAAAAATGCACTCTGTGTTGTAAGAGTGAAACTGGCAGTTGTACATTTTGGTTTGTAGCATAAACAGTTGCACAAGGATTCATTGGCAACCTTCCCTTCACTAAGGAGGCTATCAGCTAAATGTCACAGATGTGTCTGGGTCTTGCCAAGAGCTGGAAATGTACTGGGAAACTTCTGAAAATGCCCTCAATTAAAAAAAAAAAAAAAAAAAAAAAAGAAAAGAAAAAAAAGCTCTCAAGGATGTAGTGGACACGTGCTAGCTGCAGCAAAGGATGGAGACTCTCCCAGCATATGGTCAGCATCTCCTCTTGCGCATTCCTCCGTACCTCTGGAGTCCTCTCCCGCGCATAATGGGCTGTGCCTCTCCCCCAGATTGAAGCAAGTCTTCCTCCTCAGCAGCTCACTTCTTCCGTGTGGCCTGTAAAGGGGTTGCTTTTCCTTCTTGGTAACAGGATCACAAATAACATAAAACGTTAAAAATGCCCTAACCCCTTGACACCTTCGTTATAACCAGAGCAACAGCGTGATCTTATTGCTGGAACGCTCACCCTCCCTTCCCTCATCACCCATGATCACTTCATGGTTTAACTGCAGCCTAATCCTGCAAACACTTCCCACCCAGCAAAGCACTTACCAGCACCTAAGTAGCCCACTGACGTCGGTGGATTATTCCAGGTAGAACATCCTCGGAAAGCTAAAGAAGTGTTTGTACCACTGGGCCATGTGGTTTGCAAGCTCTTGGGGGATATTATCTTTTGTCTATAAAGAATCATGCACACGCACGGTGCTGTATAAATAATTAATAATAACAGAGCTCACATCAAACTAGCACATATGGGAATTCATACCACTGGCTTTCCTGGCCGCTGGAAGAAAAATCACAGAATTACAGAGTTTGGAGAAAGCCTCCTGATAGCATATCTAGGTTTGTGGAGTTCACCTCACTTTGGGAAGGTGTTTTCTCTTCCTCTGCACCAGAGGAAACATTGAAGGGCCTTCACCTGGCAAGAAATGCACAGGAAGCATATTTTAAGTTAATCCGAAATCTGATTAATATCTCCCAAAAGTAAATTAAAGCTCTTATCGCCCTTCTAACCTTTAATTGCATAACACAGGAGGTCTGGGTTTTATCAAACTATTGATTCTTTTTGTATTAAGATTTCTTTGGCTTTCAGCAATGTCGCACAAATTGTTCCTTTGTAAAGGCCTTAAGCATTAAAATAAAACTGCTGATTTTATTTCCAATGCACTCATCCCTTTTGTTCTCAAATTTTGTTGCACTCTTTTCTCTCTCAAATATGACAGAATGAATCTGAATGGATCTAAGTTATCAATAAAGAAAAGATTAAGTCAAGGAAAGCAAATATGCAAGCAAAAACTGCTGAGAAGCCAAGGAGCTTGAGGCTCTAGGTGATGTTAAAATACAACTTCTGGATTAAAGAAAAAAGCAAAGGACTCTCAGTGTTTGTAATACATTTAACAAGGAAAATAAACCTCAGGTACTTGTTAGAACATAGTTCCCTCTTGACTTCAGATGCAATAGATGGTTTCTTATTCCAAGAATCCACGAGAATGAGCCTTTCTGTAAAGACAGCAAGTATGTCATGATCATACATTTCTCGGGCTTACATCACCTGTTGCTTAGAGGGAAGCTCATTACTCCAGTGTGGTAGTCATAAGGGAAGGTAGTTTTCTTCTCAGTAAAAAGACTTCTGTTTCCTTATGGGGAGGGTGGCATATGTACATCATATTCAGCTGCTGTACTTCCCATGTGCTTTTGCAGACCAGACTGAATTGTAAGATGCACAGGGTGAGATGACTATGAATTTTTGTTGCACTGACAATGTCTGATTAGCAGATAGGATATACTTTTCCACCTTCGAAGAATGCTTTAGCCATCAAAACATGGAATTCAGCAGGCCACTTTCCATCTCCATAGAAACCATTCCATTTTATACAGAATAGTTTAATATTCAGTAGTTCAGAGAGTACAAAAGTGAACCTGAATAACTGCCTCGATTAGCTAATATTGATACTTCACTATTTTTAGGAAAAAACTGGGAACACCAGGCTCCTTCTAGCCTACCCTGTAAGTACCCTCAGCACTAGGTATTGGGAATACTTCTCCTTTCTCACTGATTTAGTGAATGCTTCTGAATAGGTCTGTCCAAAGTGAAGAGGACCAGCTGGAGAGATGGATGACACCCTTCTTTAGCAGACACTACAGCCTGGTGGCTTAGGGCATTCTCTCAAGAAAGGTGCAGAGGAAAAAAATTAATCTCCAGTCTTAGCTACTGAGTAAAAAGCAGATTTTTATGAGCAGGAATTCCTCATTCATCAGTACTTTCTATCTTGCCCAAACTGGTAAGAATCCCTGAATGTCTTACAGGATAGGGTATCTTCTACTTGGGAAAAAGGGAGCATCCAGCTTCAGAGTCCCAAAGTGTCTGGAGTAGGAAATAGTTCACGTGCTTCTGAACATGCCCAGAAATGGGGATTTACATGGGCAATCTTCCGCTTTGAGAAGCTGGCTGTCTGTGGACTGGAAGATGTTTTGTGTTATATCTGGGGTGCACAGAGATTTTTTCATACCTAGTTTGCCCCCAAGTAAGGCACTTAAACATTTGTGTATCTAGAAAGTAGGTGCTTCTTAAAACAGCGTTCAGTTTTCAAATTGTTAGATAGATCATTGTGTATATATATGTACTTAAATGCCCCCCCAATATATGTAGTCTGAATCCTTTCACATACACAGAAACACGCAAATATATGTATAATATTTAAGCATAGTATGTGTATATAATGACATAATATATAAATACTATATATGGAGAAAATGTTTAACACCATTCAAAAAAACCAGTGCTTTCCCTTTTTCTAGGTTTTTGCAAAATTTTGTTAGGATTTTTTGATAAACTAAAATTTAAAAGAAAACAGCAAAAAAAAAATCATGGAAGTTATGAGGTCTCTGATTTCTCATAAACTTTTGTTTCATGAAAATGTTTTCACAATCTTTTTGAAATCTATGTGTAATCTTCTGCATCATCTCTTGTGTAAACACAGCAGTTAGGAGTACTACTGATGCAAAGGGAAGGAAAAGAAGTCTCCTGTGCTTACCTTCAGATGCCTGCAAAATCTGCTGCAAAATTTTGTACACAAGGGTGTCAATGCCTTGACAGCATCCTTCCTCCTCAACAAGCCACTTACTTTTGTAGGTCTTCACAATAGGCTGATAGATCTGCTGGTATTTCAAAAGCAGTTTCAGAATTACTCCGAAGGAGATACTCATGATAATTGTGCCCAGTTGGGATCAGATTTTCAGAAGACATCAGAAAATCTCATCCTTGCTGGTATATTTGAACTAGGTCAGTCCTATTAACATTCTGGCCCTGGGTTATTTTGTCTATGAGTTAAAAGAAACATTGAAATAGTAGCAACATCTTTCTCTGTGCTGTGTTGATCACATGCAACAAATATTTCACAATAATAAGAGGAACTTTGTTGAAGTGAGCTGCATAAGTTGACTGCACAGCCTTAGGCCTGGTGGCTTTTCTTTTGTAAGGAATGATTTCTTTTCTGTGCTCATTTAATTATTTACTCCTACCAGGTATTGTACATGGGAACTGTAGTCTTTGCTTACCAGATACCTACCTACACTGTTTCTAGTGCATGTGTGAACAATTCCCAACTTTATGAGTTATCATTAGAGTTGAATTTTCGATCACCAGTAACCCTAGTGATACGACAACTGGTGCCTTGGTTAACAAGGTTGAGTGTAAAAGCTGGTTGGAGTATTATTAGTGTGCTGCACTCTGGACTGGTGCATCTTGACTGACAAGAAAAAAATTTCTGCACCTCTTCTACTTTACATTTTGTTTCCATATAGGAGGAAGTAAAGTTTGATTTGCAATAAATTGTCATTTTATGATAATACAAGGCAATAAAGCTCAGTTTAAATACTTGGGTTATTACTTTTGTATTTGACCTAGCTAGCTACGTGGCTTGGGGGTACAATATTGGATTAAATTCAGGTTCTATTGAAATCAATGGACAAACATCTACTGTCTTCAGAACAGCCTGGATGGAGCTCAGTCTTTCAGTTTCAAAAAAATCATGTATATTTTAGGCAATGGATAATTCAATTTTCGCGCCACAGACGGATATCACATTTTGATTTCTTTTTCCCTACCGTATTTAAATGTGTCTTCTTTGCTTTGAACCACACATGAAGATCTCCTACCTTTAAACCAAAAAAAAAAAAAAAAAAAAAAAAAAAAGCAACCAAATCTATCCCCAGCCCAGTTCAACTACAGTGAATTGGGGGTGGGGCAGGGGGTGGAAACAGGCAATTTTAAAACAAGGAATTAGACTTAATTATTTTTGCCCTTGAACATTTTTAACAGGTACCAGTGGCTTATAAAAAAGAAAATCTATGCCTCACATATAATCACAAACAAAAGTAAATAAGCAGGCTAAGGTGATCTGTTTCAATGCACAAAGATATTTTTAATGCATTGTAGTGAGAGGCATAAACTGTTTCATCCAGGTTAATCTTCCTCTCATTTATTGTGTGTTGTTGGCTAAAACTTCATGGATATTCAGGCTCCCCTAGATCATGGTAATCACAAATAAAGGAATGTTTTGCTCTTAAATAAGTTATATTTGCAGGTTAGCAACCACTCTGTTTTGCTTTCCCTCTTCTCATAAATCAATTATTGAGTTCTATTTAATTAAGAACAGATTAGAAACATTTTCATTGTTGTTTTTTGGATTTCCTTTGTACTGAAGTGCTACGGAGTTAAAACACCAAGCACAAAAGTGCACAGCCAACCATGACTAACTGCATAAAGCAAATAACAAGCTGTATGATCAAAAACAAAAGCCAGTGCCGTTCATGTGGAATAATAGAAATCATACCACCACAACACTTCATACACATCTCATCTACTGACGTACACACTTGCTCAGCTCATATCACGGCTCAGGAATGCAGTTACAGAGAGGGACCTTTGGGAGAGGTAAATACCCAGGGGGGAAGCTGCATTTCCCTGTGCCTCATCCTGAGAGCACCTTACCCCTTCAGCTGGAGGTTCATTAGCTGTGGGAAAGGCAGAGTAAGCTGTTACTCAGGACATGTTTCTCTCCTTCCAGCCCTTCTGGAGATGTCCTTGGGGAGCTATGCCAAATATACACACGGATAACTTGCCATGTTTGAGCTGGGAGGCTGGTGAAGGACAGTCACTATCCCTTCTCACTGGTCCCAGAATGATGTCCCCACAGAGCACACAAAAACCACCATGCAATGTTGTACTCAGGGCTCTAACATAGTCTCTGTCTTCACCATCATTAAAAACAACCTTCCACCCTCTGCTGACTTTTCTCAGGGGTCGCAAAGGTCACTTATTTGAACAAAGAAAATCTTACCTGCTCATGGGGCGCATCTGGGAGTGGGGAAATGCTGGGTGTTTCTGAGGGAGGATAAAGAAATTTTACCAAACCTTTTTTTTTTTACATAGTGTTTTGAAACCAACCAAGAAACAAAAAAGCAACCCTCTGCCTATTAACTGGAAAACAAATCCAGCTTAAATTTTTTGCTCAACACTCGCTGCAGGAAATAGGAAACTTTCTGCTGTTTCGTGGGGAATTGGAGCAGGCCAGAGAGACGAGAACAACAACAAGCAGCCACCCACCAATAAAATGCACATAGTAAAGTACTGTCAGAGAGATCAAGGGCTTTGCATACACTTCAGGAAGGATTCAATTTCATTGTCACTTCAGGCCAAGAAGGAGGAGATTCCATATTCCTGCAGTCATTCATGCCGACTACTCCCCTACTGATTTTTAAAATCTGTTCTGGCTCAGGCCTTTCCTCATGCTTCAGAAGGGAGAGGTGGCAGAGGGAAAAAGAGCCCCTGAGGTTCCTCACTACTCGTTATCCAAAGACCCTTTAAAAATGCTGCTGCTGAGTGCTAAATCTTTTAAATCCTGTGACTTCGATCAGGGGAAATTATATGATAGCATAATTCTCTTTTGAATTCAGCAGGGACTCTGGCATAATTCTCTCTTGAATTCAGCAGGGACTCTAGCTGAGGGGTAAGTTCAGCTCCACTGTAAACGGAAGGTGAATGCTGGGATGGCTGGGGACAGAAGTCGGCACTACCTTCTCCAGCTCTACGGCCCTGATGCTGCTGCGTTTTGCATTAGTTGGAAGCAGCACTTCTGTCCCTTTGGAAATCAGTGCTACATGTGTCAATGCGAGAACAGAAACTTCCAGAGTGTGTTGAGTTGTTGGTGGGCCAGTATGCTACTGGAGACGATAACTCAGATGTAAAATTAACTATGTGAATTCTTGTCCTTCGAGTGCTATCAGATATGCCCATTTGCTCAGTGATGAGTCTTTTCCTTCGCAAGTTTGGAGTTTGTTGAACCCTGGAAGGCATTGAGAAGATTTTCTGAGAGGATACCCAAAGGTCCTATTTTCTCTTTAGCATAATTCTCTCCAGTTATTGAGCGCTATAAGTCCAGAACTGATGGCAATTTGAGTTCTGAGTCCTTAAAGAGTTGAACACAGTGTTCACCACAGTGCCTTCAGTAGTTTGCTAGATAGGCAGACTGCCTATCCTAAACCTTGTTCCTTATTCCTGTCTTACTCCTAAGCACCAGTTTGCACCTTAGATCCACATCTGAAAGTGCTCTGAGATCCAGGATGAGAGGTATGGGATGCATGCTCAACAGGGAACTAAACTGTTCTCTGTGCTTTGCAAACAGAAGTTTGACAAAGTCTTTATCTGAAAGAAAGTATATTCTAAAAAATAAAAGTAAAAAAAAGTATTAACTGCTGTCATAAAAGTAAACTTAACTTTTTAGAATGAATAATAAAATTCAAACATATTGATACTCTTCCAGTGACCACCATTAGCTAATTATTAAACAAAACCAAATATAACATTTGCTCAGCTCCACATGCTCCTATTTACAAACTCTTCTCTAATTTTAGGAAGCAAAGTCAGAAAAAACATCAGGTTACTGAAGGAAAATAAAGTGGAGTTCAGATCATTGGAATTAAGCCCTCCCCAGCAGCTTCCACATGCTGCCAGCTCAGGAACTAAGCGGAACAGCTGTGAACCAACAAGACTGAAGATCAGAGACAAGTCCACTGGCTGCTGCAACACCTCTCATACAAAAATTATCTTCAGGCTTTTTGGAGTTTGCTAGTGATAATGCCAGACTACATTTGAAGTGCATTTCTGTATATGTGTGTGTAAATACTGCATGATTTTCTGAGAAACTTCTCCTGTGTGATATGCAGGTGGACAGACTGAAACCTCTTCATTGAGACAGGAACCTTGGAGTGCCTTAGTGACACCAAAACAACATCATGGAACTCAGGTGAGGTATCGTGCCGAGTTCCATACTGAGGCCTCCGTGATCCCATCCGTACCTGTAGGGAGAAGGAACTCTATCTTCAGATTATGCCAGGAAAAGCTCTGGTTTAGCCTCCATTGGAGCCTCTTAGGTGAGGCTTTTAACCTGTGGCTTGGGAGGTGCTTTAAAACTGCCATCTGTGTGCACTTTACCTCAGGCTGCACAGAGCTTTCTTACTTGTGATTACGACAACTAATTTGTCAACGCTGCATTTAGAAAATAGAAATCCTGCTACTGTATGACCCTCCTCCCCCATCTGCTCTGTGTTTCCATAGTTGTGAGAAAAAAAGAGTAAGCCCCCCAACTCAGGTAGTTGCTTTGTTTTTTGTCAGAGTTAGAATCAAGGATGCTTCTGACCAGCAAGAGGACCTGAGATGATAACAGTTTCATAGAGATGATCCTTTACTGTTGTCTTGACTGGAGGGGCTGAAGGAGCCACCTTGGGCCTGGATAGCTGGCTGCAGGCATTTGGCTGCAATTTGCTCTTTTAGAACGAGGCGAGCATCACTGTGCTGTTCTCCACATACACTGGAGCAAGCCTGGCACTCTGCAGAGGCCACCTGCAACAAAGCAACTGATCTAAAGTTTACTGGGCACATTTTTATGGCTGTGCCTACAGAATGGCATGAAGAATCAAGCTGTACCTTCAGCTTCTCAGCAAACCAGTACAAAGGGTTTCTCTGTAGTGACAGGACAGGGAACAACACATCATGATGGTTCTAATCCCAGGGAGACAACACTGCCAGTCTCCTTGTCATATTCTCCCCAGCAAGTTCAGCCTCTTGCCCTTAGGACAGAGTTGTCAAGGAATGGATTTGCCTCTCCCTTTTGTTCTCGTTCTCCATGGGAGGGGATAGTAATGCCATTCACATTCTGCATACTGGCAGGTACTGCTAAAGTACAGACTGGGCCTGTTTCTGAGTTCTCTGAGCTGGCCGCTGAGGTGAAGGAGCAGTAGAATTTCTGCTCTTGTTGCCAGTTAGGCAGGTAACATATCCCTGAGAAAGCTGGTGTGCAAAAGCTAATTATTTTTGTGTGCTGCTGCCTGAATAACTTCAGCCTGCCAGGTGCCAAATGCCTCTGGAAATCTCCCAGTTTTGTGGGAACGGAAAGGTGCAGCTTATTCCTGACTCTTTTTTGGAGTCAGACCCTAGAAAACTGCCAAATTTTAGCACAAAGGTTCCTAATCTGCTGGGAGAGGAGTGAATCATACCCATAAGAAACATGAAGTAGAAGAAAGGACACTAAAAAAATTTTAGTCACCACTGATTCTGTACGAGCATGATGTGTGCTACCCTGAAAGCCTGTCCCAATCAATGCCACCGTACTTTGCACTATTTCCTTACACTGCTCTTTCTCTGCTTTCCTGTGTGAGTCACTTCAGTTGCGATCCCTGATTTACATGCTTCCAAAATCTTGTGCAATGTTGTCGTGACTGTTATGCCGTCAGTTGAAGCTTTATATGTTTATTGCATCAGGTTTACATAAAATAAAATGTCTCTGTTTTGGATAAATAAATGACTTAAATGCCAGGATGACTGGTCTAACACAGTGAGTTTGTAGAAGGTGGTGCCATGGGGGAAGGTAGGTTGAACCCTGGCTTTCGCACGGTAGCCATTCATTAGTTTGTAATTGAACTTTTTTTCACTTCATTCTCTTAGTTGTCTACCTATAAATGATAAAGAAAGAGACGACACTGCCATTGTACACATGAACTGATGTGGTTTTACTGCATTTGGCCATACACTTAAAAGAAATATGCTGGTACAGAGCAGCCACAGGTCTTATCTCTGCTGCCACTCCTTTCACAAAAGAATGATCTTTACATCAACAGTTTTCCATCCTTGGGTTGATAATGTTGCAGTCCTACCTTTTGCTCTTGGTCCAAATGCAGAGATTAAAAACACTCAGTTGATGCAAATGGTGGGTTGGTACAACACACGGAATGGGGTGTAGATGTGCTTCACACAACAGAGAGCAGAATCGAAGGGGAAAATGTTGCTTGGAGGCAAGACGCCTCTTTAATTGATTATGGCAAGGAAAATCAAATACCGTATCTGCTTTTTCCCGGAGTATATCAAGACTGATCATAGCTAACATCTGTTCGTGTTAAGCAAATACTTGTCATGATTTAAACTTCTGTTTGCATACAACTCTGAGTAGTGCATCTTAAAGTCATACATATTCATATAGAATGAAGAATGCATAATGTCTGCATAAAAAGATAAGCTGTATGACTATATATGAAGACAACAACTACAATTCTCACAGCACTGTCATTGGTTAATTTTAAAATATTCAAGCATTATTTAAAAAACAGTAAGCCGAACTTAAAACTACACTACGAAAAAATTGTATAACTGAACCAATGCTGACTTGTTTTCCTCCATATTAATCAATTTTAAAGTTTCCCTTTTTTTTCTAATGCTTTTGTTAATTAGTTGTTATTTTAACCTCCAGTAACATGATCAGACTTCTTCTGCCTCTGGGCAATCGAGTTACGCTCTGATCTCGAGTCCTAAGGGAAATGTTCAATTTTATTTTTTTCCACAGTTGAATAAACAGTACCATGTATACTATCTCTTGTGTTAGAATAGTGTTGTCTTCACATAAGACTCAAATAATGGTATTAGTCATTCATTTCCTTGTACACATACACCCTATTGCGTGTTGACAGGTTTATAAGGATGCAGTGGCAGCCGTGGGTGCTGGGAAGCTCCTAGACGACAGCCTTTGAATCCTTGCAGTCCTGAGCAATGGTGCCTGAGTTAGTCTGTTTATTGTCTGCTTTCTCTCCCAGATGCTTGACTTGTCTGAAAGATTAATACATTAACAAGAGCGGTAAGGTCCAGGGTTGCACATCTTTAAGACATGTTTATTACCAGATGGCACATGAGATTCAAAGGTCACTGTGGAAGGTAACATTTTAAAGTGAAACAACAATATTTATGTTCAAATACTATGCTGATGAGATCATATGGAAAAATGTTTCTGATTAAATTAGTTTATAAATAGCCACAATATATCCATTGAAAATTCCAAATGCCACTTTTAGTCTTCTTTCTTTTATTCTATTACTTCCTAATTTATTTAGTAACACAAGACTACCTTCTTACGTAAACAGACTAGCAGCTGGAAAAAAAATCTGTACTGGACAGACAATCCTGCTTTCTTAAATAATTGAAAATCCTGTGTGAAACCTGGTTATATTGTCTACTACTTAAAGCTAATATTCCATATAAGAGTTTTTTCAGACCTGGAAGATATTTCAACTTTTAAATTCTCTAGGGTAAAATTCCTCTTGCAGACATAAAGACTTATTGGCAGATAGCTATCCTAATTTACAGGCAGTATCACGTGCTACAACATACTTGACAAAAATCGTGTTATGCTACTTATACAGAATCCATACAATAAAAAGAAAATCCTTTTCTTTAGGATTTCCATAGGAGGACTGACTGTCTTATAGCTCATTAGTAAACATTATCAGTAATGCTAAACCTGAAATCTTGTTTATCCTCTCAAATTGTCACAAACTACATAAATTCCAGAGGAAATAGTTTTGCACAGGTTTAAAAGGGCAACTAAGCTCTTAATTAACTTTTCTTATCTATCACACCACACAGGCATTAAAATGCAGAGGATTTAAATGGTACTTACATTTCATGTGATCCGTTTTCAACTTTCATAGCCCCTTCCACTGGATCCAGTCCTTGTTCTGAAAACTGTTTCAAGGCACTTAATGCTGCCTAAAGAAAAAATTAGTTGTCAAAACTCCCACTGACACAACTGTATTAACACCAAGTGAAGGAAGGTTGTATTTTGAGATTCTAGATTTAAATAATTTTCTGTATATTGAAGCAATTTAGCCTACAGAGCTAACAAGAGTGGGTACATAACAGCTCCGTGATAGACAGCTGTGCTTGTGCATGGATTTGAGGACGTCATCTTCTCCCTGGGTATATGAGTGACTTCCAGTTGTGTTAATGAAAGCTTCAGCACCTACATGAAGAACATGATATATTTGTAGGATTCTTGCCTTTCTGGCCTGTGACGTCTCACTAGCTTCCCAGAGAAGAAAACTTCACTAGTTTTCCCAGAGCCTACGCTTTCCAGAGCTCCTATGGACAAACTCCTGTCTTATAGATGATTGCGTAAGATATGTGCAATGGGAAGAGGGTCATAGGATACTATTGACACTCAAGGCTGGATATCAAACAATACAGCAGACTGATGTCTTATATAAAGGTAGTGAAGTGTGCTAAACAGGGTGAGGCAATACAGGATGATTATGAAGCATCAGCAATAGAAGAATGATCAATTTTCAGCTGATATTTTTCTTCACAAGTGCATTCTTTATTGCCCAGCTTCTCTCTCATCTTCATGAGTCCTGCTTTAGGACTCAAAATTGTTCTTCTCTCCCCCCTAACTGCTTTGGTAAAAGACAAGTGATTTTTTTGTAATTCATTTAGCAAAAGGTGATTATGAAACTCTCAGGCACTACGTGGCTGACTTTGAAAACACACCCAGCCCAGTAAAACAGTTGAGGTCAGTTCTGTCTGGAAGATGAAATGTAAGGCAGAACTCAAAACTGGATTTTTCTCTTTATTCACTCCCACCTAAGATACATTCAGAACTAATCACAGGGGGAATGAAAGGTAACTTTTCACAGACGCTGTTACCTAAGGTAACACCTCAAACACTGAATTAACTGCAGGCCCTATGGAACTGTTCTTCACAGTGAGGCAACAACTGCTGTTTAAAAGATTGGAAGTTGCTCTCTTCTTAATTGTCAGGACAGAAAGAATCCATGTCTCTATCTCCATTTTCCATTCCTCTCAGAGAGCAAGGACTCTGTCCGGAACAGGAGTTGTCATTGTAATGAAGTACTGGATTTGCTTTCATACTAAATCTTTGCCTGGACTCTCTCAACAGCTCCTTCCCTTGAAAGGTATGTTTATACAATTTAAATATTATTAGACGATGTATATTTTGGTGAGATGAATAACAGCACAAAAATTGCCAGGCTGCCCTAAAGTAAGAGGCATGTATCCCAGATATGTCTATAGTAATAACTAGCTGCTAAAGCTTCAGAAGGCTGTACAAGGTACTTCACCCATAAAGCTGGAATCTTTCTAGTCTGTGAAGTTTTACGGGTTTTGCTCTAGCAAACAAATAAAAAGCTAAACATTTTATGATGTGTCTTGGTAAACCTCAGATTATCACTGTTATTTACTCATACACTCTACCTTTACCATGTGTTCTGGGGTCCCTATATCTGACAGCTAATCTGTTCCTCCTTCCCATTCATTGACATATTTTCCCCCTTCATCTTAAAATCTCTGCTGCCTGCATCTTTCTTTTTATCTTTTTTCCATGCTACGACTAAAGGCTGAGCCTCAATAACAATTTCTCCCATTACTGGATCTTTCACCTTTATCACCCATTGAGTTCTCAAGTGAATGAATTCTCCCTTTCCTCATATCTTCTGGTTTTCCTGACATATTGATATATTTGCATTTTTTATAAGACAGCTCTTTCTCTATGACTTCATAGCATCCCTTGTAGTTTTAGATGTAGATTCTCAAGTCCTATAAGCTCTAATCATGATCTGCCTTTCCATCCTCCATCTTGACTGCACAGCAAAATCACCGTTTCTGAATCAACCCAAACAATTTTGCCCAGTGGAAACATCTACTCTCCTCTCAACTTCTTTGTTCCAGTAACCTGACACATTTATTCATCCCAGTTTCTCTCTTCTCCTTCTCTCCCTGGGGTCCTTTTCATCTCAGAGCAAGCACTACTCACCACGTGAGGAAGGGGAGTGCCTGTGATTCCTTGCACAGGACTGCTTCTCTATTGTACTTTAGTCAGTCATGGGTTAGCAACTATGAGAACCAAACAATTCAATTGGTAGAGAAGGGCACACATGAATGTCCTGTCTTCTCATGTCCATTTTTCCTGATGCACATTAGCAAAACAATCAGGATCTCCTTTCTTCTTATGTATGATATTCCAAAAAACATTACCAGGTAGCATTGCAAGGAGAGATGCATGCTGAGACATCTGCTTTTCCTACACGGTTGTCCTCGTTTCGGCTGGGATAGAGTTAATTTTCTTCTTAGTAGCTGATACAGTGCTGTGTTTTGGATGTAGTATGAGAATAATGTTGATAACACACTGATGTTTTAGTGGTTGCTGAGACTAACTCAAGGACTTTTCAGTTTCCCATGCTCTGCCAGTGAGGAGGTGCACAAGAAGCCGGGGGAGAGCATAGCCAGGACAGCTGACCTGAACTAGCCAAAGGGATATTCCATGCCACAGAACATCATACTCAGTATACAAACAGGGGAGAGTTGGCCAGGGGTGTCCGATCACTGCTGGGGAACTGGCTGGGCATCGATCAGCTGGTGGTGAGCAATTATATTGTGCATCATTTGATTGCTTTTTCCCTTGGGTTTTATTCCTCTCTCTCCCTCTCCTCTTCATTACAATTATTATTTATATTGTCATTATTATTATTAATATTTTTACTCTTTTTCAATTATTAACCTGTTCTTATCTCAACTGATGAGTTTTAACTTTTTCTGATTCTCCCACCAGGGTGTGATGGGGACCGATCTAGCAGCTGCGTGCTACTTTGTTGCTGGCTCAGGTTAAACCATGACAACAGTTTCACTGCTACCTCATCTGTTTCTGAACCCACCTTGTTTACTTTTTTATATCCATTCTTAGCTTCTGGGTCTGATGTGGAATTGTAAACTTGTTGTGGAAGAACTATTTGTTCAGGTTATTTGTTTGTACAGTGCCTTGGATGAAAAGGCCATGTTCATAGTTGGTAAGAAGTAGAGCCAAGTAATGTTTCATTCAAGATTAGGTGACAGGTTTATCATATGTTATGTAGAACAGTCTGATCTTGATCAGTGGTACTGAAATCCCCAAATCATGAAGATATTAATTAGATGAACCTGAATTTCCTAATTACTGTGTAGAACTGCTTTGTATATGAGTACATCTGTTACTGCTGTTTTATTCATAGAACTGGCTATTGCAAGGCATACCACAAACATTGCAGAGCAGCTTTCAGGGTTGCTCTCCAGAAAAACTGCTTTGGAACTTCCAGGAGGCCACTATCTCAATAGAAACAGATCACAAGGTCATCTCTTCTAACAGCAAGGGAATAAGTACTACAATATAAAATATTGAACCCTTTGTCTGTAAGAATTGGTCATTACTATATGGGTGTCAAGGAAGTAAATACGGAACAATTAGAGGATACATAAAATGAAAGTACAATTCAAGATGTTTAATAATAAGCATGTTTAATACAAATACAACACCCAGATCCTACCGCTTGTAATGCAGTACAGTCTCATTTCTCCATTTCGACCTTCTTCAAGCCATGCACTTCCTAAACTGAAATGTGGTATAAAATATTCAAGATCTCAGATCTATTGTATTTCTGAAACAAAATATCAGAGCGGGGAAGCAGCAGGAAAGCAGTCCTGTACCTGTATCCTTGATCTTCCAAGTAGAGGTGTCAGAGTGTTTGTGTGAGCTCTGTTGAAGAGCCAGTTCTTTGCACCATCCCTCATTGCTAGGCCTCTCACCTTTGCTGCTCTGGAAGCTGACAATCTCTTCAAAAGCTTATGCTTCTCAGTACTGAGTTGCCACTCTCTACATCTGCCTCAGTCCCACGTCTTTCCCAAGCCACTCCAGTGCCCCTGGTCTTCCCCTCCCTACTATCCACCCCAGAATCTGACTTCTTTTACAGCAGAGGCAATCACTTCTACTTCTTCACAAATCTCACCCTACCCAGGGCCCTACATTTTCCCCCCCCCGCTCCTAAATTTTCTCTCACCCAGGACTCCCGGCTACTCCCAGAGCTAAATTTTCCTTCCCCAAGTCCTCCCCATCTCTTACATCTCACAGTCCCTCTTTATCTTCCAGTTTCCTAATGTGTTCCAGGTTTATATGAGATCTGATTTTTTTTTTTTTCATGGAACCATGTCTTTCTCTCCATAAGACACTTGTGGGGTAAGCCTAACTACTTAATATCCCAACTTTTGAATTTGGGGAAAGTTTCTTTCCATTTAAAATGCCCATCCATGGGATATGACTGAATGGCAGTAGCTGAACAGTTGAGTGAGCTTTGCAGTGTCTTAAAACCTCCCCCTTTTCTTTCTCCCATAGCCTGCTTACATTTGGAAGGATCAGCAAAGTTGAGAGAAGCTGGTAAGTAAACAATTCTTTGGACCTTAGAAGATGTCCTTAATGTTTCTCCTCTCCCTGTCATGCCCCTTAGATAGACATGAAGATGCTGGATTCAGGAAGGAAGCTGGTAGCTGAGAGGCTGTGACCTGAATAGTCAGGAGAGTGACAGAGAGCCCAAGTAATCCAAAGCGAAGAAGAGTTACAAGCAGACACTGGGCTAATTTAATCCATGATTCAGTTCTATTAGTCCCAACAGATTTACACCACTTGGCTTAAATATAATTTGTGAATGGCAGATAACTTAGGTTAAATGAAAAGGAAAGAAAAGAATGGAACATTTGACAGTGAATCTGGTGAACAATTTCCTCTTTTAAAGGCTCAACACTTCCTTCCATTGATATTTTTCTTACAATAGAGCATCTGCACAGATATAGAGAAATTTTTCTCTCCCCCAGAAGGTTTTACAACTGTTTTGTGAGTGAAGCCCCATAGGTTACAGAACAGATGTCCTTACACATTTCTTGTATCACTTGTTTTCTGTGTAGCTACAACAGTGCCAAAAATATGATGCCAACAGGATGCACCGCATTGCTAGCTGTTTGTCTTGGCTGCCATTTCCATTATTAGTTTGTGTGTGTATCAGGATAGGGATGGATGTTTCCAGTAATTTTTTAGCTTTCCTCAAGTCAATTGGCAATTAGTAAATAGCATTGAAACTCGTGAATATTCTTCCTGTTTCTCACTCTGGGGATTAAGTGTCTTATAATGACAATCTAGTAACATTAGATCATTCTTTTAGCAAGAACAGCAGACAGGCTCTACAGTAGCCCATGTACATTTAAGAACACATCCTCACGATAAAATTTTCACGTTTGTTTTAGCACAGTATGTGGTTTGTGTTTTTCCTCTTAAATCGATATTACATTTCAGATTATTCCATGAAGCTGAAAAATCTAGAAGGTTGTTGTTCTCTGAGGCCTTTCCAGTTGACTTTACCAAGGAGGTCTGAGACAATCCTAATAAACACGGTGCTTGATACTGATAGTTTACTGGTGGTATGTCTCCTAACATCAGTTTTCTAAGTACATAAAAAAATCATATTCAGCTTGGTCTTAATCAGTGTTTTCTGAAGACATAAAATTATGGGCAGAAATACACTGTAAAACTGAACTAAGTCAGGGTCTAGAGAAGGTCATGAAGGACAAGATTTCACTGGCTTTAGTAGCTGGGTCTTAGTTCAAGGTTGAGTTTGCACATTCAAATGACTCGTTGTGGTCATAGTGTCTGTAGCCACGTGCCATGTAGATGAAGAAGTTTCAGGCTGCGCCCAAGTTTAGGCTTGAGAAAATGCTTGCATGCCAGGTCAAAATGATAGACAGGTCTAACTCTAGTCCTCAATTTCACTTGCAAGTCAGAAGCCTAGACAACAGCAGAGTTAATGCATGAATTAAAACCGGTAGCAAGTGTATTTACCACCAGTGTTAATTTGTTTTTTAAGCCAAGAGAAAAAATGCCCCCCAAATCAGGGAGGTTGTTCCCCTCTCCCTGACAACTGAGGCTTCAAAGGACAATATCATCTGTGCAATATCACTGTGGCAAAGCTGTCTGCATCAGTAATGAGATGCACTTCATGACTTTTTAATATGTGGATTTAAATTTCACATTTAAAGGCTATTGAAAAAAACCCAACAATATCACAGCTGTAGAGGTGAGTTTGAGGACTTAGTGTCCCAAAGCTGAGCAACTATTTAAATTTGTATGTATTCAAAATTATTGTTCTTGGTGATTCTTTCTGCTTTCTCTTGATGAAGACATTTTTGACCAAGCTTCCACCTGGCTTTAGCTTGTCCACACCCAAAATTGCATGCATAAAGAAATGCACAAAGGGAAGATATATTTGCTTGTATAGACTTACATACATACACACAAAGTAGCTAAAATTTCACTTCTTAACATATCCATATAATTCTTTTGGATTTACCAGGTTGGCTATGTACAAGCTAAGCAAAAAACAGGTGATAGTATTGCAAACAAAACCCTTTTCCTCACAGCTTCTGTTGTAAATAAATTTACTCTATTGCAAGCAATAACTTCTGCTAGGAGTTTTCACCACTTTCCTCACAACGTGCCGTTCTCCCCAGCTGATTAGATTTCATGTGAACCAATGTTAACATCTGTTTAAAAATTAAACTCAGAAAGGCTTTTCACACTGCACAATGTAAACCTTAATTAAATGACTTTAAGCACTTTCCTCACACAGTTTATGTTATGCATGAAAAACACAGGGTTATAATCTGATTAACTCATGTAGTTTACATGGAAATAGCATTTTCCAAACTGATTAATCTCTGCACAAAGGCAGTCACCTGATAGGCACTACAATTAAGGGTACTGACTGCACCTGTCAAGAGAAGGAGCTTGGAGGATAGAAGGAGTGTGCTATCTTCAAACAAAGAATGATGTTTTACAGATGTAGCTTAGAACAAGTCCCTTGTAGCAGTTAATGCTACCCCCAGGCAAGACATGCAGCCCGAATTTAAATGACACACAATCCCCGTACAGCCTGACCTTGCCAGCTTTCTGGGGTAATCCTAAAGTGAGGATTAACTGTTCTTGAGCAATTTTTCCAACATATTAAGCCACGCTTTTATCAGTAACAGCATGCATGTCAGCTTCTTCCATCTAGTTTTATCAGACACGTGTACTCATTCCTCCATGCCTCTCGATATTCCAAGAAGTACATGGAGTGAAAGACCCTATTCAACATGGAATTTTATTTCCATGGCATTTCATCTTTAACAATCCACTTAAGTAAAGGGACTGCTTGAGTTAACAGTAGAGTCACTTAGGTATGGCTTATTTTTGCACGTGAACCACCACACTAGATATCTGACCACTATTATTGGGACTATGCAATAATTCCAGGAGCAGTGAATGGCAAAGCATCCTCTCACAGACCAAGAAGGGGCTGCATGGTCATCTGAGGTGAGACAGTTGTATTGCTATAATGGTGATACAAGATTTTCTAGTCACAAAGAGAGAAAACCATGCTGAAAAGATCTTAATTTTTAAAATATCTTAAAGGTATGCTTTTGTATGAAGAATATTTCCTAAATAATACTGAAAGTCAAACTTCAAAAAATTAACACAAAAAAATGCAAGAGATTAATCCAGCACGGAGAGGCTAGTCTGGTTGCTAAGGTGAGGTTGCATTCTTACTTGTGGATGGGAATAAGAGGAAAGGATTGCTAAAAGATCTGTACAGGACTCAGACTCTGTGGGACTATTCTTAAGTCTGTATCTTCTCAGACCCCTCCCTCTTCACATATTTTCAACAATGAAGAGCAATATTATCAAGTGTTACTAAAATGCTAACTTTTGCCTCCATGGCAGTCTGTGCTGGAAACCAGTAAGCTAGCACTTCTTCATGAACATCTTGAAAGAGCTTTCAGGTTCAATGCCCTATCTACTGAGGTGTGTCTACATGCTGCAATGGTGAAGTGTGAGAGTTCAGCTCCAGTATCAGCAGTGAAAATAAATCCTAATCAAGCCTCTTTCATCAGATAATTTAAGTACCTTTTCAGTGTACATTCTTAAGTTGTCTAGAAAATTGGGAAGTCTAGAAATTGGGAAGTCCATTTGAAGTAAATTTATTTCTAGATTGAAAACTTCATTTTTTCCCCCTCAATTGTTGCAATGGAAAGAACAAAGAAAGAATCATGTGTCATCACAGCTTAGCTATGAACATGAAGAAACATATTTTAAAATTAAATTTCCAAGCTTTCACACTACATATATACAACAGAATTTCTCCAGACAGCAATTAATCTTAAATTAATCTTGCTTCTAATTTTGTATCCTCAGACAAAAGCTACTTAAACACTAACTTTCAGAAGGAGGTAGACATCTAACTCATTAGACTTCCAAATGAGAGCACTTAGATGGCCAATTATTGTGTGGGTAGGTAGAGGTTTAAATCATGCAATTGAGACAACACTAGCATGGCTAAGAAGCTGCAGACAAAAATCACAGAAGATTTTAAGAAACATGGCTTTCAACCCAAAACTGAGAACAGCAGCAAAATCCTGCACCAGCACGGAAGAAAGGCCGTGAATCACTGTCTCTTTCATCACTTAATGGCTGGAAAATATCCTTGTCAGCTGTGTTCTCAGAACAATTTGGTTTATTTAATTATTTATTTATAGGCATTTCTCCACATCACAGCCATAGATTTGCAAGTCCACTGTCATTAACCCTATATGTATTGCAGGAGATTTTGATCTTGATTTTAAATAAGTGGATTGAGGTTCTTGGCTGACTTCTAAAAACGGCTCCAACAGGCAATCATCTTCATTTGCCTGTCCTCCACAGTTCCATCCTGTTTTTAACATCACTACCACAGCCTTCACTGCATAGCTATCGGTACATAAATGAGGCAAAGACCATGTCATTTCCTATCAGACAAAGGGCCCTACACATTAGTAGTGTAGATATAGCCAGAACTCTCTTAATAAAATGAATGAGCCCTAAACCGAGCTGTATTTAAAAAAAGATAAAAGCATTTATTCTGTTATTTAAGTGGGTTTCTTAGGCAACTGCTTAGGCAGAGTAGTCAAAAACCTGGATATTAATTTTTTTTTTATGAATTCTTAAAGATCCACACCAAAATTAGTACACAATAAAATTCAAACTATCAGATATTACTCAATGCTTACTTCAGTGTGGTTACTCTTCCACTTAGTAAATTAAACTCATAAAACACACTCACTAGTGCTTAAATACCTTTCACCTCTCATTGCAAATATCCTCTTCTTCATGAGACAAAACGACACTAAGGATCAGAGGTAGTTTTATTATCCCTGGTTTTAAGGGGAAGAAAACTGAAGTGAAAAGAGAGTGCATGAGCACATAAAGGGCTGGCCCAAGGTCAGGCAATAAAAGTAAGAATCAGTTTTACTAGTTTACATACATTTTATCATAGCCCAAGACAGACAGAGAGAGATTCTGAAAAAAGGTGGTTAATGACAGAAAATAAGAGTCTACACTACAGCCACAATTTTAGTTCAAATGCCTCCTTCCTGTCGCTGTCATCCAACATTCTATGATCTTCCCATTAATGCTAAACACTTTCCATGACATACTGGGGTTTAGGAGAAGAGGACAGGTGAGAGCCTCTAACAAACTCGTTCTGCTGAAATATTCTGAAGAGTACTTTTTTCCCCTCCAGGTTTTACAAAAATACATATTTTTTCCTTTAAAGCTCAACATGTTTCTATTTCTAAAGACCGTACACTTTGCTTTAGACATGGAGGTAATTTCCTAAATATTAGGTTGCTCAGTTTTAGCAATTTTAAAGTGAAAGAATGTTTGATGTCTCATAGTAAGACCACTACTTTAGATTGTAAGTGCATGTCAGTCTAAACATGACTAGAAACATTGGTTTAAAGACAAAACCAATAGATTACACTTAATGCAAAGGACTGTCCATTGGCTTCTTCAAGCAGCACATTATAGCTGGAACAACGGGGGAGTTTAGGGCTATAGATTCTTGCATTACACCGTCTGTAATGAAGCCCATGTACTAAATTGCATCGTATCTCTGCTTTTGTGTCATTCTACCCCTGTGGCCTGCGCATTGGCATTTGCAGGAGGACACTTCCACCCTCAGAGCCCAAACGACAATCCCCCTCTTCATTTTCCAGGTCTCATTTTACCAGTGTGCATGTACATCCAACAAAGTACCAAATCTAGGTTGACATCTAAAAGCATTATATTTAGCATATATGGCATGTAATTAGAAATTTGAGTGTTTCCAAAAGGCAGAAGTTTTTGATTCTGATCTCAGAGTATTTTTTACACTGCATTAACTGGTATTTTTTCTCCTAATTGAAGTTGATTTAAGTGAGATCAGAGTCAAGCCCGAGAGCTACAGGCCGAACTTCTCATCTGAAGTAGTTTGTAATGTAATTTTGTCCTTGCTAACTGTTGATGGCTTGTCCTCATCCCATTTTAACCTACAACCATCAGCTCCTTTAATGGAAGTGTCTATAAAGATCTTCTCTAAAATATGCCTTTCCAGCACACTTAATGTCTTTTAATGTCTTTCCAATTAAATCCAGATGTGAAAAGCTTAAGGAACAGTTCTCAGGACTGAAAAAGATGACATAAATCTTGCAGCTGACAGAGATCCCACTGAGCTCGGTTGGGGAAACTCACAGAGGACTTCTTGTGGGCCAGAAAAGCTGCTGGGTATAAAGACAGATGTGTATACTCCTATTAAAAAAATTTAAATAAAAACTGACTCCTACAATGAGGTATCCACAATTATCAGGGACATTACTAACTCAATCCCTCCATGTGCTGAGCAAATCCTGTGCAGTACAGATTTCCCTCATCTTTTCAGGAAGTTTATCAGGGTTGAAGGGGGTCACATCTGTTTGAGAAAGAGCCCTTCACATTTCAGGATTGCAGCTCTTAAACCAATGTAGGGGCTGATTCTGGAAAACACTGTCTGTCTTGGTCTCGTACTACTATCAACAGGGAGGTAATGTGCTCGGCAAAGTGAAACTCTGAATTTCTGCGCTCTCTCCTTTACCTCCTCCATAATCAGGTTGGCAGATTAAATTGTCATTTCATTACAGAAGAGTCCCCATATGTGCTATTAATTATAAATTCTTACCAATCTGATGGGAAACTGGGCATTCCTAGTAGCTGACTACCACTGCTGGGCAAGTGCTGTTTGTGCAGCTGTCAGTTTAGGGGTTGTTTTGCTGTAATCATTTGTACACTCAGGATATTTTTATTTTAACAACAGTAGAATATCTTATTTTGCCCCTCTGGAACTGTAAAAGTGGGCTCAGATCAAGCCACATCTTTTAGAGGGACAGGAAATACCCCTCACCCCACCCCCAGCTTGTATTTAAAAAGTCTCTAGAAAACTGCCCAATGCTAAAAGCTTTAATACTTTCCTACCCTTCTGCCTACTAACTTACTTATTTTTTAAACTGGAAATTACTCAGGCAGATCAATGATTTTTAAAGACCTACATTCTCACCAGACACCAGAAAGAAAAAAAGGAAAAATGTTCCAGGACAGAAGAAAACCCCATTTCTAACTGAAAATTAAGTTTGAGTCCATGTTCATTAGTGACAGGAACTTCAGTAGGGGCATTTTGGATAGTTAATTTCATTGCATTTCTTCTAATGCCCATAGAAAGGTTTTAGCACGGTTCAGTGTCATGGGCAGGTGTATGGAAACATGAAACGAGACACCTGAATCAAAGGACAATCTTACGTACTCAAGTACAACAAGAAGTGATCAAATAGGGATCTGGACAATAGCACAAACCTAACACTGAAAGCTGTAGGCCCCTAAACAAACACACAAGAGTTCTTGATAAAATTCCTCTGGTTCTCAGCTTGCTTTATTTTCCACAATGGCCAGCACTTTTCAGAGTATTACTCCTGCATGGCTGAAGGCTGGATCTGACTCCCACCAAAATCAGTGCTTCATCACCATCACTCAGGAGACACGAGCAATGCCCTTCCCTTGGAATGAGCCGCTGCCTCCATGAGGATTCCACTCTTGGCTAGCTCAGGGAACGAGCTCAAATCTCCTGTGCTTTGCTGCCAGGGACCACCAGGCCAGCTCTGATTTATAGCTTTTTCTTTGCAGTTTTATGATACAAGAATGTTCACTTGTAATTACAACAGCATTTTGTTGGCTCCCTGCCTTCACTTGGGTATGCACAACACCATATCCTTCATTCCAGCCTTTTTATGTCAAGAACCAAAATTTGAGAAGTACATCATAAGTACTATGAAGATGCTGCAGATCTTGCTGCTCCTCAAAGAGGGGACTTGTACGTATTTGCTGGGGAGGACACATGACCAGCTGGGTAGGACACTGAACTAAAAGTCAGGAGGAGAGCTGGCCAACATGCTTTCTCAGAAAAACACTAGACCAGGAAACAAACCTTTTTATGAGAATATGCCAGTTTTGAGAAAAGCTTTCCTAGGTCCAGGATAGACTCCTCAGTAACAGTATCACAGACAAGTGCCACACAGAACCACTGGACTAATGACTATGCTTGGTGTAGCACATACATATACTTGTTGGTTCTTCTGTGTGAAAAAAATCCAAGATGTCTCTAGTTCATTTCAAAGTAAATGAAAACACTTGAACTCTTGACGTGTTTTGTGGAATAGAAAATCTGTTTCATTCAAAAGACAGTGACTCTGTCACTAATCTGCTGTGTGACCTTGGAGATCCACTGCAGCACAGTATTTGTCAGACATATACTTAGCTCCTGACTTTGGAATCATCAAGCATTTCCATAATTTCCATCACTTGCACTGTAAATTTGATTTTGTAATTTTCAGTAGAGGCATAGACTTCTTCAGAGGAAATTTCAGGTATTTTAAATACAGTTTAATAGTTAACTGTCAAACAAATTCCATGTCTTTTAAACAAAGAATACCCCTGCGCTGGATTAATTTGTAGAGCCATATATGTCCCATTTAAAGAAGAAACACTAAGCTTTTATTTTTCTACTAAATGAGAAAAGTTTAAAGCCAATAAACTGCATCTAGGATTTTAGCTGGGAGATGAAATAAAGGGCACATTTGTTCCTGGTCACTGAATTGTTAACCTGAGTCTGTTGCTCCTGCTGTTAAGCTCCTATACATTCCTTACCAGCCTGTAGTGTCCAGCAATCCCAGCTCTCAGTGTTTGGCATTAGAGGTGAACTGCAAAATAAAACCACTTTTTAGGGAGAGCTAGTGTATGGAGAGTGCCATGTATTCTGACAGAATGCAGCAGCTGAAAAGGTTAATTTTTAGAAAGTGGGCTTCTTCCACAGATTTTTAAAAAGTTTAGATTAGATGTGTAAATTCCAATTTACCATTTGGATCTGAGGATTCTGACAATATCTGGAAAACCTGCAAGATGCTGCTGAATCCGGTGGATAAAATGCAAGCTGTACTTTGTCTGGCTCCTTGGTAAGGGAGTGGAGAGGTTGACCCTTATGCTTGGACTCAGCTTTCTGTCTCAGGTATGAGAATACCTTTCAAGTGCCCCAGAAACTGCCTTTATTATACAGCAAGGAGGAAAGAAAAAAACTTGGTTTTCTAGCAACAAAACAAAGCTATACTATTTTTGTCCCCCCCCATCCCTTCTCAAGCTTATATTCATGTTTTAAATAATATTTTTTAAAAGTAGAATATTTTAACCTGCTTTTTTGCAATACAGGAGCAGTATCATGATTTCATTGCTTCTCCTTTTACCTCAAAATCCTGTGAGGGTATTCAGATATTTCCTAAAGGTGAAATAAAAAACTAATCTGCCTTCAGTGACTCATCACTCCAGTGATGAAGTTAAATGACAGCATTGCCAAAAACTCCTGTAATAAATATTTTTCCCCTGCCTAGTCCAGTGTTGCTATTTTACACACAAATTCAACCATTTCTTTATCCTGTGCATCTTGAGGTAAAGGTTTACTCTTCACTTACGATCAGCACCAGCTACTTTCCTATTCATTTTGTGAAGTGGCAGATGTACTTTTTATTGGATTATTTTATATTTTCAACTGCTTGCAGCTCTCCTTTTTAATGGAATGGCCAAATCTACCCTCAGATTCAGTTTCTACTGTTGTTTATATGTTGATTTCAGTAGGAACTGGCTGTGTGCACCTGGATTTGCTCTACAGTCATTAACTCCTACTTCTGGCTGCTACTGCAACACAGGTGGAAAGATAAAAAGAGTACTGAACGATGTGGGATGGATCAGGCACTTTCAGATACCACCATGAAGGCCGTCCGACATTGCTCCCCTATGAAGAATGGCATTCATCGGGTACTATTTAGTTCAAAAATTGCTTCAAGTGAGGCATATGCAAGCAGGCACCAGATTTCCTCAAGAATGACTTCTTAAATTCAGGAACCTCTCCAGCTGGCAGCTCAGCAATGCAGATTAGGCACTCCTTGACTCTGATTAACTGAGCTGTGCAACCATGGACCTGCTTTTCCTCAATTTACCATTACAATCAAAAATATATGTCCAACAACTTTACTGAACAGTTGGCTTTTAGTCTGGAAAATCTGCTAATGGTTATTTTATCATTTCATCCTAGCATCTATTATTAAAATCTATTAACCACAGCTGTCAAAAAGAGCTTATTCAAAATCTTGCTAGTTGCAAAATAACCTGTCAGGGTTAGCTTCAATGAAGAATCCAGGTGCTTACAAATTAGGCACTATAAGAACAAAGTTTTAAATAGCACATCCCTGGAATAAAACCAAAGACCTGAAGCTAAGTGCTCAGTTTCTTTATTCCATGTTAAGAGGAATGCCAGGTTTCTCTGAAGAATGACCTGAGGAAGCTACAGGCTGATTACAGAGCTACCTGCAGGCAATGAGGTGCTCCAAGCCCAGAGGTGAACTCTTGCTCCTCTCTGGAGTTCAGCCATGATGCCAGGACCACACACAGAGGACGTGGCAGTTTGGTCAGCTAGTGTCTACAGATGCACAATCCTCTCCTCAAGGCAGCTGTCTCTTCCAGCTCTTCAACAGGCCTGAGCAGAGCTCACTATTTGCGCTGAGATGACCACCAAAGAAGCGTGTGGAGGTGAGACTCCCCTTTTTGTCAACAGTAGGGATGTGAGCACACTTGTCCAGAATACAAGACATACAGATTTTCAATTTCTTAGCTTTAGGTAAACAAACCACATATCCCACCTCCTAGGTGACAATCTAACCTCCAGGATCAGTTACAAGGAAGATTGCTGTTGCACAAAAAGTAACTCAGCATTCATGGGTCAAAGAAAAGATACTGCAAGGAAGAACATGACTCCATAGGTTAATGATCACAGCAGTTACTGAAGTAACCTGAGGATCACCCCACACTTCCTAGATAATTTCTGATCTTTTTCTAATTGATATTTCTGAACACTAAGTTCAGAAGTGATGAAAGCAGGAACTGCAATCCAGTACTTCTGCTTTTCAGGGGCTTCCTTAACAGGTAGGATGCAATAATATTCCTTCTCATGCTTTCTTCATGCAATCCTGAGTGTTTTAGATTTTATTATACAGAGACTCTGGTTATCTGGGGAGGTAGATAAATAGCTGTACTTGCATTTAGACAGTCTCCTGTGGCATGTCATTATTAATACCTTAAGGCTGCGAAAGGAACAGAGTTTGAGTTTGCGTTTCCTGAGTAAGTCTATGTTACTGTGTAAAGCATAGAAACCGCTAGCGACTGCTCCAACCACAGCTAAGAAAAGTCATCAGGATGCTGTTTTATATAATATTTTTCTACATGAGGCATATTAATTATTATACAGCTCTATCTTAATAAAAGATTTTATTAAGATAAATAATAATAATAATCCTTCACTACTCAAGCACTCTTTATGAAAATTATTCCAGTAAGTCTGCTCATGTATGCAAACCCTGCGAGAGGGTTTCCAGGATCAGGCTACAGGCAGTTTTACTCTGCCATGATAGAGTAAAATTAAGTTACTTAAAATCAACATACTCACAATAAATGCAGAAATACTAATGTAATGTAAAAGGCAGTAGAGACTAAAACATTATGTCCAGTCTCAATTAGCTCTAAGAATTTAATACTTTTAGCTGTCAGATAAACAATACAATCATAGCATGAAAGGAACACTAGCTTTTTAAGGCTGCTACCAGAAGCAGAGAAAATACATTCATAACCATGCATATTATACAGCAATATTCTTCAAGCACAAATAAGGCCTAACTGAAACCATGCTCGAGATAAGTGTCCAGCTATCAAGTTACAATAAAGAGAAGAGAAGATCAGACTTATTCTTTCCTTCACCATGAAATCAGTATAAACAAATCATATAATGTCTGGACACCAAACTCCTGAAACAAAGAAAACTAGAAAAACTCTTAAAACCACCCACAGACTCTGCATGCTGGTCTGTGATTATACAACTGGAGAAGATCATCCAAACTGCGATGTAAACCAATGTCAGTTTGCAAATGATAGTACTACAATGGTTCTAACAAAATATAAAGCAAGTTCCTGGAACAGCCATCAGTAAGGAATACTTTCATGCTTATCTAACTATTTTCCCCCTAAATGAGGAATAATTTTTTAAAAACTTGGAGAAGAAGACAACTTAATCCCCATACTGAGGACAATATCTCTCTTGTGTGTCTTTACTAAACCTGGAACCAACAGTAAAAAAGAAGGCTTACTAATGCACCCCAGTGCCTATTGCATTTCAGCCTGCTCCTCTATGAAACCCATTTTGTCCTCATTACTTGTTACATGTGAACATTCACCCTAATCTTTAGAAATCCATATGCCAAACTTCTTTCTTTTATTACAAAAAGAGAAGATCAAATGGTGAAAACCTTTCAGTTCTTTCAGGAAAATAGTGTTTCTGTAGACCATATTTCTCACTCAGAACCATAGTTTTTCTCCTTGCCTGGCCACCAGAAGCAAATTATTCTAGATATAAAAAAAACCCATGCGCCTATCTAAAAGTGACGTAAAAGAGTATAGCCAAATCTCTGTCTATAGATTGTCTTGAAAGTGTAAACCTCTGTTACTTCTTAGGTGAGGCTTCATGAGATGTAAGGCACACAATATTGATGCTAAAGCAGGAGACTAATCCAATTGCCCTGAAGGTGGGGTCTATGATCTATCCATTTTTTGGCCTGTTTCTACTCAATTTAAACTCCTATAAGGCCGAAATTTTTTTACTCAAATAAGAAGTTAATGGTATGATACAACCACATTCCCTTTTGCAAATGTTGTGGCATTTCTTTCTAGCTATGCCATAGAGGAATTCGATCATTCAAACATGTATTTAGTAAGGAAACTCACTTCATTAAAATCAGCCACCCCCACAAAATGGTTAATTATTTATATTTCCCTAGCATTAATCTCATTCTTGTCTTTAAGTCACAACTGACTGAACTGTAATTTGGTATCAACAATAGGTATTAATAATACAAAAGAAAACAAAAGAAGCAGTAATGAACTGACAAAGCTTGTTAGTCTTCTGCAGTAAGGGTGCAACAATTAACAATGCAGTGAATGAGTATCAATCATTCAAATGGAGTAAAAAAACCTTCTATATATAAATAAAATAAGAATGGTAGCTGACAAAAACTCAACAATCTTGAAGAAAAAAAATCTAATCATTATTACACTTAACAGACTGTGATTAAGAAGATTTATTAAGATGGCAAAAAAATTTGTGCTAAAATGAATAAAATTATTATTCTTAAGATGGTATCTTCTGCCGTATTTACACAGTTTGTTCCCTCATATAGTCATATATGCTTCTTATACTGCTATATTGCTAACATTTGATCTTTTCTAAGTCTTACTTACAGTATTGTGCCTGGTTAAAAGCTGTGCTACCAGCATCACTGTTACCAGCAGCTGCACACTGAGTTAACGACACACTTGTACATGAACAGTGCTTTTCAGGAAACATAAGAAAAAAGTTTCTAGCTGCTCTTCATGATCGCTAGCTCCCCTGTGTTTTAACTATTGCAGTGATTTCATCAAGGCTGGTCATATAAAAGGGCTAAAGTCAAATAATTTCTCCCAGTATTTTGATATGATAGTCAATATGCAATTTTAACTTGCAATGTTTATCATTGAATACAAATTATTATGAATTCTAAAGGCAAAACAGAAAGGTAAAAAAATTTTATCTAAGTTGTATGTTCAATAAAATGTGATGCCTACTTTTCACTGGGGAGGGGCAGGAAGGAGTTTTCAATAAATTGTTGGAATTGCATACTGATATTTTTTGTATCACAGTTAGAAGTTCACAATGTACACCACATATTTTAATAAACAGCATGCTTACTTTGCTAATAATTTCTAAAAAGAGCAAACCCCTCCTTATAACAGCTGCAGTGGCCCAGATGTCACAAAAGCAGCATGCCTTTGCTATGCAGGGGAGGGGCTGGCCTTCTCTTTGTGCAGGCACATGGAGGTCCCAGCCAGCGCCAGCCTTTCCCAAGCACATCATGCCTGGTGGGGTTTGGCCACGGAAGAGGGCAGGAGCATGTGCAGATCTGGTTTAATGAATAAAAGATGGAATTAATTTATTTGTACGGATGGCAAAGGAGTTTTAGACCCGGTTTGCTGAGCAGAAAAGAGCCACTCCAGCCCCATGCCCCAGTCTCCCTGTTGTACCACGGTGCCACTGCCCAGTTTTTCTGATGTGGCAACAGGGTCAAGCTCTAGCCTTGAAAAGTTGACTCCATATAGAATACAATATGCACACACCCAATAACAACAAGTACCCAGGGTTGATTGTTTCTGATGAGCAGCAAAGTTTGGCAGGCAGAGGAGCTGCCCGTGCTGTCTGGCCTGTGGGAAGGTAACATTTTCTATTGTTTTCTCTACAAAGCTCTTAATACACTGTTAGACGAAAAAGAGCAAGCAAAAAAAGCACTGATTTCTCCTGGAAAACAGTGAAGCTTCTTCCTTATAAAGCACTGTGGAAGGTCTGACCTGGTAGCTTTCCCAAGGAAGCGGCAGCACAGAGCTCCTCGCCTCCTCCCAAGGTTATTACTCTCTGTCCCTCATTCACATTTTTCACCAGTTCCTCTCAGCAGTGAAAAATCAGTCATTGTGCCCGTTTCATTGTTGCACCATTTCAGTCTGCAGGTTGCCTTGGCTAACAGGGTGGGTGCTATCCCTGGGCATCCAAAGAGCTGAGCACAGGGTCTAATGGAAATGGAAGAAATGAGGTTTTGCCTTTAACATCCTGGGAAGCAGAGGGTGAGGTGAGGCTTGAGATCAGACAGAAATTGATCTGTGATCCTCATCATGCAAATAAAGGACTTCAGTCATGTAGTCTTCTCTTTGGAGAATGCTACCAGGCAGAAGTTACTTGACAGCTGTCCTCTCAAAATAGCCATTTTGGATTCCTGTACACTCTTCATTGTCCTGTTCATTGTTTTATTACTTTGCATTTAGATGTAGAAAACTCCATGCACCTGCACCACACAGCATTAATCAACTAAACAACACAACATATATCAACTAAATCTGCCAACATAGAAGCCAATTCAGCTGGTGGAATTATTTGATGTGGTCACTCACTACAAAGCGGGTTGAAAGCACAAACTTCTCTCAAGCCCATCACTGCGGAAACAACTGTAGCATTTTACTGATGTGGGCAGGACCCAAGTGAGGAAGGGCAATTTGTGGCAGCCTTGGAACAAAAGTTATTTTTGAAACAAAGGAACAAAGTTCCTTTGTTCATTTTTAAGACATTTCTTGACTTGCATTACCCACTTCTCCCTTTTCCATTCCCAAGGAAGTTTCCATTAATCATCCCTCTAATGGAAACACTTGTGTCTGATCACTGAGCAGTGGACACAGGCATAGTCTTTGGGCATGCACTGAACAAGAAGCCCAAGGGAAGCCTAGCTGAAAAGTTTGGGAAAGCAAGGATGCCTTTTTAAAATAAACTTTGGAGAGGTCAGCAGGACAGCAAGGGGTCAGCACCAGGCAGCTATTGGGTGGATGGCACAGCAGAAAGACAACAACACTTGTCATTAATTATATCTGTTGGAATGCTACACATTTTCCCCCCCAAGTGGTAGCACTCCAGACATCCAAGCGCAATCTCTCCCACGTCCTACTCGACCTCAGGAAGGGCACACACCAAGAAGCTTTCATACACTAGAAGCCAAGAAGTAGCTAATACAAGTGGAGGTTAAAGAATTTAAATTGTCCCTCCACTTTGAAACATTTTTCCGCTAGTTTAAAGTCATCCTTCATAGCTACTCTACCAGTGAAATACATAGTCTCTTAGAGCTAAATATGGCTAGATTTCTGTGCCCAGCCTCAAGCTAAACAAAACTCTGACTTTCTTTGAAGAGGAATAACTACTGGGAACCGGACTGCTCAGAACAAGAACTCCATTCATAAAATTGATCCTGCAGGATCCTAACACCACGTACCACTTACCCGGGTCTAGATGTACCAAATTTTCAAAGGTGTTTTCTCCTGTAAACATTTTTTGAAAAATGTCTGCAAATGCTAGAGTGCATCACTACAGGTGATGCTCTTGCAAAACTTAGAACTATCCTTATTTATAAAGTTAATTGTTTCATAACTAGTAGTATCTTTTATTTTTACAAACTCCCTAATAAACTGTTGATTGGAGAAGAAATGGAAGGCTAGTAATTAATGGATGGATCTATTCTCACTTAACCCTGAACTCGCCAAGAGCATAGTTAAAGTTCATTGTCTATTGTGAGCAGGAGGAGACAGGTTATCTCTGGAGCACGATTTATCCTGTCCTAAACAGATAGGTGGTAGGAATCAACCTCTGGAAATGCTTCTCTCTGCACTTTCACTATAGAGAAACGCATAAAACTAGCCCAACCTAGAAGCATGATAGGTGTCTGAAAGGTATGCAAGATGTTTTAGTGACTATATAGTTTATGAGGAAGCTTCGGGTATTAGAACTCCAGCATAGCAGTTATAAATCATAGTAGTTATAAATCATGGAACAATATTACCTGTCCATGTTGTGAAAATTTCTGCCCATTTCTGCAGAGTGGTCTGAGATGTCTAAAAATCAGCTTGTGGAGTTCTTTATATGGAACAAAAAAGCAGGATCCATGGCAGGGAGGGGATGATGCTGGAGTGGGGTGTCCCCTGTACACTGCAGAACCCTGTTTCACACTAATGGAACTAGACAGCAATAACGACTTAAGGAAGATCAACCTGGATATGCTAAGCCTTGTTAATGGCTTCTGATTATTAAGTGGGGAAGAAAAGAAAAGCTTGCACTGGGGCTGCTGAAAAACACTTCACTACTCTGTGGCTTCAGAAGAATTTCCTCTATGATGCAGGGTAACCCCCTACCCTAAATCCATCTCTTTAAGATCGCAGTAGAAAATAATGTATCTTTTTCTAGAGAACAAGGGGATCTTTAGAAAGAGGGAAATCCTCCAGTAGATAAAAAAAACAGACCATGGCTGTGTTTTCATTTGAATGATGCATCTAAGAGGGAATACTCAAACTGAGTGTTACTGTTTGCCAGTTCAAGAACCAAGAAGGGCTCTGAACCCACAGCTTTGGAGCCCAAGTTAAGTCACCAAATGCTTTTGAGAACTTTTATTTAATATTTTAATATTAAAAAAATATTTTTAATATTTGCCCACTTATAAAACATGGGCAAAAGTGGGCTTACTCTACAAACAAAAATATTGTAGAAGGAAACATATGCCTTGGTAAGTAAGGCACAGTATCCAGAGGAAAGTATTAATCATGTTTTTATTGAAAAAAAGATTCATTGAAAAAAACTACCCAATGCTGAAAAAGTAGTAGCAGTGTTCAAGGAACTTGTTAGACAGATAAAGAACTCCGGTGACCCACAATGTTTGACACTCAGAGGTCTGTTCTTCAATCCCAGCATTGAACAAGAGGTAAGAATAGAGACTAGAGACTAAGTTACATGTAAGAATTTAAACAGCAACCCTTCCTGCCTTCTCCTCAGAAAACAACAGCAAACAAACCAAATAAGGAGCCTGGTTGTGTTGATTCAAACCATTTACAAAACTGCAGTTCTGAATTGTGCTTGTATTAACCAGAGGCCGGATGCCAGGCTTCCTTTCCTATTTTGAGAAATTCATCATAGCTGGAAACAGCTTCTACAGAAGATGGAGACAGGCCTAAAACACAATGCAAACACAACGAATTCACTACTCAAAACCCCAAAGAGAAGTGAAAAAGACACCCGACCAAATCACCAATTTCAAAAAGAAGCACCCTCAGGTAGCAGAATTCATTCCTACCTGAGAACTCATTATGAAAGCATGTTAGCCCCATGCCCAGGTACGCTTTCTTCAGATTAGCTCCTCTCCCTCTCTGACAGTGTGCATTGCTTTTCTTGGTCTGGGCCACTTGGACCAACGATGAAAGTTACAGGTTAGTAAGATTTCTGTTCCATAGTTATAGACCACATAGATTCATCAATTCATAAAGCCAGAAGGCAATCTGAGTTGGCGTTAGTCTGTCCTCCTGTAGGCCCTACTATGATAGTGCTGTCCTGGTGTGTTGACCAGAGACACCCTGTCTTCACAGAATGTCAGAGACAGCAGCTTCTTTTCATGGGAAAGCATTTTTCTGCTCAGAACTCATTCTTTGTCATCTGAATTTGGGTACCTTCAGATTTTTACTATTGGTTCTTATTATGTCCTCCTCAGCTGGATTGAAGAGTCCCTTAGGAACCAAAAATTTTTTCTTTGTAAGTACTGACAGAGTCAAGTCAGTTTTTTCCTTTAGACATGACACCAAACAAGCTTTCAAGTCTCTCGCCAGAAGGCATTTCCCTTACTTACTCTAGCAAATAATTCTTTTGTGGCTGTTTTCTGAACTTACCTCAGTGTTTCCATATCCCTTTAAAAATGCTGACATCAGGACTAGATGATTTCTTCCAGCATCAGCTTGACCAATGCCATATACAAGGACATACCTTGTAACTCATACTTACTATTACCTCTGACATTCATGGTGAAGTACTGTAACGGAAACTTTTATTCTGTTGCCCATCTTATACGACCGCTGATCGGTTACTTACTTTTAGGCTAAAATTCTCCGTTCTGTCAGCATGGCTTTGATCTCTTGTTCCTTGATGAATAATCGTGTAGTTAGCTGTGTCAGGATGCACTTTGTTGAATCAGCTAGGCTTACTGCATTGTATTCTACAATTTACCACCATTTAACACCCTGCTGGTCGTTGTGCTACCAGCAAACATTACCAAGAGATGATTTCATGCTTACTTCCAGACCACTGATGAACATACTGCATATAACCCAAGACTGAAAATTAAAACTGAATTTTGAAGTGTTCATTTCTGCATAGTGTAGAGAAAAAGCAACAGATTCTATCATGCACTGGACACATTTCTCAGGATTAAATCAGGAAATGCTGTATAAAAATAAAAGGTCAGGTCACGTTTTCTACCCAAGTCTCCAGTTTAGTATAAACTAATGATAGGATTGAAGTGAAGATATTTATATGTGACAAGAAGACACTGCAGGTCCAGCTATCTGATTTCTGTGCAGATTAGGTACACGGACCCTCCTTTTTGAGCCTAGTACATGGCACACTCAGAATCCATGGCCTTCTAACACTTCTTTGGCCGATTAGGCTTAAGGAATACGTATGGGATCAAAGTCTTGAACTGTGGGTACTCATCTGCTGCATTCTCAACAGAGAGGAGAGGAGAGGAGAGGAGAGGAGAGGAGAGGAGAGGAGAGGAGAGGAGAGGAGAGGAGAGGAGAGGAGAGGAGAGGAGAGGAGAGGAGAGGAGAGGAGAGGAGAGGAGAGGAGAGGAGAGGAGAGGAGAGGAGAGGAGAGGAGAGGAGAGGAGAGGAGAGGCGAGGAGAGAGGAAGGGATACCTAGCCCACACCTTTGTACAATGTGAGAATAAAGTTGCATATTGCCAGCAAGGTAAGTTATCAAACCAAGCCGCAAGCTTTCAGTACTATACGCGTTGTTAACACAGAACCCCATATTCTGCTGAACTGAAACAGTTGAAAGTGTCCAAAGACATTTTGCCTACTTGTGGTGGGTTGACTCTGGCTGGCAGCTGAGCTCCCACCCAGCTGCTTGCTCGCTGTCCCCCAGGGGGATGCAGAAGAGAACTGCAATGGCAAAAGTGAGAAAAACTCATGGATTCATAAACACAGTTTAATAAGTGAAGAAAAAGGAGATAAAACCAAGTGATGCAAAGGCAATCACTCACCATGTCCCACAAGCAGATTGATGCTCAGCTACTCCCCAAGTGATGGTTACCTTGGAAAAACTCTCCCCCTGTTTTATTGTTGAACACAATGTTATACAGCATGGAATATCTCCTTGGTCAGTTAGGGTCAGTTGTCACAGCTGTGTGTCCCCCCAACCTCTTGCCCATCCCAGCTGCTTACATTGGGGCAAAATGAGAAACAGAGAAGTCCCTGACCCTGTGCAAGCACTGTGTTACCAACACTGGTTTTGTCGCAAATCTAAACTGTAACATCACAGAAGCTAGTATGAATAAAATTAATTCAATTCCAGCCAGACTCATTATACTACTGGGCAACAATGGAGCGATAACAGGTACTGAATTCAGATGATGAAAGCAAGTGGTTAGCTTGCTAACAGTTCTGCTCTAGCCCATGTGGGTGTTTACCTTACTTGGCTATAGAGTATATAAAGTCATAAACAGCTGTATATCCTGAATTCAAGAGCCTAAGACTGTAGATTGTTATAACTAACATAGCTATGAATGCCCACCTCCTCTAAACAATACTGTGTTTCTTTCAAGAAAATAAAAGATATCTGTATAATAAATGAAAGGGCTCTTTCCACATGAGATGAACAAAGGCTTTCTTAAAACTTGAGTTGTGCTTCACTGAACTTGTACTGCATTTTTAAAAATAGGTTTTTACATGAAACTGATTAGTCTTTATTACTTTACAGTCTTAAACTTCATGCTCTGCTTGCTTCAGTATTTGAAAATCAATTATTTCAAAGTATTAATGTTATGAAGAGTTAGTTGCACAGATTATCCTAAAAAAGACTGTTCAAAATGTTCAGACTGCTTGAAATTATTTAGGGTGGTCTTACTTAGATGTAAAAACAATGACTATCCTTACATCTTACTCTTTTATTAACTTACCAGCTCATGTTAATTCTTAAAACTCATGTACTTACATACTACTCACTGTATAGTAGCAGCCTGCACTGTCTCAATGACAGGATATTAAATACCCTGCACTCTGTTTCCATTTAGTGTAGAAAGGAATCTAGGTCTGTTGCATCCAGAAATGGAATTAAGTTATCAGAGAATATTCATTTCAACATTGAGAAATGTTGTGGCTTTGATGAAAAATCTAATTGTGAAATAAAGTTAAAATAAAAATAAGATAGAATGTCATCTATTAATTTCAAATAGAGTATTAGAAATATGAGACAAAATTAAGTTCTGAAAATTCAGGTTTCTGCATCATCCTCACTCAACTGTGATGTTATTACTGGCCAAAACCACTTGGTTTTGTTCCCATAGCTTAGCTAAAAGTTTATTTGTTGATATATGATCCCAGAAAAATCATTCTTTGAGTAGGGATGGGAAAACAGCTTAGACATCCAGCCTTTCCTCTGGAAAGGTTTTCTAAAGGCTCCATTGCTTTGGTCAGACTTTTGTGTCTGGGCTCATAATCTGGGAAGAGCAAAGCCATGAATCTCCCAAAGTTATTATTTTATATAAAGTGACCTGTTCTCAGGCTGTTATTCCAACCAGGGAGGCTGGCAAGAGAGATGAGGGTTATACCTACCTATAGCACAATAGGCTCTTCTCACTAAGCTCCTGAAAGCTGAAACATTGTGGATTTTCTGTCTTATAAATGTAAGAAGAAAAAAGGGTCAGGTAATCCATGAATTTAAGTGATACTGGGATCCCATTACAAGCAGAAACCTTTGGCCCTTTCTAAGTTTTATGTTCCATTGCCTGAAGCATTTCTTTGAATTATTTCTTGCAGAGTTCAGCATGTTGAACAATGGGATTTGAAGTTTGGAGGAAGAAGATTTGGATACACTGGAATTATTTGAGATGTGAACATCAGGCAGGAGAATGGCCATGCTCCACAGACTTCCAGCACTCTTCAGGGCAAGACCCAGCACATTTCACTCCCTTGCTGACTACTCCCAGGGTCTGCATCAGAGCAGTTCCCAGGGTACATACGCTGAACGCCGAAGTAGCAGGTATCTGCTGCCTGCTCCAGGGGTCTTGCTGCAATGCCTCTCCCAACCCAAGCGCTTGGATTATGTCTGGAGAAAGTCAGAGTGGAGGGGAGCCAGGAGGGAGGGCTGCTAAGCACCTGCTTCTTGTCCCTGTATGAAGCTGGGAGACAGCCAGAGTGTATACTAGCCTCAGGAGCTCAAAAGCTCAGAAGTGATTTTTCTAAATAGTAAGGTCAAATATTTTTGCCAGTAGTTTTATCAAATGGATAAGAAAGCTGGAGAAAGTAGGTGGTAAGGTGTTTTATTAATCTGACCGTACAGATCGAAAATTACTTTATTCTGAATTTTGCTCTTTTCTAGACCTTCCAGAAACAGGGTATTTCTGAATCCAAGATTTCCACACACAAAAACCCATCAAATCACATTACAAATATGCAGGCAAAGGAGCTCTGTCATATTCAATTCTCATTATTATTAACAGTGTCCATTCTCAGTGAGATTTTTTTAATTCCTTGTTAAATTTGAAGGAAGTAGACAGGATGGTTTTGAAAAGTGCCTTTGTGTTCTTCCATTTAATATTAAAGCTGTTTTGGGTTTTTTTTCCTCTCTGAGGAAAGAAGCACCACTTCTTTACGTTCTCTTGAAATACTTTTTTTCTCACTAGTTCTGATGAAACTTCACTACTTCTGATGAAGGAGGAAGTGGAGATGCCAACATTTGATGCTGATTCAGAGGCACCCACCACATGTTGTAAAAGCTGCTGCCTAAAAGGGATTATGTGTTCCTTGAACTATTATACACTTAAGGAGACACGAATAAACTTCCAGATTCCAAAATGATAAAAAAAAAAAAATACTCCCACAGAAAAGAGAAAAAAAAAAGAGAACCAAAAAGAAAGTTGATGAAATGGAACCAACTCATGCCAAATTTTGCCAACACATTTTATATGAATAAGATGTCAGATGTCCTGGAGTTATTTATACAACTAGTCTACAAACAAGAACTGTCAGTACCAGAAAAAAAGGGTTTCATCTGCTTTTTTTTTTTTTTTTCCCAGAACATTAACAAACCTGTAGCAAAGAATAATCCAAAAAGACTGTTGTGTTCAGTAGATTATACAACGAAGAATCAGAAGACTAGTTTGATCTGCTATAAATTAGAGCAGCATTGAGGCTGATTAAGTCATGCCAGAGACTGTACAGACCATACATGTGCAGTCTTCTTTGATTTCATCCTCCACATCCTAGTTCAGAGGGTGAAAAATATCTGAAAGGAGACCAACTTTTCAGAGCTTTCTTAGTTAGATTTGGACTATGGTCTATTACATAGGTGTGATGGTCACTTTTTGCTGAGCTAGCTTCATTGTCACTATTCTCAATCACCTCTTTTAAACACATTTAATAGCTTCAGGTCTATTCAGTTCTTGGTAAGTGTAAATTATTATCTCCTTGCTGTGAAAGGTTCAGACAGAAAGAAAAGTTAGACCCTTAACTTCACTAGTCCTTTGCATTTATCAGAGGATTTTTTAAAAAAACAAAGAACTGTAGTAGCTGAAAATCTGAATGCAACAATCCAGGAATTACTGAACCAAACTATTTCATAATATATTGCAGTTCAGTTTCAGTATAACCCTAAGCTTTATTGCATTCTTCTCTTTAGAAGCAAATCTGCCTTAGGCATACTATTTTTGACAGTCTAGAGTACATCCTCCATAAACCTAAATTCATATGGTAAGCTCTTATTCTTAAATCCAATTTTATCCTTATTTTTGGGGAAAAAACTCAAGATAAGGATCAGTTTCTACACTTTCCCTTAGCTGCTTCAGAAAAAGGAATGCAAACTAACAAAGCTTCTTTATTTCTACTTATTATTCTAATTACTTATCCGCAGTTTGGATCGTGATTGCTTCTATTTATACTGGAAGCCTACACATTGCACTATTTCTGCATGACTGCTTGTCAAACAAACACCTCAAACAACGATAACCAGCTCCCTTTCATAATTAGAAATTCAGAATTTTTCAGGGGAAACAAGCAAAACATATTTTTTAGATAGAAGGTGACTGAGCTGCGAATTGGAGCTGTATACCTCAAATTTAGTAACAGAGACAGCTAGAAGTAAAACAGAGTCCTAAAATAAAGATCAGGGCTCACAGTACATGAAGTAAACTTTTGGTAATAAAGCATATTTACACATGTGAAATATTCAAAGTTTTTAATGTTACGCAGTATGCAGCTACACTCGCTAGACATACTTTAAAATAACTTCAACTGATCCTGTTCTGATTATAAGGTTACCCACAATTAGCATGAAATGAATGCATTTTTTTAATAGGGAGAACAATGAAATTGTATATAGGTAGCTCCGTCTCTGTTTTGAAGGGTCATAAGAAAGAGGATGAATGCGAAATACCAACTTTCATTTACAAACCAACCAACATTTTAGGTATCCTTATAAAGCCTTTACACACGGTACAGTTAGGAAAACAAAACCTGCACATCATTGCATGTTGGGAAACGATGCAATTAAGTTGAAGTGACAGTCAAGTTTCCTTCTGAAAATTAGGGTGGCTAATGGGGAGCATTGACACAAACTGGTTTTAGCCTCCGTGTAAGAAGCTGACGTGCCAGTGACATGCCCTACAGGTCTGACTTGCAGGCTGATCCGCGTGACAAACATCCTCCTTCACACACTGCAGAGCAAAGTAGCACTAAGGAATTACTTGATAGAAAGTTTGTCAATCCCTACAAATCTGGGCAGAAAGAAAGGCAGAAATGATTTTAAGAGAGCAGTACTTGGATTTCCTTCCAAGGAAGCTAACGTAATGCAGTCCACTTGTTAAAGAGCCTGCTGTGGTGAGGTGTTGAGAGCACTCCAGTTCCATGGGCTGCAGTCAGCGAGGGATGCTGAACACATTTCAAACTGCACCCTGAATCATGCAGGCATCCAACATGCTCACGACATTTCTAGGAGTCAGCTCAAAGATTTGCACATAACCAACAGCCACACAAAAAGAAGGCTGGAGTGTATGGCAAGATCTTTAATTGTTCTGAAACACATCAGAGAACTTTACATGCAACTGCAAAACTTTACATATCCAAATGCTTCAAAGCTGTTTGTAAAATACTACTGCCATGCTGTGGGACTGATCCTACTGTCATTCTTCTTCCACTTCAGTAACCCCCTGCTGAGAATCTGAGAGTGCATTGGCCCTGCAGCGGCTCATGAGATGGCATTTATTGAAAAATAGTAGCAGAGAAAACAGGGAGCTGTAGTTAGAAGATGCTGATGTAAGTGTAACTCCTTCAGATGCTAACGAAGGCATATGTATACAATTACAATATTTTGCAGGTTCAGATTTGTCCTGTCATTTGCTCAGCCTGTCTGCTCCAGCTTAGCAGTTTCAGAAAGGTGAGCATGCTTTCAAACAGGTGATGTGACACCTGCGAAACTCCTCTCTTGTCACCAGCCCCTTCTTCCCACATTCATCCTGCATGAACAACCAGCCCTGAATATGTTATCTAATCCTAGAAGCTCCTTCTCGACTAACTTACTGACAGTTTTGGTCAGACAGCTGCTTTATCTTACCCTATGCTCAGGGCTCAGTCGCACCCACTTTGACTGACAACAAGAAGCAAATGCATTACCCCGTTAATCTTTGAGATTGTCAGAATGATCCACAGTGTGGCATGTTGGCAGTATGGTTAAACTCAGACCTTCTGCTCCAAAAGCGAATGTCCCTTACACTTTAGATAAAGGAAAGCCTTTGCCAAACCCCTACTACAGCAATGGTTATACAACTATTTCTTTTGGTGCCAACTGCTTAAGTAGTTCTTCTCCACCCCCCATCACCACTGCAGCCTTTGTGCTGGTCCATTAATAATGCTGCTACAGGTGTCTATCAGGACGTATCAGTGACTTGCCTACAACTAATTTACCAGAAAAAAAGAAGTTATGCTTTCCCATCTCATTCATCCTACAGGCCTGAAGAGTTGCATCAAGACAAGGGGTGGTGCGTCAGGCGTAGATGTTAAGTGTCACCACTAACAGATGGTTTGTGCAACCATGCCCAATGAACTACATTAGAAACATGAATCACTGGGAAAGTTAAATCAGTTACATAGGCTGACTCACAACAGAAACCACAGGTTTATTGTGGAATAGTGCAATTGTGCTATTCTCTACAGAATACCAAGGCTAGTTTGGCAAGATGGCTAAGCTGATCTAACACCGTGTCACTGCTAAAATTAGTTATCCAACCTCTTGTTCCCCATCCCAGGAACATGCTCCTGCCCCAGTCTTCCACCATCATGGGCACCTGGACCCCCAAGGGCAGCTGTAAATCAAATCACATATTCTTGCAGGGTTCATTTTTTCTAGCTCTAGACCTCTGCACTGAGTCTCTGTGGGGGCAGATGCCTGCTCAGAGGACCCAGGGCAACCATGCAGTTGGGAGCAAGATGGTAGGAAAGAGATGAAACTGCCTTTTTTGGTAGCAGCTTAGCAATTAAGTTGGTTTAGCTTTAGTGTCAAACTACATAATGACTAATGAAACACAAAGAAGTACTACCTGTCTGTCAGTCAATCCTCCAGTGAGCGTAAAAGGGTAAGAAGGTTCATTCTCCTGGCTTTAACGTGGTGGCATGTGTTAGAACTGGGCAAAGAAAGTGGATTAATTTCTGCTGAGCTGAGACTTTTGGGAGGATAACAGGCATGGCTCATTAGTTCCAGTAGAGGTAGGGGAGGGGAAGGTGGCTTTTCACCTAAGGGCTTAGGTAAACACAGAATTTTGCAGGAAAGTGCTTTAAGCAGTCAAGCTTGAGAGGAAACTTCACACTAAAGTTTGCATCTTAGCTGTCTTTTTAGCTAACAATGGAGATACATTCTACGGAAATTACACATATAGGATTAATTCTGTTTAGTCTCTATCCTGTGCAGGTTTTCATTTTTTATAGTCTTTTATAGATTCTTTGGTAAAAGGTTTCTGAAATGCAGCTTCTCCCAGTTGGTGGTTTGATAATACAGACTTTGGCAGTAACACCAGCTATAGAGTAAGAAGGGCTGATTGGGCATCCCTCTTAGCCTGAGATTTCCCACTTCTTGTAACTGCCTATGCACTAAACGAGAGAAGCTAGGCTGTACAGATGAAGGAAGTCTTGTAATGAAATATTATGGTGTTTGGAAGCATGCTCTTCTAGTCTGAATACCTAGATCTAGTGGAAGGTGTCCCTGCCCATGGCAGGGGGGGTGGAACTAGATGACCTTTAAAGTCGTTCCAACCCAAACCATTCTACGATTCTATGATAATTCTATCATTCTATGAATACAGACACAGGAACAATAACAAAAAAATAATTAAATTGAGGTGAAAAAAAAAAAGATTGTATCCCCTCAGATTATTTCTCTCTCTTTCTCACCTTGCCCACATCACTGCCTCAGCTGAGGGGGTGCTCCACTCCTCCCGCTGGGGCTGCAGCACCGTGCAGGCAACAGCTTAAGGTTCCCAGCATGACAGGAGACAGCTGTCTGACTCTGTAGGTGGTCATATGGGAGAAGAAAGACCAGGATTTCATTTTCTAGTCTTAAGATTTGTTGTCTATTTAATCTAAAGTTTTGTTTCCTAAATATATGAACAGGTTTGGATAATTTTAAGGTATAACAGTAAGGCGTATCTGGAATTAAGCTACCATTAATATGATAGGAGCCTAATTGTTTATAGGGAGAAGTACAGATCCATAGCTCTTGCATCTTATATTTAATCAGAACATCGGAGGTTTCATTAGCACCTATTTTTAAGTAGTTAACTTTTTGACTGGTTATAACTCTAAAGACCTGTTTAAAGTCAAAAGATCCAGTGAATTTAATCCCAGTCTTCGAGGACTACACACAATGTGGCAGGAACTGGGGCCATCCGTTACATGGGTAACACTCTGCATAGCCAGTGCTACCTCCATGGACATACAGCAAGCTTGATGGATACAACCTGAGAGGTCGTCGAGAGCCTGAGCAGACCTCAGTGTGACAGGGGGAACAACTTGTTTAGCTTTTTTAGTCTGCATATAGGTCTAGCGATACACTCACCACCCCAGTTAGCAGCTTGCAGCACTGCAAGTAGACTTGAAGCTAAGCGCTTCTTCACTGGTGACATGTTTTCTCCCGAACAAGGTCTGTCAAGCCAGTTTTTCTTTTTAATTCTTCTAATCCAAGATTTGCGGCTAAAGTACTGCCATTATAAATGGGATGAAACTGTAACTTCTCTGTTGTGGAATCCAGCCCTTCAAAGTTCAGGCAGTAATTCCAGGTTGTTTTATTACCCAGTATTGCTTATTCACCTGTTACCAGCCCCACAATGTTTTCATTAAACAGAGAAAAAATTGCTCGATTCCTACCTCTCAACAAACAGAAATTAACTGGCTTGCTTGCAACCATGCATGAAGACATTAGACCCAGCTGCTGTATATCTACAGCGGGCCTCAAGTTAAGATTAAAGCAGTGTACAGTGCCAAGTAAATTGACCTAACCAGCAGTTTTCTCTGGAAAGAATACTGAACAGAACTGTAATATACCTCCTCTAATTTTCTTGCGTCAGCAGTAAAGATAACATTAGGTATTTGCTTCACATCATTTACAAGGGAAAAATAGCTTGCATGGGAAAATGTAGCAAGGAGCTGAAGTGGTAAGAGAAAAGACTGGTGAAATGCAGGTTTGCGGGAAACAATCTGGGACAGAAATAGTGAAGTGCATTAAATCCTTTCTTTGGCGTCTGCTTTCTCATGGGCTACACCACACAGTAATGCGCTTAAAAAGAATAGCCTGTACAAAGTGGTTTGGGACAGGCTCCTGCTTCAGTTGCATAACCTTACTCCAGGAGAGAGCTTGCATGGGATGCAGAATTTATTCTGCTTCCCTGTACAAGCACAGCACTGGCAGCAGAAAGCCCCCGTGTCCCACCAGCATCCTCACCTGCCACCCTGAGGCTGGGTTTCCACGTGGTCCCCCCTCCAGCAGCCAGCATGGCACTGAGGGCAGAGACTGCTGATTATGGCAGTGTGGGTCTGTAGTGCTGACACTTGCCTACCCAGATCAAAACTCGCAGCTTCCTTCACGGGGGCCTCCTACAGACATCACATTTGAACAGCTGTCAATCACCCATGTCCCCAGCCAGATTCATGCAGGTGACCTACAAGTGAAATATTTTCCCCTACTAATCCCTAGTAGCCATCAAGGGCTCTTTTTAACAACATAAGACGTCACTATGTCAAACAAAAATGGTACTGATTCTGGTTATGAAGTGAAAAATATTGTTTCTTGATAATTATTTATATCAAAGAAGACAACCAAACCAGTGACCTGTCCTTTGCCTTTAGTTTTCTTTGAGCCCTTCTGCAATAGCCATGGGAATCATGGTTCTCTAGGGCCTGGCTCCTCCACAGCCCAGCAGATGTGCTGTCTCATTTTGCCTGTGGTTATGCTCTAGTGGACAAAGAGCAGCAAGAAAGATGAGCATTGAATGGCCAAGGGGACCAGGAACCAGAGAACACTCCCATCTCCTGGCTTTGGAGGGGTGATAATGGGATGGGAAAAATCTGTCTGCTAAATATGGTCTGGAGATAGCATCATCAGTGGGGACTTCTTAACCAATGCTGAAGGCAGAAACCCAAACCAAAACATGAGCTTGGAAGTGTGTTAATGTTCAGATACTCATAGCCCAGCTGATATGCCAAGCCATGTACTTGCTCCCTCTGCCAATAAAATGATAAGTATCTAGATACTTGGGATTACACACGAGAGAGAAATCTTAATTAATTCAATATGGCACCTTTATGTTGCTTATTTTATAGGACTACTCAAATGCATACTTTTAAAATACATAAATGTATTCCTTCTGTGTGAAGACAAAAATATGGCTATTGGCCCTCTGTTGAAAAAACAGCTTATGTGGCAATTTTTAGCTAGATTTGGTTTAAAAATGAACTATGCCCATAGAAGAAATACATCTTTTTCTAAAGAGAGACTTTCAAAGAGCTTTATGAATATTACCTAGGCATTGGAGCCAAATATTTCACAAAAAGAACTTGGAAACAAAATACTGGTATTCTTTCTTGGATAACTCTCAAACAGAGGCTTCTGACTATAATAGTATGCAGCACTTGCATGATATGGACAATTGCCTTGGGACTGAGAAATCAATTCTGCAAAGCACTAAAAATGTTGAAGATCAGCACTTTGCGGGATACCACCGATATTCTTTCCAGGACCAGTCAGATGCTGAGACATCCAAACTGCCTTAGTGCTACCGATGTATTTCAAATGTTAAATGTGATATGCAGATCTGAGTATCATAGTAAAATGATTGTTCCCTCAAGCACCTACAGATAAATCCTTTTAAGTCTCTCCTGCAACAGACCAGTGTTTGTAAGCATACAAGAATTCGTCAAGAAAAGCTGTGGATTAATTTTGTAGGTCAAGGTATATGCACCATGCAAAACTGCATAGTACTGGGGACAGTTAAATCTATTGTTTAGGAATTAATTAATTAATTTTATAGAGAAAATACTTATGAAAAAATAAGCAGGTAGATGTTTGTGGCTTAAAAAGATCTAATGGTAAATAAAGGATCTATTTCATAAGACATACATGGACTACAGTAATTTTACAATGTCTTAGATTGCTTAATTATTCAGAACAACTTAATCACCAGTTTTTCCTATTCACCTGCAACACTTCTGAAACAAGCTAATACTTACGGATTAAAGCGGTGTTCCAGATGAGTAACGAGAGCCCAGAAACTTTATGGTGAAAATTTAGAAGAGGATTAGCATGAATAGCTGAGTCAGTGCTGGTTGACTTTCGAATACCTGCCCGTGGCTTGGTTATATTTGCTTGGTTCTGAAAAATCAGTTTCTCTGATGATTGTTCTTTTAAACCAAAGCATCTACAATCACAGGTCACTTGCAAATCTATTCTCTCTTCCTCCTAATGTTTTTTGATAACTACACTTTCTACACTTCTAACTACCAACAGTGAACAGTGAAGAGAGAGTTTCTAAATGTGAATCTTCATCAGCAAATAAATCATTGCTATGCCACTTAAATAGCTTCGCCTTTGGCATGCTAAATTTTTGTACTCTGATAATATTTTGGCATGATCCTTTAATTATTCTTGCTAAGAACACAAATAATTAAATCATGAAGCACTCCAGTTTCTTGGTATTGTTCCAAATCAAAGGCAATATGACTATATGCAAAACATCACTATTGCTGTTACAATGTAAGTAAGGCAATAAAGCCCCAATAAAGAGACAAAAAGTACATCACTACAGTGTATTAACTCTGCAAAAAACAAGTGGTCAGCTTCATCATCCCCTGAAAATAGGGAATAATAAAACCTGATATAAAATGCCTATATAAAGGCTGAAGAAGTAGCAGCTTTCCTTTTGGAGTTGCTCAAACTGTCTTCTACAGTGCAACTGGCTTTCTGTGTGTTTGGGGAAAAGAGGTCCAAAAGCTTTGTGAATTATTCAAGAAATCTAGAAGTATTACAGAGGACGTGCCCCAGAACACTTTGTCCCTGGCTCAGAGCCTCTGCTCAGCAGCACAGACTGAAGGAAAGCATAGTCTGAGGCTCTGTAGTTGGTGCCTACTGGTGATTATTTTCTTTGCACAGATCTACAGCACCCGCTTGCGTTCTTCCTGTAAGTGTAGTGTAGGTGCAGAGGAGCAGTCTTCTCCAGACTCCTTCTCTTTCACCATGCTTTCCCTTTCCATTCTGATCTCTCTGGACACATGGATTAGGCAGAAAAGGCAAATGCTGCAGGCCACAAACTGTTTTGTTCCTGCCCATAAGGGAGATGCACACATGGAAAACTCTGGGTTATGAGTGGAAGTCACCACCTACCTGTTGCTCTGATACCGTTGTATAAATGGTGAACCGGGACTATGGTACATAAATAGAAATAAATGCTTAGTGCGTCCTTGGAGCCAGCTCTGCACAGCTCCTTTTTCAGCTACAAACTTATCTGAGTTATGTGTCTGAGATAACTGTCTGCTGCTATGTCATCTATCTGCTGCCAATACAGCCACAGTCTGTGGAAAGGAACTGGGAACTGAGGCTAGCAACCAAATATACAAGTATAGCCTATTTCATAGAGCTTTAAGCACTTGATTAGGCATAGTCCATGAAACTGTAAAACTGAAGACTGAAAAAGATAGATGCCTGGCTATGAGACTGCCTACCAACCTTAGCATGGTCCTATATGTATGTTCAGTATGGCACAATCTTTAAATATACGCTCATTCCATTTCTGACTAACGCCACTCACAAGATGGGCGTATTCAGAAGAGTAGACCCAAAGTTCCATGATAAAGAAAGTGGCAAACTGTAAGGATGCCCTGGAAAGCAGTAGAACCCACGAAGTAGAGCACAGCACCAGCATTTATACTTCCAGGTTTGCCACTGGCATGGTGGCTGATTTTTAGCAAGGCACTAAGCATCCTCATCCTTCACCTCCCTATCTGTAACATAAGCAGAATGATATCAGCTTACTTGGTCAAGTATTTGAGATAGATATACCAGTAAAAAGGGATATGCAACAAGCAGGTCTCTCTTTTAAGAGAAGGGAGTTACACACCTCACACAACCCTCCCTCGTCAATGGAAAGATTGGAAAAGACTCCACACCTTTCAGTTGAAACAAATCTAAACATTCCTAATCCTTGGATCGCACCTGGAACTATTTATTACCAAGATCTGATCCTGTGATGGGATTAGTTCAGCCTCAGTGTTACAGTAACTCCACTGTGGTTTCACTCTTGTAACAGGGAATAAAAATACATACTTCTGGAGTTATGTTTCATATTAGATGGTGAGCATATTTGTACGAGCCCTCATTTTCCCATTCAGCTTCAGAGGATCCCGTTACAGAGTTTTGTATGGTTATTTTCTACTTCTGCATTGGGTCAAGCTTTCCCCAGGGTACACTTCTAATTCATGGTCTTCTACATTATTATTACCCTTTTGACCTAAATGATTAGCCAAAGTTTGAGGCCCTGAGGGTTGTTTCTATTAGGAGGAGAAAATTATGAAGTCAAGCATCTTTTAGGCATATCTAGTTAAAAAAACACCTCCAAAGCCACACGCCCCCAACTTCACTCCTGTTTTCTTGAATGCAGGAGATACACAACAACCAAAACCAAATTTCTGCCATCCCTTCCTGAAGGCTTTTCAGCCAGCATGCAGACCTTTGTGGGACTGATTCTTTCTTTCTTAATTTTATCTATTCTTTCTAGATATCTAAATATCCAATTCTTTCATTCTTACTTTCACTTTCTTGTCTTCCTTTGAGGCTTTTGCTACACTTTTTCTCCTGCTTTCTCTGTTTTAGTTTCTTTTGCTTTTGTCCTCTTCCAGATACGGAATCTCCATAAAGATTAATTTAATATCCAGTCGTACCCTTCTTCGACCACATTCAAATGCCTGAGTGTCCCTACATATGCTTTTGTTTCAGGAGGTGAAATATGCCTGAGATTAGGGTGGAGGCTGCTATTGTTTGAACTGCTGCTAGCATGAGCTTACCTGTTCCTTAAAGGAAGGATGTAACATTCACCAAATTCCATGGTACTTCACCCAAACATGCATGCCTCAAATTCACATTTTTGGAAAGCTGTGGAGACCCTTCTGGTTTGCCTACATACCCAAATCAGCTGGCTCCAGAGTCTGCAGTCAAACCAACACTAGTGCCAGCGGTGTGAGTGAAGGAAGCAGTGCTGTCCTCTCCCAGCTGCATCTCCCACAATACTTGCAGGATAAGCAGCTGCAATAGCTCAAAGAAAAGTGTGGTAGAGGGTCAGGAATGAGAAGCCAGGAGTGGGGGAAAGGCAGGACAATGTTTTTGGCACTGGGGTCAGCACACCTGGCTGGAGGTATTCGTCACACTAGCTTCATCCATTGAAATCTCCCTGAGCTTTGTGCAAGCAGAAATGCTTATATAGTAGGTGCCACTAGCTGCCAGTTCTAATCTGAGAATTTGGATAGGAACGGTATGGAAGGGCTGTGACTTTTTAAATTATGGCAGTTACATAGATAGCATTAGGGGTGTCAGTGCTTTCTACCTGCCATATTTAAACATCTCTCCAAATAAATTAGAGAACATAACAGAAAACATGCTCATGATGAATTCTACCTTGATCCTGCACTGACACAAGGGGGTTTTGGTATTCCATAGCCTTAGCAGCTGGAACCCTTAAAAATTTTAAGAATGTAGGAACCTCCAAAAGACCACTGTGAAAGTGAAGTACAATTTACAGAGTGACTTGCCCAGTGTTAATGGTGGCATTTGTGGCCCAGCACCCTTGTGCCCATATCCCCTTCTCCTAGCCCATCTGATTACAGTGCTTTCCTCACAACGGGACTCCAACTATTATCTTCAAAGGGGAAAAACGCTGTGTGAGTAAGCTGTAAAAATAGCTAGAGAAGCACATCAGAGAATGCCCTTCTATTATTTCCTCTTGCAGATGCACATTTTCAAATAAATCTCCAGCATCAGTTCTTGAGGCAATACATGCAGCATTCTCTAAACTACTTCAGCGGTTGTGCTATACCTATAACCCCAAACCATAACACAAATATTAAAGCAGGAAAAGCATGCATAAAATCTATATTACCACATTAATCTCAAAAGGACATTTGGCTAATATAAAATTCAGCATCATCTTCATTGATAGTTCAGGGAAATAAAGTTGTAATAAATTGCCGCAAGGCAAAGTACTAATGATTGAATGAGGCTATGCAATTAAGATGTAACTTTTAAAATCACCTCTGAGGTTAAATGTAGAAGAATTATGAGTAAAAGGGCAATTAAACACCAGACACTTCAATCTAAGGTCTCCTCATCAAAGATTCAGTTACCTAAATTGTTTTTCGCCATTTCAGAGGAAGAGCTGGGTGTAACAATATTTCATCCCCCACAAGAGGAAGTAAAGAATACTCTTTCAAACAAAAGCATTACCAGGCTATCAAAATCTTTACAAAGAAAAATAAACTAATCAAGATTGATCTACTAGGGCTCTCAAGTTTCCGAATTCCTAAATGTTAACATTAGGTTATAAAAGGGAAAAGAAGCACAAAATGTAGCCATTATCATCTTCGTATCACAACCTCAAGTAATATATATCTTAATGAAATGTGAATTCCATGAGCAGTGTACTTGATATTTCTGTAATCTGTAACTTTTTTTATATAATTTCACATGCTGTATTTAAAAATAATTTCTTTCTGAAATCTTTTAAGATTTATTTTTGAGGAGAGAGATGCATTCACTTATGCTCTGACCCTGCAGACCTTTACATATCTGACTGACTTTAGTGTATGTGTATATATATATATAGTGTCTCTGTTGAGTAAAGGTATTAAAATTTAAATGTATTCAACATTGTGAAGCCGATTAAAGTTTTCTTCAAGGGACACATAAAAAATCTAATACTAACTAAAAAATTACACTAGCTGCAAACTACAGTTGTGCATGAAAATTACAAAAATACATTTTGTATAGTATTTAAAGAGTAACCTTTTTTCTACACATTTCCTTTCTCTTTCCAAGTGACAATGTACTAGCACATTGGTATAAATCAGTATCAGAATTTCATATTGTCATACCATAGTCCATCCAAAGTTTCCAAGGCATGTTAAAATGCATCAATTTAATAACCTGACTTGTCTTGTGAGGTTTTGTGCCTCTATTTCTAGCAGAAAAAAATGGGGAAAAAGGAATATAAGAAAAGAGGTTTCTCACCCAAGATGAGTAATATTTCTCTTACTTCACTGTAAGATTTAGACTACTGTACCTGCATCATATAAACAAATAAAGACCACGTGCAATTTTCCCTTGGGCAGAATGAAAAGGGAGAAAAGAAAGAAAAGAAAGAAGTACATTTGACAGATGCTAGTAACATCACTTACTGCATGTCTGGAAAGCCCTTAGGAGGCGTATCTATTCCAAAATAACTAAATAAATTCAAAATTCACACCAGTTTGTTGCAAGAGCTCACAGGTTTTATTTTAAACTAGGAATGTGCTATTTTGCTCTAACTTTAAAATAGCCATGCACAACCCTCCTTTAAAAAAACACCACACTGAGAAATGTTTCCTTAAGATACACAACACAAAACTAATTCTCTTACTGTTTGAAGTTAAACCAAAGTACCTGTAATTAACGAACTACTTCCAGAGTGGGTAAGAGTTTAGGAAGAAGGGAGAAAAAGAAGTATATTAAAATGTGCTTTTTACTTTGTGCAAAATGTACATCTTTATCTCCTCTTCATTTACAGCATTAACCCTGTAGCAACTGTTGCGACTGTGCAAGTTTCATTGTGCATTGGTTTAAACAATTAATGCTATTTACTGCTGCCATTTTACATCAGATGTAAAAAATCAGTTTCCTGATTTTCAAAAAACTTACAAGCCTCCTCACAAAGCTGTTTACAATGGCCTTTGCAGCTTAACATTTCTGAGATACGTAGGCAGCTTTCCTGACGCATGGAAAAGAGTGCAAATTACTTGAGTATTCAGCATCATAAAACACAGTCACTGATATAAAAGCTGAAAATGTGCATACCAGCTTTTTATTGTGCGTTTACAGCCTAATTCAAGTTTATGCATAAAGTTTCATTATACATTGCATTATTGCATATTGGGTACGCTGGCATTATATTAACACTAAACTAAAAACCAGAATCAACTGCATTTCTATTTGCTATACACAGCCATGCTTCTCTACGTACATCTGTAATTTTTAAAAATTCCTTCTGCTTCTACAACAGCCTTCTGCTAATTTTCTTCAATTTTCTGCTCCACTAACTTAAAAGTCATTTCCTTAAGAAAACATATGACAGACAACCTGAGTGACTGATTATATTGTGCCATCACTTTGTTTTTTCTCTGAGGCCGTGGTTTAAGAGGATGGATGTTAGTGTAAATGACAGAAAGGGGAGCTTCGCATAGGATTTCACTTCTGTTCAAAGACAAGCTAATGCAACCTTGCTGAGGTGCAATCAACTTGACAAATGGATGCTGTGCAGCCCTGTGCCTCCCACTGAAACCCGAGAGTCTGATTTACACAATATTCCCCCTGTAAATGAAGGGAAGCCCAAATTCCAATCAGACTTAACGCTGCTCAGCTGTATAATGGGTTGATCTGATAATTCCTCCCCTGTAATGAAATCTGATAATAGTGGGAAAAAATACATCAGAGAGAATGGAATACATTAATGAACTTGTAAAAATACACTTAAGTCTTAACAGATTTAATAAACAGAGGAGGGATGGCTCAAACCGGGAGTCTTCATATGTGGTCAGCAGTTCTCGGGTTTAACAATGAAGCTGACTGAAAATACAGAGTTTCTATTTACAATTGACTACATTCACCACACCTTTTTTCAGATGGCCAGGAAAAGAAAAAAAAGCATTTAAATATCAAAGTAAGCTTTGTAATATGTTTATATGTCTTGCCTTGTTCTGTTTCCCCTTCAAACTAAACTAATTCTATGATACAAGCTGTTTTCCCAGGGAAATGTGAGTCAGATAGAAATGTTTTCCTACCCAAGAAACAGCGTTTCATTTACTAACTGGAAAAAATAGGAAGCATTTGCTTTTAGACTTTTAAGATTTTTTGAAATTTGAAAACAAAGACAATTCCATTTCAAAACACTTTTCAGACAAGTTTGACAGCTGGCACAAAAATTAACTAATGTTTACACTGGAAAAATGTCACAGAAATGTCTATTAAAATCAGTATTTTTTGTGTATCATAATAAACTACTCCGATTGCCATTGTGGTCTACAAATAAACATTTTGCCGTAGCAGCTACAATTGCAACCAGAAGCTGTTCTCACACATATACGAGTTGAGTAGTGCAGGATTTTTAGGGTTTTATTTACTTTGCTGTTGTCACAAATAAAAGAAAAAAAGAAAAAAACTTATGCAAACATTTCATGCTGAAGTGAATGGATTTCAACAGCTGCTGATTTGGTGACATCGAGAACCCCAGTGGAGATGTCCTGCTGAATTAACGTCTTGGAAATGTTAAAAAGAAACTTCAAACAGCCCTTGTTTAGCAGGCGGTCGAGGCTCACTCTCGGTGGGGATCATGTGAAGACTAGCAGAGCAGTCACTCAGTCATGAATCAGACTTGTCAATAGTTGCCTATTTTCTCAACAGGTGTCTCAATCACACACCATAATCCTTCCCCCCATAAGCTTCTGTTTAACAGAAATCACTATCACACAGGACACTGTTTTTTCTTGTATGGGACATACATTGATTTCTTAATAACCAACTCCCTCCTACAGTCTCTACTGAACCAAGTACAAACATATCTCTTGCCTATGTGAGCTAGCAGGGAAAGTATGAGAACTGTTACACAGGAGCGAGGAAGCATTTAATCCTTTGTTATTGCTGCAGATAAGCATGGCCAACACCAAATGATCATCCGCTTTTTTGTCAGATAACTATGAAATTCTATTATACTGAGGTACCTTTTGTGAATCACTGTTCAGTAATCACTTGGTACTTGGACACAAAAAGGCACCATTGACGTAAAAGATCTTACTGTAAATAAAAATGTAGGTAAAAGTTTCATATTAACTAAATAAAAACCAAAAAGTTTAAATTAAAAACCCAGGAAGGCATTTTCAAAAAGTTTTTTGGGTTTTTTTTATAACTAACTTTCACTCATGAGTTTTTATAGCATTTTTTTGTTGTGTTTATAATATAGATTATTTTTGTTATGTTTTGAAATCCTCATTTCTTTTGTATGACTTGTACATATATGTAACTACAAAAGTCAGTTGTCCTATGCATCACAGCTGTCAGAATCCTGAAGAAATACAAGCATTAGCAGAAAATTTTAAGTTACATATAGTTTTTACCCTATAAAAAACTGTTTAACTCTGTTCTTACAGTGATGTTCTTTGAGCCACGTCAGTATTAAGCAACAGAACAAAAAGATTTAGAGAATTTTTTCTTGGCTTTTCTGTCAAAAAGCAACAAACCAGTAAATATCCTACATTTACTAACCTTGCACAAATTATATGATTTATGATGTGAACTAGAAGTAACTTTGTATCACTGAACTACTCTGGGCTTCCTGCTGTTACCTTTGTTTTCTAATTTTACCTATTATATGTACACGAAATACTGATGAGCTGAAGTAATCTTTTGTATTTTCAGGCCAGTCTCTTCCTGTATCATTAGAAGAAGTACGTTTGTAAAATATTGTGGGCAGGTTAGTAGCAGCATGCATGCTTCACTTTTATAGTAACACCTCCTGTAGAAACTAGAGCTTCTGCATGACTCGCAAATGAAACACAAAAGGAGACTTACCAAAAAATATATCCGCTTTATGCAATGTTTTGAGATCATACCCCCCCCCCCGCCTTGTATCAGACTTCATAAAAAAGTTCCCTAAGGAAGGTAAACTCTCCAAATGTAGCATACAATCTAATAATTTCCAAATACCTTTGAAATTCATGTCAAATGAAGTTAGACAGTAAAACTGATGCAGTTTGATCATTCCAGCTGTATGTCAAAATTCTTCCACATTGCTGGATAACATGAAAGTGCAGCACCAGTTCCTGTCACCCTCAATTTAAAAACTTTTGATATACTACCTCTGAGCGTGGAGTTGTTTAAATACTATCTCTAACATCAGTAAACTGCATGTACCACCTGCACCATTACTTGAATTACTGAAACACAACACTACACAATTAAAGAGATCATCTCAGATTTCAGCAGAAAAAACATCGTACTGAAGAAGTTTATATTAAAAGAAAATATTTTAAATATATTTCAAATATGAAATATAATTTGATTGTGTATCTGATGTATACAGAGTTTATTAATTTATACAGGCTATATCATAGTGTCAAGTTGGTTTAAGTATGTTGATAGATCCAGATAGTCTGGGCCAAGTCTTGAAAATGCTGTGTAGCTGAGTGACTTTACATACATGTAATCCTTGTGAATTAAACTACTTGCATAAGTGCTTTGTAATTTGACATATAATTTTTTGTAATTTCTGTAAGGATGAGTATAAAATATATACATTACTTCCTATGTTGTACAGACAGCATGTCAATATAGTTTCCTTGTTCTGAGATAATCTGTAAGAATTTTGTTTCTGCTCACAGCCTTAATTTTATTTTATTCAACATCGTATAAGTATTTTGACATAAGACTGGATTAATCAATTGATTTACACAGGACTGCTCAGATGTATGCTGCTTCCTGTGCATTTGTAGACAGAAGACTTGCATTTTTTAAGAATTATTTTCTCTGTAATTTTTGACACTATGTAAGGATATTACAGAGAATATACCAGGTGATTATTTAGAGAACACAAGTACATCCTCCACAAATGCAACCTTTAATGACATTTACTTACAAAACTCACTGGGCACTGATTGATTGATTCTGAACGGGAGTCCACCCTCATAAAGACCACATTCATCAAAAGCATCTTAATCATACCAGCATATTAACATTTTGAACTTTACTCCCAGTACTCAAGGAATGCAACGCATGAAAGAATGAAATTTAGGGGAAATTGAATCTTGTTTTCTATCTGTAAAGACCTACTTTCAACACAGATAACACATTCTTGCTGCATTCTCTGCTTTCTCCCCAACAAAGAGCAAGAACTGATGAAAAAAGCAGTTATTTTGGAGCAACCCCCTAATGTTGACATGTAACCACTGTAAAAACGGAACTTGCAACTTGTAATCTGCAATGATGCAAGTTCCATCTCCTTCAGATGCAGCTCATTTATTCCAGAAAAAAAAGGACAAAATTTAAAAATGGAACAAAGTACACTAGCAAAAGTAATACAAAGGCTACAACAGCAAACCCTTAGACACACAGTCTGATAGGAAGAAACAGGAAAGTGTTACTACCAGTAGAGATAGCACTGATATTCTAGAACTTGACCATGCTTAGCTCTAAGCTTCAAAGTTTAAAAAACACATTGAGATATTAGATGATTCTGAAAAAGAGTTAGAAGAATGAGTATGTAAAATCTTCCCTGTATTTAAAAACCAAAGAAACTTAAGTTACTCTGCTTATGACAGAAAGTGTGAGAAACCTAACAGTGGACCAGTATCTACAGTATCTACAATGAGGGAGATTTGCAGGGAACTGTCTCAAAAGTAACAAAGACAAAACCAAGATCTTGTAAAAGGTAGAGGAAGATCAGACAAGAAGCAAGGCACATAATTTATTTCAGACTACAATAGGATGAGTGATATTGAGCCTTTTCTTTCTTCTTCCAGACAAGGAACAGAATGGAAACTTCAATGCAAAGCCTGTAACATCGTCTTTAGCAAGTTTCCAGTGCCAATGCACTACATCAGCGCACTCACACTGTCCATTTCAAGACCTGAAAAGACTTTTCTGACTTTGTATAATAGAAACGAAAGCATGTCACCTAGTTATACCACTCTTAGCTGGCAACTTGACTTGCTTACCTTTTATCGGGAATGCAGAAATACATAACATACGTCCTAGAGTCTTGTTCCACCTGATAAAGACCACCCCTGTCAAAACCACACTCAAACCATCAGTCAAATACCAGTCTTTGATACCCTGGGTTGCTGCTCTCACAGCTGTGAAATTATTTGTGATTTGGAACAAGGTTTTAGAAAGGAGATCTAGGAGAGAAGTACCCCAAAGGAAACCTATTAGACACTGTGGCTCTTCAAGATACAACCCAGTACACGTACTTGTTCTCAGGACAAGGGCCAGGAATTCCTGTGCCTCCAACAATGAGTCTACTTTTCAGTAGTTCCCTTCACCTTTTTTTCTGAACCCGTGAACAAAATTTTCCCCTTCACTCAATTTTGGCCAGCAGGAAGAAATGGGCATGTATGTACCAGCTACAATAACTTGTAAAAGAAATATCAAAAGGGAATTCAAAATACAAATTATTTATTCTACTATAGAAATTGTGATATGGATGGGAACTGCAGCTTTCATGCAGTTTGGACATCTAAAACTAACTGTAGGAAAATCAGTTCTTAGTATGACTGTGTTCAGAGATGCCATGTTTTACTCTGTTACATGTTTTGCATGTTCACTTAGACAAGACACCAGCCAAAACAAAGATGGGATATTAAACCCAGGCAATGTAGCTACCTTTGGTATTTCTCCTCAGATAAACCTCCATTCACATCAGTTGAACTTGCATTTCTGACTGTTTGTACATTTCTACAGACTGATCATCAAGTAATCTAATGGGATGACTCATACGTAGACCTACATGAGTATGAAAATGTTTACAGGACCAAGACATTTTGTTCAGAATTTCTCAATGAACTAATGGTGTGGATACTCATCTGGTATCATTATAAACTAAATGGATAATGCTCCTGCAAAAGGCAAAGCATCCATCCACTTAAAAGCTGTAGGTGTTCTTTGTTTCTGAATACTGTAGTTTAAGGAATCTCAAATCAGAAGTCCAGAATAAGAGGGTATATTTGAAAGTTAGAATTTAATTTTTCTCTCGAGGCTTTAATTTGTACTTTGGATCACAGTCCATATTATTTTTGAAGCTTCACGATTAACCTTTAACTTCACTAAAACTGTTCAGACATCATGAGCGCTACTATCCTGTTACACATGGCACTGTCCTTAGGCTGCTGATGGAACACATCTTGTCTAAGCACCTCAGCAAGTGATAGCCTTTGAAACAACTTCTGGTGAGCTGTTACATCAGACTGTTTCATACCTTCTTATGCTTTTAATAAACAATAATGTTCATTTTAAAAGTCCTTCAAGCAAATAAGTATATATATTTTTTTAATCCTGCACTTTTTTTCTTCAATCAAAACAGTCTTCAGTACCTTTTAATCACTTAGCTTTTTTTGTCTAAAGTTGAAGATTTATTGAAAATAGCTAGTTTACTCCTTATCACTTTCCTCACTGTTTAGTCATGATCAGAAACAAGATGTTCCTTAAGATATTTCATAATTTCATAGAATTCTACACTTCCCATTTTTCCAAATGGTTTCAGTACTGTTCTCTTCATTCCACTGCTTATTTTGTCACGTTTCCCAAGACTTAATATAACTCAGCATTTGTTATATTGCTTTATGTCCTAGAGGCTATTTAGATACAAAGTACTTTTGGCTTGTTATCCTAAAAGGCGCATTTTGTACACAAGAAATAATCTGCTTCTGAAGTTAACACTTAGCCTGACGCTCTTCCTTTCAGTGACATTCATTGATAGAAAGTATAACTGTGACAATTTTATTTGGTCATTGGCTTAATGCAAGTTATTTTGATTTTTGACAGTAAATAAATTCCTACTCATTTCTTATGACTTGCCAACACTGTTAAGATAGGAAGACGTATATCTAAACATATTAAAACACAGATTCAAAAGGCAGATGCAGTATGACCTATAAAGTGTATCAAAGCAGTCATTTCTCTAGCTGAAGAACTAACACACATTGCACTTAAAAGGAGTGTGTTGAGGGGAAAGTGTGGATATTCATTGCCATGCTGCTCAGCAGACTCTTCAAGAAGATCCTTTGCTGCTAAAAGTGTATTCATGAATTTCCCTCAGCAGTGAAAGTTATTTTCACAGAGCAGCTCCACCTGTAGTAAAGCAGGCAGCTTTTGCTTTTATTTTTCACTTTTCATTATCTCTAAAACATTTGTTAAAAAGCAAAACTGAGAGTCCAAATTGCAATTTCTTTAAAATCCCAAATACTGTTCTTTACTGAATGTTGTTCTTGCATTACTTAACTCTCAGAAACACTTTGACCTGAAGAGTGACACAAAGCCATCAGAAATAGGAGAGATACAGCCAAAATTTTGATTTTCAGTACCTTATACATACTTCTTTTACTCCAATTAAAAGTCACAGTAAAACAGAGTCTTTGAAAAAAAAGGATCAATTGTGGCCTACATTTGTCTTAGGTGTTACCTTTTCCAAATGCAAAATGTTTCATTTAAAAGTATAACTTTCTCTTTTAAATGAAAATATATATCTTCCCAAACACAATTTCCTTACACTCTACTAAACACAGACAGGGATGGCTAGAGGCTACAGATCTTTAGGTTCTCCACTGATGCATAAACTAAACAAAAAAGACAACCTTACTTGTTTCAGAAAGCTTTATTATAATAGGAATCTTTGAAGACAAACACAAAGGATTCTAATATGTTTAGATTTTATAATGTAAACAACTAATTTAATGCATCACTAGCAACATACAATAGTCGCCATCTTGCAACATGAATGCAAGTAAGAAACTGATGTAATCTGTAAGATATTTCAAAATAATTAATTTGAGAATAAAAAAGAACTTTTATTGTGTAAACTCTCCCTGTTTGCCTTTTTTAAAAGGATCAGAAAACTGCAACAGTTGAACCTTTGCTAAATGAAGGTAACAAGCAATCTTTTGAATTGGCCTCTAAATTAAGAACATGTAATTGCCTGAGAAAGGGTATTTGATCAAAAGGCTTTTAAGCATCACTTATCAGGAGAGTTCCAAAAAACTCCACAAGATCCAGTTTATTTAAATGAGGGCCAAAAAATTCTCAGCTTTTTGCAATTTTTCTCAAAGTAGTTTGACATGTCTAAATTACATATTTACCAGCATGTCAGACTTCTGTGCTAACACTTTTGTTCTGTAAGGGCAAATGGGGCTTTAAGCATTTTTGGGGTCAAGTCAATATCTGATGCCTCCTTTTAATTTCCTTAAGTCCCTCTCAAACCCATGTCCTCTTGATTAACTATTTTTCAGCTTAGCAAATTATAGCAAACATTCCTTTCCAATTTTTTTCTTTTCTATTATTTTCCTCACTACATGACGACAAAAAAAGTTCTACCTGCTGATCCCTGTTTATTTTTTATTCAATTTGAAAAATGATCCTGTTTTCTGGCACACTCCAGAATCAAGCCCCAGGTCCTGCGGTATCATCTGCCTTGATGAACTGAGGCACCCTAGGAAGCCCTACTCACATGAACAAAGCTTCATGTACACCCAGCTGTCCCCTAAATGACTGACAGTGTATTATTGTACCATTTTGCATAAGTGACAATGGGGTACTGAATCAAATATGAAAACATAAAAATCTCCTCAATTCATAATTTCATACAGCATGCTGAGCTAGAAAAAATTACCCCAATTATTCAAAACAATGTTAGAGCATGAAATATTTAGGGCATAGTCTGAAATAGGACGGACTCGCTAAACAGCCTGATGTTTTGAAGTAATGGCTAAACATAAAATGGCTTTCTATGATCTCACAAACTAGCTAAAATCTTTTTGTTACGGGGATAAGCCTCGTAGCCAGTATCAGCAAAAGGTGCGATTTTTATGTAAATAGCTGAGGCATGACAGCTACAGGGACTGCTCAGAGCCCCACTGCTATCAGTGCACAAAGAACTGAGCCTTTGGCACTTCTCTAACAAGTTGCCAATAGAAGAGATTCAGCAGGGGCAGAGGTATAAACCAAAGTCCTTTATGAATCCATGGCATAGAACCAGGTTTTAAAAAATCTGTAGCAAATGTAAAGCTGAATAGGTGAATGCTGAGGAAGGGAAGCTCTCATTTTGTCTGCAGGTTATGCTTAGAAGATTTACAAAAGGGAGGAAGATGACGACCTTGTGGGTACAGCCAGGGAACACGGTGACTCCAGCTGAACGTGTTTTACTACCTTAAATTGCCTTTGCAGCCTGACCTAGCAGTCTCTGCTTGGGGTCCATGTGGCAACTTCCAGCCATGAGGAGCACAAGGCTGGGAGGTTTGAACAATGCCGCCACCAGCTGGGTATGTGCCGGTGGCAGGGATGGGTTTGGCTGTAGAGCAAGGTAAGCATATTCTTCCTGAAAAATATATACACATTTGAAAAAGCAGTTTTGTTTTGGTTAAATCTGCTCCCAGACTTGTGACAGGTATTCTGCAATTTCAACTGCAAATAAATTTAGAAACGTTGAAGTCATCTGGTATAGTTTGCTTAGCTTTGGCCATTTGTAGCAAAACCCAAAGGGCACGATTCACTTTGGTGGTTGATACTGGATTATGAAAAATCATAGCTTGAGGCTCTTTGACTCCCAAGAGGATCCAAACCCTTCTTTTCCCTTTTCAGAACAGCACCCTAACTGCCCATCTTATGGGGTATTACAAAACAAGAATTCCCTCAAACTCTTCTGCTCATGCAGCTCTACTGAGCACACTGTTTAGTGAGTCAAAGAAGATGACTGCTCTGTGGTTATCACTCTGTGTTCCTGTGGCTACCCAGCTGTGCTGCCCCGTGGCATGAGGAGGGTTCCTACGGAGGAGTCATGCTCCTGCGGGGATAGGCATATAATAAAATCTCCATCTTCTGCATCTTGTGTGAGTGTGTGGACTGCTGAGCTTGTAGGTAAAATAATTCATCATCTTTCCCACCAGTTTTGTGAATCTCAGCCATTTTCCTAGTTCCACCACAAATGGCCAAGTACAAAATGAATTATTTTTTTTGGCTAAAAGCATTTTTGTCTTTATTTTGGACGAATCTGAACTGTTTTTTTGAGGGGATGAAGGATGATAGAAGAGATTTTGGACTGTAAAATCAATTATTTGTACAGCCGTAAGGATCTGTGGAAAACTAGGTCTCACAGTCTCTCTAATGATGGGAAAGAGAAAGAATGAATATGAAGAAATGCATATAAAAATTAAAGTTTAACTTAAGAATTCACTGGTTTTGTTTTGCTTGATACCTCCAATTCAGTGTTTATTATCTCGATTTCTGTATTCTTGAGAGAGTGATTTACTTGGAAGGACTCTTACATTTAGCATATGTGAAGGATCTTACTGGAATGAAGCATTAGTATTGGAACACAGTCAGTCTGCAAGGGCTACAAAATGGAGGCCACAAGTACATACGGAGCTTCTGGGGACACAGGAACTCCTGTACCAAGTGAGGATATTGCACATTTGAAGCTTTGAAGAGAAGGTTAGTTGGGGACTCCTTCCTGTCTCAAACAGTACGATGTTCTGACTTGATGATCTGAGAAACGCAGTGTAACTACAAAAATCTGTATGTGAAGTGAGTTTGGGAGACAAGAGAGGGACTTGGAAGCTATGTTAAATGAGTTATAGGAAAGAACATAAGCACCTTTTCCTTTGGAGATGCCTGACACTTTCCATCAGGGCATCAATGGCAATCATGTAAAAAAGGAAAGTGAAATAATTTTTTCAGATAAACCATTAGTGATCAAGCTAGGGTAAGTCTTCATCTCTTTCTTGATGGGGTATTTAAAAAAAAACATCCAAGGAAGAAAGCAGGATGTCGTTGTACCATGGATGCCTAGGAAGTGAATTTAAGCTTAGTGGTCCTACACATACCTCCACAATATCCTGATGCTAAGGAGAGATCCAGACCTTTAATGTATTGATCCATGTTACAGGTAGCATAGCTAAGAAAGTAACTTTAGAACCGAACTTCAAATTGTACAGGAACTTGCCACAATTTGCACTGAACATGCATGCATGACTACTTTTATAAATCTTCCCAGTACTTGACAAAACTATTCCTTTGTTCCTCCAATAATCCTACCTCTGCCCAGAACAGACATGAGTTTGCCTACAACAGACTGAGAAAAGTGCTTCAGCACTAAAGCCATGGGCCAAACTATATACAGATGAGTGCATAAGTTATGTAGACACAACAGATGACAGGAGCTTGCTGTGGGAATGGGGTGCCAGAAGACAGTCCAAGTTTACAGAAGTGCTCAGACTAGCCCACCAGCAGGTCTGGTTAAGTTGTGTAGACCTATCTCAAAAAGAAGAAGGAAAAGTTTAAATGAGCAGATACTCAGAAGAAAATTGTACCAATTTGATGAAACTAAAGAGGTGACAGAGAGGAGCACTCATTTTTGGTATCCCACTGTATTCCATAGGACATAAGCTCAGTTATTCCCCTGTAATTACTTGTAAAACCCAACCTCCTTCATTTCCCTTTAAGTCCATTGTCAGAACATTTATTATGAGATCCTGGCTTCGTGAAATGAATCCTTGAAATGAAGGGATGAAGGATGTCAAATTTAGTTTCTACTGAGCACACTGTTTAGTGAGTCAAAGATGTCTGCTCTGTGGTTATCACTCTGTGTTCCTGTGGCTACCCAGCTGTGCTGCCCTGTGGCATGAGGAGGGCTCCTACGGAGGAGTCATGCTCCTGCAGGGATAGGCATATAATAAAATCTCCATCTTCTGCATCTTGTGTGAGTGTGTGGACTGCTGAGCTTGTAGGTAAAATAACTCATCATCAGTAGTATCTACTTGCACCAGGGGTTGTATGATGATTATGCAAACAAAAACCTATGAAACTTCATTTGTACTAGACGAATGCACAGTGCCAGCCATGTGCTATTATTTCAGGAGAAGTGGAAAAATTAGGTGGCAAATGCAATTCTGGCAAAAGCACAGTTCTTCAGATGCAACATGTGCAAATCATTATTTTGTCTTGTAGAATGGTTAAGGAAATGTATTTTGAAATTACAATTATATAATTAGTATGTTAAGCAACTTCATTGAATGACAAGTGGTTAAACACGTATCAACAAACAGACATAGCATTACTTGATTAGTGTGTGGAAAATGCCACAGAATAACTCTGGCAAGTACAGGGTGGGCAAAAAAGTTGTAAGGGTTGTTAATAACTTCCTTTGTCTAAAATGGAAGTGCCTACAAAATAGGCAGCTGGGTTTTGACTGAGTGTTAATTTTAATTCATAAGGTTTGAAAGGCTTTACCAGTCCTAGAACTTAAAATGAACATAGCTATTAAAATGAAAATACTGCTCATCAGGGGTCGGGAGGAAAATCCAGATCTTTGTCAACCTGAACTGCAAGACAAGCTACCAAAGAAGTCTCTTTCCACTTCATTTTGCCTCCATTTCTGTCACCATCTTTTGTCTGGTAGGTGTGTGTCTATCCATTTTTAACTGTTGAGTAGGAGAAGAACCTACCTCTGTTGTCTTCCCTCTGTTTTCTCCTGCCAGGGAAAAGCTGTTAGATTTCTTGATGCTGCAAGTGGGCTGAATTTCCTGCTGCAGTGTGACAAGGCAGAAAACTGACACTTTTAGCTCTTCCAAACTTCTCTAATACCTTTCCCTTTTAAGCTTCCTTTCCCTAACAGCTACAGCAGCGTGAAAATTCAAGATTTTTACATTTCACCATCAGCCAGCTGAGCCTAAAGTAACAGCAAAACAAAACAAAACAGAAACAGATTGCAAAGTAGGGATAGCAAACAGCTGGCCTGTGGTCCATGGAAGGCTGGCTCATTGCATGTTCTTAATGCCTTTCTTTTCACTTCCACATGCTACATCACACTGAAAGCCTGCTAAGGCATTTTAATGCAAATAGCTACTATAGGTGCAGCCCCAAAACAGCTAAACTCCTCTAGGTCAGGGCTGCTATGGTTTTGCTTTTCCTCCCTCCTGTGTGCATCCCTGTTCTTTATGCCAGATCACGCTACTATACAGTGAACAGGTTTAAGGGTACTAAACAAGGCAAACATTTCTACAAGAAAACCACTTTTCTGTACAGTTAATTTTTGCCTCATCCTCTTCAAGTGACATTTTACAAGGTGGGTAAGCTGATCTACCCGCTTGCTGCTGTGGAAGAGGATGGCTCCCCCTCCTTTTCTCTTGGCTGGGCAGTCCTGATATCTCACTTGTTTCAGCTCTGGTACTCATCTAAGCTCCAGTGGATCAGTTCAACTCGAGTTGAGTTAGTTTCTGTCAGCTCAGTGGTTTAGGAAGCAGCCAGGATTGGAGATGAAGTCAATTGGAAGGAACAACCAAGGCAGAGTCTCCCACCTTGAGAATATTCCAAAGCTGCCTGGACACAGACCTGGGCAGCCTGTTTTAGGTGGCCGTGCTTGAGCAGGGGAGTTAGACCAGATGATCTCCAGAGGTCCCTTCACACCTCAGCCATTCTGAACATCACCAGTCTTGTGAAACCTCACTGATAGTTGTCACAAGGATATTTCACCACCTTCTTTTTCCATCAGAGGAGGAAGCAGTCCCCAAAACTTATGTGGTCTGTTTGTCATCATTTACATGCCAAGCATGTAAAACACTCAGAGACTGCAACAGTAGCATTTCATATCCTGCTGACATTACTGTGTAAACAAACATGCATACACAGAGCACTGAAAAATCCTATTCTGCACCTTCAGCAAGAGGCAGTCACATTGGGAAGCTACTCAGGAAGCCCTGAATGAGAGCACTGAAAAGGTCTGGCAGGGAGATGGCCATGCCTTGGTTTACATTCTGTTCCCATTTGGCAGTTAATTAGTAACTCACTTTTTGAAAATGAAAGATTACACATCCTGAACAAATACAAACGTTTGATCTCAGGCTCATCAAGGAAAACTTCAGCAGCTGCCAGGGAAAAGCAAATGTCCTGTCACGTACAGCCAGACTGAGATAATGCAAAACAGAAGGTGAAGAATACAGAGAGAATGTACCATCACTTCCACACACAGTCGTGGGGAGCACAACAGACAGCGAAGAAGTACCAAATAGCAGACAACAACCTGGTGAGCCTAACTAAAACCTGATGGGATGACTCCTGACTACAGCGTCAGCCTTAGAGGTGCAACTTTCCCGACATAACAAGAGAAGAGCAAGCTATATATCAAAAGCAGTTTATATTTCTGTTCCATGTGGACCACCTCTTTTGGAACACCAGGCACTCAGCTGTGGCCATGCCATACCCACCCTGAAGGTTACAGACTTGTCAAGGAGGAGGCAGCAGCCAGCCAGATCACACGGGCAGGAGAAGGAGACCCAGTTACATGAGTTGTTTTTACAAGATCGGGTAGGAATCCTGATGCTGAAGGGACAGTGATGGAATCACCAAGCTTGGAGAAAACTGCTAGATTTTTACTGAGTCAAACTAAAGTTTTCTTATTTTACTCAAGAAACCACCACAAAGGAATGAGAACTGCATTTACAGTAAATCAAGTAGAAATGAGCTGACAAGTGAAGCACATAACACCAGCCAAAAAAAAAGGAATACATATATTTTTTTTAAAGAAAGTCTTAACATTTTCTTATTTTTTTGGCTATGACCAGGACACAAAGAGCCACTGTGTTTTTTGAACATCTAGAAAATACTAATTTTGCCTTAGAACAATTAATTTTAAGAAGGAGTTAATGTAGTGTCCAGTAAATAAACTTTTTTTCTGATGTGGAAAGGTATCTAAAAAAAACCCCAATCCCAATCCTCTTTTTTGCTTACAGCATTGGAAAAATTCTCATCCTCTGCACATTCACTGACTACACCATTAGTTTTTTTGGCACTTGTTTTTCTTACAGATAAGTCAATCAGTGACTGGCTGGCATAAATTGCCTAGATGCTGCCTCCTGAGCATGTTCTACAAACAATTCTCAGACCGTAACAAATACAGAGATGTGGACCTTTGTATGTAGTATGTATTTCCTGTGACAAGGTAAAGTTCTTCTTAAACTTTGAGTTTCAGTGCTTCAAGCACCCTCCCTCGAGCCTGTCACCCATCTCTGAGGTCTTTTGTCCCTAGAGAACTACTTCCACCTTTGCTGTATTCAAGTGACATCAGGAACTGCTCACCTCTGGGCATCACTATAATCCCTTAACCCTGCCCAGAAATGCCTGCTTGCCCGTCAACAGTGATGGTTTGCTTCATACAATATTTCAGGTCGCTTGTCACTGCTGTCTGTCAAGCTGTCCATCAGTGATTTCTGAAACTGCTGAGCATGGCATCTTCCTTTCAGTACAGCCCCTCCCTGCTGGAATCTCTTATCAAGTCTATCTCATCAGTAGCTCTTCCACTTCTATAATTTCCGCCCCTGCCTATTCTCATTCCAGCTATTTTTATACTTGAGAATAAAAGTGATAATAGTGGTAGATTACATACGACATTACACAATTGTTATCCGTCCTAGAAAATAATAGTATTCTATTTTATGCATTGTAACATGTAGGAGAGTTCTAAAAACAATGGTCTAATATACAACACAAATATAATGGATGGGATTAAGAAAACATGAACTAAAAATATAAGTATAAAAGATTCATTGTCATCACTTTAACAGCACATCTCATTGGGACTGTTGGGTTAAGCAAACAGCAGAAGTCAATAGTAAACAAATGAGCAGTATTGCCAGCTCCAAATAACCACACATAATTTAAAACATCCAAAATAATCAAAAAGTATTGAAGTAATGAGACTTTAAGAAAATCCACTGGTCTTTGATCTGTCTTCTGAAATTTAAGTAGAAAACTGGTCACCCCTCAATGAACATCAAGTTACTGGGGGTTAAAAATTCAGTTGTACAGGCAGAGTACTCCATGGCAAGCATTCAAAAATCTCAAAATGGGCTAGATCTGTTCTTCCTCACCACCAGGACTGAATTTAATTTCATTTTAAAATGAATGTTCATACTTTCAATTTGGCTGCTGTTCAGCAAGCTTTAAGAATGCACCCAAGATGTTTTTTCCAAGGTTTTCTTCACAGTTATGACAGCCATAGGGGTATGATACCCCTGAAGCAGAACTCTACAGTCACTTAGAGATGAAGCATTCAGAAAAACAGCAATCATTACAAAGCCACTAAAGACGGTAACATTACAAGTTTCCAAATTATACATGCAAACATGGAAGCTGAGTTTGCACTGGCTTGTTCAAGATGTAGCAGAAATAGAAGTGTCACTTCTTAGAACAAAACTTCATCACAGGACATCTTGTATGACACAGGCCATCAAATTTTAAGTTAGCTACCATTATAGGGAATCCAGTAATTTGTACCGAGTGAGGTACATCTCTAACAACTTTATGGTATTGACTAGGACTCTTTATGGGAAATAGAAATCTCTATTTCCTCCAATAGTTTGCTGTGATACCATTGTATTTTCTAACTAAAAGTTCTTGGCATGTCTTTGCTCAAGACTTCAAAGAGCTGTCCATATAACCCAGTTCACTAAAGCTGAAAGATATTTATTTGTATTGGTAGCAAGCAGCTAAGTGTTCAATAATTTAAGAAGATAAGCAGGCAGAACTCTCGAAGGCTTTCAGACTAAGCAGGAGAGAAGATGTCTTTATTCATTTTGCTGGGGTTTTTGAGCACCCACTTCCACTTAGCTCTGACTTTCTCTCTTTATCCCACTTCTGTGGCCTTTAGACATTTACTGCCCCATTTACCTGCACTTTCTTAGTTTTCTGCTCCATTCCACCTGCTTTTGCTTATATAGCCTCTATCTTTGAATTTTCCCTTTTTTTGCCTCCCACTCCTCATACCTTGAATTGTCTTAGTGACGCAAACAGAATAACTATCTGGACTTCCTTTCTACTACTTTGTATTGCATACATTCAATTCATTCCTCAGCTTCACACTCCATGCATAAAGTCCATCAGAAGCCCTGAGAATACATTTTCTCCAGGCCACAGTAAGGCAAAAAGTACCAGGATTCATTACTGTTAAGGACAAACTCAAGTTTGCTTAAGAAAGCCACTAGAAAGTGGTGACCACTTTAACTAAAAGCTTCTTGTAGCTACATTCTACTGAAAAAAACCCAAAGAATAGTGGCCATAAGGAAAGAGATATTTCTAACTATGGTCAGGCACTGGGAAACAGAAAATAGAAAAGAAATCACTGAGGAAAAAAATATTCTAAACCCCATTAAATTTCTACTAAAGAGGTTGGCATACCTGAATGTAAAACCCCACAAAACATGTGGCAGGCTAGAATGCAGTGGTACTTTATGAACTTCTCCCTTTTTTACTGTTTGCCAAAAGAAAAAGGATAGACTCAGCAACTGGTTCCACAATAGCGCTTCATGATGAAACGAGATATGCCTTGTCAATCACACATTTGAAATACACTCTAATTAGTGTAACAGTATGAAATGTTTATTTTAATCTGAAACTGCTCAAATGAAGTATGTGGGGGAAAAAATTAAACTCATTAAAACCACAAGCTAAAGCAATCTAAAGAATGACAACACCCTACAGAGTATAGGAAAAGACCAAGTGACTTGAAAAACTGCTGTGTCAAGTCTTGGCATATTTGAAAAAGCAAGATAATATATTTATGTAGGATTGTAACCACACTGGTATCTGCTGGGTAACAATCTCCCACTGGATGTGAGTAGAGAGATACATAACGAAGGACAAGCCCAATCTCAAAGGTTGACTATAGTGCTGGAGATGCCATTGGGAACCTCTTGCTCTTTTTCTTTTCTTTTCTTTTCTTTTCTTTTCTTTTTTTCTATATATATTATTTCTGTTTCTTTTTTTTGATCAAGGTATATATGGTCAGCTATGGTTCTTCTGCTACAATATAGTGACAAATCTGGTATACAGGTTTTTTCTTAGACATTCTCACCCAACAGATTCCATCACTTTCCCACCCACAAACTACTCCAGAGTCTCATTCAGACAGTTTTCCATTTAAAAACCTAGAAATTATCAAATCTATATTTTAGAATGAACATGAGGAAAAATATCTTCATAAGCACAGAAGTGGACGGATCCTGAGGTCAAACTACGTCAGGCTTCATAGCTGACACAAATCAACATGCCTCCCATGAAAACACAGGCTTTGAGGTGACTAGTCCGTCCCAATTACCACACACTACAAAAGAGATGATTTAAAAGCAACAGATTGCATATGTTAAAGAAGAGTTTCTAGAACCTAAGTTTTATAGCATATGGCTATCTTGTACTTATTTCATTTGAAACTTTAAGATGTAGATAATTCAGCTTAAGAAAGGTACAGCAGTTCTGTATGGGGAATTGTAGATAACCAAGCAAAACCATACCAATCCTACAGGAACAAGAAAGAAAAGGGGATTTTTGTTCTAGTTAGTCCATTAAGAGCTTTAATTTTTTCCAGTTAATTAATTATTTATTTATATATAATTATATATATATTAATACTAATTAATTCCAGTGCCTGACAAACACTTGGTGAGCTTTCTGTTTATTTGCTGATTAATTTTTCTCTGTTTATTCAGGTGATGGCAAATAAAGCTTCAATCCAGTCCTGCCACCTTCCTTATCAAACACAACCAGTCAACAGCATCCCTCTTCCCCAGAAAGTGGAATTCCTTTGAAATTTAGGAAGGGGACAAGCAGAAATTTGTGAATGGTGTCCAGTATGTGGATCTATTTTGATACCCGCTGGTTGTCATTTGGCTTTTAGATGATTATTTTATTTTGCTCTCAGCTCAGATGAAATCTTTGCACAAGTGATGTGGGTTCAGTAACACAACCAGTACCCCATCACACAATAAAACATTTTTCTTTCCTTTTTTAAGAACCCTGTGGAAAATGACTTAACTAAAACCAATGATGAACATTTTTTAAACTTCAAATTGAAGCCAGATTAAGATATTCTAGCTACATAATGGCCCAAGCAAACTTAATTCTACCTATTTCTACACATGCTAGGATACATTCTTTATGTATGTGACTTTACGCATTTTTTTTTCCTGCCAGAAGAATGTCCCGTTTGGAGCACTGAATGGGTGGGTATACCTGGGATCAAACTAATGCTGCACATAATCTGGAATTTCCTGATTTCTAGGTGCTTGGCTTCGAAGGCTCAATAACACTTTTTAATTTAGATGTCTTAAATATATAATTATTCAGATGGTTTAAATGTGCTTTTTGTTTACAAAGTCTTTTTTCTGTTTACATATCATACTCTAGCTTACATAAATGCTAAGACAAAGGCCAACCTGGCTGGTAGCCCAGAATGTAGCTGTTACCAGTTTGACAGGGATCACCTTAAATTAATTGAAAAGTCTAAATATTGTATTTGAGTTATACCTAAATTTTAAAAGGCAATCTTTACTGAAAGAAAAATGGAGCAACTTTAGAACAGCATAAACGAGTTGCTGGATGAAATGAGAATTGAATGTCAAAGTATGGTCTCACTTACCACAGCTCTCCATTACTGTAAAACACCAAACACTTGAGGACAGGAAGTATCCTCATGTTACCATGTAAATAACTAATGGGCTTAGCTTATGTTAACAACTTAGAAACTTCCAATAAAGAAAACACCTATCAAAAATATGGCTAAGAGTGCCTGAAACTTTTCCCCAAAAGTTACTAATTCTGATAATTCTTAAGGCGACTTTTCCTTTTTCCTTAGAGAATCTCAGACCGTCTGATAAATTGTATGGTAAATGTGAACACAGTACAATCTAAAGATAGCCTGCAAAGGCAAGTAAAAATGGTACTTTTTCCGATCTACTGAAGATCTGAAAAGTGCAAGGTACTTTCAGTTTAATGTTTTCTTCTACTTGTTTCCTTTTTGGTTTTAAAACTCCAGGAGTATCAAAGTCTTGTCTAGCTTTTATACATAAGAGTGCTGGAGGACAAGAAGACTAGAATGGAAGTCCCCCTCAGTTCCCATCTGAAGCAGCAGGGTGATAAGTAATTAACAGAGAGTTTTTGGGGTTTTGGTTTTTTTCTCCTGGCTTTTTGCCAAAAGCTTGAATTAAACATTTTAGGAACAGACAAATAAAACGGGAATATTACACAGTCTGATTAAAAATCCCTTTCCTCTCTCAAATACCAGTTTCTTGTGACAGATGATATCTAGAGATGATGGCTTCATCTCTCAGCTTTCCCAGCGACCCATAATCTTCTAGTAAAAATAGGACAGACAAGACCTGATACATACATAAAATCAAACAAAAACTTTGCAGAAACCTTACATCTGACTTCAAAAGCAAAGCAAGCTCTTCAGGCTTTCCTAACATGGCTTAAAAATATGTAAAAGGCAGTATAGTTTTGTCTCCTTTTTGGGTCACTCTTTAGATCTAATCAGGATTTTACTATGGCAATACAGGCAAATCCCAGTGAGAAGAACATGCCATATGAAAAGCACAGGATGTGCTGATATTTAAAATTTACTAATGCTGACATTCTGGCCTTACTAGATATTAATAAAATTACAAGAGTGTGGGGTGAAGGTATTATACCTGGTCATGGCTGGCTTCAATGGAGCTTCCGATACCTTGGAAAGTCATCTGCACAGGAGACAGTGTCAAACAGGTCATACACTCTTTGCCATTTTGTCTATCACTGTAGTGTACCTATAACAGAATAACATACGTAATCTGCTAAACACCAGGTTTGTACAAGGGAGTCATGCTAAAATACTGTCCCTTTTCAACAAGTTTGTAAGAAGAATTCCGAACATTTACATTGAATTCATCTTTAATATAAAACAAGGAGTGTCTAAAATATTCTAGGTAGTCACATATTGAACTGGGGCCAAATTTTCTGTGATGTGTCTGTTGGATAGTTTTTCAAGTGCTGTGTTCTTCAGTTTCTGAGACCTTTGAGACTGAATTCAAGATGTTGTATCTATATAAGAAACTAATTTCAAGTTATAGTTTCCAGCCTAGATGTAATTTTTAATAGCATTGTGTAACTTAGTTATAAAACATCCATGTAAATCATTCTACCTGCAAAACTTGGCATTAATAGTTTAAATTTTTCAATGGTAATTCCATTTCTACTAAAATCCACTAATTCTTTTTAAGTGGCTGATGTTGTATATTTGAATTTGAATGACAGATAAAATGGAGAAGAATTCACATTATTCTTGAGATGTCTAGACTATCCCTTTCTAAGAGCAACTTGTTCCCTACTGATGTCAAGATGTGCATGTTGAACCAGAATCTTGCATGAAATACAGAGGAAGGTAGTGTTTCTACTTGAACTATTCTCCTTGTCTTCAGGTACCCTTCAGATAGTTCTTAAATCTCCTAAAGAAAGGGGATTTTAGTATGCTGAAACAAAATGAAAATGAACGTTGCCAGTGTTTCGTTATTGAGAACAGGTTGCCACTCATGCTGAATTGTTGAACTGTTACAGTTCTCTGCATAGCTTCTGGCTTCTAGACAGGCAGATCAAGCACTTTGTTCTACAGGAGAGGTGGAATTTAGTTTATGGTGGTAATTTACATTGGCTATGTGACCCCTGTCAGAAATGGAAAGAGAGATCAGCTCTGCTGGAGACAGACCTTTTATGTTAGTATCTATTTACAACTGTATAGCTCTCAGGCAAAAGTTACATGATAAAGCCTCATCTTGACATTTAGGCTACACAATCAAACTTTATTATTTCTGAAGACAACTAGGAACTGTATAGAGTTATTCCTGTGGAAATGATTTAGTGACGCATATGATACTTAATTGCACACTGTCCATATTAAATCCCCTGTGCCTCTTTTCTGCCACAGGTGTAAATTGGGAATACCTCAGCTAGAGCAAAAGCAGTGCTAAACTGGCTGAGTGAGAGGGAAACCAAGTCGGTGCTGGATTTCGGAATTACTTTACTGACGAGACATCAAAACAGTTTTGTTGTAGCCAAAACTAAGATACTGAATGTAAAGTTCTTGTACTGTGTATAGAAATACTGATTTCACTCAGCCCTTCTTAAAGCTTTCTGTATTATCCTTGTCTCTCTTCCTCTCAACCCCCACAATATGTGCCTACTAAATTGCTTGTGGCTCTCTGCCAGAAAAGCCATACTACTTACTTAGAAACCACAAGAGGCCCCTTCACATATACAATGGTTTAACTTTGATTAATTGAAAGAGGTATGAAGGTATGAAATTTGGCTTGCAAATATAAACCGAAGTTCTTTAAACATCAGGGACTACTGTTATGACAAGGACTTATCAAGCTTCCACAACTGTGGTATCTGGTTGCAAGCTAGATATTCTGCTGAGTACGTGTTGTGGGAATGCGATGCAGAGAAATGGGGCAGAAAAAGAGGATGTTTCTGTACTGCAAATATGACATAGCAAAAGGGGCAAAATCTGGTGACAGAGAAAAGTACATGTCTTAAAGCACATACGGAGATATGGAAAAGAAGCACTTTCTGAACTGCATAGCACGTTTGTAAGCTTATTTTTAATGCAAATAATATGAATAAGGTTACACTTCACTAAAGTCCACTGGAATAAAGCAAGGCTAACAAGTTGAAAGAACAGGAGATATCTGGAGAAAAATTATAATTAGTATTACATGACACTGCTATCTGCAATAGCAGATTTGGTCCACATCCGCTTTAGAGTCCCACATAGAAATTGCAATAAATTCAGAATTTTGGTATCTTTCTAGGCTTAACTTTCCCGAATGAATTTCATGATGCACTTTTCGCCTCATCTGAATATATCAAGGCCATTACTTTGTAATTTCTTATACAACAGTCCTCTGATTATCTCTTGCCCTGTTGAAGATTTTCAGTTGAAGCAAAATAAACACTTTATATGTTAATTATATGAATAGTGATATAAAACCCAAAAGACTGGGCTTTGAATGGGTGACAAAATCAAACTTTGCCCTTCCATCAAATCTCTAGTCTACAGAGTTGTCCAGTCAGCAGAAACATTCCCATTTCTTTTACATTTCACACGAGTATGTGTAATTTCCCAGTAATTCTGTTTTGTTATTTGTTGGTCCAGCTGCTACATTCTCAAACTCTCTATTTTATTCCTTTCTTCTTCAGATTTGATCTATGATCCAAAGTTGTGGGGTTGTTTTGTTTTTTTCCTTTGTCAACCAAGAATGCTAGGTATTTATCTATTTGAGCCGGATGTCCAAAATAGGCACTCAGAAAGCAATGGTAGTATCTGAATAGTTATCAAATAGTCTGAATAGCAGCAGATGCTTCTAGGTTCTTGGTCATCAGTATATTGCAAATATTTCAGTTTATATGTCCACGTTATTACGACTAAGTATAGGAGAAACCTAAATGTCTATAAAAATGATTTAAAAGTATCATATCGTCTTAGGCAGGGGAACATGGAGGCATGGCAAATACTTGATTCAGTATCTGCGACCAAGGAGTGGTGACTGAAGACTGGCCAAGTGGTCAACGGTGATTATGTGGCCATTACTGAGATTCACAATGACAATAACACCTCTAAGTTCCTCAGTGCCCTAAGAGTCAAGAGTGCTTAACTACAGCTCATCTCCACAATAACTCTGTTAGGCAGGTAAGGACACTTTGTGGACAGACATTAAATGACTCATCCAAATTCACTTGGCACCAGCAGGAGCGAATGGCAGTGCTGGGACTATAACCCATCATTACGGCCTCTGGCCTACCCACAATTGGTCATTTTCCCTTTTCATACATTATGAAGATAAAAATAAAACAGTTACGAAAATAATTACTATCTATGTCCAGGACCTAATTTTCAGGCTTTAATTTTTTGTAATTAAGAGACACTCACAAATCAGCTCAGTGCATTTTAAGGATTAAACAGCAATGAAATTTCACTCATTAAAATTCAGAGTATTTTATTTGGATAACATATAAGCAGAGATTTTATAGAACAGCATTAGGATCTGGTTGGAAAATACTGGCCAGCATAACAGACATTTCTACTAAGGGTTGTGGAAGTTTCTGAGTAAAATGCAGGACTCCAGCCTCAGACTATTATGAGTGATTTACATGTAATTCTCCTCCAAGGTATGTCTCACACCACAAAGCGCTACCACAACAACAAGATCCCGGCAATAACTCTAAGTGAGCCTGCTCATTTATTGGAAAAAGCATACAGCATTGCTAGCTTTTCTCCTGGGTAACTACATACGTGGAGTACCTGAGATAAATCATGTATAACCAGCTCAGGAATCCCAAGCACAGCGCTCCATTGTGCTGTGTGGGCAGGGCATGAAACCTCCATGTGTAAAATGCAAAGTGCATCTCAGGCATCAAAATAATGAAATAAATTGTAGAATTAAGTTTTGCCACAAGCACATGCCATAGATTTACTCATACATGTATGCTTTCATGTTCGATATTCGCATGAGATGCAACTGTATATCCTTTTCACAGATTGCTTCAGTCAAGAACAAGCTGCATGGTATGAATATGTATGGAGGGGTACTACTAACTGGTGTATGTATATAGAAATGTATGCAAAGGTCTGAAACAATTCAACAACTATGTTGAAATCTGGCCCTTGTTTTTAATATTTTAAATTACTGAAGAGATGCAAATATTTTGATGGACATTTATAGCTTCATATAAAGGAAGACATACGATGATGAATGTTTACAATGTTACAACTGAATGTGGAATGGCATAGTCAAAATTCTCAACCTTGTATGTTATTTTATAAAGGAAAAACTAAATCGCACCACATAAGACATTACATGTAAAGTTAATTCTATCACAGTGCTGCTCCAAATTTCCCATTTATTTCATATTTATATAAAAATGTCTCTTGAATCTAGCTTTAATACACTTCTCTATGTGCTAGTGATCTGATAGAAACTGTAAAAATATTGCAATAAGCTACTTAAAACCACTGGATCAATATGCCATTTCGGATAATGGCCATAGTTAATCTGCATAAATTACTCTGTAAATACAACATCCCTGACTTCAAAAACATGATAGACTGCTGGTCTTCAGTGGGGACTGCTGAATCTGAGCATCCATCCTTTTGTACGAACAAGGGCTGTCGTTTACTATCACAACCAAGGAAGGTGAGAAACCTGTTATACTACTACATAGTAGCTAAGCTTAACTACAATAGACTCAACTGCTGTTAGAAATGAGCTAACTGTGCATTACCAAGAGACCGAGGGGAGCAAAAATAAAAGCTACTATTTTCACACACTGCTGCTTAGATGTTCACAGTTTGAAACACAACTTCCGTCTGGCCAAACGCTTTCTCTCTTGAACATTTAATAACTTAAAATAATAATATGAATTACCAAAAGAAAGAAGTCATCTGTGACACTGGAGTTCATGTTTCCAGACCAGAAACTACTCTGAGTCAAAGCATCAGCAGGAGTCTTAGAATGCTAGACAGAAATAAACTAGGTAATAAAATGCCATTATGTTCAGCAATGCACAAATCTTATGGATTGACAAGCCCAGACTATTTTGTTAGAACAAAGGATGGTATTCCTTTAAATTTGCCCTTTAAAGGGAAAGCACCCTATTTAGTCCTGAATTTACAGAATAATTTCCAAGATTTTATACAGGTTGCTCTGGATTTACAGTGACAAGCAAACCAGAATGGGTTCAAAAATCAGATGTTAAAATACTAATTTTGACTTGGACAAGAGTCTCATAAAACATTTTTCTTTCTTTAGCTTCCCAGTGAAATTCTTGCCTTTTCCATATTGATCTTTTATCTTCCTCTTTCTGTTGCCCATCTACTGTTGGTCACGTCACGGACTAAAAGAAATGAAACAATTCTGTTTGAGCTCAAACTCTGTTCCATGCATATTTATTGTTGAAGAAACTCTCCTGGTGTGAAAATAAATTCAGTATACTTGCTCGTTTCAACCATTTCCTCAGAAGCTTTCACGGCATAGTATTCTAGTACTTAAAAGTGTGAATCCTTGTATTATCCATCGAGCTTTCCTAACAAATAATAACTAGTCTCTTCAGACATGGAGCAGCATGAGAGAGATTCCAAATGCCACTTCACATTCTTACTACCTGCTTTACAATTCCATATATTTCATTTGTGAGAGCAGAACAGGAATACAGTAAAAACAATAAAATAAAACTGATGAAAAAATCCCATTGTATGAACAAAGTCTTTTATGAAAAGTTGAAGCATAGATATAAAAAACAAGACCAAGATGAAAAAATTTGTTCCAGTTAAAAAAAAAGACATACAATAAAAAAAATTTCAAAAAATCAGAAAAAAAGTGTTGAATCAAACTGTTTCCTGCAATGTTGGAGTTCCTTGATGTAGTGCTATTACTAAATATAGTATTTTACTAATCTCAGCAGGGAGCTGGCTAACTGCATGCCCGTCAGATGTTTTTAACGGTCACCCCCTGTGGAACAAATCTAAGGAGTGCATGAAAAACACCCACATTTAAAAAAGCCCCCTTGCTAGATCATTAAGGAAAGATAAAGGCCTGTACATACGGATGTGATATATAACACAATCATTGTGTCAAGAAAACATATGTTTGATTAGTGCGCCTCAGGTTCATTAATCGCTGTGTCTGCTTCACAGCAGTGGGCAAAGCTTCCACCGTAGCTACTGCACGGAAGGGTAAAGACACTTGGTAGCTTGAAGACTGACAGTTCAGCAGTAAATCTTGAGCTATTCCAACAGGCTTCTCTTACAGAGTTTGAATAGCAGCTGTATCATAGTCTTAAATCTTCATTAAGATACAGTCCCAGGGTTTAGACTAAGAAATAAACCATTACTGTACCATAAATACATAACAAGCAGACTACAGGCACTGTCACAGGTTACTGTGGTAGTATTTTACAGTCCTGACTACAGTAAGGCAGACATTGACATCTATAAAACCATGTGAAGTACAAATGAGAGTGAAAAAACTTACTTGATCCAGTTCCCAAAGAGAATATATAAAATATCTGCTAAATATCATCTGTTTATCATCTGAGCCAAAGAAGTTTGTATGTCCTTTTTTTCATGCTATTTAGATACCCTCTTAATTCAGAGCTCCTGTTTCAGTGGTGCAGGAGATCTGGAAAGTTTGGCCATGTATTATGCTTAGTCAAGCAAGGGAGACCCAGCTCCGTCCTACCTCTGGATGTGATGTTTGGTTCTAATTAAGAGAAAATTAGCTAACATCACTGCTGTTGCAGCAGCGTACAGGATAGTACAGTAAGGTGCTTACTGTTTACCTTCCATCTCTTAAAACTTAAGGTGCTTACTGTTTACCTTCCATCTCTTAAAACTTAACCCAGGTATGTATTTATAAAGACAGTGTTCCTGTGGAGCACATGCAAAGCAGGCAACCCTATTTCCAATGGCTGGCATTCAAAAGTGCAGAGAGACCTGTTTCAGACCTGTGATAGGGAAGCTGAAATCAGAAGGTGGGGCATGGCTTTCTATAAAAAAAACACACTTAACACTGAAAAGTACCTTGCTACCCTGTTCACTTCCTTTATTCTATAAGAAAGATACTTATTTTTTGTAGACCTAGTAGACAGTAGTTTAACCACAGTGAATTAAAACACTGAATACAATATTCCGTCCCAAAAATGAATAATAAAACCATGATAAAAATTAATAAACTAATTATTCAGAAATTAAAACACTGCAAAGCACTAAAAAATAATGTAAACTATAGCTGCCATGTTTTTGGCAGAAACAACTTGTCTGCCTCTGATCCATTCAACCCATAATTATTCAGGTAAGTACTGTATTTTCAGGGAGAGGAGCTGAAGTTAATTTTATCATTCACAGTCAAAGGAAATATGAAAAACTGGCAACCCTGGGATCTCCTGCTTTCATCACACGGCCTAAAAAATAGGAGGGAGGTGCAAGAGTTTGTATTCTGCTAATAACATACACAGAGGACAAGCATGGTATAGAGCATTTGTGGAGGAACCTCTGTCTCGGGCATCATCCTGAACAACTGACTGAGATGAGAGAGGAACTTGGTTAGTTTAGAGAAAGAAAATTGTTTGGGTTTAAAATAGCTTTCTAGTAACAGCATGAATGGAAACATGCTCTTAACACTCTTTTTCATGATGAAGGTTGTCACTGAAGTGAAGAGTGAAGCCAATATTAACTATTCTCTTTTTATGAACTGCATGTGAAAGCCCCAAATGCCGCACTCATGAAGAGGGAACAGGATCACTGTGAAATTTTGAGTATAAAACCAGCTGCCTGAGCTTGCTGGGAAGTCTGACACTGGTGCAGACACTGGTTTTGTGCACTAAGCGAGATACGGGGCAGTATGCGCAAAGAACCACCTAATCTAGACAAGAAACAACCATTTCACTTCTGAAAATTACCCTGTTTCATTGTGCTCCCAATTCTGAACAAGACTGAAGGAGGCGACAGCCAAAAAAAGGGTCTCTGAAAGCCTTGGCATCAGTCACAAACAGGAATAATCTATGATTTGTCTCTTTTCTCTTTCTTCATCTTTTCTTGTTGCTTCTCTTTTTAAGTGTTGTTGCTTGAGAGCTGAGTTACCTTATTGTAACTAAAACTAAACCCTGGTCTGCTGTGAATTCACCACCACACCTTCACATTTTTGCCAGCTGAAACTTCCAGTCTTTCAAAGTTTGGGCAGTATTCCAAGCCAAGGTCCGTAGCTAAGTTATCAAGTCCCATTAAGGTTTACTTAGAAAGATTCTGGCAGGGAACGCAGCCTGGTGTGTTTAGTGCTGGCTGCATTATTTTGAGAGATCCTGATAGCTTTTAAACTTTTTCATACATAAACCCCCTATAATCTAAAACTGGTTATGAAAATATAATTCACATTCTTTCCACAGACTAAGTTATGGGCAGGGATATGTGGGAGGATTTCAAATTGTTATTTGCACGATGCCAAGGAGAAAAGCTAAAATGTTACCAAGGTGACATCCACACCACACCTGGGGACCCATGCAATGCCATTAGCCAGTTATTCTCCGTTTACCTTCTTTCCTTTTAGAAACTGAAACAAAAAAAGAAGCACCTGACTGTTTCTGGAGGCCAGAAGAGCAAAACTTCAGCAGCACTTGAATAAAGGGCCTTCTTCCTTGTAAAAGGGAGAAAGGTAACAATGGCCAGAATAGAAGAAAGCTAGTCTGGACAGATTTCGGGCTGGAAGCCAGGTGGTTGGAGACTTTGTGTTAGAAAATGTACTGCCCCTCGTAGTTAGATTTCATTTATTTTCCTAATTCTGCATACTCTTGAATTAATTCAGAAACATTCTTCCTGCAACAAATATTACCTCCTGCAGTAGTCTCAGTGAAGTAATATGCTAGGTTTCCAAATTTGCTTACCTTTCCTTATGGAAACTGATATGAGAATGATGCTTATGGCTATTTTTTTGCAGAATGACTACCAGTATTTTGACTTCCTTTGAGGTCAAAAATAGGATTATGTGGACTAGATGGTCTACAGTCCACAGAAACATTTCTGAAATAAATGGAAACTAATAAAATCACTTCTTGTAGATCTACCCCAGGTCACTGCCATCAACTGTGGTACTGTCTACCTTCCCTCTGAAGTCAGTTGATTAAAAAAGTCCTATAAACCAGAATGCAATGAAGTCCAGGTGCTTAGATCTTTACATGAAGCACTCTCTCTCAAGAACAGTTCTTGCTATCAGCTTGTTCTGTTTTATCTCTCCGTCTATTTCACATTCCCAGCGTCTTCTTACTTTTGGTTATTCATGTATAAATTAGGATTTGGAGACCTTGAAGCTCTTTCCCACATAACATAACCATTAGGTGTAAAGTTGATTTTCAGTGTAGCAGGATACCTGCAAGTTTCTGAGACCCAGGTAAGGACTCTCAATTAATAGGTAACCTGGTGTTGTGCAGATCAGAGATGCCACTAAAATTATCAATAAAATCCTGACCGATCTGCTGCTTTTCCTTGGAGGAAACTTCTTTCCCTCTTAAGACAACAAAAATAGTAGTTGTCTTAAATAAATGGGTTTTAGCTATTGCTGATCAGTGCTTACACAGGGCCAAGGCCTTTTCTGCCCCTCACCCCACGCCACCAGTGAGCAGGCTGGGGGTGCACAAGGTGTTGGGAGGGGAAACAGCGGGGACAGCTGTCCCCAACCGACCAAAGGCATATCACATACCATGTGAAGTCATGTTCAACATATAAAGCCGGGGGAAGAAGGAAGAAAAGGGGAGGTCTGGAGTTACAGAGTTTGTCTTCCCAAGGAACCGTTACGCATGATAGAGCCCTGCTCTCAGGAAATGGCTGAACACCTGCCTGCCGGTGGGAAGTGGTGAATGAATCCCTTATTTTGCTTTGCTTGTGCACACAGCTTTGCTTTACCTATTAAACTGCCTTTATCTCAACCCACAATCTTTCTCACATTTACCCTTCTGCTTCTCTCCCCCATCCCACGGGATGGGAATGAGTGAGCTGCTGCGTGAGGCTGAGCTGTCCCTGGGGTTCACCCGTACCTGTCCCTTCTGGCATCCAATGATGTGGGGCATGAGGGGTTTGAAATAACAGATCTGATCAGAGTATGCTAGACCAAATTTATAGCTGTTTAGCTACTAATTGGCAGGCTCCTGGGCTTGCCACGGGGCTGGCTGGCTTCACTGTAGATTAGTCTAGTGCTGGTTAGTGGCAGTTTTTCACTCCTGCTGTTTCCCGTCCTCCTTATCACCCTGTTCTGCTCTGCCTGGGAACACACCGATAACAGCAATGAGCTGGCAGGTGGCCAGGGCGCTGCTGCTGTTCCTATGCTGCTGTACTGGACAGGCTGAAACTCAAGACTAGGGGACTGTAACTGTGGGTAAGCGCATGCTGGAGCCGGCACATTCAGAAGTGTATGTGGCCGTGGAGCAGTCCATGCCAGAGCAGGTACTCCCTGGAAGGGACCGCGGCCTATGGGTAAGGTCATGCTGGAGCAGGTACATCTGTGTCCCTAAGGGACAGTAGCCTGTGGACAAGCCCACACTGGAGCATATGTGCCCTGACTGTGGGCCTGTGGCTAAGCCCATGCTGGGACAAGAGGCAAGGGTAAGAGTTCACTGCAATGCTAAACCCTATGGCCTAGTCCAAAGGGACAAGGGATGAAGACTGTAATGTATATACTTTTAAACTGTTGTAACCCAGATTTTTTGTTGCATGTTACAGGAAGTATAGCAGGTACCATCTGAACCAACAGAGGGCAAGTCTCACAAGAGGATGTGAAAGTGCAACAGCGACCCAACCTGAGCTGACTTTGGTGCTCAGTAACAACATCAAACTCCTGTTCTAAATATTTACCGTAACAGATGGAGTAAACATGGACTAAATGGACTCAGTGGACATTTTGCAGACTTTAAAAGGGTGGCCCCTAGTCTAAGGGAATGATATCTGCATATATATCAAAGGATGGGAAAGGGGGGTTGGTTAATGAGGATCTATTGCAGGGGTCCTCAAACTACAGCCCGCAGGCTGGATACACCCCCCCAGGGTCCTCAATCTGGCCCCCGGTATTTACAGAACCCCCCTGCCCCCCCCCCCCCCCGCCGGGGCTGGGGGGGAAACCAAGCAGCCGCAGATGACTGCCTGCCACTGCATCCACGCGCCGGCCCCCTGGATAAAAAGTTTGAGACCCCTGGTCTATTGGATAGCGTGGGACCTGAGCATGACATAAATGGTATGGAATAAGGGGTGGGAATTATACTGGTTTTGGCTGGGATGAAGCTTCACAGATTTGTGACCAAAACATCATTGATAACACACCTATGTTTTAGCTATTGCTGAACAGTGCTTGCACAGCATCAAGGCCTTTTCTGCTTCTCACACTGCCCCACCAGCAAGCAGGCTGGGGACAGGCAAGGAGCTGGGAGGGGGACACAGCTGAGGCAGCTGACCCCAACTGACCAAAGGTATATCCTACACCTATGACATCCAGCTTGGCAATAAAAGCTGGGGAAAGAAGGAGGAAAGGCGGATATTTAGCATTAAGGCACCTGTGTTCCCAAGTAACTGTAACATGTGATGGAGCTCTGCTTTCCTGGAGATGGCTGAACACCTGCCGGCTGATGGGAAGCAGGAATGTATCCCTTATTTTGCTTTGCTTGCACACACAGCTTTTGTCTTTATCTCAACCCATGAATTTTCTCACTCATGCCCTTCTGATTCTTTCCCTCATCCCAGCAGGAAGGAGGGAGAGAGCAGCTGTGTGAGGCTTAAACTACCCACCGGGGTTAATCCACAACAGAAGTCGATAGTAATCGGAACATCAGGCAATACTTTGTTATTTGGTGAAAGTGCAAGCTTCACATTAGAAAAAACAAAGTATGAAGAAGAGAGAGAAACTGAGATAACGAGGACTCTGACAGCTATTTCTAAAGGTGCTTCTACTCCCTATGGGTAAGAAGAAAACCATTGCTGTTGAGATTATTGTACTGGCCATTGAGCATGGCACAGTACAAACACACAGGAAGATGATACCGTTCTGTAAACGGCCAGGTTTCAACACCTTCAGTGATGACACAGCACAACATCATTCCACACATCGTTCCACAGAAACCAATCTCACCAATGAGCAAGTACAGCACTAGTACACTTGACTGAGACCCAAGGCACCATGAGAGGAACCAAAAGGAACCAAATTCCACAGCTTGTTTTGCAGAAGTAGGTATTGGTAATAGATGGCAGCACAGTCACTCTCCAGCTACTTCAAGGGGTTTCTTGGGTACTTATTTTTAAATGTCATTAATTCCCCCCACCCTTTTGAGTGTTAACATTATGGTGAATCATCACAGTTCCCTCTGGGCCTGGCTGTACACTGCTATTTTAGAACAATTTCACTAATATTTGCAGTCTGGTCAATCCTGCTAGGATTGAAGTCTCCAATGGCTTGAGGGAGAGGCTAGATGCACAGCTATATACATAGAATTATAGGGGATTTGGTCTCAAATGTGGATGAAGCAATATTTGCTTTAACAGCCTTATTTCCAAAGTATTCTCTAACATAATTCTACAAACACCTTAATTTTTTAGTATCATACTTCTCCAGATTTCTGGAGATAGGATCTTCAAAGAAACATTTATATAGAGACAGTTTGCTGACACAGCCTTCAAATTTGTTTTATATTAATGATGCCAGGAAGCCTGAGGTAATTTCAAAAGTTTCTTTTTTGTTCAGGTTTTCTAATTTGAATGACTGATAAGACTTTTGTATGCCTCAGAACTAGCCCATTTGCTGGGATTCCAGTCCCAAGCTCTCAGTGGCCACAAACCTTTCTGCAGCTGACACATTCAAGGACAGAACAGTATCTTCCCAGTTTACATTCTAGTTTTTAGCACTTGCTACACTCTCCATCATTGGCTTTAGCTGCAGACTTGCTAAAATGTACCTTTTGATTAATTCATCTGCAGGGAACTTTCAAAATACACTCTGACAACTAACTATAATTACAACTACATTCATTATAATAGATTTGGTACATAGAACCCTTCCCTCCAAAACACAGTAAAATTTTACTTGTGGGTTCCCCCCCGCCCCCCCCCCCAAAAAAAAGTGATTCGGGGTAATCTGAGGAAAATCACATCAGCCATTCATGACTCATAAGAGATGGTTTGGGTTTTGTTCAGTTTACCACAGCTCAGCTCCATTTCACCCCTAAATAAATGATCACCTGAACACAATCACCACAAAACAATTAAACTTCTAACTAAAACTTTTGTACTGTAGGCTCAGACTGAAGGTGAACAACATAGTGGGGGGCCACTTTACACAAAGCAGTGAGCCACCAGAAAGGCTGAAAGAAGCAAAGAGAAGTTGTGCTTTCTATCCTGAAAGAGGAATGGAAATGAAAACAACGAGAAGATCATCTGTTGTAAAAACTGAGACAGGACATTAGGGATGGAAAGGTAGTCTATAGCCCATCAGAGACCCAGAGACAGGAAATGCCCACTGATTTTCTGCAAAACCACAGAAGCTTCATTTTAACACGCTGCTTCAAAGCCCTCTATTGAAGCTTTCACTTCAATCACAGCACCCTTGTTAGTCTGTTTTAATTTCTTCCCACTGGCCTCCTCAGCAGGGAGGTTCTGGTTAGAACAAGACATCATACTGAGCATTTATCAAAATTATTTCACCTTACTTCTACTCACTGGAACAATAAAAAAAAAAATTCTCATCATTCCCTTTACTGCAGCTATTTGAATCTGAAGTCAATGGGGAATGCTTGGGGTTTCTTTCCTGCCCGTTTTTCTCCTGAACCTTGCGATCCGTACTAATGAATTCTTGCAATTTTCAAAGCTGATTCAGAGATTCATGCTTTTCAAGAGCTGAAGACACCGGTAAATATCTTAACTGTAGCGTTCTCCTTATTTATGATGGCTTTTTTTGTGAATGTGACAAGTTTATGGAAAATTTTGAAGTGCAATCCTGGTGCCCAAATCCACAAATGGTGTGTCAGTCTGTTGCCTTCAGAGATACAACTGTACAAGTAAACATTCTGGCCTTAGTTTTCCAGTCCTAAGTTATACTGAAGATCGGAAAAAAGATCCTGGTGTGACGGCAAAGAGCAACAAAACTTCAGTTCAAAAAGATCCTGCTTGCTGTGGGAAGAGAAAGAGAGAAACTGAAAAGGGATAAGCTGTTGCTTTTATTGAGGTAAAAAACAGCATCAGGGGTAAGAGAGGAGGAAGGAAAAAGCTAATGTGAAGACTTCCAGGGAGCTCTTGCAAATTCAGTATTCATATTTTGCTGGGTCATGTAATAAACAAGAACTAATGAAAAGAAAGCTGCTTCCGTCTAGGCAAGTCCAATGAACTTTAATTTATCTAAATAAGCAACATTTCTTAATTGTGACCTGCTTTGGAAAAATAACAATTAATTGAAATTGTTATTTCAGCCATCACCAATGAGTTGGCATACTTGGACGCAAAATGTTAATGAAGGAAGATAAAGGCAATTGCATCAAATTTCAAGATATGAAAGTTCTGATGTGATGAGGATAATTTATGTGCCAATTATTTCCTTCAGGCTGAACCCTGAATCCCTTATTCATTCCTTTTGTATTAGAAATTCCCACTGAACTCAAATCTGATTCTCATGGCTGTGTCTAGATTTGCTTGAGAAAAGAGTTTCCAGGCCCAAACTTTTCATTATTAAAAAGAGCAGGAACTATTTAACCATCATGAACACTGTCATCAAGTTCTGACAGCAAATTTAATATTGGTCAAAGAGAAAGAGATCTCAGGTAAAACAGGGTGGGGATTCACAAACCTTCCCAAATTCAGGCAGGAAGATGCGAAGGTCACCCACCGCCCTTTCCTTGGGAAGCCAGGCGCCAGCCCCGTGACGCTGCACTCGTTAGCAGCCACAGCTAAATCCGAGAGAGACCACCAAATGGTCACAGCACAGCCTGACCTACAACTGATGGCTGCTTCACACACTACGCCAAGTCTGAAGAAGCCAGACTTCCCCCTTTTTACTCTTTCTGTCAGTGACTATTTCCTTCAACAGAAGCAGTGAGCAGACACCAAGGAAAGTACCATTATCAATCACAGCAGAATGACACCGCACAGCACGTGAGGACGTGTCTGCACCAGGCAACACGGCACCAGACAGGCGTCTCAGAGGTGTGACTGACTTCAGGCAATGAGTTCACAGTGTGGGGCAATAGCCCAGATTTGCAAAACACCACGCAGGGTGCCCAGGCTTACAAGCAAATGGCAAGTCAGGTACCTAATCTGCATAGGTGTTTAACGAAAGTCCCAAGAAGCGTCTACCTTTTTACATGATTTTACAGCTTTAAATGACTTGCTATTTGCATCCACAGTGCCTGTACTGATTTTGAACATGGTATTTAGGTGCTTTTCAGAATCTGACCTGCTCCAAGAAATTTGCAGTTACATACAGACCGGATCAAAACTATAGTTGTTTCCTTGAAATTCACCAAGGGTTGAATTTCCCTGAAATTTTCCTTACATGTGTATCTCAGTAGTGAGATCCAAGCACTCCTAGACTTGATTTCCCAATCCACCCTCCAACAAAGCAAAACGAGTGCTGGTTTTGTTTAAAGCCACTGTAGGGAAAGGTTTGAGCTCAGTGTCAACCCTAATACAACCATGGAAATTCAGTTTAGGCCCAGCTCTGCTGACAGTTCAAAACCACGCACTGGGATGTGTGAGCCACAAGTAATCCTGACTCTAGAGCATCCAGCAGGACTCCTCCTGTGTGTGCCGTCTCTCAGAAACATGTGCCTTTGCTACCGGCTGGGGAAACGAAAAACATTTAGAAATGCCCAACAATAAAACATTTAAATCCATCAATGTATAAAATGGAACAGTTAACCACTAAACAAATGTGGGGAGGGGAGTGGGGGAATATGAATTGTGTAAACACTGCAATCAAAGGAATAGAGAAATAAATATAGAAAAATATAGAAACTAATAATAGAGAAACTAAATCCTGTGTGAGGTTTATTATGTAGCCACCACGGAGAAAAAGTTAAGATCTCTGAGCCCTGCCAACGCAGCAAGCCAAGTATGGCTGGAGCCACGTACCGGGACTGACTGTAGGCACTCAATCATGGCTTTTTAATTTTTATGATCTTTGCTTCATGGAAACTCCCAGGGGAATTCCCTGCTGGACTACCTGCAACTTGAGTTCTGCCTCAGTAAAAACTGGAGGCTCAAATTATTCATGTGTAAACAGCTTCTCAAAATGTTTCCATTTAAACAAACTCTCTGAATAATTTACTGCACTTAAATGGTCAGTAAAAATAACTGTAACTTTCCTAATCTAGTTACAAAACAATGGCCAAAATACCACATAATTACTTAAAAAAAACAATTTTACCAAAGCTGAATTTTCCTTTAAACAATCTCCGGGCAAAGTCTGCAAAGCAATTAACTGGTAGATCGTATTCATAAATATGAAGCAAGCACTAAAAATGCTTTATTCAGAGTTTGTAAAGGCTTGCTTGAAGTATTTGTGTTTAATTATCACTGGTAATTTGAAGCCTGAGCCTTGAAAGTATCCAAGCTAAACACCTGTTTTTCAGTGACACTGAGGTGCTGCTTGTCAATTATATGTATCTTTAGAGTAATAAGCCATAAAGCATAAAAATGTAATTTTTAGTACTTTTCCATACATTGGTCCCAATAACTCTTAATATTAAGGGCTTACAATAGAACATGGCTGAGATCATACAGAAACAGTTTAGAAGAATTTAAATTAAATAACCACATTTTAAAGACATGTCCCCTGCAGCTAAAGAAGTTCAAAAAAACCATTCAAATAAGCAAATAACATTTTTTACATTTACAAATGAAACATCATATGAGTATTTATTGATTTTTTAAAAAATTCAAAAATACATTGTAACAGAACAGAATGTATACGTTCTTCAATGAAAGACAAAACTATGGTTATCATCCGGACCAGAATACAAATACATGCTAACAGTTTAAAAATCATTTTGGGTCATTCAGGAAACATGAAACAAGCTAGCTGTTTGCAAATGCAGTAGTTTTCTACTTGGTAAATATGCCTGAGAAAGTTAACCTGTAAAGAAATCTGCTTTTAAACTCTTAAAACACAAAGAGCTTTCTAGGCTGAAATGGTGAAGAGACCTGTGATATGCACCTGACAGGCCACCAAGCCATTTCCCACAGAGATTCTGTTTACTGCTGCACCTCAGCTCAGCCACCCAGCAGCGGCAGAGTTTCACATCAATACCAGGCTTATTCAAGCGAGGTGTTAAAAAGCATGCTAGGATGATGTAAAACCATCGATTACATACACAGTGGACAGGTGTTAATAATAGAGATTCTCTACCAAACCCCTTGGTTTGTATCAGAGCCAAGTAAAAAGTAGTAGTCTAGTGTACGGATAAAACGGACTATATGTTTTGGCTCAAGGTAAGACCCTTTAAAAACAAGTTCTACATAAGCATCTAGAATCAAAGCAAGAAAAAAAAAACAGGACAAACACAACTAATCATTTTACAGTAACCACATACTGGAGGCAAGTAAGAATCAAAACAGTAACATAAATTGTGCATCAGTTCTATGAAAATAAAGTGTTAGTAGTAGACACAAGCAGTCTGACAAGATGTGAAAGTGAGCAGTGAAAACTTCACAGACTGAATTTCTTTTCATCAGAATTCATCTATTTCTACTGCAGGCAGGTAACAAATGGAACTCAGGAAAACTGAATTCCTATTAGCAGCTTAACTCTACTACGGTGAGGCTTAGGCTTTTACCGTTTCTTGCATTAAGAGACATTCAAACTAATGAATCAAAAATGACATTTTAAAAATGAAGACCAAAAGAGAGCAGAATGTACATTGTAGACAGAAACAGCATTAGGTCAAATCCACAACTGGTGATATCTGATGTATGCAAATGTAATTTAACTATGCTGCTTATGCCAACAGAACATCTGACACTATTTCTCGAATTCCAGCAGCCTCTTTTAAATCACTTCCAACAACTGAATACTTTGTAAATTACATGGGCTTTGATGAAAAAAAGTCATTATCAGGCATGCAAAAATTCTAACAGAAACCTCCCATTTGTAGAATTTGGTTACATGATCAGATTACATGTGCTAGAATATACGAAACCAACTTTTCAAATGAAACAAATTCACAACTCTGAAAAGGAAAAAGAAAAAACAAACCAAAAACCTATGACAGGAAAAAGCATTTCTACAGAGCTGGTCCTGTCCTCCGATGGTGCAACAGAGTAAAAAGAGCTACTACCCATATGCATGTGTAATTTTGCATGTAATGGTGATCAGGAAGAGGCTTCCTTTTCCCATCTTCCACACTGCAGAAATGACTGGATGTGCTACAGAGGCTGCCACTGTCCTATGAAATGTAGGGTATTTGCCATTGCTGGATACAGGTTACCAGTGCTGAAGGACTCATGTGCTGACCCAGCGTGGTTCATCGTAAACTCTCTAGCACTGACTGTGACGTCAAAAACATTCTACATTGCTCTGACACCAGGTCTGCTCCTAGGCTGCACCTTCTGATCAAAACATTGTTCTAAGGGTGCAACTAAGAGGTACAGGGTGGGAAGCAAAGTAACAGCTTTAACGACCCGGCCCAGAAGACAAACGCAAAGTTAAAGTCGTGCGTTAGTACCTTCTGGATCAGAGTCAAAGAGAGGAGCCAACGCCAGAGCAATATGTAAAGCTTCTAATGGTAAGAGGTGAAGACTCTCAAAGAAGTGCAAGTAAAAAGCATAATTTAAGCCTGTAATTATTTAAGGAGAATAAACAAAGGAGAGAAGGATGGCCTGCAGTAAGGTGAATGGAAGGAAGGAACAAAAAAGAGAAGGAGGGACATGTATATTGGTGCAGGGTTGTATCTCCTGGACCCAGAAACTGCCTTGGACACCAGCTAATTTTACAAGATAAGTTACATGCATGCCCACATTCAAGAAGGCAAGAGTGAAACCTTGATGGCAATGCTATGATTCTGGCTGAAGAGCTTCATTTTCCCCCTCCCATACCTGAAAGCCTTGAATCCTTGCCAAATACTCCAGCTGTTTTGAAGGCTGCACTGTAGAACAGGGGGAAGCAGGAGATATTCCTTTTAGACCTATGGCTTCGGCAGTTGGGGACGTTCCATTCATGAGAAGTTCCCTGGCAATCGTAGCTGTGCTATTTGTTGTAGGAGATATGCTGAAGAAAGAGCTAGAAGTCTGGCTCATTTCTTTGGATGACAAATAGCTTACAGTGGTACCAGGGGCTGATTTGTTGCGGCTTGCTTCCATCTCTTGATAAACATCAGGAGAGAGATGGAGTATTCCCTTTGGTGCTGAAAATAAAAAAAAGATCATTCTCATTACTCTAGAATGTTTGACGTGTAGACAATTTTCATTAACATATTTTGCAGTGGAAAACAAAGTAAGGCTTTAGAAGCAGTATCTTTTTTCCACTGTAACTGCAAATGAAACTGTATATTTTATTTAGAAACGATGCAGATCTGAAGTGCTCCTCTTCTCCCACTCTTTCTAAGTGGGTACAAACCTGCACTGCAAAACTGTGGCTGGCACAGAATACAGAACACGAACAAATAAGTTTTGGAGATCCACACACCACGAGGAACAGCTGCTCCTTCAAAATAGTAGCACAATCGTTATTGCACAATCATTATTTCACTACAATCTTCTGACTCCTACCTGATAAAATAATTTAGGTGGTTATTTCACAAATAATTTAAACTAGCCCATGTCAGAACTGTCACCACCAGTAGTTCTTTTCTCTCCTACCTACAGCTGCTGTTTGTACCCTCCAGCCGCTCTATTGCTTGTGCGCCAGCACCAGCACGTCTAGGACAGTGCAGTGATGCTCACGAGAAGGAGATGCTGGAGGCAGAAGAAGGGCAGGACAGCTTCTTGCAGTAGCAGCACTGCCTCAAGTGATGGCTTATAATTACAGTGGCAGCCTGTGCTTAAATAACCTTAAATTGCCCTGCAGCCACATGGTTACTGTGCTAATGACTCTTATGTGACTGATTGCTCTTCAGTGGAATGGATTTATTTATCTATTTAGCTGCATATATGGCATTCTATAGTTTGCAAACAGCTACTTGCCTTGGACAACATTTATACTGAACAAGGAAAGCATGTACGTATCATCATTAATATCAATAGGAGTCAGGGTAAACATTAAAAATACGTAAATCTATTTATGTGAATTACTTGTAAATATTTCCACTGACATGTAAATTAGGGACAATTTGTCTACATTTCAAAATTTTTAATATATTTTTAGAAAACATCTTAATCCTAAACCTGCTTGGAAACAGAAATACATATTTGATCATTTTTGCTGATATTCCTGTGCATGGAAATGTGCAGAATTAAGTCTGAAGTTTGCTAGTTCTCATATACGATGAAGCATTTGTTGGAAACATGAGTACCTGGTTTGCCGATAGAAAAGGAAAACCTCTTTCTTATTATTCATAAATTGAAAAATGAGCTTGAAATGTGTAATTTCACATTAATAGCATACTTGAATCTTCTAGCATATATCTGAAAACAACATGGGTGAACCTGAGCCATATGGCATTCCATTCTAGGGATGATAAACCTGTTTGTTAACTGATTTAGTAATCCCAAGAGAAATCAAGAGTTCAATGCTTAATCCATTTGCAGTACATATTAAATTAATCTCAGAATGGAGAATAAATTAAAGAGGAGATGAAAATTAATTTCCAGTTACCTAGAAAGGATTCCTCTAATCCCAGTAGTGCAAGTACTATTTTAAATAAAACGACTACCACAAGAAGACTCAAAAAATATTACCAGTAATTAATACCCTCATTTCAACTACACGGTGAAAATTGAACTTCCTCACTGCTGACTCAGCAAACTGCTTACAGGTGAATCTTTTAATTGATTTACACTTTCAGCTTTTAAATTAATATTGCTTTCAGAAACCTTACACTATTCACAAAGATGTATCTGTTATTCATCTGATTCCTCTCCCCACCTACCTTCACGGGGCTGGGGAGCCTGGCTGCACCCTGAACTTTGACTTTAAAGGTGTTTTACCCAGTCTCACAATTGGTTCCAAAGCCAGTGGACCCTGAGTTGAACTCTAGAGCTAAGCACAAATGCAAGAAATGCTACCGGGAAAGATAGAGGATGGGGTCCCTATAATTTCTTTTTCTGCATTTGGGACAATTTAGAATATAACCTTATAGATAACAACAACTGTGTAAACACACAACATTATTTTATAGTGCATAATCACTGTATAGTAGAGTGATTTTATACCCTCCTTCTGAGGTTATAACCTCCAAGACTATCACTGCTCATATTTTTAAATAGTCTTATGTAAGAGGTAACATACATGAAAATTAAAATAGATAATACAGATATTGATAGCTGATGTTAGGTTACAAAGCCAAACAGCAACAATAATATTGAGTGGCAGGTGTTCACCACCTCCTAAGACCTGCCCACTGTAAAACTAATTTCCTACAAATATTTGAGATTCAGAAATGAAAACTGAACAAAAGATAAAACAGTATACTTGTTCAGAACTAATATGATAATAGCTCCCCCAAATCAATTTTATAAAAACAGAGTACAATGTTAACTTAAAAAAGGCTTAAAGAAGTTTAAAATCAAGTCCAGTGCTGCAGATGTCTGTTCCATTGATGTAATATTACTTAAAACAAACAGTTTACATGCTTTCTCAGCCATTTCACTGTTTTTACATGATCCACCCAAATATCTAACTGCTGTCTGGAACAATGGTTTGGAATACTTCCAGATTACTAAGCTTTCTAAATGTTAAAATAACTAATATGCAGCATATGATGAATAAAAAGATACTAGGCAGAGTATAGCAAATGCTCCTAAGTACTGACTTTAATGGTGATGTTAAATTAATAATAGTACTTTTACACTTATGCAACACCTTGCTGCTAAAGACTTCAAAGTGCTTTATAAGCAATAATTAATTTAAATCATACATTGCCTCTGAGAGGCAGATATTATATTACCATCATCGATTACCTCTGAAAACAAAGTAATGTAATATTCTAGACTTTACATTAATATAGTTCCAAGCTATTAATTTTTTATATTCAGGGCCTATGTTTCACGAAGCTTCTTACAAACTTGTGTTTAAAAGCCAATAAAACTTGCTGTCATTGAAAATTTCTATCAAGTATATATTAATTGTAATTCATGATCTATTTTTATTATATTATTGAGGATTTTTTAAATATCATTCCTCACTATTGTAGAAGAGTATATACTTAACTGTTTTGTTACACTAGTAAAGATGTTATCACAGGACAAGGAGTATGATATCAACAGAGCAATAAGTATAAGAACAAAAGAACTCTTCAAAAATACCTTAATTAGTCTTCAAACAAGCACTTTAATAGAAGACATGGGAGAAAGAAATACTATCCTCTAACAACTTCATGCATTTCAGAACATCTCTTGGTGAATATTTTCATATTTTTGTTAGTCTTTCATCTAAAACAAATTTCGAATTTTATGTCCACTAAATATTTATTCCATAATGACTTCACCATATTCCAAAGGTAGTATCGTAATTATTAGGAGTCACAGGATCTATAACACTACCATTTAGACCAACAACATTGTACCTTCTGCTGGACATTGACTTAGAGGTACATTCATGAAACATGTTAAAATAATTTCCATTTATATTACTTAAACCTGTGGGCAAATGTGCTACAGAAATATGCAGGCTAGCTATGCAATGTAATCAGTAACATTTGAAAAACATGTCTTATTCATCTTCAGCAGTAATTGCTAGCAGTCTCTTACAATCTTCTGAAATCTCCGAAAACTCTACACCAACGATGTCTCTTATTTAAGACTAAATTTCTCAAACTTCCATTGTCTACTTTCTCTCATGTACTACACAACTGCAAAAAAGTTTAGAATCCAAGGCAAATGTACAATTAAGATTCAAAAAGGCCCAATTATCCTTCACAAGCCTTCCCCTTGAAGCGTAATCTCAGTGCTTTGATTCCACTTCTTTTCATAGCAGCAGTAATAAAGGCAATCTCTGAAAGATCTGTTGGAGTAGTATTATTTTTATTCCTAACCCTTTCTCTGTATGGTCCCCTCAGCTGGGAAGACAGGAAGACCTTTCTACAGAAGGGTCCCCCACTGTCTGGACCTTCACAACTTCTGGAGTTCATGGAAAACAAAACTAGTCAGTGGAAGGACTTTCTGCATGGGGAATGGGGTGAGGAAGGAAACCAACTGACAATTTGACCAAATGAGCCTCAATGTAATAAAACTCTGCAAAATGGAATTTGCTAATACAGGGACAGTGACAAGTTCAAGTTACCCCACAGCAGTGGGCTACTAAGCTAAGAAAAATTCAGTGATGACAGTGTTGCTTCCACACTCACAGGCACTAGTGTCTACACCAGTACCGCTGGTGTCCCATTTTCAATCTTCTATTTCTGTCAAGAAGATCAGAAAACATGAAAAGCTGATTTTTCACCTACAGAATCAGGTTGTATTGTCAATCTGCATGCATGTGCTAATTTTCTCTTTTCTACTTGATCAACACTGTAGGGATACTCTTCCTCTGTCTTCACTCAATGACTTTTCCTGGTTTGAGATCACTCATTGACTTTTTGCATTTATGGACACTCAGTACACTTGGCCTAAACCACAACTTTATTCTTTCTTTGAGAACTACAGTTTTCTCCCTAGGCTCTCACCTGTCCCACAGGAAAGCTATACTTGTTGGTGTGTCAGAAGCAGCGTCAGCTGATGTATGACTTCCCCTGACACCGCTGAAGAGCACATGCAGTGTTGAAGCACTGAAGCACTGCTTTCCTGTCTTGTGTAACAATGCAAAGTAAACCATTGTATACTTATGTATATGACATGCTCATAAATTAAATTTAACACCCTGATGTTTGAAATAACCATCACGGGATGAAGAAAAGATCGTTCATAGAGATAATCAGTATTTTCAGAACGGAATAAAACACTTGATAAGTAACCATTGAAAAGCTTTCTTTCAGATTATGCTACCTGTATTCACATCGGATAGAGCCTTCTTATACTGTGCTGCTTAAAGTACACGGTAAAATCTTGCAGTAAGGCATTAATCAGGAAAAGTTAGACCCAGACCTAATCCTGACTTTCCTACCATGTGAGTTAAAATGGACAAAACCTTAAGAGGCATGGAGGACTTAGACCTGCAATAATTTCTCCACAGAACTGGCAGGTTCTCAACATGCCCTAGAATACAGCCCATTACAAATCCACCAGGAGCAAAAAAGAGAAACTATTTCAGTAACAACACTGAAAAATGTCAACATTATCATAAAAAGAAATTATCATTCTACACTCCACTCACTTAAAAAGCCTATTTATAAACTAGAATATTTTCAATTTTTGTTATTACCTCAGCAGGAAGGCAGAAAACGTCAGCCAAATAACTGAACAGGCGAACAGTATAGCCATTATGTTCTCCGCAACAGTCTACACACAATCTTGGCTTGAAATACCAAGATGCAATCATTACCTACTTAACACAGCTATCTGTGGTATTTCTAAGTTACCAGCTACTGCAATATTCAGACATGAAAAAATATTTTGTCATTACACAATATCCTTCAATCAAAAGATCTCGTCTACATGACCTTAAACAAACTGGTGTTATATAATGTCACTCATTAAAATACTAGTTTATTTAACCTTAAGATAACCACAACACTGAGGTAAATACTATTTAGTTCTTCATGAAGTCAGGTCCTGATACCCTTAATTTCACTGGAACATTTTCTGCACAGCTAAAAAGGAAATTGCAGTATCACAGGAGACTGAAGTTGTATATATTTCTGTAACATTTGGTGTTTAACTCATGTGAGTAAAGTCCTTTGAAATCTCCCACGGATTTACTCCTGCTTGGGAACATAAGATTTTAGTAAAAATAAAAGTGTTTGCAGTGGGGAATTTCTACAGGATATTCTAATGAAATATTCCAATGGACAGACGTAATGCCTACACCATTATTTTTACATGATAATTTCTCCATAATAAGTTTCCAACAATTTACTGGTGTACCAGATAATGTAACATTAGGATGAAGCAGGTTCTGAAAAGAATCAATCTACATGCAGAAGAAAGGACTGTATTCTTATTAGTAAAGAGGACCAGCGAATTTGGAGCAGAAGCAAATCAAGCTAGTGAGCTGGCAGATCAAGGTGCTTGCAAAAGCTTGAAGAAAGAGATTTTTGAGGGGCTAAAGCAATTAGGAGAGTGCCTAAGTGTAACTGGAGGTGACCTGTGCAGGCAAGACTATTCATTAACAGATTAAGAGGGAATGAGAATGGTGATGATGAAAACAAAGGCATGACCCACACATAGAAGAAATGAAAGAATGAGCAAGTCTACTGGACAAAGATAGAGAGGTTGCTGAAGCTACGAAGGTCAAGGGGAACATCAACAAGCACAGCATAAGTGAAGATGAAATCAGAGGAGGAGAAAGCGGTGGGGGAGTGGAAGTCATACGGATAATATGTTTGATGTAAAGGAAAGGGGATGGAGAAAAGAATTAAGTCTTCATTCTGACAGTAATAAAGCCTTAGTTCAAGTGATTCGATTCTTCAAGGGCATTATTATCCTGGACTAAGGGTGAGGTACATGGTGGGTTCCAGGTTGTGGGGAAGGGAGTAGGAGAAGGAGAAAAGTTTCCAGAAAACTGGATGTATTTAGAGAAACAAGTCTTGAGGTTAATTGTATGGTACATCTCCATTTGCCTGGCTGAGGACAGAAATCGAAATGCAGGTAATTTGCATAATTACATTATAAATATGAATTTGAGAGTTAACATCACAAAGAGCTCTGTGTTGCTTTTTCACATGCAGTTTTTTTCAAAGGAATAAACTACCAACCTTAAACAAATGTAACTCATATAGGGATTTTAGGGGACCAGGAAAAGCAAAAAGATAATTCCTCTGAAATTATCTCTATCCACAGGGCTGGCTAACTGATGTCATGATGGCTGTTCCCTCTTTATATATTTTATATATTAAGTGCTTAACAGTTAAGCAGTCAGAAAGCAGACCTGGAATCCTTCTCAGCCTGAGGATGTACAAATGACAAGCCTCACAGCCCACGTGTATGTTTCTTACATAAGCACAATCCATACCATTCAAGAACCAGGCAGCAGGTTGCTTGCAACACTTTTTTTTTTTTTAACTTGTATCTAATATTTGCAGAATATAATACCTGTAAAACCAGTCAGGGAACACCAGAACACATATTTGCACCTTCCTTCACAAATCAACAGATAGACATGATTCCTTTAGACCACTCCTTCTTTGTGGATTTCTTAGATTTTGACAGCATCTGGTTTTTTTTATTTTCTGTCTGCAAATCATAATTACACTAGATACACATCTCCAAAAGCCAGCTGTCATTATACAGACGACTCTGCACCCCATAAGTACTCTCCTTCTGGTGAAGAAGGAAATGAAATCTAAATCTTCCAACTTTCTGGGCATGTGTTTAAAATACTAGATACTTTAGAAATACACATTGTACCCTAAACTCAGAAAGAAAGCATCACACCTGAAGAAGTGAAACTTGCAGTACTTTAAGCACCTCACTGAGCAGTTCAAAAGTGGAAACATGGGGAAAGGCAGGACCAATTGCAGTTGTGGTCTTACACACCTGAAATGTGTCCAAATCCCACTCACCCACAAAAATGCTATTTTGGATCTTGCCACTAGTCTTCAAAACTGCAAAGAAAAAATAACCACGCTCCCTTCCCAGTTTTGTTAATATGAGGTGTTTTTTAGTATTAGGTGTTTTAGAAGTTTTTTTCAAATACTTCCAAAAAAAAAAAAAAAAAAAAAGCAAGTTGTATTTATTTGGTATTATTCTGGATAAATTGTTACTCATTCTCAATGCTAGATGAAACTGAAAAATAACACATTATTAATAATGTCAAATACAGCAGAGATTTCCTAGCTTCAATAACTCAGGGAAGAAACAAAGCTGGACAAATCTCCCCTGCTTCTAAATTTAATATTCCTATGTCTTCATTTAGAAAGAAAATCTAGTTATCTCAGACCCTTGCTAGAAGAAGGGATGAATCCTTTTGTTGGTTTTGTGTTGAAAATTAGCACATCCATTCAGCAGCAACATAGGAGAGGTGTTATTTAAACATAACGGACTGCCATAAGCAACTCTACCCAAGGTTGTGAGACATACAGTGTAGACAAGTGGCTCAGCTGATGAAACTGCTCCCTTAAACACACAGTGATGGTATAATGTTCACCTGACAGTATGCTTGCTAAAAAACCCACAAAACAAACCAAACAAACAGGTGGAAAACTACTGTTCCGTGGCCTGTGCTTTCTCAAATAAGCGGTGTTGTCAACCCCTGTTACTGTGGTTTCTATTCAAAATGAGAAATAATTCAACAAATGTTTATGGATGTATCACTCTAACTCCTAGCAAGAGTGTATTATAATTGATGAAGCTTAGTACATTTGGAAGCAATTCGAAAGTGAAGTCCAATGAAACAGCAGCACTTAGTGAGCAAAATTGCATACAATCCACTGCAAATCACCTTTGAAATACATCCAAAAGAATTACATATTTCAGCAAAATATGACACACACAAATTCCCATTTAAAATGTCTGAAATACAATAGAAAAACTTTATTCCCAAACTGTAGGCTTCAGTTACTGTTCATGGAAATACAGGGGTATTAATTATCTACTGGAAGTCTTCCCCAAAATCCTCTGTTGAAAAATAAACATGTAGAAGAGTATAAAAAAACCTCTTCATGAAACTAGTAAGGGCCAGAACCATAAAGTTCACATAAGTTTTGTTTTCTCTGAAGTGAAGATGTATTAGTATGCAAAATTTCATAATGACATGATTTATTTTGCATCTGTTTTATCCCCAAAACCTGGAAAGAAACGTCTAAATGAAGTATTTGAATGTAACCATACAGTTAGGGCTTACAATAACACCATATATTTTCACATTTTTTATATTTCTTATATTCTTAATCTCTTATTGTTTAAGTAGATTTAAAAAATACTGAAATACATGTTATTTATGGAAAAATGTTCAGATTGCCTCATCACCCATTTAAGAAACTCTTCTGAATATCTACTTGCTTTTTTCTCATTGCTTTTTTCCTTTGACTGAGAACAATTGCATGAGATCAAGTATCTTTGTTCCTTAGGAGATCATCTGCTCCTGCTGCTCATTTACCATCTGAAATCATAATCATCTGTTGGTGACAATCTAATAATCTTCACAGTAACTAATTGTGATGTCACAAACAAATGATTATGATTTCAGGTGGTGAACAAACAGCAGGAGCAGATGTACTCTGAAGAACAAAGACTGCAAAGTTATGAACGAATCCCTAGTAATAAAATGTTAGGCAAGAAAAACAAAGAGCCTGTCCTTTACAGAGAGGTAGGATTGCTCTGAAAGTTTGGTTTTTTTACTATTAGTTTTTTAATACTTTACTTTGTGACTCCCAAAATTGCTTGAAATAGATGAAGGAAATTTATATTCTTGAAAATGGAGGGTGGGGAACATATAGAAACAGTTAGGGTAATTTTTTCCTTGTTAAAAATATAATCTATAAAAACACTGTCACTTTTTCCTTTTATTTTTATATATTTTTGTTCTTCATAACTCATCTACAGCTTCTCCTAGAACACATACTGTATGATGTTTATGATTACCCCATCCAGAAATATAAAACCAGAACATGTTCCCAAGAAAATGCACTTTGCATTAGGATTATTTGTTTGTTTCATGTTTTGTTTTTGTTGCTAACTACTTAAGTCAAATCCAGAGAAATAAATGAGTATTCTGTTGACAGTAAACATCTCCTATATGGGCTACAAATGCTTGTGGTCTGCGTACAGTATCTCAGTCTTTTCAAGAAGTATCAGGAAAAAAACACTCAACGTGTGAAAAATGCCTAAGATATCCCAAAGCAAGAATCCAACAGCTTCTTGTTTCATCTTTAAGACTGTGAAATGAAGAGGAAAGGTAAAGAAATAAACCTGTGGGAAGAAGCTTTGCCAGTGCAAACGTAACATGATAGAGAGGAACAGGAGAAGTTAATTTTCAAGTATATTTAACAGGGAACACTAAAAATGCATTAAGTGAGCATGTAGGAGGATAGGGACTGCAGGATATTTCTCAGCAAAAGCAAACTACATAGTAGGGGTACAAAGAAATCTGTTCTTCAACTGTACTAACAAATGTAACTGTTATGATTTTTGTTTTTGTTGTACTGAAGTATACAACTTCACTTTACTATTCCAGTTTTATTTCACACAGTTTCAGATTGAAATACAGTGCATTATGCACACAACAAAAGAGTACCTGCCTGCAAGAGGAAACTGGTGCACAACGTGCTGTCCTAGCAGGACACAATTGTTTTCCTGGAATAAAATTACTGGAAATCTGAGTAAGAGCTGCCAAATGGTAGATGTAGCAATCTCAGAGCATCAGATTTTCAAGACCACTGAAAGTTAGGTATTAGGGTAACAAAAAATGCAAACTGTACATTTATCTTATAAGCAAGGATACAGAAAGGAGGAAGTTGCTCCATTTGCCCTCTTTAAAAAACTTCCTACAGTAACGATAACACTGCAAGAGTAGACTCACCTACCAACAACTTGTTCTTAAATATAAACTAGCATATTCATACCTGAAGGGATGTGACATTTTTTATCTCAAACAGTGGAACTTGCTTGGAACTGCCTTGAAAAACCCCTGCACTTCACAAGTGCACGAGAAGTTATGCATGCAAGTGATTTCTTTTATTTAAAAGAAGACACTTCAAATTTCCTCTGTTCTCCTTAACTACAAAGCTCTGAAGTTACCTTGGACTCTGGGGCTTAGAAGAAGATCAATGGGTGTGCACAGGTAAAACTCTTCTTACTGATACTAGTTCTTCAGGATTTTTCATGCATTCCCTGTGTAGATAACTAACACATAATATTCTACCAGAAGCAGAGCAGGCAAAGTGCTCATAGGTAAACATATACTGGCAGACCACCCCCCTACTAAATATTAGCACAGTATTCCAACAAATAATCATATCTATGGAAAACTGGTGAGAAATATCATGTGATACTGTGTAGATGTTCTCCAAATGTGGCAATCTCCTAACCTCAGTCACATCCTAAAACCCAGGCCTGTTCACAGAGCTATTCAGTAGGAAGGTATTAACTGAACTTACTGGTTACCTAAATAACACACAAAAACATTCTGCACATTTCCTATACAGGAATCTGTGGTTCCTTCCTATACATTACAAACAAATGGTGTGATATTTATATGTTGAAAGATCCGCAGTATGGAAACTACTACAGTGGTTTTCTATATAAAAATATACTTTAATAGAGTGCCAATCAGTACAGCAGAGTCATAACTCTATCAGAAAGGCCATTTTAGTTTAGAAATACCAACAGAGGTTTCAATCAGAAATGCAAAAAGACCTGTCAGTAATTCATTCAGCCAGAGGTGATACCACATTAACACATTTAGAGAAGCAAAATTCATTTCTAGGTCTTCCATGCATCCTGGGTGAGACTGTAAGGTGAAGAAAGACTGGTCTGTCCTCTACACAACTGCAACATATTCATTCTCCTCTTATGCCTTTATCGCAGTTAAAGTCTAAGTTTTAAAGAAAATATCCTAGAAGAGAAAGGCCCTCTATGAGGTGAAGAGTTAAAAAAATCAGTAAAAAAATACATGCCTGTTGATAACATTTTGGGTTCAAACCTTTCCTATTTTGCAAAAGGATAGCACAGTCCCTCTGCAGTGAAAAATGACACACTCTAAGCAACTGATTATTACAAATGTGGCCTCTAGACTGGAACCCTTGAAAAGTGAGTTAGGGGATTAAGCACAGTGGTCTCTGAACAGCACTATCAGAAATAAATGCTCTGTGTTTATTGACATGATAGCTACATCTCCTTTGACATACAATTTACTTGGAGATCAGAAGAATGGAAATGAAGGCATCTAGAAATGTCTTTTGTGCTTAGAAAAGCATCCCAGAATTAAAACTTCTTTCTGTATTGTGGCCTGTGGTGGCTGCAAAAAGGTCTGTGAGCAGGTCAATCTGTGAAAAATAAGTTTTCTGGTCAGCACAGGTTTAAAATACAATTTTTGTTGATTTTGTCTCCTGTTGAGTGAGTTTGTCTTTGGTTCTCTTTCTAGATTTGGATTTACTTGCCAGATGAAGCCTGAGAAAGCAATTTTTTTTCTTGTTGGAGTAGTAGATGGTTGTGATGTCATCTACAAATATCTTTGCTACAAGACACTGCAAGGATAGGAGAGAAAAGCTAGAGGTCTTATTCTGCTGTCCCAAAGTCCAATACATTAACATTTGAAGATGTTAAGATCTGAAAACTTTTCACAGGCCATGCCCTTAGGTATTTTGACAATGCAAACGGCAATCTTCTAGAAGTATTGATGGGGATTGATAATAGGGCTGGAAGGAAGCAATTAGTTATAAAGGCACAAAGGTCTGTCCTGTTCATTACCTGTTGCAGTGAAACTGAAGTCAGTCTTCACCAACGAGGTCTCTCAGGCCTTTGTGTCTATAGACATAGCTCAAGGAAGAGAGAAGCTACCAGTGGTGGAACCTGATCAGAGTCAGGGACGTCTTGAGAAATGTGCAACACACACAGGTCCATTGGACCAAATGGGATGAAAATTAGCATGCTGAGTCAACTGGCTTAAGTAATCTTCAAAAAGCCATGGAAATCAGGACAGGTCTCCAATGCCTGGAGAAAGGCATCATCATCATCATAAAAAAAGGCAGGCTGGTCAGCCTTACCTTAAGCTCTGAGAAAATCATGCAGTGAGTCCTCTTAAAGCCATTTGTGAGTGCACAAAGGAGAAAAAAAAACCAGTGGGAACAATCAGCATGAATTTACCAAGGATATATTCAACTGCCTTTTATGATAAAATGACTGCATTTATGAATGAAGGGAGAGTAGCGGATGTAATTTACTTTGGCTTTAGCAAATATTTTGACATCATGTCAAGGCTTCCTGACAGCATCCTTGTATCCAAGCTGTGATGTTAGAGTCTAGGTAGATGAATTACTAGATGATGAAAATCTGTTTGGATAATCAGGCTTAGAGGACAGTGGTATGCTTTGGGGGACCTAATAGTAGCCTTCCAATACCTAAGAAGAGGTTGCCAAAAAGATGGAGCCAGGAACATTACTGAGGTATGTAGCAGAAGAACAGGAGTTGATACTTATAAACTTCTGACTGGTACGAAAGGAAAAAAAATCAATGTGAAGATAATTAAGCATTGGAACAGGCTGCCCAGAGAAGCTATGGAATCTCTGTCCTTGGAGAACTGGAAAAAAGACATATGCAAACTTGTCTGAAGTCTATACCAACCTTGTTTTGAGCAGGCAGTTTAGACAACCTTCTAAAATCCCTTACAACCTGAAGGATTCAATGATTCAGTGAGTAAATAAAAATCTCCTTGTTCCTGCACTCATTCAATACTTACACTCACACGCAGGACACTCAAGAGTTAATTCATCTAATTGCCAAAAAAACCTTAAAATATTTACAAAAACCATTTTAATTGTCTCAAATAATCCAAATCCTACAGAGACAAAGAAGAATAAATATAAATTTAGAAAGCAATACTTACTGTTACTTGTTGGCTCAGGAAACCCAACATTCTGGCCGTTCCAACTCTTGTTTTCTCCAAGCTGAAACAGGTAGAAAAAGGCAGATAAGTAAAGAGCAAACTACTCTTAAACAGAACATTCATGTTTATAAATTTAGTTGAAAGACTCTGAAAAGGATGACTTGGGATTGCCACATCTGCTCACAAAACTTTGCTAATACATCTTAACTTTTGTCTAAAATAGGTTATTTGAGGAATGTACCCTTCATAAATAAACATTAACAACTATTGCCTAACACTGAAATATAAATGTTCCCCCAAAGATTAGGCTCAACTCATACCAAATCAGACTTAAAATCAAATGTTTCAAGCAGCACTGAAACGTAGACAGACAACAGGGAAATTACATTCTAAAACAAGAAGATCCTAGTAGCTGCCTATGAAAGAATGCATAAACACTACAAAGTACTTTGGGTGTAATGTTAAAATATTTACTTGCTAGGAATCCATTTAGTTACTGAAGGGGAAGCAAGAAAAGATTGCAATTTTCCACTATTTTACTATAATTACTTTACTACTATATTTTACTGCTATTTTGAGGAAGCTAATTGTCTTCAAAATAATTCTACGTTTAACACCAGGTATTACTGTGACACAGAAAAGAGGAGCAATTAACACAGAAGTTCAAAATTAGGCCAGTCCTGAAGGCTACACAGCAAATAACATGGTAGTTTTCTAGATTTATGTGTAAATTTGGATAAACAAGTCCAAGCTTCCTCATGAACTAGGAGCTATTGACAACCAGCTCTACGAATGTGAAACAAATGATACTTTTTAGATTTCACTGGGATTTTCTATACAAACAGAAAACTTCAAAGCAAAGCAGTCTATATGCCATGACAAAGTCATATCCATTCGCTCTGGAAGATGGGGCTGACTGGAAAGCAGAAGAGTCACAAAGGAGGATCAGCCGGCTGAAACCTGCCTTTGCATGTCAGAGGCTGTACGAACACCGGTTAGATTACTATCATGTTGTAATGCAGACTATGAGATGATACGTTTTCCTTGGGAAAGAGGAGGAAAGAGCACACTATGCTAAGCAGCTCTTCCAGTGATTGTTTCCCTGCCTTTCCTCACCATGTACATCCCAATGTGCTTACAGCCTAGGCAACATGCAATCAAAATGGGAGACACTTAGTGGAAACAGAGGATAGGTATTAGACCTGACTCTAAAACTGGTCACCTACCTCCATGCACTTTAATTTCACACAACTCCTTTTAATCATACTGTGCAGTAGATAATATGTATACTGGAAAACATGGAAGTTCTTCAAATTAATAAGCAATATGAAATTTACAATAGGTCTGCGTTTACTGCTGTCTGTAACAGTGTGGTTTTGTCATGAATCCATGCTGTGCATCCATAACATGATAGGAAAATCAGTATGAGCATGCTGTTACAATACGAGAAGAACATTTCCAACTCTCTTCATTCCTCTCTTTTTACTGTTTAACTTGATCATGATGGGGAATTTAACAAGAATTTATCCATCAGTAAGTTATCCTTAATGCTGCTGTCTCACAGGAATGCGATCTACTCTGGTTTTCCTCTCTCTAAGACAATAAAAGTGGCAACAAGAAATGAAAAGATGGAAACATGAAAAAATGAAGACATACAACTCTCCGTTCTCATCCATAAAGCTAAAATTCTGATAGCTGCAAAAAGTCTCCCAGGACACTTTCAAATTGCTCTCCTCAGGGCTCTGCACAACCATTACTGATTTCTTCCAGGACTCGGATTACCTCAGAAAAGAGCAGAGCCTTTACTTTTTTACATTACCTGGATTACCTGTTTACCTGTGCTGCCATCAGCACCATGCATGGCTCTTGTAACACTCTTAGGTCTTCATTAAAACAATGAATACAGTCACATTTTATGCAGTGGAGTTAAGGAAAAAGCTCCCTTTTTCTAAAGGGAGGAGGAAGGGGATGAAAGGACTCGGGGCAGGGGAGGGGGGGGTGCAGGGGAAAGAGAAGTTGCCTTTTTTGAAAGCATAAAACCCAATATAAATGAAAATTGTCCATTTTGACGCCAACATGATACATCAACTAATCTACACTGGGCCCCATCTTGGATACAAAGAGAGAAACAAGTATCTTCTAATGGTACATCTTTATTGTGCAATTTATACAGAAGGAATTTTGCAATGCTCAAATTGGTAGAGATCTGAGGGCTATTTCCCCTCTTCTCCGGCACAGTTTAATTTGAGAATTAAAATGCTTTTATCTACACAAATTAACTTGTGTATCTGCAAATATGTTCAGTCTGTTATATACAGAAGATAAAGCCAGATGTTCTAGATATTTTATGTCCTTAACCCCAACAAAGCTATAAAAATTTGCTCTATGATCTTGAATACTGCCACTACATCAAATTTGAGTAGTTCACATTTTTTGGATACTATCACGTTGGCTCATTGTGTTCAGAATAACATTAGGCCACTGTATGCTACTCTATCAATTCCAAGATATCTACGTCTGCAAGTACATAATTAAACTGTTTTTTTTAAAGACAATGCACTTGCAAGCAATAGTTTAATAAACACGGGGAAACAAAGCAGCAGTGCCCCTTTTTAGGCACTCAGATTTTTTAAGGATTTCAATGTAACCACAAGTTTCCACTGTGTAGAGCTCTCCAAAGCAGCTATGTTGTGGGCTGAATTTTTTCAGGCTTTATCTCTGAAAATTACTGAGTAAAAATAGTTCAGCCAATTTGAAATCCAAGAATGAAAACCTATGTTTTCCTATTAGAAAAAAAAAAAAAGTTGACTTTCCTGTTTTGCTTTGTTTTTCAAAAAGTCTGATGGCCAAATCAGCAATGAAGAAAAAGTTGAAACTGGTAGAAAGTATCTTGTGCAGCAGAAAAGTCTCAGCATTCTGATGAAAATTAATTATCACTTGACTGTCATAAGCCTTTTTTAAAATGGCTAGACTCTCTAGTGTGTTCTTACAAGGAACACCATCTAGCTTTCCAGTACTCTGTTTAGAGCATTGCACACTTGTACATGACTAAAATATATAGTGAAGAACATAGTGAAGGTGAGTGTGAACATACACTGTGATCTGTGAGTATACACAGATCTGGCTGCTCCTTTCAAGGGAGAGGGAAACAGACGGAGGTGGAGCCAAGTAACCAGTATGGCATTTATCTTTTCCTGGTAAGAGCACAGAATGTATAGAACAGTGTATCTTCACATAAATGTAAATAATTTTACTTTTTAAAGAAAAAGAAAGGGTGTTTCAGAAGATAGTTATATACTATATTCAGATTTTTCATGTGGTCCCTAGAAAAGCCCAGCAGAACATTTTGTTGACCTGAGCTAGCTCATGCAGGGACAGCAAACATTTAAACCATGATCAAAATATATACATGCAGTGGCTCTGCATATGACAGAAGCTGTTCACAGTCCACCCCTTAGCCAAATACCTTACCAAGTATCTTTTCAGGATACAAAAGGCAAAACCTTAACACCCAATTTTAGATACAAACCCTCCCATCAATAAACTCAAGACAAGAGAGGAGTGCTAAGTTGCACATCACTAACATGGAAATACATACCTGGAACATATATGAAGTTAAAATGTAATTCCTTCTCCATAAAAAAAAAAAAAAACCAAAAAAAGACACATTTTCCTTCTCTGCCATCAAACCTGAAAAGGCCATTATTTTTCTGGAATGCCTCTAGTGCATATGCAGCAGGAATACAAACATTGACTACTGTGGCTACTTCATTTATGAAAATTACTAATTATCACTCCTCTCAGTACTCGCATGGATGCCCAAAATGGAATAAAAGCAAGAGCCACATTCATACTGATTTGCAAGTAGAAATAGGTGCACACATCACAGGTACACTTTTGCACAAACACTACTCTATGGAACTACATTTCTGTTCTTAATTACTCTTACAGGAGGAGAGGCTGCACTAACTACTAGGTGTAGCTAAACAAAGGCTGATCTCTGACAAGCAATTCCCTAAAAGAGGGGTGTGTGCAAGTTTAAGCTCCTGTTCTTACTAAATGATTAGCTGATAATGCTAAAAATCTAGACAAGGGTAAAATGTGGGCATCGTTAACGATTGGTTCTCACCTTTTCTGGCTGGTCCTGAAGAGGAGTAGAGGCTTTGTAACCCAGCTGTAGCAACATAGCTTCTGCTGCATTTCTTTTAGCTATTTTCTTGTTTGGGCCTGTTCCAGTAGTAATCTCATTGCCTACTTTTACCTTAAAAAGAAAACATTGATCATAAAAACAATAAATGCAAGACACCCTAACATCACCATGTAAGAACCTCGCTGACCTACAAACAGCTGTCAGCTCTTTTGATGAAGACGCAATCTTGAAAAAGTAAGAATAGTGTAAAAGGGGACTACAATACTGCTTCACACAGAAGATCTTGTTTAGATATTTCAGAATGTCCCCAAACTGGTACCAAAGAGCCCCATTTTTCTGTATTTCTGTGCACACACATTGTCTCTCTCTTCCACCAGCCTGTGTGTCAACCCCACTCTCCCTGCTGAACATCTCCCTCACTCTTTCTTAGTGCAGGAAGCGCTACAGGATCCATACCTCCACTTTCTTGTAGGATTGTTGCCTGCAGCAGCTCCCCAGCATCACTGGGATAGTATCCAGACCAACTGAGAGAAAAACAATGACCTGGATATTTAAATGACAGTGGTTCCTAAGGGAAGATGAAAACAATATTTGTATTCCGCCCACTTTGTTGTGCTGCAAGGAAGATGGCGGCTAAGGCTGCTTTCTTCTTCCACACACCTGACAAGCTTTTATTAAAGTAGTCTTTGGAAAGAAGGCTCCTCATTGGACCTGTGGTCTGTACTGCACAAAGGGTTTCCAACAAACAAGATGCCTTTCATAAACCCAGGAGAAATTAGAACCTCAAAACAAAGACAAATTATAGACAATAGATAGCCACAAGAGTGAGGCTCTAACTTATGCCCTGACTTTGATATCATTCTCAAACTCCTGAAGCTGTATGTGTCTGGTTTGTGATATTAGCGCTGTCACTGCTATTCTTATGCAACATTCACAGCTCTTAGAAAAGTGTATTTCATTCTGTCCCTTAAGCCATTTGCCAAATTTTCTCTTAAAATAGTTTAACATTTTGAAAGCGTGTTAAAAAAAGCACACTAATACAGAATAAAAACAGTAAAATAGCCAAGATCATCTGAACAGAAGAAACCTTAGAGGTCAAAGACCTGAAACAGTCTGGAAGGAGCTTTAAAAAAGTTGTAGAAAGAGGCATACAAAATACATATAAAAATAAATAATTAATATTATTTAGTAATTTATATTATTAAATTATTATTCACTTTCCTCAAATCATCATATATGTATTTTCATAAAAGTTCTAATTTTTCTTTATCTGAATGCCTATTACTTCTAAATACAACGAAGAGAATGTAAATAAATAATAATGATCATTAATATTCCCTCAAAGTATATATATCTAATTAAGCAAAAAGATTTGGCTACCTGAACCAGAAATATTAATAATCTTGAAATAGAAACCTTACTTTCTATGTGGTTCTGTAATCACAATTAGAAAATAGCCAATCTGTTACAAGTTTATATGCAATAAAATTGAGAGACCTTAATGGGACAAGTCAAAATGATAATTTATAACATAGCTCACAATCAATCAATGCATTGCTATTTCTCAGACCTGTAAAACTGGTTTAGCTATTATTATAACCTCTATCAAGGATTAAAGGTCTGACTACAAAGAGAAAGAGCTTTCTGAAATTAACTTTGGGAACAGAACAGCAACTAATGTCATCAGAGGTTTTCTTCTGTTTATCTAGTGGTCAGGACAAGTAATTGGATCCATTTCATCACATCTAAGCTTGCTCTTTGTGTGACAGATAAAAATGAACATATTATCTCTGGATATTTTACTTCCACATTCAATTAAATTAAATGAAAACATTGTTTAAGTAGTTTATACAAAGGCTTTTTATTCTGATAAGGTTTTTTGCATGTCATAATGAATCCACTGGGACTTCCTGAAGGCGGGAGAAACAGCAGCATGAGTTTAGTATGAAAATATTACAAAAGGGGAAAAATGGAGCTACGCTGTTTAAAAGTATTCATAATAAAGCAACTGTTCTATGGAATTTATTTGACTTTCACAAGTCTTCTTAGATAAGGGAATCTTCTACATATTCACTACTTTTAAGATTCTCTTTTTTATTCAAACCAAAGATTTTGCCATTATTGAGACTACTCCACTAGAAAACCAAATTCCCAGCCCATCTTTCCAATAGTGGACTGCATTACACAGTCCTCTTCCGATGCCTCACACAACCATCTCTTAAACAGTCCCAGGGGGCTCTGAGCATGGGAAAATGGACTGTCTGTGATAAGACCACTCTTTTTCAAATACTTTCAGGTAGCATAAAAAGTTGGAAATCCAAGTTTATATTCATAAATCAGATTCTGCAACAAAAGGAACCCAATATCTTCTTTTACTTCAGAGAGAAAAATACTAAATCATCAGGAAAGACCACTGAGGTCCAAGGAAATTAAGATTGCTAGCCTGTCTTGATAGACACGAAGGAGGGACTTAGAGTTTTAAGTGAAAACGTAATTAATTTTCTGGAGAAGGAGGTGCTGGAACATCATAAACTCTGCTTGTGATCAGAAGTGGCATTTTGGTGTGGTTTGTAGACAAGTCAAAACACGTTGAGGTATGCCTGTTCTGAATTGTTCCAGCACAAAATTGCCCCTGAGTGAAAACACAAGAATTCTTTCCTGTTCCTAATCTTTCTCAACCTCCTGTTGTGCTATCTAACAAAATATCATGATTATATCAAATCTTCGTATATGTTCTTAATTTAAAAATTAAAGAAACATTAATGATCTACTGTTTCTGTATTAGGTCCAGAGCCCTTAACTGGACAGGCTAGAACATGTGATGGAAGGCTTTTTTTGTGGTATTTCAGACATGAACAAAGCCACAAAGAAGCTGAAAATCTGAAAAGACTACAACACTATTTTGTAAACCAAAATTCTTGGTAATATGGAGATATTAATATCCATACTTCAGAATACTTGTTTGTATTGCAATCTTCTGATCAACAATAGCAAAAAAAATTATTTTTTTTTAAAGAGATGAGTAAATAAATCATGAACTGTCAGGGATAAAGACAGAAAACATCAGGTGAAATAAAAATAAGAAGAGTATAAAAAATGCAAAACCACTACAAGAAAAGCACCTAGAAGGCACGTAACCTAATTGCCGTTTGTTTCACCAAGAGAAAGAAGAAAGTTCAAACAGGCTTTCTGATACAGTATTTCATACTCTTTTTGTACAACTGACTGTAAAGCAAAAAGCTAAACACAGGAGGATCCACTTCATATTATGCCACCGTTTTGCCTGAGTTTTAACATAACATAGCACGGGTATTATCTCTAACATGATAGCAGATGATACCTGCATAACAAACTCTCGACGGCGAGGCATTCCTCTCTCTGAAAGAAGAACATACTCTGGCTCCTTCTCCTTTTTGGCCTGCTGGATCTGAGCCAGACGACTGATGGGATTCATTCCTTGACCATATTCTGGTCCAGTCTAAAACAGGTTTAAAAGAAAGAACCATTATTTCAGCATATTTCCATACAACTATTATACTGCTTCAATAAATCATTTACTAGGGTTACCTCTTCTTTAATACTCCCTTTGAGAGAATGAGAAGTAATTTTTTTCCTGTCTTCTGACAATGAGACAGAAGATAAGAATCTTCAAATGCAAAACTGTGGCAAGAAATATACACCTATTTTCTGCCACTGTTGCAGGTAGTGTGCATACCTAGCATCTGTAAGTTACTAATACCCTCATGTATCTATGGAGGTCCTATGTGGATGTATGAAAACTAGCAGATTCATCAGCCAATTATATCTTAGTGCCCTATTTCTATGACCCTTCCCCCTAACCCCTTAAAATAGGTTGTTACAACGCTGGAATATGCAGTACACTAAGAAGAGGTGGGATTTACACGGGGAAAACCAAGGTCTGCCATATTACAAGGAAGCTGCCTCTCAGCCTTCCTGCCTTCCTTCTCAGCACTCCTACCTTCTGTCCTACAATGCAATTAAAGGTGTACAAGGCTTACTCTGTTTGTGTGTCATAGGAATTCACCCTCAAAATACTTTCATGTAGTGAAGCTAGGGAAGACTGTCTCCAATGGCTAGAAATGTTGCATATTGTGAGCCACCCACAAAGTATTTCAAATGCTTAACAGACAATAACCCAAACAATAACATGTCAAAATATATGGTTGGTGGGGGAATTGATCTGATGGGGGGATAACAAAAGGACTGAGAGACTGGTCTGTCCAAGATTACAGGCAGGTGAAAAACAACAGTTCTTAACAACCTAGTTCTGAAATCCTTTTAGTATGTTATTACTCACATGGCAAATGCTTTCTCAAAGCAAATAGCTATGAAAATATTTGTTTGTAGATCTTGGGGAGAAGAAATTAATACCCCCAAAAATTATCTGAATTCATATTTAACTGATTTATATACCATAACACAAAGAATGAACTTGCAAATGTAAACAGCATTTAAATGTAGAATTGTTTTTATGTTATTCAGCGATTTCCTTTTCATGAACTCATATGCAGGATAAAAGAAGATCAGCACTCATGCTTGTTTGAACTTCTCAAATAAGAGCAAACAAGTGGTCCAGAAGCTAAAGAGATGATCAGCAGCTGAAGGCAAAGACCAGAGAGGGATATTTTATTAAGAAAGCTGTGCAATGAATTCTACTTAGTGTAACTGCTCAAGTTGTTAGAGAAGATATAAGTGGAAGAATTAAGACAAAGTCATGGACAAAGGCAGCTGTGTGGGCAAGAAGCCAGGCAGAGATAAAAGGCAGAGCAGGCTAAATAAAGTGCAGGCCATAAGAAATAGCCTCATAAATACATATACAAATAAAAATAAGTTATTGTCACTTTTTTTGATACTCAAAACGTGCAGATTAAATTGAAAGAAATGGGCACACTGAAAGAATTTCAGCAGCTTAGTTATTCAAAAAATAAAAACCTTCTACATATTAATGTCTCTAACATGGCCAACTTTGGATAATTCTATCTAAGATTGTAATGGTAAGTTGTATTTGGTAATGGAAGAGATTTTTACATTATTATACCCTTAGCATCTTTCTTGTGAAAAACTTTCCAAAATGAGCCAATAGCCTTTCAGCTCTTGCCGCTTTAAAGCTGCATTAATGCTAATAGTTTACCATTAAATACTTTTTTATGCCCATTTTATCTTAGAAGTTTTTGAGAATTAGATCCCCGGAATTTCAGTAGGAGATGGGTATCTAATTAATCTCAGGTTTTTTTGAAAAATGACTCATTCTGTTTTGAAGGGAAATTAAAAGAAGATGGTGAAGTAAGTTCTTTGTACATTTTCCAAACCCAGTTTTGCACTCTCCAAAGCACTTGCTTTTTTGAAATGGCTTTTTGGTTGGCTGCTCCTGCAGAACTCTGCACTCAGTGTACTGAGTATACAGATTTCTGATGGTAATACCTTTAGTAAAATAAGTACTGATTTACTTATTTTTACAATCTATCAACATAACATTTGCTGAGGACTGAGTTCAAGCTATACTGGTATAATGTTATCCAGCCTAATATAATGCAAGCTGCGGACATAACATGATTCAGAAAAACAGAAGACTTTTTTTTTTTAAAAACTAACAAAAGGCAAATACAGAAAAAGAGGTGAAATTTAGGTCCTAAACTATATTCTGAAGCACAAGTTTTGGACATGAAGGTTTCCTGTTTTTTCCTGCAATTTGAATCTCAAAGTTACTGATCTGCATAGTATGGGGCAAAGGTGACTTTCTCTGTACATCAGAGAGAAAGTGAGTACTCTCCACCATTATTTGGACTGACCTAAAATGAGTATGAAAGGCTATTATTATGCCCTTATGCATGCCTGAATGACTATCCAACATGCCAGACAAGAGAAAATCATGTACAAAGAGTTTGACTGCTTCCTCAAAAAGTAATACTTCCTAAGATAAAATTAAAAATAGCAGATTTTGGTCACTTGCGAGGCCTCATCTTCTGCACTGAACAAATGACAAGTTAATCTGATTAATTGTTCACTGCTGAGACTAGGTAGTGATGCTTCACAAAAAATATATGGACACTGTGGCTGCTTTCATTAGAACATTTGGAAGACTAATTACTTCAGATGACCCTTTGGTTTTGTAAGAATTTGGGATGAGTAAAAACACCACAGCTAGTCACCACAGACTGACTGAACTGTAGAAGTAGCAATAAATCTACTGCCACCAAGCATAAAAGCACCATTTAAGGAGCCTGAGCTCACAAGAATGCAGAGCCTCTAAAAGGAAGCCTCATCAGTGCAGCAAGAAGCATATTAATATCCTCTGAGACAGGGCATGTTTTCATAGAGGGACGTTCAAAGTCTGCAAGTCCTCCATGGGTTGGTCTCCAGTGCATTTTCTATCTGTATCTGAAAGCTAAAGAGCATTATCAAACACACGCCAACCTTAACACAGGAACATGAAACAAAGAAAGTATTGTCCTTTGGCACTTGACAAGTGACACGCTAGGCTGAGATGTCAACAAACTCTTGGCCTTCTTTCAAATCTTTCAAATATCAAATTGAAGCTGAAGCCACAAAACTCCCACATCTAGCTACACAAGGCGAGGAGGCTGGACTGGGTACCACTTCCCCATACATCTACTATTTCACGTATCTCTCTCCCTCTTCAAACTGGGGAAGGGGGAGAAACCAGGAAGAGAACTTGGGAGTCCTTGGTTAATGGTTGGACCCAATGATCTTAAAGGTCTTTTCCAACCTAAATGATTCTATATTTCTATATCCTAGTAGGGCCTCCCAGAGGAGATGATGCTAAAAATGCACAGGGCTGTACGGAACTGCTTGGAGTTTCATCCTCCCTTAGACTTGAACCAAACCCCCGAAGACTTCAGTGATGTGAGCTCAGTGCTTAAGCTGAGCACTTTACAAGCCATTATGTTGGAGAATTTCACAGCATTCTCAGAATTTAAAAAAGCACAGACATATTAGCATAGGCAAAAAAGTAACAATATTGACAGAAAATGACAAATAAGCCTTTACTGCTTTTAAATTTAAGTAACTCTGTTACTTTCTGAGCAAACATTCTTAATTCTGTCACAGGCGGACGCATACCTTCAATATTGTTTTTGGACGTTTTTTAAAGTAAAGTTTTGGCTTTTCAATCACAGGAAGAGGAGGAAGTTTCTTAAGTTCTTGTAGGACAGCCATTGCAGCACGCTTCTTTGAGAGTTTCTTACTGTTGCCTTCTCCTTCTGCAGTGAATTCTCCCACTGTAACTCGTGTAACGAAGCTCTTCATGTGAGGAGGTCCACTTTCTTTAATCACCTTTTAAGCAAAAGTAACATTGAGTCAGATCACCCCACAAGAATATTAGTGTTTGTATCTCTGGAATGCACTTACTACTAATGCAGTTTTCCTGCTAACTGAAGGCATCACATGGATTTTCATAAAATCTGGACAAGTATTAATGACAATACCGAGTTTGAGGACAGAAAAATAAAGCTAATTGGATAAAAGACATCTAACCATTGCACTCAGTCTTTCAAAGAAAATACAGCAGACCTATATTTTCAAAAAGATTTATACAATGACACGAAACACAGTAACAGTGCATATCTAAACCAACACGCTGGTTTTTCCCTTGCAAGGTACTTCACATACTAAAGGAATTCAATTCGTGAAGGTCCACCGGGCTTTGGCCATTTATTTACATAAAACATATTGAAAACTATATTTATATGGCATCACTTTGACCCATTCATAATTTTCTTCTATTATCATTTTAAAATGTAGGAAGTTCATGTATGGTCCCAAACTTCAGTCTTAAAGGTCTGTATTTTTACACTGTCCTAGCTGCAGGCAGCATGCCTGCTCTCAACTCTTACCTTGCCACTGTACACAATTCAGAGTGACATTCCATACATTTGAAAGGCTGCCACGGTCTTGCCTCCAGGACTCAGTTGTCCCTCCCAACAGTACCAAAAACAATTATCAAAAAAGCCACCATAACTCACACAAAAGCCAATCAGTTCTGAAAGGTTTCATTTATTCATTCCCTTCCCAACATATTCGAGATGACAACGAGAGAACCCACTTGAAGTACATCTCCACTACTGAAAGTTACAATAATATGGAAAAAAAAAGAAGTTCTGAAAGTTGTACCTTCCTTTAGCTGCTGTTCTGTCTTCATTTTTACACACACGTCTCCATTTCGGAGGCTATACTGTTGGGATTCATTCACCAACAACCCGCAGCACTGCAAGTGCTAAGATAGTCATCTCTTCATGTGTGCGCCATTTACTGGTCTGGACAATGTCCATCAGGAATTAAAGACCTCATTTGGGAAAGGGTTCAGTTATTTTGTTTGATGGGAGGAAGCAGCTACCTAATTTAATCTTTGTTACATGTGTATAAGGAGATATTAGAGCATCTGACAGGCACCTCTTTGTATTATTTTCAAAATCAATACAAATACACATTATTTTTTCAGTAGGTGCAATTACATCAAACCATTTTTGAAGAAGTATCATGCCGGAGTGCAAGGGAACTGAGGTAAAGGTGCTAGGGCCTTCTTGGTGCAATAACTATATTTTTAATGGGCTGAAACCTTCAACCTTAATATTATTACAACATGTTTTGTATTAAAGTTCTTTTTATCAAGGTCATGTCCCTTGCATTATTTAGTTTTGCTGTTACACTGTAATGAGGTCTCCTTAGGCTTGTATTTCTTTTTTAAGCTCTCTTTTGTGGCAACTTCACCCAGCAAAAACAATTATCACAGTATATATCAATAAAAAAACACAAAATGAAAATTAACTGACAACTTTGTCCACATTTTCCCAGAACAAGACAACATCTGTGCCAGCATGGGATTTTTCTGTTGTAGTCCAGGAGTGTTCCCACTCTAAGTTTCCAGATAATAGTTTTGGAAGTTGTTTTCAGGATTCACCTCACTTGAAAGTCACCCACTAGTGCTTCAGCACGTGAGAAGGCAGCGGTGCTTTTGAGGCACTGGCCCACGCTGAGGCACGAGAGGCTGCACTGCCCGCACCAGTCCCAGCCCCAGGATCTCCTGCTCGCAGGCGCAGCTGGGCTTCCTGTCCGTGCTCAACACCTTCCTCACACCGCATCTGTTCTAAAGGCATATCTTAATCCATCCCCGTACAGTGCTATCCAAGTATTACAACACGCTGGCTGTAAAATGTGGCTAAATTAACCTTACTAAGGTCCTTAATCTTTCTGTGGTCTTACTAATACCATTATATAGGTGTTTTTACTTAGATGCAATATAATGCATTAATAAAATATACAAGAATGTCTACACTGACCAGATGAAAAAGGACAAAGTAACTTGCTTAAGAAATATGATTGCTGAGTTCCTAAAATATTAGTTTTATATAAGTTTTCTCATATATATATATATATAAATGTACACAAATATATATGAAAAAGAATGCTAATACAAAACCAGATTATATTTTCATATACATGAAAATACATTTCTTAATATAAAACTAATGTATTTTGGTGTGGGTTTTATCTTTTAAACTTTTAAATATGTGACACGAGGTCAATAATTGCCTGGAAAACACTCGAAACTATTTCTTTGTTAGTGTGTAAATGAAAAAAAGTCTTGTGTTGTCAATGGAATGAACCCCATAGGATTCAGATGGGATTCAGATCAAGCTACGCATCCAAATTTGGTAATTTAGCAAAAAAAAAAAAATTACCTAACAACATTTTTGGTTAGCCCCAGATTTTAGATCTTTTTACTCCACATGATTTCAAACAGTTGTGCTATAAGCCTTGGACAGAAAACACTAAAAAGAAGTTCAGCCTTTGCTGTCCAAGAATACTATATGCATTAGTACATTAAACTATTTCCTTGGTTGACAGATACGACCCATGGACCAAATCATGGCTAATTTAAAGCTGAGAATTTGATTAAGGGTGACAGTTCAATACACTTTTCTTTTTCTGTTCCACTGATTTAGAGAATAACTCCAGCAAGAGAAAACACATGGGGCCAAAACACATCTAAGGTCAAGTTACATCAAGAGTGAATTTGGCTCAACTTAATGAATCACGCTGACAAATGAAAACCAGCAGTACAATTACAATAAGAGTGCAACACTGCTTCAATTATTAATGAGATTCCAGGTAGAAAATTCAAAAGGTTATGACAAGATTAAATGGACATTTAAAAAAAAAAAAAAAAAAGAGAGAGACAAAAAGTAGGTCAACAAAAACATGTCAGCTACATCCACAATTATTTAGAAGTTTTAAAATACCAATATATTTCCATGTGTGCAGGCAGACATACCAGATTTTTACAGTTCAAAAACCAAAATTAAAAAATAGCCTGGATGTTTTCACGCGAAACCTGAATGAGAGCTATTCAGTATGTCAATCATCCAGTCTGAAAGCCTTAATCTCCAGGAAAGCAGGAGCCAGATGGGTGTGAAACTTCCTGCTGAAAACTTGCTCAGTCTCCCAGAGTCAGCAATACGGTCTGCTCCTGGTTCAAAATACAGAATCCCTGCCTCACTGCGGTATGACTGGGACACAAGAAACTGCAACTTATTTCCTAGTGGAACACTGGTAGGGAATGGAGGGCCAGAAAATTTGCTTGTTTAGGCACCCTATCCTCCCACTCCTGATACCGAGAATGAAAAAAATAAATATATTAATGTTTTGCTATTCTAAAGAAAGAACAATCCAATCCAAAGAAAAATACTGAAAATAAAATGGCAATCTGAAAGACCCCAGCATGTTCTAATACCTGAAGCTGTTGACCTCAGTTATGTCTTCTAGGCTCACCCAACTCCTTACTGACAAGTCGGAAATAAAAAACATATATCTTGCAAAAAAAATGAAAGAAGCAAGATGTTAGCCTACTGTCAAGGAGGGAAAAAGAAGCATTATGATCATTTTACAGCTATTCTAACAATTCCTACAGCAATCAGGTTTGTATACCTCCTTAAAAATTGTTTATTGAGAGTCCCACAAATGCCTTAGAGGAGTTGTATTTTGACTTAAAAGTTGATGAATAAAGGTTAGTTAAGGATGCACCAGTGATAAGTATGGACTAAAGCTTGTTCTTTGTTAGAATTGAATGCTTTTACTTTTGTTAATTATTCAATAGATAATAATTCCTTAAAACTCATCCTAAAGTTCCTAGGCAATTAAAACCACCCATATTACATGGAACAGGATAGACAGAAGAAACCCACAGGGTTCTGCATGCTCTTCTTATTTTCCACCCCTCGTGCAATTCTGAGGACATGTTTACATAGAGCTTTACATATCTTTACAACCGTTACTTTGTTGCATAACACAGCACTGTTGGAATATTGGCTAAAGCTTCATCAGATGAAGAAAAGAGAAGTTTTATAGCTCTCACATGCAAAAAGCTAGAGAAAGAAAGCTTTGATGCCTGCCTGGAATAACACAAAACCATTTGTAAATAAAATCCTATTAGAAACATCAGATCCTGGGGATTACCCATAATTGCTTAGCAGTTTTATTGAAGTAAAAGCCAGTACCAAGTTCAACCAAAATTCTGTTTAAGAATGTCACCTATACTTAGATTTAAAAGGCAGGAAATAACACAAAACCTGTCAGGAGAGCAAGAAATTGTCTTTTTTCCATGTTGTTAACATTCTTTGGCAAGTGACACATTAGACTTTTCCTGTAGTAAGTATCTTTGCCTTCACTATCTCCTTATCAAAAGCTCTTCCTTAAATGAGCTGAAACACAGGAATGAAGTTAAGAAGACATTCAAAGCACTGTCCCTCTTTCCTTTCCAACAAGCTCCAAGCTACTCTGTAACCCATGACCATACATCTCTTTGTATTTTAGGGTAGTGATTTGTATGGAACTATTTCAAATACTTTAAAATACTTAAGGTAGAAAATGATGTGTGAAAACTGAAATGTTAATTATGAGCTTCCATTTTGAAACACAAGCATGTGTTTCCATTATGTCTGATCTTATGTAAGAGTTATGTTCTTTCTATGTAGTTACAAATTGATACACCAACACCCCCAGACACCCCAGTTTTACCCTTAAGATTTTAAACTCAACTTTCTAATTAGTCCATATTACATAGAACATATCTATGAAGCACATACGCATTTGTTATACTGAGGAATTCCTTAGTCCAAACCAATAATCTTTGCCTTTGGCTCTCTTACCCACCTTCTGAGAGACTTCTCAGATTTCCAAGGAAGTCCAAATAGTTCATTTGACATTGGCCAATTCATGGATATGGGCCAAACATGTCAGTAAACCGCGTACAGCACACTGTAAGGCATGCCATAGCATAATTTATTTGTTTGGCATGCAAATAATGTGCCTATACTTCAAAAGGAAAAAGCATTGGAGAAAACAGCCATCACCAGTATAGGCAATACCCATGCCTTTCATATATACTCACTTTAAATGTAAAACAGAAAGCAGAAAAATAAAACTTTAAAGAGCCACTTACATTAACATTTTCTGCATTTTTTTAAAAAAAAAAGGGAAAAAGGAAAAAAACCACAGCTTGAAAGTCTGGTGGTTCCTACCACAATAACATTAGATATTTACAACCCGTTTGTGTAAGAACTTTCTCATCAGAAAAAAATTTCCTATCACTCATTCTCCTGTATTTAGTTCATTGATAGTATTAGAGCTATTCCAATACAATTTTCTTTACTATTTAAGGTAAGCAAAGGTGTCAGAAGCAGGTTCATACATAAAATCATATGAGATGAAAAATAATAATCATGAAGACTTAAGTAGAAATATACAAGAAGTCCGCATGGAAGCTTAAAAGGATACTCATGACTTTCTGAAAACAGCACATCAGATGCAAAATGCTTCAATGGGAATTTTAGAGTGTATGAATGCCTACAGTTGAAGTAAAGACTTTGGATAACTGTTTTGAAGATTATTTCAAATCAGAATGAGTGTGGCTACTGATTCTAATCCCACAGCACTATACAGAAGATGGCTGAACTGCTTTTCTGCCATCCACTTGTTTGCAACCAAATATAAGGTCTCTAATACTTCTGAAAAAGCATCCAATTTAATAATACAAACTCAGTGTCTTAGACACTGATACCCTACCAATTAATTATTTATAATTTGCATTACTTTAAATGTCATATTCATAATATATTAATATTATTAACTGTGTTGAGGTTTAGTGACATTTTTTTAATAACTTCTTAGTAAACAGATAAATATGTAACACATACCTCAAAACTGACAGGTATATTGCGCTTCAGAGCAACTTCAAACACTACACTGATCTCAGACTTGTTTGCATCTTTATCTTCTTCTGATTCTTTTCCTGTTTCTCCATTCTGAAAATGAAGAATACATAATCACATTACAAATTTTAGAAGATAAAAAAATAAATATGCTTCTCTCCCAATTTCTCAAAGACTTTTGAGTTCTCCTGTCATGTTGTAAATCTGTGTTTGTACATCCATCCCAGCACCCCATTATCAGACACCTGCTGACCACGAAGCCATATATGCTACACTTATGCTTCATAATAAAGGAAGACATACACATTAATTTATAAATAAATGATAGATGGCAAAATAACTTCTATGGATTGTAGTCCTATTAATGACATAGATAATAATCATCTGAATACACACTTCTTGTGTCAAACATGAGGATCAAACAGATCTTTTGACCTGTTTCTCAGTCTCTCTGTGGGTACCCCTTCCAAGCAAGGAGGAATTTTTCTGTGCTTCTTGGAAAGCAGAGAAGACTGTACTTCTCTCAGAAGAAATTTAGTGAATCACCCCCACACTTTGACTAGGTCACCAGGTTACAGGTGTCCTCAGCAGGTCCAGCTGGTTAATGGCCCCTCCATCAACTTCCCTCTGGGAGTTATGACCAGTGTGAAAAGGTAGTGACAGAGAACAGCTTGCTCAACACAGAACATTATTTATTTATCCATAGGAACATAACAAACAGAGAGGCTAAGAGATAAAACAACACAAGGCACATGCAAACATTATCCTGCCTACAATTCAGCTTTGTTTTACCCTTTACGTAAGTCTTACTTTTCTCACAACCACCAGCACAGGGATCAGTCAAGGAGCTACCACCTTCTACAACCTCTACCTGTTGGTGTTTGTCCCCCAGGCCACATCTTCCTTAGTTCTCAGAGGTTTCACTTTCAGCTACGTTCACACTGCAAGGCTCTAAATGTTTCAAACTGGGATCTCTCAACAACCACGTAACCTTGGCCAGGCTCCTAATTTTTTATTAGTGTAGGTAAACATCAAAGAAACTTGGGCTGGATTAGGTGGATTCCTGCAGAGTCCCCATCTCACATAACAAAGCCTGATCTAAACCTTCAGCCACCAGCATAGCTACAAAATGCAGATACCGAAGTTATAAAATAACATTAAAAAATCACTACGTTCTTCACATTAACATTTGTTACACAAAGTGACATTTATCAATCGTTTACCTGCCGTTTGTTAACTCTTAATGTATCAATTTTTAAGATAACACAGGACCAAAAATACAGCAGTCAGCTGCAGCATGCAAACTACTCTCATTAAATGGTTGCAAAATTTTGAGTCTAAAAAAGCAATTTACATCCCTGGTGTTGATTTGGAGCTAAATACAAATAAAAATGTATAAAGTTTGTAGAACCTGCTGGGAAAAAATAAGGGTGCAGTGCAAAGCAGTAACAAGGGTAGTTAGAATGAAATTATGTAGGACCTCTAGCTCATTTCATATAATGAAGTGTGAAGTAACACTGAAAGCAAGGATGTAGGTCATTAGTTATAAGACAGGCAAAGCACTGATTAGGTTCACTGAGAAAGATCAACTGAACAGAATTAAAAGCACAATATTTAAAAGTAAAAACATATTTTGTGGATATAAAAAGTTTCATTCATACAGAGTGGGGTACTACTATTCTGTAAAAAACCTTAATGACTATCTTAGTATTCAATTAAGTTTGTGTTTTATAAAGGACACTGATAATCCGAAACACTGACAAAAAAAGCCACAAGGATGAACTACTGATTAGAAGAAACAACTTTACACTGAGACAGTGGAAACAATCAGTTCTACAAAAAGACTGAAAATTACTTAAGCATAATCTGCAAACGCATAAGGGGGAGAGATTTTTGATACCTGCTTGTCACGTTTAGCAAAGATAAGAAAATACCAATTAGATACAAAATGAAGCTGAGTGAAGAAGAAATACCTTGCAAATTATCTTTGAAATGGGGAATAATAAATCACTGGCATAATTTACATAAAATAATATACAGCCCGCTGGACTGCCACCAAGCCTTTAGGTCGAGAATGTTTAGGTTTTCCAGCTATACCAGATATATAGAGTCTAACGTAGAAATTACTGCTTAAAATTTCACGATTAGTACAAACACATTGGACCAGAAAATCCCTGGTTGTCCCTTCTGCCCTCACAATTTAGCTCTTTGCATATTTTTCCACCAAACACAGTAGAGAGACTAACTGTGAGTGCAGAATAGGGAGGATTGCAGACTTTAAAACTTAGACCTTAGTATGGAGCAATAATGTTTCAGGCTTCAGTCATATGACTTCCCTAAGGAAGATAAAATACGTTCAGAGTGTCTCAAGTACTTTGGATTTAAATTTGATCCTCATTCCACAACTGACACTTTAATTGTAAGGCCTTTCTTAGCCTCACATCTACGATACAGAAGACGTGCTTTGGCAGACACACAATAGCTCTTTTATGAAACCTGTAACCCTGCCCTGTTTGCTGACTGCTTCTTCTTTCTGCTCACCTTATGCTCTTCTACACATTTGTGCAATGAAGTATTAAGATAGCAATACTCCTCTTCAGTGGTTTAGTATGGATAAAAAATTTTATCCTTAACTGCTTTTTTTAAAAAAGGAAAAAAAAAGTCTATCTTGAAATGAAAGAATATATAGAAGGCTGCATTAAGCAAACAGGGTTATGAAAGCTAAAAGGTAAATTCCATGGATCCTATTCCAGTGAAATTCACTGAGTCACTAATGGGATACAAGGCTAGATTGGTACCAGCAGGTCTGTCCTCGCTCCCCTCTGTGCTCTCCTTGGAAGCACAGTGGCAGTGACTGGGGAATAAAGCAGCTCAATCTAGCCATGTAACTGAGGCCAGCCAGACTCTACATGTGTACTGGATCTGATCCACGCATGACGTTCTGAGAAATGGTGAATCGATCACCTTCCATAGCTGACCCAAGCAGATCAGTTCTGCTGATGGAAGCAGAGTTTTACTGAGCTGGACCAGGTCCCACGGTGAGGGCACATCCTACCACCACACAGCAGCCCTGCCTGCACTTCATGTGACCAGCAGCAGGGAGGGGCCTGAACCTTGGCACCATGAAGCCCTTAAACTCTACTTCAACCAAACTACAGTCCTCTGGGGAGCTACACTCAGCTCCACATGATGGAGCTTTTTGTACTTCATTATGACCTAGGCACAGCATTACCTCCAGCCTTCTCCAGTCACCTACAACTCCATGAAGTGACAGAGATGTTTCTTCATGACTAGCCTGCAACCCTTACTAGCCCTTTACTCTCAGCATAACCAAGCCACAGAGGTTTTCCTGACTGAGGACTCGATTTAGTCTCCTACTCACAGACACCTGCTACTGAGATCCTACACCCAAGTGGTCTTCAACTGCTGCACCAGAAACTCACAGTGCTCTCACAGGTCTTGCAAGTAGTATGTGAATGTCTCAGCTATTCTACAATCTTGTTTCCTGGCAAGTCTTCCCTATTTTTCTCATAGGTAACTGCAGATTTCATTCAGTTTACAGGAATAATAAGTTTACAGCTTACGGTGGTGAAGAGAAGAGTGACATTACTTCATTAGCTCATGAGAGAGTCAACACAAGAATTTAGGAAGCTCAATTTGCTATGAGTACATCTTCTAAAAGTCTGAACAACCTAAGAGACACTGATGTAAATAAACACTAAATAGACCCAATTAGGCAAGAATATTAATTAAAGATTTTATTATTTTTGCTAGGTACATTACGTATGCACATGGCTATGAAAACTCAGTATATAAACCAGGTACATATCAATGTTACTTATCTATACAATTTACTTCTGCCTACTACCTACTATCCTATGCACACTTAGTGGTTTGATTTCCATTCTGATTAATGGATATCTTGAATTCAAAGATTCTTTTGATAAAATATGATATGAAACATACCATTTTCAAACCCTAAGAATATGCTGACCTAAAAATATGTTTCAATAATATGAGATTCCCACAGGTTTGTGCTAAGGATTAATTATTACCGAAATATTTGACGGTAAACTAAAAGGGAAAAGAAGGAAATTCACAATGAGGAAGGAACAGGGATTCCTCCTAAGACTTTATGTATTATTTTTTAATACTTTTCCTGTTTTTTTTTAAAAAATCAATATTAATTATAGTGAATGATTTTGAAGATAATTTCCTGATCCAGAAAAATAATACGGCAAAACAAAAGGGTGAGTCAAACTCTCTTTGGATCAAAAGGAGGATGTACATCCAGGGTGAGGCAGAAAGAACAAAGATTATTTTTTAATATAGTAAATTGTTTCCAGCCTTCAAAAGCAGCTCAAAACTACCACACAAGGCACTGAAGGTACTATTAGTAATGTTTTGTACTGTGCACAGGAGTTCAACAGACATCATCGGAAAGAGTATGCAAAATAAAAACATTGTCTCCTATGCATTTATTTTGGCTTATTTGACTGGACAATTTTATTATATTTGTCCTTTCAATTTGCAAAGATTATTCTGAGAATAATTGTTATGTTAAATATTTTTTAACATATGACACAACATTTTCATTTTTATGTAGCAATATATACCGTTTAGAAACATAGCAGTGAGAAAGCTAGCCATTAAAAAGGGTACTAAGTGGCCAAAACCATCAGAGAGGTGATCAGTAGCTGTCAGCGAGCTCCGTCAGGTTCTTTGGTACACTGGGGACAAGTCATTTCAACTGTAAAGATCACATTCATGGCACAACACACATTTAAGATTAATAATTCATTCTCCATGAAGCCACTGATTCAATGGACATTTTCTCCACTTTTGGTACAAACAGAAATATTTGATTTTATTCTGATTTTATTTTTTACTTAATCACTGTTGACAATCCCATCTTTAAAATGCCCACTTATTTTTGTTATTTAACTCTAGCTCCGTGTTAGGTGTGCTGTTATAAAGAAATAATAGTAACAATTTGTTACCATTACAACTTTAATTATTGAAGCTAGTATGAAAAAAACACTAAAAATTAAACATTGAAAAACTGGCAATTAAATTGTTCGATTTGGTATCTTAACGTGAAGACTAGGAACAGTTTTCTGAAACACAAACCTGAGGTAATTTTTCTGGAATAGGCTCATTTTGGAGAGCTTGAAGGGCCTTCATTGCAGCATTATGTCTAGCAGCTTGACGAGTCTTTCCTTCACCAAAAAACTCACTGTTGCCAACAGTTAACTGGACATAGAAAATTTTAGGCACTGGGCAGTGATACCTACAAAGAAGTCACAAAAAGAAAACAATACAAGTTACAAGTTTTTAACTATTAATTTTCTGTAATATAGAGCAGTAGTTAGGGATAAAACATTATATTTTCTCACAGAGTGAGACCTAAGACTCAAATACACGGACTATGCCTCAGCAAAGCCATCAGTAACTCTGACAGCAGCTCCTATGTGCAAACCAGCTCTTCACTCATGTTTGCAGGGCTCTGCAAAGAGCTCTGCTACACTTCAGCCCAACAGCCCTGCTCTGCTCTATTCTTGGTTTGCATCTTGAGAAGATTAAACTAAGAACAGAAAGCTCCAGTGGAAACCATGCTGGGGAGCCATCTCCTGTCCCACAGGAAAGTGGCACGGAGGAAGAAGGATCGATAGGTCTCGCATTTGAAACCTATTGGCATAGCTCAGCTCCTGGGGACAACAAAAAGTCAGATGGCAGAAAGTGACGGACCTGGACAACATACTTCTAGCCTCTTTTTAAAGTTCAAGTATTGAAATTGTTGTAGAGGATAGCGAGGAGTTCTCTTCCAAAAACATAATGAAGGGTAGGTAGAAGCTCTCCTCCAACACTGTAATAGCCAAACATTTTCGGGGCACTGAAAGAAAAGCAGCAATCACCACCACATTGTTTTCCTTTTTTTTTTTTTCCTTCCTACAGAAAAATTACCAAATACAATGGCAGGGATTGTTTTTCTGAGTATGTCTGAAAGGCCCCAAAAGAAAGATGAAGCAAAAAATGTAACATTTTCCTATGAAATGGCACAGCTATTATTCCTCAAAGAAAGCAGTATCTTTATCCATATCAGCTCCACATCTCTATTTTCAGTAATAAAAATAGCTAACCCAATCCATACTCCCTACCCTGGAACGTGTCTCTTGCTAGCAGAGAATGAAGAAAGAGGCATAATGCCATTCTCAGGTTTGGGAGGTCCTGTCACAGCATGGTGACAACTACAAACATAAGAGCTTGTCCTTATAATGAATTTCTACAGAAAAGAAATATTCCACCACACACACTCACACACCCAGAAAAAGCAATTCAGCACAGATAATTAGTTCCAATCACTGTTAAAATTATAATCTTTTAATAGAACATTTCCAAAAGGTCCTCTAATTATATTCTACACAGGTGAAGGAATTTGCTTTAAACTCTTAATTCTGTGGTCTAGTCTGCCTGTGCTCCTTCCTCAAACAAAGGATTTTCTAACACGCTGGAGATGTAGTCCTTGGAAAAATATATACCTATCAGAAATGGCTTCTCATTTATGACAAATAACTTGTACTTATGTTACAGCAATGTAAAAAAGCCCAGCAATCCAAAAGCATGGCCAAAAGCTAGGTCCATCGCAACAAAACTTGAACCACTGAAAAACACAACAGAATACTACATTTTCCTTCTTCCTCTTAAAGGATCTTTATTAGAGTGTGCTCTCTCTATTTTCATCTGTTGATAGGGATGGTGATTTTTTTGTATGAAGACTTTCTGACTTTTCATTAATAATTGTAACTGATTTGTTTCAACTACAAAACAAAAAGTTTTTCAGATAGCAGCACACTTCAAACCCAAACAAGTGTGAATAAGCACTCCAGTCTCAGTGTCCCTGAACTTTGTGCCTAATTCTAAAAATACGTTTATATGGAAACGGCAAAACCATAACACTGGCTCCAACAAGCCTCTGGCTATAGGGCCTTGGAGGGGTGAGCTAAGTTGCCTTTACGACATGCAAAAAGTGGGTATTTGCTTTCCTGTTTACAGTTTAACACAGTTATAGGGAATTATTAAGGTCTGGAAATGCATTGGCTGATGTAAGATTTTCATAAAATTATAGAATAACTCAGGTTGGAAAGGCTCCTGGAGGTTATCTAGTCCAACACAGCACCCAAAGCAGGGTCAGGCTCTGAATTTACACCGTCTTCTTCAGGCATTGTCCAGGGTATTGTGGATATCTCCAGGGATGAAGATTCCACAACATCTCCGGGCAAACCGTTCCAGCATTTGACCACTCTTTCTGGAAGAACATTAGAAAGGTCCCACATGCATAATGAATTCCAAACACCATGGTGCAATTTGTTCACAAAGCAGCTGTCAAACCAAAGAAACAGATACTTCGAGAACGTTCATTTCTATCCCACCCCACAGTGTCCTTCATTGCTTCTGACATGCAGCATTCACCTTCTGCCTCCCTCTGCTTCTAGAAGGTATAAACATAATACCAAGCCACTATCAGTATGACAAAATCTACAATAAAAACAGTGGCTTCAGACTGAGATCTACCTCAAAAAGAATGGCAGTTTTTCAAGTGAAAGGCAGAATTTCACCGTTTCCTTTCACTTGATGAGTTTACATATAATATTTCCTGTATCAGCATTTTCCCTTGATTTATTAGTTTTATTTCGTTTGCAACATTGTTTCAGGAAATACAGAAAATAAATTTAGGGAATATGCAGGCAATAGATATAAATAATATGCTGAAAGATTTTACATCTAAGAATCAGGAACAGGCCTTTGACATCATAGGTCAAACTGTATTTCCAAAGTGAAAATTATTACACTAATTTAAAATCAAGGGAAAAACAATGAAAAGCTTCATCAATCAGTACAGTCACCATCAACTCTTCTTCCACAGCTAGCTTAAAGCTGTCTGTCCCTGGCTCCTCTACACTACTAATGTGATTCCTCTGAAAGTCTTTCCCTAGTTTATCATAGAAACAGAATAGCTGAGGTGGGAAGTGACCTCTGGAGATCCCCTAGTCCAGCCCTGCTGCTCAAAGCAGGTCAGTTAAAGCAGACTGCTCAGGGCCACTTCTTGTTGGGTTTTGAGTATCTCTGAGGGTGGCTGATTCAACAACCTGTCGGGCAATCTGCTCTGGTGTTTGACTGCCCTCATAGTAAAAGTTCGTTACTTTTCTTATGATTACATGGAATTTCTTGTATTTCAGTTTGTGCCTCATTTTCACCGGATACCACTAAAAAGAGCCTGGCTCCACCTTCTTTACTCACCCCCTTCACAGATTTTATACGCATTGATAAACATCCCCCCAAGCCTTCTCTTCTAGCTAACCAGTTCCAGCTCTCTCACTCTCTCCTCAGATGAGAGATGCTCCAGTTCCTTAATCACTCTAGTGGTGCTTCCCTGGATTTGTGCTGGTACGTCCATGTCTCTCTTGTACTGGGGAGCCCAAAACTAGACCCAGCATTCCAGATGTAGTCCCTTCACCAGGGCTGAGCAGAGGGGAAGGATGACATCCCTCAAGCTGTTGACAACACTTTTGTAAATGCAGCCCAGGATGCTGCTGGCCGCCTCTGTTGCAAGGGTATATTACCAGCTCATGTTTAACTTGGTGTCCACCAGGACCCCCGGGTCCTTTTCTGCAAAGCTGCTTTCCAGCCAGTTGGCCTCCACTGTGTAGTGATCTATGGAGTTATTCCTGCCCAGGTCCAGGGATTTGCATTTCCCTTTGCTAAACTTTATGTTACTGTCCGCCCACTTCTCCCACCTGTTGAGGTCCCTCTGGATGGCAGAGGAGCCAACCCTTTGGTGCATCAGCCACTCCTCCCAGGTTTGTACCATCTGCAAATTCACCTTGGGTACACTCTGCCGCATCACCCAGATCATTAATGAAGATATTAAACAATACTGGCCCCAGTATGGACCACTGGTGTAACTGGCCTCCAGCTACACTTTGTGCCACTGATCATAATCCTTTGAGACTAGTTCAACCAGTTTTCAAACTGTCTCACTGTCCATTTATTCCGGCCATACTTCACAAGTTTGTCAATGAGGACGTTATGAGACAATGTCAGAAGCCATGATAAAGTCAAGATAAACCACATCCGCTACTCTCATCCACCAAGCTAGTTGTCTCACTGTACAAAGCTAGCAGATTGGCCTGGCACAATCTGACCTTCTTAAATCCATGCTGACTATTTACAGTCACCTGTCACTCTTAACATGATCAGAAACAGTTTCCACCATCATCTCAAGGACTGAAGTGAGGCTGACTGACTTACTATTTTCCCAGATCCTTATTCTTACCCTTCATGAAAATAGGAGTGACATTTGGTTTCTTCCAGTCCTCAGAAACCTCCCCAACACAGCAATCTTTCAAAGATAATAAAGAGTGACATCACTATGACATCATTCAGCTCCCTCAGCACCTGTGGCCTCAGGGACCTGTCCTGTCTGTTTAAATGCTTCCCAACCTAATCCTTCTCCATCGAGGGTAAGTCCTACCTGCTCCAGACTTTTCTACTGATCTCAGGGACCTGGGATTCCTGAAGGCCAGCCTTATCATTAAAGACTGAGATGAAAGCATTTTGAGTACCTCCATCTTTTCCATGGCCCTCTGCCCCACTCAACAGTGGATCCCTGGTCTTCCTTTTGCTGCTGTAGAAGCCCATCTTGTTGCCCATCACATACCTTCCAAGATTCAACTCCATACGGACTTCAGTTTTCCTAACCCCATACCTGCATGCTTGTACAGTGTCTCTACATTCATCCTGGGTCACCTCACCTGCATCACAAACCCTGTTTTGAGTTTAGCCAGTTCTTTGTTCATCCATGCAGGCTTCCTGCTGCATTTTCTTGACCACCTGCACGTCAGGATGTATGGCTAAACCATTCTTGAACTTGGAGGAGGTGAACCTTGACAAGCTCTCTTGGACTCCTCTCTTCAGGACTGTATTCCCCAGGATTCTTCCAAGCAGGTCTCTGAAGAGACACAAAACTGACATCCTGAAGTCCAGTTTGTGATCTGTGATATTTGCCTTGTTCTCTCCTCTCAAGATCTTGCCACTATCTCACGGTCACTGCACTGAGTTCAACCTTCACATCTCTGATCAGTTCCTCTTTGTTTGAAAGTGTGAGCTGTGGCAGGAATGCCCATCCTCACTGATTCCTCAGTTGCCTATGTCAGAAAGTTGTCACTCATGCACTCCAGAATCCTTGGACTGCTTGTGTCCTACTGTGATGTCCCTCCAACACATACTTGGGTGGTTAAAATCTGCCATGAGGACCAGGGCCATGGCCATTAACCTTCTTCCAGTTACCTAAAAAAGACTTCATCTACTTCTTGATCATTCAGCAGACACTCATTGCAGTATCGCCCGCATTGGTATGCTCTCCAGCCCTGACCCATAAGCTATTAGCTGCCTCATCACTCACCCCCAGGCACAGCTCCGTGCATTCCCACTGCTCTCTCACATAAAGGACACTCTGTCCTTGCCATCCTGGCTGGGCCTTGCTAAAGATCCTCTACACATTGATTGCAGGACTCCATTTGTGTGAGCTATACTAAAATGCCTCTGCGACCCCAGTGAGGTTGTATCCCTGCAGCAGCTGCACACAGACCTCTCATTCCTCCTGTTCATTCTTCATGCTAAGTGTGTTAGTGTAGTGGCACTTCAGATAGGAACCCAAGTGTCCTGATTTCCCAGAAAGGGTATAAGGACTTCCCCCATCATGCTGTCCTGTAGGCTCTTCCTTACTTGTGTGCATACTCTTGGGGTGGAACCCCTTCAGCCCTGCTTTGTTGGTTTTAGGGTATCTCTTGTCAACACCACCCTTAAGTCTTTGCCTACTAACTTCCTCCCTTGGTTTATTGCTCAACTCCACTCTCCTTCAATTCAGAGCTTTCTTGACCAGATTGGCCAACCTGTTGATAAAGACGCTTGCCCCACTTGATCAGGTGGATCCTGTCTCTTCCAAGCATTGATCCTCAAAGCGAGTGCCACAGTTGTAAAAATAAAATCTCTTTAGTCATGCCTGTTATGCACCATGTGTCCCCTTACAGTGTCTCTGGTACCCACAATGAAAATCAGCAGTAGGTAACAGTCTAAGGAACAGACAATCCTTGGCAGTTTATCTACCATGTCCCAATCCAAGCCCTAAGTGAGAAGCAAACCTCCTTGCACAGCAGGTCAGGCTCACAGATGGTGGTCGCCATCCCCTGCAGTAGGAAGTTGCCCACTATTACCACTTGCTGGTTCCTTCTGGTGCTGCTGCAGGGCTCAGAGTTGGCTGGATTGGATGCCTTGAGAGCTCCCAGGCCCTCATCTGATGCCACAACACTGAAATTGTAGTTTTAGGGTCCTCCTGGTGCCCAAAATTACAAGCTTCCAGCCTTCACTGTCATTGGACTCCCCACTTCAGAGCCCAATAAGCACTGACTCTCCCTGTATGGCTGGAGATTCAGGCTCTGGTACCTGCAGGGTCTCAGAGAAGATCCAATTGATCACTTACTCATCAGCTCCAGTGATTTCAGCAACAGTTTGATGACATCTTCCCACATCTCCTTTACTTGGTAACACAGATTCTCTGACAGTGCACATCTCCTGCAGACAAGACCACGGTCTCCCCATCCCAGCTAGAGCTCTGGATCTAGATCTGACTCAAGGTCTCCAAGGTACCAGGGACAGCTGCTCTGGATGGTGCTAGAAACTGTGCCATGTGGCACATCACCACCCTTGCTGAGCGCACATGTGCTGTCCTCAGCAGTTTCTGGCTCCCTTCAGCATGAATTGCTGTGCAAACTGCTGCATCTTCTAGCTGCTTTTGGGAGCGGTGCTCTAGGCCCTGCGCTTATACAGGCTTCTCCTTAGTACCTGCTGAAAGGGTGCTTGACTCTTTCTAATCAGGAGACAGCTGGAAGAAAAGCTCAGTGCAGCTTTTGATCAGGAGTAGCTGACAGAGCTTGTTGGCAGCTGCTAGAGCTTGCTAGAAGCTGCAGCCTCCCATCCTTTCCCCGCAGCAACAGGCATCCTCAGGTTCCTCAGAATTCCCAGTAATCCTTCCCCCACCCCAGAAGTTCTTGGAAGACCTAGAACTACAGCATGGAAATCACTGCATCTGTTGGCTGCTTGTGTTAGCTGCAACTTAGCACAGGATAAGCTCTGTCACGCAAAAGCAGTAGGGACCTTGACAGCACATCCCAGCTCACTACTTCACAGTCCTCTGAATAAAAAGAAAGGTGGAAATGCTGTTAGCAGCTACCTAGACTGAGGGAAAATACAACATCCATCAGAAGTTCCCGCTTCTTGTTGAGTTGTTAGACCTATCTTTCTCTCTGTTACATGCAAAGGAAGAAAGCACATGAACCTTAATCCACTTTATAAACTCAGATCCCACAACAGGCCCTCAAGTTTTCCCTCCCCACCTTTTCTTTTAAAGAGTGTTTAGGGAACTATTTATGTGATAATATGGAAAAATGATATTCAGCCTGTGGCTCTAGAGCCTCATGCGGGTCTTTGGCATTGGCACAATGATTAGACTTTTACATGGTTTTGATTAAACTTTTCTTGCTCTGCTTGGCCTCAAGCAGATTTAACAGAGTACTGATAATGTGAACATTCCCAGGAAAATGCAAAGGAGCACCTGAAATCCTCAGAAAATGGACTAAATCTGTGAGGATATTGGCTTTTCTACAATATGGAGCGTGTCAAAGAGAAAGAAAACATCCTCCTCTTTCCAGTGGTGAGGACAGAGACTGCATTAACAAAAGCCTTACAAGTAATCATAATATTACAGTCTGAAACTACAGTGCAACCATTACATTGAGTTTTAATATGGAATTATTCTGCATCCTGAAGATGCACACTCGTGTAAGGAACAAACCCATACAAAGTTAAGATGATATATCTGCCAGTCATCATTAACAGACTTTCTCAATATATCACATTTGAGTTACTAAAAAGGACTGAACACATTAACAATCTTTGGAATATCTATATAGAATTTACTGATTATTATGCAATAACATATCAGCACAATATTTTCCATCACAAGAACCCCTACATGTCAGTCCTGCACTCCTCAGCCCTCTCTTGCTCCGTTCAGCCACAGAACTGATAAAGTCAGGACTTCCTACAGCAACGCTTCACATAGCGACTCATTAATTTTCTGAAAGTTGTAAAAATACCTACATTTAAAGAATATGCATCTCCCTGCATTCTACACAGCAGCTACAAAGGCTAGGATTTTCCTTTGCAGAAAATTGAGATGTAAAAAAGATTCCCAGATGATACTGGCACACTCCTCAGAACATAAGCTGACAAGACACAGCCAAATGACAGATTACAAGACCAGAAGACAGCAAAAGGACATGTGAAGAAACTGGAAGAAAAAAAAAGTGAGAAAGGATAATGCTTTAACAACTAGTTATGTATAACCTATTAAAACAACTTTCCTCTGGCTCTTCTGGACATTTGAGATTCTTAAGAAGATCCCTCAAATAAGAGGCCTGAAAAGCAGGTTCTCTTTATTCCCTCTAAGTTTCATAGCATCAGAAATCTACTTTTTAGTTAATGCTATTGATATCACTTTAGAATAGTCAACCTGGAAAAGGATATTTGCTCTATGACTGTGACCTTGAATGCCAAGTTTCAGCAATGAGCAAATATTTACAACTAGTTATAAACCCCTGAAAATAGGGGTTCATAACAGAAATGCTGACAGACCTTAACTAAGTTGGTGTGAGCAGGCGCCACTATAATTAAATAAATCACCAAGGTCTGTTGACAATTAGAAAACTCATTTTGGTTTGCCACAGAGACAAACAAAAATTCTGTTCATTATAATTTTACTGGAATATGATGTCATAACATGTAAGCATACTGAAACAATCTGCTGCTTTTCTAGCCAAAATATTAATTGCATACTAAGGAGCCCTTGGGGCCTCTTCCTTTTTGGCCATCAAATCCACACACACAAAGACAAATAAAGTATTAGTACATACGTTATGTGTTCATACTGCATATCCTACATTTCTCTGGATTCCTCAATGGCATAAATGTTTCTGATAAATATTGTTACTTTATTCATAGAAGGGGGGAAAAAAACAAGTGCAAGCTGCAGCTCACGGAAACCAAGAAGTTTATTTAGATTTAGCCCCCTTTTCACTGTTAAAAACTCCAGAGAGGTTTTGTCTAAATTCTAAAGGCCAGTGTATTCTTCACCTACATAAAAAAAGAACAAATCAACCCAATTACTTCCCCACTACACAAATGTTAGAGCAAGTATTACGCTATTCCCATTTCATAATACAAAGTGATGAGGAACAGGGCCCGTTTTGGCCAAGATGAAGACAACTAAAATATGAGATACAACATGGCACAGTAAAGTAATTCTTCAGATGCCAGCTCTGTGCTGAAAGGGTCATTCTCTGCACTTCTTCCCTCCGGCTCCTTTTCCGTATCAACTCAGTCAAACTGGCAGCCCTGCTGACACTGCTTAACCAGGAAAATGCTGTGAGCTTTGCGAGTGGAGGAATAGAGCCACAGACCACGCAGGGGAGTAGGAAACAGCATTTGCTGTGAACACTTTTTCTCCTAACATTTGAAATTTCTCTAGGGGAGCAAGTTGTCTAATGCAGCTGTTCCCAGGCCATGGCCTATTTTTCTAAGCAGTCCATTAGCCACGTGCATTTCTAACAGATGTGAGTTCTATGCTTTGAAGAAGGAAACATCCAGTATAGCCACTTTTGTCTTCATACAGTCCACCTTCTGCTTCTTTCAGCAGGTCCACAACACCACCTGGGAACAAAGAGGCTCTCCTTTCCAAGTACTCCTTTTAAGAGCTGTAGTCCATTACCTTTGAATCAGTCTGTCTGTCCTCTTCTAGATTACCTTCACATCCTCCAAAAACATTCTTAATGTAACACAAGCAAGACAAAGCACTATGTCACATTTTTTTAATCACAGACATCCTTTACTAGACACGTAGTTTTCTGAGATTTCTATTCAGCTGACTTATTTATATAGCTTGTTATTGTTTTTACCTTTCTAATGTTGACCTCCCCTCAGCTACAAGGATGGGACCTAAAACCCACAAAAAATATGTACACTTGTCCCAGGTTATCCTTCATTTGAAAAATGGTTTAAAACTATAATCCAAATCTTTAAAATTTGAAAATTAACTAATTCTGAATGATTCAATATTTTATCTCTATATAGCATTTGCTATGATCAGTTTATTAAACCAATTTTGACCTAGTTGTAGGAAACCCCTATGCAATAGAATGTTTAATTGACTATGGAAAAACTGTAAAGAACAACCATGTGATGAAAACATATTAACAGAAGGGATTCAAAAACATCTGTTAATTTTTTTTTAAAAAAATGAGAAAATGTAACAAAGATGCTTCTTATTTCAAGACACAGAAACCCCAAACCTTCTCTATATCAGATGTAAGAATGTAAGCAAATCCTGCATTAAACAGACAAGATCCAGGAGGCAACTGCATAGTCATCTTCACCTGTTGAGGTCTATTAGAAAACAGAGTACTTGCTTCCAGTTCTTTTGGGAGGATGATCTAGGAAGCTGAGCTGATACTTAAGAATCTCCTACTGTTCAGCTTGGCTATACTTTTACAATCTGTTTTGTGTCAATACTATCCTTTGACTTACACAGTTCATTTACTTTTATGTTATGTTTACCCTCCAAGGTGAGCTTTCCCATTCCCTCTCAGCCTTTGCTCTGCAAGGGAACAAGTCACAGTATTTTCGAAGTCTGCTGTATAAAAGGTTACCTACTATCCTCACAATCCCTCACAGCCTTTCCCTACACTTGCTCCTGCTCTTAAATGTAAGAGTTAAGAATGGTAGACAATATACCATATGAAAGGCTAACATTGTACTGTGTAATAGCAATTTATATATCTTTACCAGAAATTTCTCACTTAACATACCTAAAAAATCACATTTGCCTCTCCTCTGGTTCAATCACATTAGCTGTTCTTAGTTTACCTTGCAAATAATTAATAGTATTAGACAACATTCCTGTTCTGTGATTTCCAACTGAATAACCCTCAGGTGACAACAGAGTCAGTACTACTAGTGCCTACAGTCTTAAGTCTTACATTTTATACTGGAAAGTCTAGTCTCATCCCATTCCTAATGTGTCAGTCCTCATGATCATCCAACTCTTCCTGGATATTTTGATCTTCCTGTGTAGCGATGATACCTTCTACATCCCATGAACTTTTCCCTACATTTTGTACAAGCACCTTTAACAAAAAAAATTTTAAAAGTTGATTCTAAGATTGAAAGAACTGTACTTAATAATCTTCCTCCAAGTTTGACTTTTAATACCGCTGACTATTTTTTTCTCCTTTCCCACCTTGCATTTCTTTTACAAATCCCTATTTCCTACCTAATGAAAACAGTGTCCTTATCTAAAGCTATAAAATATAACAAATATAACAAATATAACACAAATATAACATCTGCTTTACTCTCTTTACCTACAAAATAAGTTGACACATAACATTTAAGGTTAACACATTAGTTAGAAACAATCTACCTTTAGTACAGAGTAACTTTGTGTTAATTTTTATCCTTCTCTACTTCATTTATTTATACATTCTTTTAAACTTTGTGCTTAGTCTGTGAATATTTAATGAAGTTTAATTATGATTCCCTGGGTTTTTTTCCCCTTCTTTTCCCGGGCTAGAGACTATGCAGTTCCTTCAAGCAGTATGAGTAACTTAATCAAAAAAATCGACTCATGTTTTCATGATCACAAGTTGAAACTTTCCTGAGTAAAAAACAAAAGGGAGGGGGATTTGGTTTAATGTAACATTATTTAACATGGAATCTTCCCAGGAGAATTTGTGATGACAAGACGATAATATTGCCACATCATTGTATGTCTGAATTCCAAGTTGCTCAATACAGACATTTGACTGAAATAAATACTTCACTATTTACTCCCTGCACATACCACTACTTTGTTTACTATTTGCAGTAAATATGTACATTGACAAGTAAAAAACAGTTGCTCATCAAAAGTAATTATAAGAAACCAACTGAAAGCTACAGACATTATAAGTTAAATACTTTAACAGTCACGGATTAAGCTAACAAGTAATACAGCAAACACACTGGGCCAGCAACGTAATACTAGTTACAGAGAGATGCTTCCAGGCATAGTAAGTTCAGATCTCTGCTTCCACTTTTATCGCTCTCTCTCCTTCAGTCTAAAACCTTAAAGTTTAGAAGAAGCACTTTTTAAAGTGCCACAAGGGTCTCAAAACCAGCCTGAATACCTTTTTTTTAAAACAAAATAAAACTAGTGCAAGAGATATGGGGGGGAAGGGAGGGCTACAAAGAAGTAAAAGGAAAAAACCTCGGGAAAAAAGGATTATAAGATGAACCTTCCAAAGTACTTGGAAATTAAACTTGGCAATTAAACTTGGCAATTAAAGGATCGGAATACGTCAGAGACTAAGGTATAAACAACAAGTGAAAAACAACAATCATATTCAAGAAGAGAGCACAGAACAAAATGTTACATACCTCTGAAGAAATGTTTTTATCTATCAACTGAACAACTAAGTAATGAAAATGGTCAACAGAACTTCAACTTATTCTTGACCGCAAAAACATATAACTAATACAAGAACATACCAGGAATACTACATCCAGAGTTTAAGGCATTGGAAAATGTCAAGTGGACAATGCTGAAATGGAGATGGGCCTAGGGGGGAGGAAAAGATAAATACAAGGAAAAAGAAAATGTTCTTTTCTGTGACATAAAAACAAGTACAATAAGAACAGAAGGGAAAACATAATGAAGCTGTGATGTACACTGTATACTTAGAGGTTAAAGCAGACATCCAGAAAACAAACATCTCAAACTCTTATCTACTTCAGCTCATAAAATTTCCCATGAACTGTATTACTCACTAATCTTTACAAGCATGCAGAGTGGTTACTGAGAATGCCGTCCAAATATCTATTACAGTAAAAGAACATAAACAATGTTGCGTATCTGACTACAATATCATTTTCTTTCTACACAAGAAACTCATGTAAAAAAAAAAAAAAAAATCATGTCACTTGCCAGCCCAGAGACTAAGCAAATGGGAATGAAGTACTGCACGCATTTAATTTTATCATATATTTATACTGGTAATATAATGCTAATAAAAATGTTACTAATAAAATCATCTCAGGCCTAGGACATCACATGACTTAATTAACCTAAAAGTCCACAAAGGAAAACAGCCCAAGAAAGCTTACAGAGCGATTCTCACCATCCAAATTAACTTAAATTGAAATAACTAGTGTATATTGGGCTACATTCTGCTCCCACTTGGAGGAATCTAAACATACAAGCATTAAATTGCATTATCCTGAGTAAAAAATGTAACCTATCGTTTTAAACTTGGCAATTAAATGACTGAAAAACCACACTTAATTCTGTCTTAACAAGCCACCTCTCAGCAGCTGAGTGCAGTTAACTGAGGATGCACACTCTCCTACCTTACCAGTTATCATTCCTGCATCCTCTGAAAATGTACTATCACATACTACAGCTTCTGTCTAGAGATCTTCCCACCTGTGCCATCAGATTTGCAAAGAAATGAAACGTCAGATAATGAGACCTTGGTCAATCGGAAAGGGAGGGCATTTTGTATTGCCCTGTGCGGTACCTATCAGGATGCTGAAAACAACAGGGATGGTCTTACAACGGAAGCTTTACCCACACCCGTGAGGGCTAGGGAAGGCGTCTGTTAATCAATCATTGTGAAGTTTGGAAGAGGCAAAAAGGTCAGAAACCAAAAGGATGAGTGGTAAAGTCTTTCAGCGCTCGGATTCCTTTCTACTTGAAACCATAAAAAGAACAGATTTTCTTGGGAAGTTTATTCATGAAGAGCAAACATAATACTCTTCACTTTTCAAACGTTAACGGGCATAATGGAATTACACCAATGACTGACAAGTAAATATAAAATAATTGCTAATAAAAATGTATAAGTGAGGCAATGAGAGTGCAGTAGTAGTGGTCACCAATGCACAGCGACTTGTTTCAGTTGGCCCACTGAATACAATTTAGTACTGAATATTCATACAGAAAAAAGATCATGTTAGATCAATATACTAGAATATAAGGTAGTAGACTTGCTAAAAGGTAGGAAATGTTTGTAATGTGGTGTGGAATTTTATTCCAGAAAGCAGAGACTAAAAAAAAAAAAAAAAATATTAAAAAAAATACTTAGAGGATAGAGATACCAAGGACTGTTAGAATAGAATAATAGAATTGTTTAGATTGGAAAAGACATCTTAGATGATCAAGTCCAACCATTAACCTAGCACTGCTAAGTCCACCACTAAACCAAGTTCCTAAACACCACATCTTCACATCTTTTGAATACCTCCAGGGATGGTGAATCAACCACTTCCTTGGGCAGCCTGTTCCAGTGCTTGACAGCCCTTTTAGTGAAAAAATTTTTCCTAGCATGCCATGTAAACCTCCCCTGGTGTGACTTGAGGCTGTTTCCTCTTGTCCTATAACCTGTTACTTGAGTAAAGAGACCAACAGCCACTTTGTACAGTCTCTTTTCATGCAGTGGTAGAGAGCAACAAGGTAGCCCCCCAAGCCTCCTTTTCTCCAGGCTAAACACCCCCAGTTCCCCCAGCCGCCCCTCATAAGCCTTGTGCTCCAGCCCCTCCACCAGCTTCGCTGCCCGTCTCTGGACACGCTCCAGCCCCTCAGTGTCCCTCCTGCAGTGAGGGGCCCAAACCTGAACACGGCATTCGAGGGGCGGCCTCACCAGTGCCCAGTGCAGGGGGACGGTCACTGCCCTGGTCCTGCTGGCCACACGGTTTCTGACACAAGCCAGGGGGCTGTTGGCCTTCCTGGCCACCTGGGCACACTGCTGGCTCACGTTCAGCCGGCTGTCGACCAGCACCCCCAGGTCCTTTTCCTCTGGGCAGCTTCCCAGCCGCTCTGCCCCAGCCTGTAGCGCTGCGTGGGGCTGGTGTGACCCAAGTGCAGGACCCGGCACTGAGCCTGGTTGAACCTCACACACTCGGCCTCGGCCCATCGGTCCAGCCTGTCCAGATCCCTCTGCAGAGCCTCCTGCCCTCAAGCAGATCGACATTCCCACCCAGCTTGGTGTCACCTGCAAACTCATTGAGAGTGCACTCAATCCCCCCATCCAGATCATTGATAAAAATATTAAACAGGACTGGCCCCGACACTGGGCCCTGGGAACACCACCTGTGACTGGTCACCAGCTGGATGTGACTCCAGTCACCACCACTCTCTGGGCTTGGCCATCCAGCCAGCTTTCTTACCCAGCGTAGAGTACACCCATCCAAGCCATGAGCAGCCAGTTTCTCCAGGAGAATGTTGTGGGGAACGGTGTCAAAGGCTTTAATAAAGTCTAGGTAGACAAAGTCCACAGCCTTTCCCTCATCCACTAGGCGGGTCACCTTGTCACAGAAGGAGATCAGGTGAGTCAGTCAGGACCAGCCTTTCATAAACCCATGCTGGCTGGGCCTGATCTCCTGGTTGTTGATCACCTGTACATGTTGCATGATGGCAGTCAAGATGACCTGCTCCATAATCTTCCCCAGCACCGAGATCAGGCTGACAGGCCTGTACTTCCCCAGAGCCTCCTTCTGGGCTTTCTTTTAGGTGGGCGTCACACTGGCTAACCTCCAGTCAACTGGGACCTCCCCAGTGAGCTAGGACTGCTGATAAATGATGGGAAGTGGCTCGGTGAAGCACTTCCACCTCCTCCCTCAGTACCCCTGAGTGGATCCCATCCAGCCCCATAGACTGGTGTGTGTCTAAGTGGTGTTGCAGGTTGCTGACCATTTCCCCTTGGATTAGTGGGGCTTCATTCTGCTCCCCATCCCTGTCTTCCTGCCCAGGGGGATGGGTATGCCAGAAACAACTGGTCTTACTACAAAAAACAGAGGCAAAGAAGCATTAAGTGCCTCAGCCTTCTCCTCATCCTTTGTCACTGTGTTTACCCCACATCCAATAAAGGATGGAGATTCTCCTTAGCCCTCCTTCTGTTGCTAATTTATTTACAGAAACATTTTTAATCGTCCTCTACAGCAGTAGCCAAATTAAGTTCTAGTTGGGCTTTGGCCCTTCTAATTTTCTCCCTGCATGACCTCATGACATCCCCGTAGTCCTTCCGAGTGGCCTGCCCGTTCCTCCAAAGGCCATAAACTGTCCCTCTCTTCCTGAGTTCCAGCCAAAGCTCTCTGTTCGGCCAGGGCTGCCTGATTTCCCACCAGCTTGGCTTTCAGCACGGGGGGACAGCCTGCTCCTGTGCCTTTCAGATTTCCTTCTCGAAGAATGTCCAGCCTTCCTGGACTCCTTTGCCCTTCAGAACTGCCTCCCAAAGGACTCCATCAACCAGGTTCCCAAGCAGGCCAAACTCTGCCCTCTGCAAATCCAAGGTGACAGTTCTGCCGCCCCCTCTCCTTACTTGTCCAAGAATCAAAAACTCTATAATTTTGTGATTGCTATGCCCAAGATGTTCTCTAACCATCACATCACCTACAATTCCTTCTCTGTTCACAAACAACAGGTCTAGTGGGGCACCTTCCCTGGTTGGCTCACCCGCCATCTGTGTCGGGAAGTTATCTGCCACATGCTTCAGGAATCTCTGAGACTGTTTCTGCCGTGTTGTATTTCCAGCAGACATCTGGTAAGTTGAAGTCCCCCATGAGAACAAGGGCTAGCAATTGTGAGACTTCTCTCAGCTGATTGTAGAAAATTTCATCTGCCTCTTCATCCTGGTTGGGTGGTCTGTAACAGACTCCCACCATGATATTTGCCTTGTTGGCCTTCCTCCTGATTCTCACCCATAAACACTCAACCCTATCTATCGTCACAATCATTAAGCTCTAGACAGTCAAAACACTCCCTAACCTTTATGTTAGGCTATCCACTGCCTGTCCCTCCTTGCCTCTCCCTTCTAAAGAATTTAATCTCTTTCTGTTGATCGTATGCCCATCTGAAATGGTTATTAAGACTTTTGACTTAGTAAACAAGGTCAGTATAGAGATTACCTTTACCGAACAGAACTAAGGCTAGCTGCTGATGTCCACCTCCTTAAGAATTCCCATTTCTGTTTCACTAACACTAATACCAGGCTTGAACCTAAACCAGTAAGGTGATTAGACTCCACTTTCTCCTCTTCTGTCATGGAAACAAGCCTCAAAGCTAAGAGGGTTTTGGGTTGGGTTTTTTTTTTTCCAGAAATTATTTCCCTTTTGATCACTGGAGGATTCAGCCCCATTTCAGTGAAACAAATCATTCAAACAAATCATGGTGCCAAAGTATCTGATGCTGTAAGTGCAACTATCCTTTCTGTTACAATAGCCAACTTAAACTGGCACTGCTCTTTAAAATAATCAAAAATGGCAAACAGGTTTTCAGAAGGTCCTGGGAGTTAGCATTTCAGAAGAGATGTTAACTGTACTTTCTTTCACAGAACACAAACAGCCACCGAAGTCACTACTGTACACAAGACCTGAAGAGAAACTATAATACAGTGGTTGCTGGTGAGAAATGGAGTCTGCATTCAGACTCCATATATTGTCAAAGAAGAATCTTGAAAAATTTTCTTGAGAAACTTTAATACTTCCTCAATCTGTGGCAGAACTTTGAGTTCAAAAGGGACAAAGAACTTGGACTAGAAGAGAGTACCGTTCCAGTCAGATCTTACTGACTTAGAAACTTTAAAAATTAGCCACTAACCTTTCTGCTTGCTTCCCTCAGGAAAATTATGACAGCCTCTGAAACTAATGTTTTGAGTTCTAACAGCAGCTCACCTGTGTCATTACCAAAAAAGCAGGCAAAGGAAAGAGAATGTATTTTTACTGGTAACTGATGTTCAGGTTCTGGACACAGCAGAAAGGTCATAACAAGAAAGGAGGCCACGCAGGCTTGCTTCCATTAGACCCGTTATCCCACAGGGCTCTCAACTGAAATATCCACAGTTTAGCAGAAGTACAGGAAAAAGATAAGGGTGAATAAAAAGCTAACTGTGGAAAGAAACACACGCATCCAAAATGTTCTTGCTCCTGCAACACCAGTCTTCTGTCCATATCCTGAAAGTCAAGCTGCCTTGTCTAGAGAAAGGACACCTGGGGAGCTGCCAAGCCCACAGACTGAAAAGATTCTCAAGGTGCTGCAGCAGGCTGTTGCCTCTGAAGATCTTTGAATCAGAAGGTTTACAGAAAGTCTCTCAAGTGGAAGAGCAGTGCTGAAAGACACACGCTGTGAAACCAAAGATGAGGAGGATCTGTATTTCACATGTATATGCTTTTGGCCTAAATGAAAACAAGAAGTCATGGCTGAAACTTGGAGAGATAGATCTGGAGCCAGATGTACCCACTCCAGAACAGAGACAGATCTGAGGAAATTGAAAACTGAAAGAAAAAGAACCCTGTCCACTAAAGGAAGCTTCAGAAGAAATAGCCAGAATGTGAGCCAAGGACCACAAAGGAAAGAGCCATCCTCTTAGCAGACAGAGCAAGAAAGCAAGTGGTCTGGGGAGGTCACTATATGCTGAAATAAAATTAAGAAAAATATGAATTAAGAGAAGAATAAAGTACTAGGGCTTAGGAGCTACTCCATAAATAGGGCCACAAGGTCAGTCTGCTGACAACACCAAGCTGTGTGGTGCGGTCAACACACTGGAGGGAAGGGATGCCATCTAGAGGGACTTTGACAGGCTTGAGAGATGGGTCTGTGCAAACCTCATGAAGTTCAAGGCCAAATGCAAGGTCCTGCACGTGGGTCTGGGCAATCCCGAGCACAAACACAGGCTGAGCAGAGAATGGACTAAGCGCAGCCCTGAGGAGAAGGACTTGGGGGTGTTGGTGGATGAAAAGCTCAACACGACCCAGCAACAAGCACTTGCAGCCCAGAAAGCCAACTGAATCCTGGGCTGCATCAAAACAAGTGTGGCTAGCAGGTCAAGGGAGGCAATTCTTCCCCTTTACTCCACTCTCATAAGACCCCACCACTGCGTTCAGGTCTGTGGTCCCCAAAGAATGACATGGACTTGTTGGATCGAGTCTAGAGGAGGGCCACAGAGATGAGCCGTGGGCTGGGGCACCTCTCCTATAAAGACAGGCTGAGAGTTGGGGTTGTTCAGGCTTGAGAAGTCTCCAGGGAGACCATATAGCAGCCTTCCAGTACCTAAACAGGGGCCTACAAGAAAGCTGGAGAAGGACTTTTTACAAGGGCATGTAGTGATAGGACAGAAAAGTAACAGCTTTAAACTGCAAAAGGGTAGATTTAGATTACATACAAAGAAGAAATTGTTCACTATGAGTGTGGTTAGACACTGGAACAGGTTGCCCAGAGAAGCTGTGGCTGCCCCATCCCTGGAAGTGTTCAAGGCCAGGCTGGATGGGGCTTTGAGCAACCTGGTCTGGTGGAAGGTGTCCCTGCCCATGGCAGGGGGGGTGGAACTAGATGATCTGTAATGTCCCTTCCAACCGAAACCATTGTACGATTAAAATAAAAGCAGCTTTTAGTTGGAACTAGATCAACTTTAAGGTCCCTTCCAACCCAAAACGTTCCATGATAAAACTGCTCAGTCTTGAGTGAATACAGTTTAGAACACCACAATAATGCAAAATGTCATGCCTTATGTATCACATTTTAGGAACGAAGAGTGATGAAGCATCTAGATGCTCCATAGCTAAGGCTAAAAAGACTTTTATGATACCAGGTAAGTGCATTGACTTGGAGAACAAACAGACACTGTCTGGGGAATACTACCCACAAAGCTTGTTCTCTATTCTGACAGCTTGATTTTTAGTCTACTTAACATTATTTTAACAGCTGTTCAATGTAATATTGTAAATACACTTAAGAGTATATACTTCATTGATCCCCGATAGGTTAAATGCACCAATTAATGCAGTGGGTGGTAGCAATAGGATTTATTTGTTGGAAGGATTACATGCACGCTGTACCAGGACATATTGCCTAACACCATTTTGTGAGCAATGTAGAAATTCACTGTAACAGGGTGAGAAGACCGCAGAAAAACCAATTCTGGACAGAATTTAATGGTGTCTATAGATTCTTATCCCAGATGCTCTATGTACTTTTATGATTTAAAACACTGTAGAAATTAAACATTAGCTGTCAAAAATTTTATTGCAGGAATAAATATCCTCTGTCATTTAAGGAATTTTTATATTTTTTTAAGCCAACCATACTAATCATTATTGTCTAAACTGATAGCTACTGGCAATGGCAAAGCTCATCACCTGCAAGCTCCCTTGCCACTGTTCTTTTGGGAAAAACTATCTTAAGACAAACAGATGTTTCTGCTGTTTGAAACCAACAGGAAATGGACTGACTTTCTCCCTTTTCCTTTCCTAGAAACAAACACTAGCTAAGAAAAATCCTAGCACAGCTGTACTCAACACTTTCCTTATAACAATATGCCTGTGTGGGAGGCAGACAATGAGTGGGAACAAACAGGCCACGGGAAGTGAAATGCAGCATGCAAAAGATGAACACAAAGAATTCATTTAAAAGCCCATGAATGGATTATTACACCACAATGTTGACACACTAGCAGGCTAATAACAGTGTGATATACAAGACCTTGCTTTAAGATATGATCTAAATCCTATCTCAACTGGTAAAGTACAAAACTGAATCAACCATCAGCTGGCAATCTCAATCCCTTCAACTGTTCAAATCATAAGAAAGCTTTATCAATATGAACAGGTTTGGTGGCCAAGCTGAAGCCTTACCTTTAAGGAAATGCCTTTTAAGTCAAACCTGAGTAATGAAATAATATAGTGAAACGCAGAATTCTTGCTGTCTTTGTGTGGATAAACCAAACACTTCAATTTTCATTGCTGACAAACTGCCACCTTTTACTCGCACTAGATTTACATAAAAAAGGGAAAAAGCCGTTGAAGTTATTGTGTTACAACCTCGATCATTATAGGAGAAGAAAATGATGAGACAAAACATTGCAGCAAATCTGGTTTAAATTAATTATGCTGGAATTACAACACTTTGAAGCAATGAAAAGCTTCAGAATAGAAAAAGGCAACTTTTGAAAGTGTGCTTCTGCTGTGAAATTCTTGCACCAAAACACAAATTCATGCTGCCATCTAATGGTCTAAACCAGTCATTTCCAGCTGAACAACTAAATGGCTAATCTGAACAATTATCTGCATTACTCTCAGGACTATTCTTTCTTTCCCAAAATTTTAACTTTCTGAAATCCATATCTGTTGTTCAGAATGCAATGACAGTATATTTAAGGAGATATAACCTATTCTAACCAAACTCTTAATTTCTGTTTCCAAGTAGTTTTTATATTTCTCTCAAAAGAGTTTTTGTCCATTTGTCCAGAAGGTGGGAGGAGGGCAAGGAATGCAGAAAGGAGTTTTCTCAAAGTCAGCCAGTAAGCATTTTATCACTACACCTCTTAATCCATACAACGCAAATTTTAAGGACAAAACTTTGCAACACTGACTGGAAATGCCGGCAAAGCACCTCTGACTTTATGGCCTTTTTAGGGGACGGACGTCATACCCCTATGGCTGAAGTCTGAAGCTGACAACTGTTAGCAAGGTAAAAATCCCAGTGCCACCCCACACTGCTCCTAAGGGGTTTATTCTGCTGTGACTAATTCAGCTTAAGGCAACAGGCTTCACTGAAGGCCTGCTTCACCTGGGGCGTGAGAGCACTGGTGCCAACAGCCTAACAGCTTTCTGCAGCAAAATACTCGTTTGTTCAACCAAAAGCATTTCAGTACTTGCATGCCTGCCTCTCTGTAGAACTGTGACTATCAATATATGTCCCTAAAGAGTTTGTTCTTCTGATACTTTTCTCTCCCTCTCTCTCTCTCCAGGGAGAGATTTTTCTTTTTACAGTCCTCCCACTGCAATAGTCAGATGACTCCCACTATAGCACTCATAAAACTACTGCAAATCAACATTCTTAGGATTAACTCTCAGATTTAGATGCCTAAATATAGGTAGGTAGTTAATGTGTAGAAGCTAAGTTACTATTAGAGTGAAGCTCTGGAGAGATCCATACAAAATGTAAACATCCTAGTTTACGACACGTTTACGACATGACAAACAGCACTCTGCACCAGTGCCTGCTCTGACTAGACATTCCACTGGTTATAATGGGAGACTGGGCTTCTAGAGCACTAGCAGAGGCTATCTGAGGCACATGAGCTTGGCTTTGAATCCCATCAGCACTATAAAGAGCAGCATCTAGCTGCCTAAACACAGGCACACTGCACCATCTGAGATGTAGTCGTGAACCTAAGACACGCACATGATGTGACACAGGACTGATCCACGAAAAGCACAAGTTTCCCATGGAGTCTTGGTGGACTACATGAAATGGTATGATGATTGAAACCCACCTTTAGGGATTCCTTCAGCTGCCTAAACTTAGCTACATGGAGCCATTTGAAATGCTCTAGGGTATCTTGCCTGCCCTTCAGCTGCGACTCTAGTAAAGGTCTCCTCTAGGTCTTCTACCAAATCCACCGGCCCCATGTGCATGTCTCAAACACCCTACAATGTCTCAAACGGCACTAGAGGCCTATGGTTAGGCAACTTATGTTCCTCACATCTGCCACAGTACACGTGCTTGGGGAAAAAAAAAATAATCTGCTTTGTACACAGCTGTGCATAAAATCCTCCTCTGTTGCAGAAAGACTTGATAACTGGAATCCAGCAACAAATAATAGGCTAATCACGTGCCTAGAGTCGTGGAAAGACTTCACCTTTTCCAGGCTACAGCTGATCTAATCAATACCAGATCAAAATCTTTCAGATCCAACAACCCTTTACATGACACACTGTAGTATTTGTGCTTTAAATGGATGTTCTCCATGCAGACAGAGGTCTCCTGCCAGAAGGTAAAGAGGGTGCTCAGGCAGCGCAGAAGGACTTCTAAAGGCCAGGACATTTTCAGACTTCATTCTCTTTCTGTAAATTAGGTAACTGGGTTGTATAATTGTAGGTGTACTTCTGGGGACAGTCTCAACAGATTTTACATTGTTTCCTGCAATGCAACCCATTCACTTCAATATTTGGCTTCTATAGCTGTTCTGGTAATTTTCTTTTCTTTCCTCATAGAACTATGTAACTTTTCTGAAACAAATGAAATTGGGTGAGGATTTTGATTACATTGCTAAGCACTCATGTCAACACTAGCTTCAAATCTGATCCCTTTGATGCACATACTTAATCTTTAACTCTGCAATCATAAAAACCCCAAACTTTTCATTTTATTCCATTCTTTCACCATACAATCTTTCATTAATCTGATCTGCCAATTTAAGTAATTTATCTAATAATTGCACCAGTCTATTCTCTTTTCAATCATTAGATTGGAGAACATGTTAGTCCACTATGAAGCTGGCAGTTGCAGATATAGTTGGCCAAAGACTGGTCCACAAACTTCCTTTTACTATACCTCATCTCTAAAGGGCTCATTCAGTATTTAGGGCACTGGTGCACGGGGCTGATATACATAAGCAAACAGTCCATGCATCAGCTCAGTACCCAGCACGGGAGCTACCTACCCGATAAGTAGGAAATACATGCCCACGTAGGGTGATGCCCTGTGCTTTGTGGCCAGGCAGCTTGGCTGGCTCCAGAAGAGGCAAGAATATGCTGCTTCTCTATTTCTCTGAGTTTGGTCTTGCAAACAGCACTCTAAACAAGCATTCACTAACATCAAAGAAGTATGTGCTCAGAATGGCAGGGCTGTGAAGAAAAAGAAAAGGAGGAATGGTCTGTGCACTTTCCTCCCATGCACTGAGAACAAGGTGATTGATAGTTTTCTCCTTAGTCGGTAGTATACAATATGCACGCAGGAAGAAGCAACCATACACAAAATTAACATGAAGGCTCAGTGCAGCAGAAACTGTCGAAGTGCACAGAAGCAGTAGGTTATCCCAGGGACACTACCACTTTGCATGACACCATCCAAATTCCTCAAAACCAAGCAAGAAACTGCTTCAATTACTTTATTTCCCTTTTCTAGCTTGTCATTGTTTTGTATTTTCTTTGTTCTTATACTTCACAAGTGGTTTTAATTTTGAAAGCTTTTTTTTTAAAAAAATAAAGGTTTTTCAAGCTCTCTAGATTGTGGTGAGACATTTTAAGGAACTTTCTATAATAAGCAAATAACTTCTGAATTCTCCCAAAAAACAAAGGTTGAGTTTTGTGATCTCTTAAACACTACTTTCCATACTAAAACATCAAAAGCTGCTGTTCAGTCTCTAGTAGTTTTATTTCTTAGCTGAAAACACTTAGTTTAGGTAAGTCTGCAAGATACCATTTCTGTTTTGTGGCTTACAGACATTCTATAATTGAAAATACTGCAGGACAATTAAACTTCAGGAATTATTCTCATCAATTCTAACTGAAGAAAAAACGTAAATTAAAATAAAATAAACCAGCATTCAATGGCAACAAGGCAAGCTGGATGACCCCGTAGTCAGAATCATTACCTTATTTCATTGTTTAGTTGCTCTAATTTGAACAGCCATTTTTAAATTTTTTTTAAACATGATTTAAGCCAACTGCACACTCAGGTATACGAGGGAGTAGGGGTTCTAGCACTGGCTATAGATATGAGTACTACGCATGTTTCATACGCAGCTCTGCCAATCTTTCTCAAACCTGACCCACTGTTCCAAGGTTTAGCCTCTTAGTATTGTGCCAGTTCTACTGAACTGTGCCAAATGTGCTGACAAACACAAAACCTACATCAGTTAGCAAACAGTCCCTGAAAGCATCAGCACCTCCTTCCCCAGAGTCAGTCTGTAAAGCTCTTACATAAATAAAGCTATATAAATTGCAACATTCACCATTTCCAGCTTTTCTTAACTGAAAGGTCCTCACATCCCTTTGTTGCAAAATTGCTCAGAACTCTAGCTTATGAGGCTTTAAATAAGTAGTACACAACTGGTAAATTTTAAGTGCCAAAACAGGTGTTTTTTTCCTTTATTATAATCTCTAGTAGTAATATAGAAACCTTTCCTAAATAAAAAAGTTGTCTAACATGGCTGAATTCAGGGCTGATGGGTTTTTTAAATGCTCTGCCTTACCAGAGGCCATCAAGATTCCTAGTACCGAACTTGCATAAATTTTACTTGAATAATTAAATCCAGAGCGGACTCCCAAGCTGTCTCATAGTATGATGAAAAAAGTTTGAAGTTCTGATCTATATTGTGAAATGGACAGCAGTATACAGATACCCAACCTACCAGAGATCTAAGCTGATAACTGCACGTGATTCAGCTCAGCATCACACAGTTTTTCAGCTCGGGTTGAGATGCATTGTAATGGCAATGACCCAACCCTGTTACCAATCTAGCAAGTATTGCATTCGCTAACTTGAGTGAAGAGCCAAGTTAATACATCCACACCCCACACACTCCCAGGCTGGACTGTCTACCTAGCTCCCCCAAGGCGGGAGCAGACTTGCCCTGCACTCCTATCTTAGCACAGGAAGAGTTACAAGGCTAATCGCTAAGCGTACCTGGCACTAGACACTGCCCTAAATGCCCTAACCTCTGCCTAACAGTTTTGCATTTCGTGCCTGCCTTCCACTTGCAGCTCTGTAACCCTTCACCTAAGCTGCCTGACCAGTGTTTACCAGAGTTTCTCTTGCTGTATTTTTCCCTTGGTGTTCTCCCCGTGCTGTTCTCCTTAAGGCCCTTCACCTGCAAATACCAACACATTGTCAGGACTGCATCTGTACGGCACCATAGCCCTTCTCTCCTGTCCTTTCCCTGTCCCTTGGCAGCAGCTTTTGATATACATCACCGAGCACAACAATATGCATGCACAAAGCTCAACAGACAGCCAGTGTTCAACACTGGCCCTGGTGCAGCACTACCAGCACCATAAGCAGGAACAAGCAACAGGGAGCTTCAGCAGGTCCTCATGAAAACCACAGAATTACTATGGGAAGGTGTTGTGGGGAACACTTGCTGCATGGGGAAGGACACTCAGAGGAGGACACTCCTCTGGAAGACCCCACCACTTCCCTTCCAAGCTGGCCACTGGGAAAACATTTCCCCTTTCCCTTTTTTCCCCGCTCACTTGTTTGCTTTCTTTTTTTTCTACGAAAGTAATTTTCACCCTCGGTATCAATTTACGCCATCAGCTGCAGAGGTTGCAAATGGATCTTTGCACCTTGCATGTAAACCTGTTTCAACATCCTCTCTGCAACACACTGCCCGTATAAATATGCTCTACTGCATGTGAGAGTGTAGCTCGTCACAGGCTTAGATCAACCTGAAGTGCCTTTAACTTCCAAACACACATTCCTGGCCCCTCTCTGGTGAGGGCACAAGCTCTTGTGTGACTAGGTGAGGATGTGTTTAAGCACAGTTGTAAGTCTAGGACTAACTTCTTCCCTCCTCTCCCCTCCACAGGACTGATGCATTTCTGAGCTGCTCAACTCCCAGTGCTGGAGCCAGGAAACTCGCAGGGACACAAAGGCTGGGGACAAAGGAAGGAGGAATCACTTCACCACCTCAACACAAATCACCTTAGCCCACACGGAAGCTAGCCCTCAACTTTGCATACAAATAGTAGCTCTCAGACTTCCCTGAATTACTGAAAAGGATCTTTTGTGCCCCTTGAAACACTAGGCTCAACTGGTCTAAAGATATGCCCTAGGATGAACTTAACACTTTATTGTTTCCTCAAACCATTCATTTTACCAGAACCAAAATTCCCAAACACAGTCTCCTAATCTTAATCTGTATCTTCACCTATTTGAAAAGTATATTTTTTTAAATGAAGATCAGTAAAGGGAATCTAGATACAGTATAAAAGACAAAAACAGCTTACAAAATATGTTAAGTAAATTGGATCTGTTTTAATAACAGATAATAATCTACAGTCAGAAACTGATGAAAATGAAAAATACTGATTACAGCATATTACCTACATTATTTTTCAAATCTTGTTTTTAAACAATCTACGTGGGCTACAGTTATTTCGGAATTCCAATAACACTTCTATTCTGCTGCCCAACTGCTAAAAATCAGCAAATGAATGCTAAATAAAACATGGCAGTAGAAGATAATAAATGTAACATATCACAGGAAAATAATACAGTACTACAGTATGTGCTTCATACTTGGGACTTCGCTCGCTATTAGAACAGATCCAGAATCTGGTCGCAGGCTTCCCTCCGGTGAGGTGAGGGTGGGTAGGAGGTGCACAGCGATCCCAGCTGGCAGAGGGGAAGGATCCTGCGTTGAGGAGCCAGCGACCCACAGCGAGCCAGCGTGAGCCGCGCTGCAGCGTGCCGCGGGGCCTGTGCCCAGCACGGCTCGCAGGGCAGGGCTGAGCGGCACGAACTGCCTGGCTGCAGCACTGACCCGCTGCAAGCGGCTCCCGCGCCGTGCCACCCGTGGGGCCCTGCCTTTACCTAACCGCGCGGCAAGGTCTCAGGTGAACATCGTTCCTGTTCTGATCACTGCAACAAGAGCTGTCTCCTTGTAAGAAAATCCTGTAAGACTGTGAATGACTGAGAAGGGGAGAATCTCTGCTGCAGCCGAGGTCTACGTGGCACGCTGCACATGGTCGTAGTCCTGTTCGATGCTACACTGCTCAGGGCTCCCAGCATCTGAAGGGGTGGAAGATTGTCTGTGCTATTCTCTTCTTACACTGTCAGCTCTAATAAGTAGCATTTTAAATGATACCTTGCAGAGTCTAAGTGCCTTTCTTACTGGGATCATAACAGACCAGCACCTCCCAATGCAAAACAAGGTGATGAACAATTATTTCTAAAACAAAAGTAGTCCCAAACCAGTACTATATGGCATCATTCTTCTGTTTCCTCTTTACTCTGGAATTTGTGTGTGAGCTGCTATATGCACAGAGGGCATGTGTTTATGCAGACAGACACGCATATCCAGTTATTTACTACTTAGTTTTAGTTATTTATCAGTTTACTAGCTGCAGTATTATTGGCCATCCTCCACTGGCAGCTGTGCTCACTCAAATAAGCACGATGAATCAGGCAAGCACAGATTCTGGTCTTCTGGCCCACCCCGCCTCTTTGTTTTGTGATCAGAAATATCAAATGCCCTTGACTACCTAATACACTCAGAGAAATAAAGTTCAGGTATCATTTTACCCTAACATGGGAGCATGGGTCCCATGAAAGCAAGCTCCCAAAGAAGCAAATGTAAAAATTGCACTAGACGTACTAAACATTTTGTATGAAAATAAATAAAATCTTAGAAGTTAGCAACTGCTAAGTATTTTGGTACTTACTCCAACAAGTATGTTTCAGTAACTCAGTTCAGATTCCAGATTTCCCCATTTCATGGTTTTTACTAGCTTACGCTTTTTCCAGCCTAGCCTTTTTACCTTAGTCGAACTAATCTCACTATAAAAACAAATCAAATAAATGTAGGATTTCTAAATATTAAGAAAAATAATTTCAGGCGCCATACTTAGCTGTTTAAACCACGGCAGAGGTAAGCAGAGACTCAGGTCAGCAGTGACTAGAAATATAACACAGGTATACAATAAACAGGCACTGTTCTGTAGAGTAATGAAAGACTTTTTTCAGGTTATGTTTGTTTGTCTTTTACAGATCTAGGTATTGCTGCTATTTAAAAAACAACAGAATGAAATGTTAAAACTCTAACATTATCATGATTTAAAAATCAGGTGAAAAGGAAAGTAAGATTAAATTGGCTGAAACTTTCCTTATACAACACTGAAATGCTGCATTTTCATTTCAAACTCCTTAATTTTTAAACATTGCTATAAATTCAATTTTTAATAGAAGAGTAATTTTGAACCAAAACACTTCTTCCAAGCTAATAACCTCATTCTTTTTGATAACTATGCGATGCATGAAAATTTATAGGAAATCCATTAATCAAACCTTTACAAAAAAGTAAACATTTTCCATGGAGAAAAACATGCTGTTAGAAATTCCTGACTTGTTTTGTTTTGGTTTTTTTTTTTTCTTATTTTACAGATTACACTCAATAACTTTTGGAGCTCCAAAGGACCTGTTCTAATATAGTTGTTCTGCAAGAAAAAGAAGGAAAAATGGAGAAAAAAATAAGGAGAAAGCAGCTCTTGGGATTGCAAATTAACACATATATATATTACCTTAAGTTTATCGCAGACTGTTGCATTAGATACAAATTACATTTAATTCAGGATGAGCTAGAACAGTTTTTCTATCTGCACTACAAATACCAAAATACTACAATACCAAAGATGAAGATGTTTCAAAAATTTAGAACAAATTGAAGCATCAAGTATTTGGATGGTCAGTTAAGAAAACAGTTCCACCCACTTAAATTTTTGATTTATTTTAATCTTTAAGAACTTGTTACAAACAAAATTTTGAATACCATCTTCTCAACAATTACTCCAACTTACTACAGTAATGACAGAACTGATAGAGGGCTCTCTGCATATAGGTTTATAAACTGTGAAATAAAGGATTTTTCCTAACCAAACACTGAGGATTAAGGAATTCAGAAAGCTGACCAGGCAGAATGGTTAAAAAAATGGCAACCTGAGAATGGTTTCCAGCCAATTTTCAAAATGCAGCCTTCCTAATTTTATATCCATTTTTTTTCTTAGAAAAGAATGCTTCATTTTTAATGATACAGATTCTAAATCACATGACAGCACAGCATAGAAAAGCAAAACCTCTCTCTGGAGTTAAAATGTTCTGCCTCCTCACTGCCACGGCTGTAGACTGTAACTCCAGTATATACATTAAAAAAATAGAAACAGTTGGTTTACATGTCTTTATTCCTTGTGACATGCTTAGGGCACCTGTATTCTTTTAGAAGGAAATCCTGTGTGTTTCTAAATAAGGTTGCAGAGACTCTCTTTTGTAAAAATGTTAGTTTTATTTTACCCTGAAATAATCTAGGAAGTTCATAAAGATTTAGAACACATTGATAAGCAAAGGATAAACATCAAAGAATAGAAAAAGTACAAACCTCTGATTGTACATGCCCCGGAAATTATAATTTGCTCTATAATTGGGAATTGGTTTTGGATCTAATGGCCTGTAGATGGCAGGCTCTCCTCTTTTCATAGCCAGACCATTCAGCTCCACTGTTGGAGTTATACTGCCTGCAAAAACCGAAAATACATGTAAGGCACTTAAACCACAAACACTGCAAAACACACAAGCAGGACTGAGATAAGCAGCAAAGAGAGTGCTGCATAGTATTATTTTGCCTTAAATAAAAAATAAACAACTTGAATGACACTTCGTTTTCTCTAAAAGACAGGAATACAGATGCCAACTTAATCACAAGCAATGAAAAAGAACATTTAAACTTTATCTCAATGCATTCTCTATACAGTTCCAGTAGATTAGTCTTCACGTATGAAAGAGAAAGTTAGTGCTATAATCAAGTTGGTTCTTCATCTTTCCAAACTGCTTATAATACGTTATGACGCTTACTGAAATTATAAAGATAAAAGAATATCTCATCCTGCTGAATACCATTTAATAAAAACACAAATACAGCAAAGAGGCACTGAAACAAGCAAACAGTAATAGGCATTACTGCAGTCATGTGGTAATCTTACAACAAGTCAGAAAAAAATGTGTTATTTGCAAGACTTGAAAACTTGAGACCATGACTAAAAACTAATGATCTAACAAGAATGATGTAAAAAGCTGAAAATACTACTGGAAATCAGTGTCACTACAGCCGTCTACTGGTGACAGAATACAAAAATAGAAAAACAGCCAGCACTTGCCCACTTGCATGGTCTCCAAAATGCCAAATAAAAAGCTACACTATGACTTTGTTTTAGTTTTTAAAATAAAATGTTCAGCTACTGTATTCCCCACTCGTACTGTTGTAAGAAAATCCTAAATAAGTTAAATGTACATTCCAATTAAAAGCAGTTAATATTTTCTCAAAATATTTTCATAAGAGGTTCAAATGAATCTAGCCTTAAAACAGCTATGATGAATTTACCAGTCAGCCATTGAGGTTTTATATAACAAATGACGAAAAAATTTATGCAATACTTACTCAAAAACTTCTATCAACATCAATTTTTATATTTTCCACAGCAAAGAATGACTATGAATTCAACTATATAGTAAAAATGCAAAATGCCATTTTGATGAGAAACTTCTGTGCATATACAATACACATTTCTTAGAGCAAAATTACAGTGTTAAGTGACACAATTTTTTAATGAATTCCCTTAAAGCTTATTTCTTTTATTATCAGCTTTTCCCTTTAAGAATACGCTCAAAGCCAAAAAAAAAATAATCTACAAGTGGAGAGATTCTCTGCGATGTCAAAAATCAAACCCAGCATCTCTTTATATAGAGGTCTGACCCTCCTGCTTTCTTAACAGCCAAAGTCACAGTGACTGTGAAGGACACAGGGCAAAACCAGTGTCCTGGGTCTGGAGAAGCAATGTATTGATATCCAGAGGAGCAAGAGAATACTACCGCACCCCTCTCCAACAATCCTTAATGGCTAATGCTCAGGATAATACAAGCTCTAAAGCAAAATTACTCCAGGTTTTTTTTCCAACATAGAGAAGATTAACTGCAAAATTACTCTATTTTAAGAAAGTGGCTAAAGATGACTTTTTTTAAAAAGGGAGGGGGGAGGAGCAGAGGGAAATAAAAAGGGAAGAAGGGAAAAGAAGTGTAAAAAAGAAAAAGATTACTTTTTTCTCACTGTTTGCTTTCTTTTATATTAGTTTGAAATACAGTTAGGAATTCTTTTTTATTTATTTTAACAAGACAGAACAGATCACTGAGCACATGGCTGAGGTGTGTATCTCAAAAGGTATTGCACACATAGAAGGGAACTCACAGGTAACACCTCAAAATGAAGGATGTAAAGACACCAATATAAATTCTATTATTCAAACAAGAGTTTCTAAAGCCATCTGAAAGCTTTTCAAAAGCACAGGTTGCTGTGAAGGAAAACTCACGATGCAGGAAATACCTGCACAAGTTCTCATGCCAAATCCTGACCTTTTATTTACATAACAGATGTGATTTCACAGGATTGGACTGGATAAAATTTCCAATTTCACTAGAAAGTTAGCTAAAATAACTCTTTGGGAAAAATGCTTTACTATGGTAATAATGGTCAGTTCAATCTGGTTTTGTCCCATCTTTCCACTGTTGATCACATCCAATCACTTTGTATACATCTGAGCCTTATCTAAATAATACATTAAGTTACAGTTCAACCATTTTTGGTATTCACGTTAAAAATTCTCCCGAGCAAACTCACTAGGGGTTCTTCATTATACTATCATACCTATAAGACAGCTATGTTGATTCTCATCCTCCAACTTAACTTACACCTTTTAAAATGTCTTTATTAGTGGTATAATATTCCAATACTTCAACAAGATTTAACACACAGAGGAAAATGTCATACCTGGATTATTGTTAACATTATTTTTGGGTGGTCTAGGCGTTGGTTTGGGAAGGGTAGTTTCATTCAATGCTTTGCTAGCAGCAGCATGCTGGGCCTTTTTAATACTACTTCCTTCAGCTTCCCAAGTCTGTTCTCCCAGAGTCAGCTGCACTGTGAACATCTTCAAAGACAAAGAACAGGTAAACCCTAGCAAAATTATCACTGTGGATTAGACCAACCTGTATAGAAACTTCCAGGGCTGAAGAGAAACCATGCTCTCTTTTCATTATATTCAACTCCCAGATAACACATCTGATTCTTACAGACATCAGTGAGTCTATCAGTGGCCAATATCTGGCCTTACAAGTGACAAAGTAGCATAATGTTAACGTCAACTACCAAAGAACAGAATAATATTTAAACCAAGTAATAATAACTGTAAGCTGATCCTCTGCTCTTGGAAGACTATATACTGGTCGGTTAAGACCTCATTTCCTCACACATTTGAATGCATTTAGTCGCTTTGTTTAACTGTAGAAAACAGGTAAACAATGCTATTAAAAATAACCGATAATTTTGTAATAATTCTGAACAGCTATAAATGACTGCACACTCTTCAAGGAGGTGGAGAATTTGGCCCAAATACTTTTACCCAGTGCAAGAACTTCTCACACAATCCAATTTCTGAAAACTATGTGTATTGTTAGGGCTGAGTCACAACTCACATATGTTCAAAAATACAAAGTAAGAAAGAAAAGAAGTATTATCTTTTTGAATGAAACTGCAGTTCTTTAATGTGGCTTCTATAGTGAAGACAGAACTGTAAAAATTCAGAGGTCAGAAATGGACTACTGATAAAAACCATATACATTTTCAAATCTGCAGTATCCATGCTGTGTGACTTGTGAAGATAAAACTCAATGCCTATTTGAGATATTAGAGTCTATCTTCTGTACGATACATACACATTCTGTTTAAATTTGAGCATCTAAGAATGAGAGGAGAAAGGGTAACAACTCAAGGTCTTTTCCATATCAATTCCATACGTATAAGGCAGGATTTAATAGTCAGGTGCGCACCGTAAACTAAGATATACCTACCTCAGAAAACTGACTGACTTGAGGCAACATAAAGAAATCTACATATTAGTGTGAGCAGCATATAAAGTAAAATTTTTATTGTGATAGTTATTTGCTCTATAATTGTTAAAATTATTTAAACTAGCTAGATTCAGGACCAGGTATCTAGAGATGGGCAAACTTTAAATTTGCCTTTACCTGTATTTTCATTTAGCATGTACTGGCAAACAAGCCTTTAAACACAAGTATGTATGTGCCTCCCAACTCAGCCCTATACACACGCATACAGTGCATATGGACTGAATGCTATAAATATTTACTTGTGTCTCAATTACAGGCTTGAGTTTTGGAATACTGTAATTTTCAGAAGTACAGTGCCAAGTACCCGTATCACAGTTCCTATCGCCATGTTGTTTTTTCCACAGCAGTCATGACAATTTCCTCAGAGACAGCACTTTGTCAAACCCTATCCCCACCTGAAAGCTAAGCTGGGTATTAGAGCTAAATATCTGTAATTATATAAATCATCTATAAACATACATCCTGATTACTAGAAGAACTGAAATTTGATTTCTGGATCTGAAGTTTATATATATTATATTTTATAAGACAGTTATCAGTGTAGTATTTTCATAGGAGAATAATATCATTAATTTAAATAAAAATATGAATAACGGCTATTTATCTACCTATAACCGTCCTCTTAGCACTTAGAGCAATAAACAGGAATTCAAGATAATAAAGGGCTTGCTCAATAAATTTCTATAGCCAGAGCTCTAACCTTCTCACTTTGCCCACCTGACAAAAAAAACTCCTGCAAAACCCACACACAGTAGTAGGTGGGAATTTAGTTCAAGGAATAAAACTGCCTTAAACCAAAATCTGGAGCAGCCAATGAAGTACTCAAGATCTGCAACACCGGATTGCCAGTTCTGCTATGGAATGAGAGGCATTTCTCACCAACTTTCCGAGCAATGTTTTATTCCTTACATCCAACCTAATTTACCTGATGGCTAGAGAGCAGAAATGCAAAGGCCACTGTACTTTGTGCTTGTTTTCACTCCGCTGTCTTCATAAGGTCAGTCACCCTTGGCTCTGGAAAGTCTTTCCTCCTCACTTTTTCTGCATGTAGAACTTTCCTCCTTCCCAGACTTCTGAAGTGCTACATCCCTTACCCTTTTCCCTCTTCTCTGTACCACCATCCACTTTCTTTTGCCACTGCTTCTTTTAAACTTGTCTCCTGAGATGCCATTGACATAGAAGCACAGAAGAAATAATCAATCTGACTAACGTACTCAAAAACGTAGTTTATGCTAACAAAGACTTTCTGGTTTTACTTATGATAAAAAATGCACCTGGAGGGCAGACTCCTAGAAATCCTAACTACACTGTCAGGAGCCATCAGTTCTCCCCTAGCTCCACTGTTCCTAGTTTCCCATGTCACTCCAGTTGTCAAAACTTACTTTCCAGAGACAACTAGAAAAAAGGATATAGAAATTTACTAGCATTTGTGGTCACAACACAGACAGCTGTCTTGTAGAGCACGTCTCTGAAAATCACGAAAACCACTAGTGGACAGGAACAAGTATGTATAGGAAGAAAGCAACACGAGATAATCCTTAAATAGCAAACACCACCAGCAGCAGCAGCATTACATCCTTCAGGTCATGCTTTCTAGGACAAACTCAGCTCTGTTCCATAAGTTATATCAGGTATGTCATCATATTGCTAGGAAAACATTAATAGTAAACTCCTAACAATCATAATAATTTCTCTGCTTTTTATAGGTCTTGTTCTTCATCCTTTTCCCTCCTTTGTTCTTCTCGTTTGCTGCACAGGTCAAAATCAGATTTAATATTCTTCTGAGTACACAGATCACATACGTATCTTTTTTTTTGACCACTATGAGTGCAATTAAAAATAATAACAGGTAAATTGAAAAACTGAAAAATTAAGAAATCCATTGAAAATCTGGCTTTCAAAAGTGCAGCCAATACAGGCTCAAGTAATTTCAATTACATTAATTCCTTTAAAAGTAATAACAAATATATGTGAACTATTTCTTGTACTGCTAGAATTTAATGTATAGTATGAATGCAGTGTAACTCAAATCCCTTTATGGCTGAGGAACAGGAGCAGCCAAAACCACACCTTTTGGTACAACCAAAGCACTTCCTGTCTCACAATAATGGAAAAAAGGTAGCAAAATAAATATACAACACAACAGTGAAAAGTTACAGAAAGCACAACAGATTTAACATGTCGCAACCTAAAACCCACCAACCAGTGTATCCTGTGGTGCCAAACGCCTCCAGGAAGAAGAGCACTTCAATTTCCATTTGTAATGAGGGATCCTAAAAGCTTGCCGATTCTCAGCAGCCCTGCACCTGCTGACATCATTTCCACCAGCACAAAGGATGCATGAACACCAGCCAGACCAGAAGGTCAGTGATTTGCATCAACTCTGTGCCAGCTCACAACAGAATGTGCAACTGAGAAACAAGGGGCAACGGCTGCAACACAGCCCATGACTAGCTGAAACTGTTACTGATCTGCAGCGTGACCCCACTGTCCTATGCAATTTTGCCACTCTATAAATACTGAGTATAAAGCAGCTATTAACTATGCCATTGCCTCTCTCTGAGTTTTCATGTTTTCTTCTCCTCCCCCAGATTGCTCCTAACTAGAGAAGAAATTCAAAATTATGTCTGAAAATTATTATGAGAATATCCCTCTGTGTTCCCCATCATCCAAAAGCACCCTGATTTGTACTTATGAAATTAAGTTGGATGTCCAAATTGGTATGAGAACTGACCAGAATTAACTGTCAGCTCAGTAGAAACTTTAATGCTATAATCGTATCAGGAATCTTAGTATCACCATGAATCTTAAAGATGCACAGAATTTAAAGGAAAGAACAGTATAGAAGTTTGTGCCCTATAACGCAAGATCCAAAGATACGGTATCAATGCAATTAACTTTACAGAGAATTGTATCAGTAAGTACTTTAAAAAAATGACACAAACTAGCTCTGTTGTCATCTGCACTACCATGACACAAATGCAGAGGTGAGTTATCAGATGAATGCTGACTGGGGAGAAGGTTTCATGCAGCTTAAAAAGCAAATGCTCCATCATGATTAAAAAAGGGTGGTGATACCCTGGAAAGAATGTCACAAGGTCTTTATATAGGCCAACAAATATCAACTCAAAGGTGGAAGTCAAGGTAAGGTACAAAATGATCTAAAGGGCTTCAACATAAATACACACTTTCTGAAAGTGTTAAAAAAAAAAAAGCAAGCAAAATAAAGAACAGTGAGAAACCCCTTACACTAGAAATGGGGCTGTGTTTGACAAGCGCACTCATCCAGACCATGACATTATCTGTTCAGCATTTAAGGTATGGCTCATCACCTGGAACTGTGACCTTACCTTGGCATGAGCAGGCCCTCTTTCATTCAGAAGCTTATACTGGGGTTGAATTCTATTGAAACGGGCTAACTCATTTACCAGACACATTGGAGTTTTCTCTTTGGGGTTTGCCATGTTATCTTGGAGAGGAGCTGTAAATAAAGAGTCTGTAAAGTTTTTGTGGAGAAATGTATTCCTCAGCACTTCGCAAAGCTTTGCAAAAGCAGCAGCATGCTTAGAAAAGAAAATACTTCAGCTAAAAAATAATTTTTCCACATGCTAAATACAATGTTTTAAACCATTTATATATTAATCATATGAGAATAAGCATTTTACAATAACCACTGTAAATGGTTAACAAAACCATTCTGATTACATGCAATTTTAAAAAAATACAACTATTTCTTTCCAAAATGCCTCTATAAAAGATAACAGTGTAGAAGGACATACACATATGCTACATTTTCTACATCACCAAAGTTTACTCATCAGGAATACACTGGTTCCAGGAATTCACTACTCTTTCAGAATGCTTTCTCAACACTTTGAGGAAGTGGATAGTATAAGAGTTGTAAGATAAATATAGCAGATGAAACCCTGTGGTCCCCACTTGCCTCTCCCTGCTTCTTCCCAGTGTTTTGGACTTTTCTCACAACAGTGAAGTCACTCTCAGAGCGCTCCCAAACACCTTTTCTCCCCCTTTAAGGATTTTGTTCTGCTTTTCTTAGACAACTTACTTCATGTATACTGCTTTACTATTTTTTAACTTTCTGCTATTTCTTTTTCAATGTAATTGTATTTATCCCTAAACCACAGCCATTTTGTGCTTAATTTTTTAGGATAACGTTTCTGTATTTTATACCCAGTTCAGCATAGGAACTACAGCATTTATTAGGCTACAAAGGAAACACCAAATACTGCCAAGCAGTCTGAAGACATTCTGTTCTAGGGAAGAGAAATACACTTGGAGACCTTCCTGCACCACTAAAACTTCTCTGTAAAAGATACACTCAGAATTTGACAAAACAGACATGTTCTTTTCTGAGCTTTTATATCATTGACCAACACTTCACTGTAAGTCTGAGCTCAGTTAAAGAAACTTAGCTTAGTAAACAGCCTATGTAGCCAAAATAGTTTTCTATGAGATTTTTTTGTTTATTTTAATCCTCATTAAAGCCAAATTTTTATTTTTTTTTTAATTAATGAGTCATCAAAAAGGTTCATTTGAAGACCAAAGAAAATATACTTGGACCAACTTACCCGGTGAGTTGCTAGAAGGCGCAGGATCTACAAGGCCAGCCGTAGGACTGCTACAGCTGGCAGCTGATTCCGAAATGGATCCATTCATTGAGGACGGCAGACCCAGCGTATTTGTAGTTGTAACTGGTAGGGGTAGCACCATAGGAGACATGGTAGGGCCAGACAGGTTTGCTGTAGTCTGCATCTTAACTTGTGCCATTGCCTATCACTGCAATAAACAAAATATTGTAAGCAGGGAACTTTGCATTTTGCATGTCAAATGATGGTAGTGATATTAACAACAGATCTTATTTTTGCTCCTAGACCTGGGTCACAAAACTACCCACAGAAGTCACACCCCTGGCAAACATTACTTCCAAACAGATACACAGAGCTCACAGTCAAAGAACATGACCAGAGCAAATCCACATGCCCTGACTCCAAGTTCTGTTGCTCAACTGTGGGGTGACCCTGCCTGAAATACAGCAGGAAGAATGATTATCCTAGAATAAAATTCCATATAATTATTCTGCAGATGAGATTAGCACCTGCCAATTTCTTCAGCAGAGGATGTCTTTGCAACAAACTGCCACAGCAATCTTTTCCCATAGTTTTTCAGTAAAGTGCACACAAAATACCAAATAAGCCCACAAGAGAAAATCCCTACTTTTTTCTGCCTGCTACCAAACTAGAAAAGAGAAAAAGTAAGATGAGAAAACAAACAACTAAAAAACCCCACCAAATAACAAGTTCTGAAAAAATCACTGTTTATCCAGTCAACAGGTGGAGCATTTCAATCCTACAAATTACTAGCACAGGTACCAGAATTTCTTAAATCAGCTTCTAACCCAGTGCCTAAAGCATTTACCTGGAATATGCTAGGTACTAATTATCTCTCTCCATCTGCCCAGATGAGTGAGTTTATTACCAATACATGTTCTCTGACTAAGTTTACACTCATAAACAAACCAGGGGCTGGGCACAGCTCCTTCATACTATTCACTGAAAGTATGCTCCTTGGCAAAGTTTTGGCTACTGACAAAGAACTCCCGCAAAAACCACGTGGGAGCAGTTCAGAGGCCAGCAAGCACCCTAGGCAATCCACTCAAATAAGCAAAGAGGAAGTCATTCTCAGTCCTCCAGGGAAAAGTCTTGGGCTTCTCCTTTTAGCATCAGGACCAAACAGGGTGATGTATTTAATTCAGTAACATGAACGTACACTGTATTTTTTAGGGTTCACAGGCATGATATGATCTGTACAGAGCAGATAAAAGCAAACACCGTAGCAGTCAACAAGCAGCCCGAGGACTGGGATCTCTCTCACCAGCATCTCTGGTCCCTCTGGCTGAGGCAGAGGAGGACAGGAGCCCAGCCCTCCTCCGTCACGAGCAGCACCCTTACTAGTAAGCTCTTTGCTACTTCTGCTGCGGTAATTCTGTCTTCCTAAGCAAAAATGCCATCCAACACCTGAAGAACTTTCTAACAAAGGTCTTATTGAAACAAGTACAACTATATAAAACATTCTGATTACATCAGTATTTCTGCCCCGCCCCCCTCCCCAGATCTGTTAAAAAAATCCAAGTATCTCTACTCAGATGGACAGTATTGTTGGATTGAGATCCCAAATTACTCAGTACACCACACAGTGCAACTACTTTAGCACAGTTGCACTAGTACAATGAAAATAATAAATCCTATTATTGTGACTGTGCTTTGGAGAAAAGGTTCAGACTAGAATGCCGTTTTTATTACTGAGGAAAGACAGACAACAGATTTAAAGCTCCGGAAAGGCAAATGTAAAAAAATTAAAAATGAAGCTGAGATGCAATCACTTGCCCTTTTCATAAGGATCATAAGTAAAATGCTAATAGTGACAGATTTTAAAAATACATATGCAATCAGCTGAGATGTATTCCAGTACTTCATGTGCTCAAAAATATGGACTAAATTCAGACTTTAAAAATCCTACTGTGACTTAACAGCAAATGTCATACAGTAGTGCAGTATTGTTAGAAGGGCCTATCTGAAAGACTGAGAATGTGTGTAACTATAGAATTCTTTGCTATACTACTGATTGTAAATATATTGGTATATATCAGAATGAATTTAGAAAGTTTATTAACTGTAAACATTAGTCATGTAAACATGGCAGAATCGTGCCATATATATTAAACACCTTCAAAATTAAACCGACAATATAGAAAGTCATCACAAAAATTAAAAGTTTAAGAAAATCCTTAGAGTATTTACATTTCAGCAGTTAAATATGAGTACGGGAATGCCATCACTCATACAGTACTGTATGAGGTACTACCAAACACCTATTCTCAGACCCTGCCAGTTATGAATTATCCTTTTCAGCTTCCAGTATTTTGAAAGTTTATTCTTCTTTTCAAGAAAGCGGAACTTCCTAACAAGCAAATAAAATATGTTCTATAGTGTTGCTGTGCTAAAGGGAGAAACTGTAGTATTGATCCTTTTCTATTAAGAATTAAAAAATCAGTTTGATATTAGTATCAACGAACTGTAAAAATGAACAAGATAAAATTTAGGAGAACAAAGACACTCTTTGTCCTACAGTAAAGTACAAAGGAAATTAAACTGTGAAATCAAAATAGAATCATCACCCATTAGGTACTGGGGTTTTCTTATATATCTAAAGGTGCAGAACTCCTACAGGAAACTATACCGATTTTGTAAATTAATCTGTATAAACAAAGATACCCAGGAGGTAATTATACTTGTAGGAACTAACTCTTAAGTACATGAGATACGGAACAATAAATTTGTAATCGGTTCTAAAAATGAACTAATAGAGAGAGACAACAGAGAGAATATAGTTGATATAGTGCTGTGATGTCATCTTCACACCAACAAGCAAATAATCTTTGATGTCATGACAAAAAGGGGACAAAACCTACATGATGCATCTTTTCTTTACATTTTTTACATTTTTACATATATAATAGTATAACTTACTGGTACATAAGTGAAGCAAAAACATTTCGCGGCCTTCCAGCCATGAGCACAGACCAGTTTGCTACTACACAACCAAATGTAGGACTTGGGGGAGAGAGATTTCACTAAGCTGGTCAGAGATGAAATGCAGTTATGTAATCAAAATGTTTTTAAATCTTCTACATGGATGTTCTTGAAAAATCTGGCATTTACAAAAGGAACTGTTAATTTAGGATGTGGCGAATACAATTAGAAAAGCCCCCACACCTCATTTCAGGTGGCTAACCCATCTCACAACTAGGAATCCACTGCACCCCAGTGTCTCCGCAGGAGTTTCCCTCGACGCTCGGCAGAGGTTACAGAGGCTTAGATCTCTCCGAGAAAGCTGGACTGCGCAGCTGTGGCTGCCAGCTTTGTGTCTTTATTGAGCAGCCAGCTGCCATGCTGAGACACCACAGCAATGATATTTCTTGCAGTCTTAATCACATACATGTCTACCCAGTCAAAGCCTGCAAGTCACAGTGCTGCCATTTCTGTAGTTCTATTCTAGAGCTTATGGCGCCTTCTGAAATGCTGCATTGTTTTTTCACCTCTTACTCTAAACCGCACAGCTGTATTAGAAATGCTACACCAGGCATTTAAAGGATGTAAATATACTATAATTGCATTTTACTTCACTTCTGCTTTTGAAAGCAATTTGTACATAGGCATACAGGGGTTTCATTAAACAGTAGGTATTAACTGTCTTTTTAAACTATGTATAAGCTGTGAATTTTCCTCTCAATAAAAATAACCAAAACAAAACAAACTCCTATTAAAACAACTGAACAAAACTGCCTCACATTTCAGAGTCAAAATATTGCTGTCCATTATTGCATTCATTTTTCTTCTAAGTCTAGAAACACAACATTGTAATCAGCTGACCCTGGCTGGATGCCAGGCGCCCCCAAAGCCGCTCTGTCGCTCCCCTCCTCAGCTGGACAGGGGACAGAAAATACAACAAAAGGCTCCTGGGTCGAGATAAGGACAGGGAGATCCCTCAGCTATTACCATCATGGGCAAAACAGACTGAACTTGGGGAAATAAGAATATTTTTTTACCAGTCAAATCAGAGTCCAATATTGAAAAATAAAACCAAATCTTAAAAACATCTTCCCCCCACCCCTCCCTTTGTCTTGCGCACAACCTCCCTCCCGATTTCTCCCCCTCCTCCCCACCAGCAGCGCAGGGGGACAGGGAATGGGGGTTACGGTCAGTCCCTCCCACGCTGTCTCTGCTGCTCCTTCCTCCTCACACTTCCCCCTGCTCCAGCATGGGTTTCCTCCCATGGAGACAGTCCTCCACAAACTTCTCCAGCCTGAGTCCTTCCCATGGGCTGCAGTTCTTCATGAACTGCTCCAGTGTGGGTCCCTTCCACAGGATGTAGTCCTTCAGGAATGGACAGATTCAGCGTGGGTCACCCACAGGGCCACAAGCCCGGCCAGCAAACCTGCTCCAGCCTGGGCTCCCCACAGGTCACAGCCTCCTTCAGGCATCCACCTGCTCTGGTGTGGGGTCCTCCATGTGCTGCAGGACAGCCTGCCTCACCGTGGGCTTCACCATGGGCTGCAGGGGAACCTCTGCTCCAGCCTTGGAGCCCCTCCTGCCTCCTTCTGCACTGACCTGGGTGTCTGCAGAGTCGCTTCTCTCACATGTTCTCACTCCTCTCTCCAGCTGCAGTTGCTGTTGCACAGTATATTTTTCCCCTTCTTAAATACATTATCCCAGAGGCACTACCACCACTGCTGATGGGCTTGGCCTTGGCCAGCTGTGGGTCCACCTTGGAGCTGGCTGGCACTGGCTCTATCAGGCATATGGGAAGCTTCTAGCAGCTTCTCATAGAAGCCACCCCTGTAGCCTCCCTGACACCAAAACCTTGCCATGCAAACCAAACACAAGCATTAATTTAGTTGTTTTCACAGATGCAGAACACTTGTGTCATGCCAAAAAGTACCATACAATGTAAAGAATTACTCTTGTTTTTTCTGATTATTGTAATTTCTTGTACTTTTCTGGAACATGAATCACTTTGTGTCCTTAGATTTTACGACATAAGATATGAAATAAATGCTCAGGTGAAATGATTCTAAGAATATGTCACAGTAATTGAATAAATAAAGACAGATAAAGTAGGTAAGATAGCACAGAATGTGGAAAACAAACGAGCGTTCAAGTTAAACACACTTTTACAACATGGAAAAATTTAAAAAGCAATACCTGACTTGAAACACAAGTAGCTGTATGAAAAACCAACAGTCAGAGAAACTAATGACCTGAACAGCCAAAACAGAAGACTAGACTTCATCTGTGCAGAAAATGAAAATGTCTGTCTGCAGGAGGGTGTTACCACACTTTCACACTGCTCCGTCATACAACCCAACGTACCAAATCTAGTCTGTGTACAAGTACGCAACACACAGCACGTACTACGTATTTGTGAAGTGCTTTGCAAAGCTAACAACTGAAGGCCAGCCACTGCTGAGTGAGAAAAATTACTTGACATATTTTGTATCTCATATACCCAATACTTCTGCTTATACATTCTAATCAGTGCCTGGTTTTCACAACAGTATCACATAATGATCCCAGCTCCTTTTCTGCAGAACTGCTACCCAGCAAGTTTCTAGCCTGTGCTGTTTGTGAATCTGACTGTTCTGCAGCTAATGAGACTTTGTTCTTGCCTTCCTTGAATCCTCTTATTAAAAAAAAAAAAGGCTAAAAGACAATTTCAATTTTTCAAGATCACGTTGAAGACTAATTCTAGTTCTAAAATATTTAGTCTCCTCTAAGCCTGCTTTATAGCATCCACAAATTTAATAAGTGTACTGTTTCATCCACATCATTAATGAAAATATTGAAAGGTTCAGGAACAGCATTACAATAGACTGGGGGCAGGGTCTAGGCAGGCAGCATCTCAAGGTTTTCTTCCAGACAAACCCTTGCTTTTGTTAGCACCTTGTTAATGCGATCCTTCTGTAAAAGTCTCAAGTCACAGAACCCTAATAGAGTTAACAGCTTCCTAACTATGGAAGGTTTGGGTTCAGCTTTAGCCTTAAAATTCCATTAAACTCTCCATTTCCCTTCTATTCTGATATTACTTCACTCGCTCAGTTACACATAAGCATACACAACTGCCAGAAGGTAAAATGTATTTCTTGTGTGCCAGTTCTCACATTTACGGTAAGTATTTATACATATGTACATTATTATAAGAAGTACTAGAGAAGTCCTAAGCTTTCTGTAATTCCTTTTTACTGTGTTATTTCTAGCAGCTTATTTAGGGATGACAGAAAACACACAGCTCTACATTACCTTTAGAGCAGCTGTTAATTCAATCTTTTTTGTTCTACAAAATCAAGTAATGACATAAGCACACAGTAGCAGTTTAGCAAGAGCATGACTTGAAGCAACAGTCAGCAGACTGTTATCTAGAATTATTAACAAAATGTATCTTGTTTATACATTTTATATAGGCAAAATTGAGAAACTACACATGAAATCACACAGGACCCACATATATTCTATGGTACTGCTGGACTCCACTGTTTGTCCTCCCCAGTTCTCCTCCATCACTTTGTTACTCTTTGCCTTACCAGGGGGGTTGCTTGCCAACAGCCTTAACCAATATAATGACTTACTGCCACAGCAAGGGACAATCCTGTGTCCTTTCTCCCCTACAGCAAAAAGCTAGTATTTTTCTGTCCATTTACCTCACTGAACAAGCTCACATGTGGGTAAGGGGGAAGATCAGAGAAGCATCCGTGCCTGCAGAGGGAAGGCAATAAACTCCTGACCTGAAGTGGGTGCAAGGAATTAGCTCTTTCAACTCCTGTTAACCAGCTTAGCTTCGCTGTCAAACCATACGCTGAAGTTCAGCTCCTGCAGTGTTCCACACAAAACTCACCATCTCATCCCTCCCTCATCTTCAGAAACCTGTGGCCTGTTTCTGGGCATGCTTGGTGGGGTTTTTTTGTTTGTTTGTTTGTTTTTTGTTGGGGTTTGTTTGTTTGTTTTACAGTGCCTTATACTAGTGTATCTTAATTTCAGTGGAAATCTGGACATAGCTAGCAGCTAATTAACACCAAAGTAATACATGACAAGCAAGTGAAGTCTGAAGTCAGGCCTTATAAGCATTTTACTTTCCTGAAGTATGGGGGTGGGGAAATGATAATTAACTCTATTTTGGTTATTTTGATAAAATAATTTACAACCAAAGACAAAAATGCACACAAAAAGGAAGGTGAATTGACAGAGAGTATTAGGGACTAATGACTAATACTCAAAAACCAAGTAGCTGCAAGGCTTACAAAAAAGTTTCCCTACGTGCTCAGCACTAAACCCAGTACCTGAGGACTGACTGAAAACTACAGCTCCTTACAGACGGCCTCCTCTGCTCTTGAACTGGAGCAGGACAGTCAGGACAGTGTTGCAGATCAACCCCTGGGAAGGCAAGGCAGGGCCAGGCAGCTGCAGTGAACACCAGGTCAGAACATTAACTGCCATCGCACTTTCAGAAAACAAATGTTGTTTTTGTAAGGATATGATCATCCAGAGAGGAATAGCCTTTGTAAAACTCCTATATACAATCAGTAAGGTCTCTGAGGACAGACAGGAAGGTATTTTTGAGAAAAAAAAAATCAAGTAGGAAATTGAACAGATTAAAAATCTGCACTCATAATACTTTTCAGCCACTTCTTCAAACAGCAGTCATCTCAGCTTCCCTTTTTAATTACTACACAGGACAAGCACATTAAAACAAACAAGTAAAAAAAGGACTTAAGACTCAGAAGGCTGAGCTAGAAACTGCTTTACCTTGCAGACTTCTTTTGCAAGAAACTGTATTGGTTCCCTATTTTCTAATACTATGTTGATCCGAGATGCTACACGAAGCATGAGTCTCTGAATCAATGACCAGAATACCATTACATACTATTTACATCTGTCACCCATCCTTCTCTAACAACTCTCTTTACAATAGCTTTGTGCAATTTTGAAAAGAAAGGAAAATTTCCAAACAAAACCAAAGCAGACAAATAAGGTAACTAATTATGGAATCAAAGACTAAAACCTAAGATTTTCTCAATGAATAAAATGGCCAATAGTGAGGATTTTTGTTGCCGTTTAATTATGATGTGCTAGCAAGGGGGATAGGACAGAAAAGGCTTCCCCGTGCAATCAAGATTCATACAACTTGAAATACACTGCATATGTCCCACAGCAAATATAATAAGCAGGTATTTTGGATGTAGTAAATTGTTTAAGCCACTACAGCAAAAGACAAGTAACTAATATGAAAAACATGATCTACAAGGCCATCTACATGCACAGTGTACTCACACCAAAACAGTTACCCATACACCGTACAGCAAGATATGAGGATTCACGTTAAGGATTAGACATCTATAGTTTAGGTTCCCAAATATAGGCAAGGTGCCTAAACTACCACCAAAGTAAAAGGAAATACAGTATGGACATCAGTAGTCTACTCATGGTTTACCAGTGCCATCTGAGATGTCCTAAGATATCGTATCTGGATACCTGCACATTCCATCAGCTGCTGCTCCAACAAGCAGAAATCCTCTGTCAGAAGACCCATGCCACACCTGACACTGCATGTGGCAGATGGGTCAGATAAACCCCAGCATGAAAAGGCAATGAAATGGCAATAATGTATGTGTTAAAACAAATGTGTTACACCACTAGTCAATACAGCCAGTGGACCCAGGCAGTTATTCAAGGTGATCAAGTAGGCTTCTAATTTAGGATTAGCTAAACCACGCAGCTGAATGGCAGCTGAAGACTTGACAGGATAACTTAGTGTCACAAACCGCACTGGATGCCAGAATACAGGCAACTGAAGCCTAGCCAAAGTCTACCACCAAACCTGTCTTAGACAAATAAACAACCATGGACCTTATTAAAACCTACACAATTACAGAATCAAACTCTTGCATATGCAAGAGCCTAAAAACTTTTAATGAGAAACTTAACAGAAAATGGAGCATATTGACAGGCAGGAATGCAACTCTTCCCTTGCAGCCCTGGCAACAGCGAGGCCAACATGAAAAAGCTGAGAAAGAATCAACTTGGGCTACAGTGTATCTTACCACGTACAGCAAAACAGAATGATCCCAGCCTGTACACACAGCCAATTTTCTCTTCAAACAGAGAAATTATAGTCAGGTCCTGTGTACACTGGGCAGCCGCTAGAAATCTTAAGTGGAGACTTCACAGGCAGACATGAAACAGAGGTCCTAAGCAGAGAAACTGTATTACTGCTAATCTTAAACCATGATGGAAAAAAGGATTGCTACTCTCACAAAACAACTTCACCGACACCAAAGATCACTGAAGCAAAGGCTGAAACAAAACAATTGGAAACACGGAAATCCCTTAGAGAAGACAGTCTGCAACCAGAGCAAACACTTCATGGGGACAGCTGCTTGGCACAAGGGCAGTTTGGGAAGCTTAATTACAAAACTCCAATTTGAAATGACAAAGGAGATCTAACAGATTATCAACTCAAAAATTTCAATACCAGAAAAAAAAATAAAAGAAAAGGAAAGCCAATCTGGTGCACCAGAAATACCCAGTTGGGCATCTCAACACTTTTCAACCTATTTATAACCTAAAGCCCAAGGGGAGGGAGGGGGGAATTAGGCTGTTTTATATAAAAGCTTGCTACCTTAAAAAGATAAACTCATCAGAAAGTTTGTCTCAATTTATTGTTGCTGTCCAGAAAACAGAGAAAATGGTAAAAGACATGTGGAAGTTTCCAACAGCTGATATGAGCTAACCCAGTTCTCACACTACCACAAATTTTATGCCCAGAAAAGACTCCAAACCATCCAACAGAGCACTGGTTCAGACACAACCGTCAGTTTGACCCCACGAGGATACCCTGAATTACTGCAGAGAAGAAAACGTGAAACTCCTCTGTGAAACGGCAAAGTGGTCACTAGAGCCTTCTTTGTGGAAGGCCTTCTACATCCAAAACCCATCACGGTTTGAGGTGTATCCAAAAAACTAGCTTACAGATGTCTATACAGTCTTACAGATCAGTGGCAGGACATCACAGGCAATCCCTAACACAAGAGGGTAATGTCCTTCTTTGTACTCATTTACTGCAACTGGGAGCAACAACAAAGGACAAAAGCTGCCTATCCAGTATTGTAACTCTTTAGACCTCTTCCTTATGGTGACTGCAAACTATCTATGACTTCTTGAAAACTGAAAACTTGTATCTCCCCAGATACTCTGTGATACACAGTTGTATCTAATGTTTTTGACAAGATTACCTCACCTGGTCCACCAGTCTTTAGAGAAAGGAGAGTAGGACAACCAAGAGAGATTCTGCAACACTGACAGAAATTGAGCTGAATTTCCAGGGCCACCTCAAAATTTACCCACACAAAACATATCAGAAAGGTTCAAGGAGACAACTAATTAATTTAGTGACTTCAGAAACTGTGAACACAGAAGCTGAGATTAGAAAAATGTGGAATGAATTATTAGAAATATTTTTTTTTTTTTTTTTTTTTTTTACTTTCTGGCATAAGTCATTTGAGTGCAAAATATTCCACTGAGACTCGAAGTGTTATATTGAAATGGTTATTGGTTGCCATCGCATACAGCGGTTACCATACTATCTTACAGCAGATGATAGGCAGGTAAACCACATTCACCTTAGGTTAAACAAAAATCAGTTACTAAGCTTTTCATGAAGAAAAGTAGATGAAAAGAAGGGAAGCCTAAGCCACTAGTTTAACAATCAATCATCTGCTTAAAAGTGCAGACAGGGATTAAGTAAGTAAATGAAAAAAACATGACTCAGACTTGACACACTGCCACTACAGACTCGTTTGCATCAAAGCTGTAATTGGTTCCTTATTTGTGATATCGGACTCTAATCAGAGCTCCTTCCAAGAGTCCAGCTTCTTATTTAATTAGTATATTAAAATTTGTCTTATATATATTTCTACAAGCTGTATTTTTTTCAATTTGTGCTAGCAACTAGTAATTCTATTCCCTAACTAGAAACTGCATATTATTAATGGAATTCAGAAAATTATCTCTGTTTTCCTTGACTGCCTGTGACAAACTACTTCTCGTATCATTTCAAGTAACAGAGTTTGGTGAAGTAGCAGAAACATGCCTTTTTCTTTGCAAAGTCACAGCTCCTGCTACTACCCCTCCTCGTACTGTAGTCACTCCCCTATCATTAACAGCTACCAGATCCTCAGAGAAGGTGGTTTCAGTGGACAAAGCAGTGGGCGTTCTGCTCTGTTGTTAGAAGTTGACAAAATTCTGTTTTGTGCACCTTTTTTTTTTTTTTTGTTTGTTCTCCACAAGTGTATTTAAACAAAACAGTATTTCACAGCTGGAGTGATGAATGCCCACCTTGAAGTCTCATACAGCTTCCAAGAAGTTACAGTTCCCAGACACAGCTGGGGTCAAATGAACATCTCCTGTTCATGAATCACTCCTGGAGTTCTCCCTTCTCTCAGCTCTCCCATAGACACGTTTTACGATGCTTAGATGTAAGACAGTTTTGACATACAGCTCATGAGACTAACTCCCTGCTCATTGGGGGACAGAATGGGACCTCTGCCCACAGTCATAAAGCACCTTGTCAGATCAGTTCCACAAGAAGTTGAAAGAGCCTCCTCCCTGTTTTAAGTGCAGCTCTTCTCAGTTGACAAATAAAGGCAAAATAATTACTGAATACTGGATTTGGCATACCAAGTTTTCTGACTGAAGAAAAGCACAAAACCCATGTTTTCAACTGGAGAAAATTAACAGTTTAGAGATGTTATGTTTGGGGGCAAGGTCATGAACTGGTGCAAAAGTGATGACATGGGCCCAGCTCGACAACAATGAAAACAAGGATTCCAAAAATTAAGGAAGTAGACAGATCATATGTAGCCCGTGGTGACCTGGGGCCACTAACACTGGACTCCAACAAACAAGATGGGAAGAGACATGCACCTGGAAGAGTTGAAGAGAACACCAAAGGGAACTGAGCTAACTGATTCCAGCCACATGCAGCTAGCAGCATATCAAGGCACTCCTCAAGTATCCTGAGAATGAAAAGAATCATCAACTTAGCAAAGTACTAAAGGACAGTAATTGCCTATTGATTCCTTGCAGCAAGCCCATGCTTTGGACAGAAATTATGAAGTTGTGTGATGAAACATAGTCAGAGAAATTATTTATCTTTGGAAGAAGCTACAGATTATAGAAGATCTTGACAACCCAGGAAGAGGCAAAAAATCCTAGTGGCATACTTATAGATCCTTTCAGAGTTAACAAAAGCAGAAAGCACTGAAGAAAACCTACTGGATCCATCACCAGTACTAAACATTAGCTAAACATTACAAATTTTCACACATTAAGCACACATCTCTGCAGCAGAGAGACTACACACATCTGGTAGGATGGCAAAAGGTTAATTTCTGGAGTTGAATCAGCAAGGACACTAAACTAACAACCAACAACAGAAAGGAAGAGTACTAGTAAAAGGAGATTTGGTTCAAACTGAGCATGCTGCGAGGGTACAGAACCAGCATGACAAAACCAGACTTTTTCCTCCAACTCCTTATGTACTAGTGGTTAGGAGTACCAAGCAGGATATATCATAAAACAGCAAATAAGAGATCTTCATCCGTACAGTTGATGACTCAGAATAACTTGTTTCCCCAGACCAAAGGGAGTTATAACTACTAGAGCAAAAAATGTAAACAAACTGAAGTAAAATCTGGAATTCTTTCAAGTATTTTTACACAGATAAAGAGTCAGAAATAAAACAAAGGACAACTGGCTAAAAGTGCAATCTGACTCAGTTGTAACATGAAATGATTCAAATAAAAGAAAGCGGCACCTAGAAATGAGTGAAAGTGAAAAAGATGTTTGCATATACGAGGAATTGCAACCCTGTTTGCAACAGCATAAGCTCACAACTACCTGGAGACAATATGGATGGATGACACACTGAGCTGCCATTTAAAGGAATGTCTTTCTTATCATTTACTGTACTTTTAGGACTCCAAGGACATTAGCTTCAGCAGGGTGAATACAGATAATTTTTTTACACTGGAACCACCCTAAACTAGAGTGAAAGAACAAACTTGCTTCTGAACTTGCAGGGAGCTAGAACTTCTGTTCATTACTGAGCTAAGACTCCCATTCCCTACCTTCAAATCTAAAATCAAAAAAACAAAAAACACTTTAGAAGGGAAGAGCCCCATTTTCTAGGATCTCCAACGCAACATGTGCTATTTGGCTACATATATACACCTAATACAGTCTCACCTCCTGCAAAAAAGGATGCTCCTCACTAACAAAGGGAAATAGTACTCTTAGCCCAAAGGCCACCCCACATCTCAATTGTGATGACACACAGCAGAAATCTGGGTAGAAGTGCAGACCCTAGAGCTGTGGAGCAGAGGTCTACAATCCCATGCAATAGCAGACACCCACATCTGAAAAGCAGAGCAGGCCCTGGAACAAGAACTGTCTCGGCTAAGCCTGTTCACCTGCAGTGTTCTGCTGTGCCCTATCTTGTGGATATATCAGGCATATTACTTTGATGGTAACTATGTCTCCCTTGCTCCTGTCAGCTATGGGGTGCATCAGCAAAGGTAAACAGTACCAGGCAGTATCTGCAATGACAGCAAATAAAACTGCCTCTTTTTTGGTGCTAGATGTCAAAATTCCTAACGAGCAGAGTTGGCTTAAAAGCCTTGAAACGGTTCAAAGTACTACTGTGACAAAAAAAAAAAAAAAAAAAATCAGATCCAGAATGGGTTGCTTGCATGTCTTTTAAAATACTTGAAGCATGGTATTAAAGCTATAGTATTACAAGATCCATTTCACCAGCTACAGCAGCAGTTTGCTCTCCTATCTACCTGTAATGAAGGTGTATGTTACAAAGTATCACGGGGCTCCCACTGCAGTGGGATGTGAACAGAACCAGAAAAAGAGAGTCAAAGTTTTAGGTATAGTTTAATGGTCACATGAAAAAGGTCCCCCAAAACCACCTTCTCTGGTGAGTTGCCACTGACAGTAGTTTGTGGAATGGTCAGTTTCAGAAGAGTCTTGTAATATAACAGCTGAAGAAAAGTGCTTTATTAATTATCCTCCTGGGATCTGGCAAATACCTATGGTTGCCTGCATGTCCACATCCAGAATGACAACTCCATCAAGTCCATGGAAATGGGATCCAGCCTTGGCAATCTTGAATGACTTTTCACTTGTTTAAGGATCTAAGAGATAAAAGACCATTCAGCTGAAGAGGGGCGAAGAAAAGAAGATGCAGATCATTCTTCTTTCCAAAGAGGTCAAATCCCATATTTAACCCCATGGATTCAGCTAAGAGAGAATGCTGAGAGATGTCTCTGAGAAACTAGGGTGAGCTTTACCTGCTTCCTGATCCAGGATAAGCTTCTCATCCCCTTGCACGGACAGACAGCCTTAGTTGCCATGCAGAAGCTGAAAGCATATCTATTTCATAAAAGACTAGTAAGTGTGTTGCACTGAACTATAAAAGGGTCAGAAGGGTTTTCAAGAAAATCCATCTAGAATCATTCATTAAGATTCCCAGGCCTTAAACAGGTACAAAAGGAATGTCTCTTGGGTGTATACTCTTAAGCAAAATACCCACTGGCGATGTCCATTCAAGGGACATTGCCACCACAGATGAAACACAGTCTGAAGCAGGCAGGTTTAAGTACTATCAGATACAGAAGACTGAAACAGTAAGCAGAGAAAATATTTTCCAGAGTCTGGAAAGGAAAAAGCCCTGCAACCCAGTATCTAGGACTGAAAAAGGATCGGGGGGGGGGGGGGGGGGGGGGCGAGAATTGAAACAAATAAAAAAAGAACACATCCCTTTTCAACAAGGTATTTTAGATTATTTCTTGTCCTTATCTTGTCTAACAAAGCCAAAGCTCCTACAGACTTTGTTATTTCATTATTTCTATTGCTACAACTGGATATGCTACAAATTGACCCAACATTGCTCCTATCAGCTCTGCATTTTCACCTTAGGAACAATGTATCTTGATTTCTTCCCTTCAACATGTATCAGCTGTTTGGGTGTGCCCTCTGGGTGACATGGAAGAAGTTCTCTGTCGCTTACACCCAGTTACTTACCCGGAGAACTGCAGGTACTGACATCAATCTGCATGTTCAGTATATTGAAATTTCCTTATATTTGTATAACACTAATTTTTTTAACTGGGGTTACTGTATAAGAAACTGGAAACTACAAGTATGTAGCAGCTGCCAAAAATAAGAAACTAAGAACAGCAATAAAAATTAAGTTATTTGACTCTTAAAGAACTCTTCTTGTTCCAACAGGTGACCATTTCCATTGCAAGAAACTTCCCCAGAAAATCGGGTCTCCTATGCTCAAAAAAAGTTTCCTTCAGCTTGGAGGCAAACAGCTTCCTCAAAGCTGGCAAGCAGCAAAACTGGAAGCATGATCACTGCCAGCACGATTGTTTGGAAGTTTTCAGGATAAGATGAGACTGTAAACATACCCTTTGAGTGTGTGGTGCTATGGTAAACATCTTAGCAAGCTGCCCTTTCCCAGAAACTACAGATAGCAGGTTAACCATACTCACCATAATACTTGGCCACTGGCTATCACTGGGGACCTCCCCCAACATCAATGGGAATCTGTGCTCAAACCCCGATGTCTAACTAACCTAAAAAGAGCCCCCTCCCCCATCAGTTTAATGGCCACCAGATCAGAAGATTATGGGGATACAGAAATATAGCGGAGTCACAAAATTAAATAATTTACTGTGTGAAAAAAAGTGTTATTGGTCAGGAAAAAAAAAATTAGAATTCATAGTCTGGTTTTATTTGGTTAAGTGTCAATAAATTTGTAACATACTAGTGATGACCTACGCAGAAGCATAGTTGACTAAAGCGAAAGGAAAGATGCAGTATGTCACAGGTGAGCACACTGTGACCCTGGAGTACAGATTTCACTACTGGGAAACTTTCCAAATACTACCAGCTTAAAAAAAAAAAAAAACAAAACAAAACAAAAAAAAAGACAAAACAGTTGCTGTTGAGATGAAGTATGAACAAACTTCAGCAGCTACAGACATGCACGTGACTTTAGTATTACACTATCACAGATGGTTTTTCAAAATTCATTTTTAGATTAGGAGTTGTGACAAGCCATTTTTTTATTCTAAATAGTTTCCAGAACAACGCCTGACAAGACATCTCTCAGATTTTTACTGAACTCTTGATCTTTTAATGCAAACATACTTTGGATAATGCTGATCATGACTGGTTGCTGACAATGAGCAGACCTCCTAAACACAAAGCCTTTGACTTATACATATATATATAAGCTATGTTATACACAGGTTCCATTTCCTCTCTTCCCAGACTTTGCCATGTGCTCTCACCAATTCTATTTCCCTGCCTTGCACCACACATATCCTCTCCTCCCTGAGCAAAACTGCGAGCCCCATTCCCTGACCTGCCTTTGCAGGACCCCAGACTTATGCTTTATATGCCCGTCAACCAAACGGAACCCCCTGCCTTATCCTTCCGACCTGCAGGTTTCAGAGACCACGTGTATGGTACCCGTCAGGAAGAGCAAGCAGACAAAAGAGGGGTGGTGGGGTGAGAGCCCCAGGCAGGGCCTCCAGCAGCCCAGACCCCTCCATGGGTGTATTCACAAGCATTGACATGGTGAAAACAGCAACAGAAACGGCCAAGAAGTGTGAAGGGAGAAAGGGGTAGCAGGGATTCCCCGTTTCCCATGTAGATTTTGACATCAGTACCTACAGCAGCTTTAAGAGAGCCATTCTCTGCCCTTGTTTCTCTTCCTCTTTTTGGAAAGAGACAGAAATTGAAGAACTGTTGTGAAAAATACAGGCTATGCATGACCCAAAGATCTGAAATGCAAAATAATTGGTTCTGGCAAAAGACAGGCCTAACTCTTATCTTATACATCTCGCTACTGCTGATAGGAAATCAATGTAAGCAAGGGAAGGAAAAGGGAAGGAGAAGTGAAGCTTCAGTAGCCTATTAACAGAAGTCAAATTGTTAGGTTATCCTGAAAAAAGCAGTTAGGTCCTGCCCCACCACATCAGTGTGACCCACGTGAGGAAGGAGATACTTGACTCTCCAATGGGAGCAAAGCTGTGCCCACGTATACATGCATTTACAAAGTATACACCGAAGAAGTCTGACACTAAAATCTGCACACTTTATAAGGCTCGCTCTCCAATGATATGGTATTATAAGGTGTATTTTGGGCTGAAGGACTGGACATAATTGATGAGAGTTTCTTCAGTCTTTTCAAAGACCGACAAATCAATAGCCACATATTTTGGGCAAGTCAAAACAGTCTAGATAGAGCATGACAGGTGCACCTTTCCTAGTGGTTGGAGAAGCAGTCTTGGAATCACAGGATCTGCCTTACTACAGCCTGTTGCCTAACCTTCCCAAGGTCATTTTTCATGACACTTTACAAATAAAACACAAGACTATCTGATTCACTTCCCACATTCACACCAACGTGAACCAGCATTACAGTGGAGCTTTGTTTATATAACTGTGTAGGAAAATCAAGCTTGATATTTGCCCACAAGGAAGGGGCTGATCAAGTTAAGTGTTTATTTAAACTTGGTCAAGTCATTAAAACACTTCTGATCAGGTTTTTCTGCAAGCAAACTTAGGAAGTTCCTTTACAACCTACTTTCATAATTCAGGATGTAAGATTATTCAAATTTATTATTGTTTTGACAAAATTCTTGGAGAATGAGGTAGCTTAAACTGGCAACAAGATATATAAAGATGTTGGCCTCCAGACTACAGCCTGAACCAAACCCAAGCTATATGACTTCTGCTAAAGCTAAGCAACATTACTGAAAAGTTCTCTTCAAAGCAAAGAAAATCTGATCTGTCCCTTCCCCTCAAAACTATGAGCAAGCAGGTGGTGTCAATCCTGTTCCTAGTTGCCACCAACAGGAATCTTAGCAATGACAGGCAAGCCAGAAATCTGTCTCCAGGAGTTTTTTCAGGGCAAATCCAAGGTTCAGCAGTGGGAAATCTCGTGCTGCTGCTGGCTTTCTAGAAAAAAAAAGTCATTCAGAAATCTGTCAGCCTGACACTGTTTATATAGGCAGCAATGTCACAACAAAGCCTGTACAGAACCTCCCTGTATTTAGTAAGTGGCTTAAATACATTAACATTACTACACCGGTGTAGATTGCTAACATGGAATTACCGCACAGCTCAGGAAGACCTTACTCCTGCATAGCTCGATGCTACTAGTAATGTAAGCAAGATACAGCAAGGTTTGCTTGCTTACAGCAGCTCAATGCCAGAGGAAATAGTCTTACTTGTGCCTTGCAATGCCACGGTTATTCATGCATGCTCCTCACTACTGTTCAAGACAACATTTCACGCAGAGAAGGGCTGCAACAGCAACACTTCATCTACCCTTTTGCATACCATGAACTTTTTTTTAGTACCATGGTAGTTGCGCAGGGAGCATTCCATGCAGGGCCCGAGAAGCTTACGTCTCGATATCCACAGAAACGACTTGCTGGCCGTAAGGCAACACCGGGCAGATGCACTGTGGGGAAATTTTTCACTCGGGTATCGCAGGCTTGGCAGGTGGGACCCTGAGCACTACCAGGCAAGCAGCTCCTCTGTGGGATTCACCCTCCCAGCACACCCCAAGCAGCCTCGGCTTTCCCAGGAGAGCATGGCCGACACTTCCAGGCCTGGCTGCGACTGAGATAACTTTCTACTAGCAGAGACCTGAACACTGGGAAAATGCTGCCTGCCGCCTGAGCTACGCCATTTAACAGCGGTGCCCCCCCGGGTCGCACCCCCACCTCGACGCCAGCCCCGGCGCCCCCGTGCCGGGCGAAGGCCGGCAAACGGCCCCGCTGCCCATCGCTTTGTGGAAGAGACGCCGACATCCATTTTGGGAGCGGGGGAGCCCGGTCCTGCCGGCAAAGTTTCGGGCCCTGTCCGAAGTCTGGGGGCTGTACAAGACGTGCATGGCGAGGGCGGCTAACCACGGCGCAGGAAAGGACGGCGGCCGAGCTGCCAGGTCCGCGCCGGGGGCCGGGCGAGGAATACCCAGCGCCCCCCGCCCCGCGGCGGCCGGCTGCCACCCAGCGCCCCCGAGGCCGCGCACCTCTGCCCGCCGCCGCCGGGCCCGGGGCAGCACGGCGGGCCGGGGCGGGCCAAAGGACGAGGAGCAAGTTCAGGTCGCACCCAACTACTTCCCGAGGTCCGAGGCAGGGCAGGCCCGGCGCGCTCCCCGCCGAGCCCAGCCCCACCGCACGGCACGGCACGGCCGCGGCCCGGCCTTGGCGCAACGGCCGCTGCCAGCGGCCAGACTCGGGTTGGGCGGGGGGAGCTGAGCGGCGGCGGGGGCCTTCCGCGGCCCCCGGAGGCGGCGGCGCTGGGGCGGCCCACCTGTGCCCCCACCCGCCTCCTCCACCCCTCGGCGGGTGGCCGGGCGCGGGCGGCGGCCCCGGGCCGGATGGCGGGGTCGATGCCTCTGGCACCGCTGCCCCCCGCCGGAGCGGAGCCGACAGTGCCGTGGCGCAGAAGCGCCTGCCGGGCCCCGGGGAGGTGGAGGGCGCCGAGGGGCCGGCGGAGCCCTCGCCCCGGGAGCCGCTGCACCGGCGGGAGGAGGAGGAAGACGGGACGGGGACTCGGACATGATGGCTGAAGCAGCCCCCTCCCCTCCGGCCGGCTCCCCCCGTCCCGCGACCTCCCCGACCGGCGGCGGGGCGCGGGGCCGCCCCGCGGGCCCGGTTACCTGCTTCCCGGGGACACTTTGGAGGCGCCTCCAACATCGGCAAACACTAAAGAGAACTGACCCCGCCGCCGCCGCCGCGGCCGCCGCCGGCCCCAACCACTCCGCCCCCCCCCGCGCCCTCCCGCCGCCGCCGCCCCGCCTCGCCGCCTCAGCGCCGCCCGCCGCCCCCCGCCGGCCTCCCCCGCCTCTCCGCCGCCGCCCCCGCCGCGCCCCGCCGCCCGCGGAGGGCTCCCGGCGCCGCGCCTGGGCCTCGCTCCCCCCCTCTCCCGCGGCACGAATGGCCCCGTCCGCGTCCCTTTCCCGGCCCGGCGAGGCGGCGCGCAGCGCCCCCAGCGGCGACGCGGGGCCCTGCGGCCCCCGCTCCGCCCGCCGCCCCAGCGGGGCCCGGGGCTCCCCGGGCTCCCCTTCCCCCGCCGGGGCGCTGCCGGCAGCTGGGCGCGACGGGAGCCCCGGCGCTGCTGCGTGTTGGAAACAGCCAGGCAAGCTTCTCGCCTCCGCGCTGCTCGTGTTTTCTAACCGCTGCTGCCTGTTTCCCGACAGCCGCTGCCGGCGCTGGAGGCGGGCGGTTCTTGCTCTCTAAAGAGATTAAGCCGTGAAGGAGCGAAACAGCGCGGCTTAAGGCAAGCAAAAAGAAAATAAAGGCTTGCAGTAATAGAGGGAGAGGCGGGTAAACAAGACAGTATAACAGAGAGCCGGATTTATCCCACACACACACGCACGCACCCCAGTGTCGCTCATCTCGCTCTACGTCGCACCGGAACGCCCCGGCGTAGTTCCGAGCTCAGCTCCTTCCCCCTCTGAGACGGCGGCTCCCGCAGCAGGGCACAACCTCGGGATTTATGGCAAAACGTCCAGTGCAGGCGTTCGGTCAGACCACGTTCCCCCCGGGGCGGTGAGGGGCGGGTAGCTGACGCGGCGGCCGGGCGCTGCCCCGCAGGCAGCCGGCGAGGCCGCAGGCACAGGGGCCGCAGCCCCGGGGGCCCGCGCCGCCCCCCCACTCCACCCCCCGCCCGGAGGGGCCGGGGTCCCGCTGCTGGGACAGCCCCAGTCCGTGCCCTCCCACCCAACACCCCCCGGGGTTCCGCCAGCGGAAGGTCTTTTTCTCCTTGCCCTCTTCAAGGTTTTTTTTACATGTCCCCTACAGAAGGCAGAGCTAGGCAGCAGAAAAAAAATAATTAAAAAAAAAAATAAAAGCACTTAGATTTGGGGATACACAAACTGAGATTGAAGGCTAAATAGTTTCGTGAAGTCTTCCTTTTAATTTCTAATTTAAAGAATAAAATGGGCACATATCAAATTTATCATCTTTAGCTTTAAAAAGAATATTCAAGTTCTTTATCTCAAAGTAATAGAAACTTTATTGGTCATTAAAAACAGAAGGCTTGCAAGTTTAATCCACAAGCCACCTAATTTAGTTTGTAAAAATCTGCTTTTTTGATTGGCTCAACTAATTATTTGCCAAGTGAGACAAAGCAGGAATTTCTAAATCCATGATAAAGCCAGGTAGAAGCATCAGAACCTGAAGCAACCAATTCCCTACCTGATTTGCAAGACTGCAGTAACAAAACTCCCCAGGCTTAGAAACAAAACCAGGTATTTTTTTTTTATTTCCTTTAAAGATGCCTGTATCTTTTTACTAGGGCAATTGTATTTTAATGATAGCTATGAGAGTTAGAACATTTGATACAGCAAATGTAATTCGAAAAACAGCAGCTATTTAAGCCAAGATCAGAAGGAATTGAGAGCTCGTATTTCCTCCAGTATCTGTTATACCATGAGATGATTTGTCTTTTTTAAAACGAAGACCTGAAACCAAGCGGTGGATCAATATGAAAACTAAGCAAAAAAAAGATGAAGATGGGAATCCTGTTGAGCTACAAGCACTCATGGTAGAGACACACTCGTACAGCACATAAACCAGGTGAATTTTGGTAGTAAGCTTATATATTGTAGACAATTCACACCCCAAACACAGATAACAACACTTTGCAGAAGGGCTGTATCATGAGTATCTAAGTGATAGCAAGGTTTTATTCATACTAACAGAACACTAACAGGACATTTACAACTTGTTTAAACACACTCCGGGAAACCCAGCATTGGCTAAGACAGTTTTATACATACCCTGTATTCAGCCGTGGTAGCTTGTCATCTTCCCCTTCTCATTCCTCCTCTGTTTAGTTTTCTGTTTCTGAGATTCCTTACCCCTTTTAAGAACTTTTTTTAAGAACTGAGCACAGAAGTACACCATTTCTTATGTATTCTTCTGATATAATTTAGCAATGGATAATAATGCAAGTACTTCTCATAAGTCTACTTACTACAAGTTCTTGCGTAAGTAAAGTTCATTCAAGTGCTGAATCACAATAATGTCATCTACAAAAGTTTGTGGGTTTTTTTTTATTTACATCAAATTTTATTTTTACTTTACTTACTGTTAGAAGTTTGAAGAACAACCACACAGTATAGCATATACTTAAGTGTCAGTGTACCCAGCAGAAAAATGCATTCAATGAGTGTCAGCATGAGGTTACAAGGGGTATTTTCCGAACTTTCTGCAATAGATAAATATAATTCCAACAAGCCTCTAGTCTGTCCTATTATTTCAATACCTAGCATTTTTATAATAATGCTATTGCTACAAAGCTAAAAATCTTAGTTTAAAACATATGTTGAAGTATTATGTATCAACTCAGAAGAATCTCGTATCTTAATATACCTTTTACGTGGCAGAAGGCACATAGCTGAAAGAAAACTGAATACAAAAAACCAAATTGTGTTCAAAAACTTAGTATATACATATAATTTTAAATACACTGATTACTTTTGGGTCTAATTTTGTTCAGGTATAAAAAAGGATCAAATATTTTATCATAATTTTAAGTCTGTGATAGTGTTCTGCTGGAGCTTTACATATATGCAGAATTAAGTTGCATTACTAGCCACTCTTTACATTTACTGTACCTTTGTTTTGGTTTTTTCCTCCTACTGTTGAGATATGGGATAAAGGCTAATCAGTATCTCCAGCCTTTTTTCTCACCTGAAAGACTTCAGAACCTCTTCAGGCACAGTATGAAGTCTGCTTTGCTCCGAGTTTACTAGGGCTTCTGGAAACATTATTGCAAAGGCAAAAAGAAACCTATTACCTCAGCTCATGGAGAGGGCTATCCATCCTCTCAGTTGTAAAGTTTGATTGGACCAGTGGTTTTTCTTTGTATAGCATATCCCAACAAACTCTGACCCTGGTTTTCATACAGGACCTTGATCGTTCAGTTGCATCATGACCATAGTTACACTGCATTTGCCCTCTTCCATTTTCGAGGAACTTCGTAACATCAGAATTACAGCTCAGTGCAATTATTGATGTGCTCTTCATAAAAACAAAAACACACACACACACACAAAAAGCGACAAAAAACCCACTGCACCACCATTCTCTGAGAATCTTCAGAAATCTGTCAGACTTACCCTCAAGAACTAGTGGTTCCCCCTTTCATTTCTCCCTCCCACCCCACTGTATTATCTCCATATATGTTATATCTCCATATCCATAGCTTATCTCCATATGGCATCCTCACTGTGTTAAGTCAACACAATTTGCAGGAGCGCTTGGAAGATCATTCCCAACACAGGACTGCCCGGACTACTACTTGTTCAAGGAAGCTGAATTAGTCTGTTACTCCAGCATGATGCTGGAGACAGAAGTTACCCCATGAGGCATATGATAATGCACAGATATTTAAGAGACTGAAAAAGAGTTACAGTCCAAAACTCAGCGTGATACAGAACACATTAGTGCAAGGTGATGCCCCCAATTTCTTTTTTCCTCCTAAATTCAAATCCTTATGCAGATCAAGACTTCAGGCTCAATACACTCTAAATCATCTGGAGATTGGGTGCTTTATCAGTCTTTGTGACTTGTTTACTTAGTGATGTGTACTTCCTATACTGCTACTTTCAGAGTACTAACCTTCAGTAAATTGTCTACATACGTACTTTATTTTGTGCAGTTGAAATACAGGTAAGGATGTTTTCTGGAGACATGAATAAGAGCTATTCATCCTTCATCACCGGTCAGAATGACAGCTATCACACACTCTTTACTGACTCAGTACAAACAACAGAGATCAAAACCACCAGATTTCATCCATCTTTTGAACAAGCCCTTCAGAGGAAGGGGTAAGACAAGGAATAGTGCGGTTTTATCTTGAAAACCTCCTACCACAGCGCAAAGGTCCTGTTCTTTAAGCACACAAATGAGATCTGTATCTGAGATTTGTCTCAAGTGTTTTCTGTATTAGAAGATGACTGTACCACATTTGGCTTCCTATCTAATCTCAAGAATATTTGATTTGTAGCATAATAATTGCCTGCCATTTGGAAAATAACTGGGCATTTTCTGAGCAGCTTCACCGACTCTGTAACTCTGTATTTGATGAAGGTTTGACAATGCTGGTCTGATAAAAACTTAACCAAAAATATCCACACAGAGCAATGCTTAGCAACCTTGCTATTTTGAAGAAACAATACCCAAAAAGTCAACCAAAAATATTCTGGGCATAGAAACTCAAGGCATCTAAATGGAGAGGTAATAGATCACTCCAAGGCTTTGGAACAACTTCAAAATTTTGACTAGAAAACAGTTACAACAGACAGAATCCCCTACTGAGACTGTCATAGGGAGTCCAGACCTCCAGCTCCCAGGCTTCTTATAGCACATAATGCAGCTTTTGCATAAAACAAGGTTTCTACTAGCACTCTACATTATGCAGAAAAGTCTAAAGACACAGATCAGGTTTCAGCCATCACCTCTCAAACTCCAGCTGCAGAATCCTTTTCATTTCTTGCACTACCTCTGAAACTCTTAATTATCCAGCAAGTTGACTTGATTTGCTGGTTAAGAAATATTTTCACTTTTTCTTCTCAAGACAGTTTCCTACTGATTTAACATGCTAAATCATCTCAGTGTAGTCAATAAAGCTAATAAAACTAGATGCAAGGTAGGAATGTGAATCATGAGGCTGAAAAGGAAGGAGGAGTACATATTCCTCCTTTTCAGTAGCAGTAAACTAAGAGAAGACTCTGAACAGGAGGAACCCTGCTTGATTTTATCTTCAAAGATAAAATGCCCTGGAGAAGTACATTAGCACTCCAGGGATGAGGAAGGGTCCAGAATGTTCACCTGAACAGATTTAACCCTGACCTACTTGGCAGAAAACACTCTAAAGGGCTCCAAGAGAACAGGTTCCTACCTGTTGTGGGCAAGACATAAGTTTTAAGATCTTATCGTGGAGATTTAAATACCAAAAGCAGACCAGCACAAGGGAAACAACTGTGGTCAGTGTAATGGGTTTTCAGATTGTTACATCTTTCTTTGAGACTACCATTATTGGTTTTGGTTCTTCACTGATTCCTATCCCAGAAAATCAGTCTCTTGTAAGCAGCTCTTCCACGAGCAGAAGTCAAGAGAAAAACGACACTTCAAAAGACAAAGTCACGCTTGCAGATAGCATATATATCTATAAATTTAAGGGTGCTAAATACAGTCTAACCTACTATCACTGACACAAGTCTTAAATGCTCCTGTGGAGTATTATACTAAAAAGACTGTGGACAGAGGCTTATAAATCTGATCTCTACACCGATGTCATACACTGCCTGGTCAATTGATAGTGCATTTAGTTTGGTTTTTAAATACAAAATAATTATCTGAATGAAACCCACATCGGTTTCAAGGAAGCCACTTTATAACAGCAATTACTTTGAAACTGCAAAGTTACTGAAAATGCTCTTGTTTTGTAATTTTAAAAAGCCTCACTTTAAGTAGCTCCAGAAAGAATTTATTAAGTTGAATCAATTGCTCAAACCCCCTCCAACGCTACTTTTAAAAGTACTTAAAATCAGGAGGAAAACACATATGGCCAATGAACAGAACATCCTGCATTTATCATCAATAAAATGAAATAAAAGCAGTGGCTAAGTATTTTCAAATTTGTATTTCTGAATTATATTTTAATATAGTAAAAGTCAGCTCATATTTCCACTCTTCCAATTTTATTAAGGTACTTTAAAGCCTGACGGTTTGGAAAGTTCATGTAAAACCTGGAAACACCAGGCCAACAACTACTTGGCATACAAACCAAATCCCAAGTCGCTCTCCCCACCCTGCTGTATAGCTGCAGCTGAAGACCGAGTATGACCAAGGCAGCTTAATTCTCCTTATCCAGTTCAACACTCAACTGTTCAGGTCCCACTACTTATGAAAGCAAATCCAAACTGGATTGAGTGATCTGGATTAAAAGTAACTAGTTTTAAAAGAAAGTTTGTTCAAACCTATTTTCTTAGAATGATCAGGATTTGCGACTGTGCAAGCACAACATAATGGAATTGCTTTACCAGAGGAGACAAAAACTATGCTGGTTTTCCCCCAACAAAGCCGGAAATTATACAGCTGCACTATCACAAAGCCTTCAATATCAACAGGACATGTTCTAAGAAACTTGAGTGCCATAGGTGATTCCCCCCCACCCCTATTTTTAAAACTTCACATTAATAAGTATTTACATATTTTAAAAAAAATCACCAAGAACAGGACTGGAATGTCTTGTTATCAATTATATTTATACATTTCCTGATATCCATTGGTATAATTTGATCTTTAAAATTTAATTACTGACATGGGAATTTTATGGTCTCTTTAGACCACACCTTTAAAACCTGAGATGTGAACTACATTTTGTCAGACTTTCAAATAAAGTAATAACTAAAAATAAAAAATCCAGAACAGTATTCATAACTTGCATGAATTAAAAAACTTAATTTTTCACAAAATAGGGTTTTTAGGTACGAAATGCCTTACTTTTTCCAAAATAGAAGTCATCATCTCTTGAATAAAAAAACCTGTAAGCAATTACTGATTGAAGCAACAGAAATTTCATTTAACAGTCCTGACATATGCTAATGAAGTAATGCAACCTCTCTTCCCACCACTGCAAGCAAACAAGAATCCTGCATCTGGAACTCCCCAGTTAATACCTGAAGTGTTTGTCAAACAGCAAAGCACCATGATAAGGAACTATTTGATCGTCCACAAGAAATGAAAGCACTACATATTAGTATGGTTTGGGGTTTTCTTAAAGAAACCATTTCCTTCAGCTGTTAGAACAGATGCCCTCTGAAGAAAAGAGGAAGCACCTCACTATTACCCAGATTCCTTCCTCCCTTGATATCCATCACATCATTTGGAATTACTGACAGTTCTGTCTCAAGAGTAGCTGAATGTAAGAAACAGTGCTGCTGCACTCCACCATGAAAAGGTCCACACTTCATTTCCATTCAAGGGTAGTAATCTATTTTAAAACAACAATTTATTGTGTTATAGTATAAAGACACTAAACACAAAACAAAGTGTTTAAAAACATGAACATTGACACAGAACAAAAGCAAGATCGTTTCAAGCCAATTCTGTAACCGTTTCATGTGAGAAATTCCAAGTGAAAGAAAGTTACATACCCAGGGTCACCCTACAGAAAGGATGGCACCGCTTTCATCTAATTCAAGCCCTATTTCAGGGCATCATAGCGTTGTCAGAAAAGTTGCATTATTTTGAGGGCTTGAGCGGTATATAGACGACCTTACCCACAGATCTACAAGGGAACCAATGGAGGAGCTTCTACTGTAAACTAAAAGACCTGAGGTACATTCTTTTCTAATCTACCTTGCATTTTTTTGATTTGAGTATATTGAGAGGGAGGGGGGCAGGTATTAAAGAGCAGCATAAATTTGGTTATTTAACTTCACTGTAGTCCCTGTGATAGCATAGGTCAACAAAACGTATAATGATTTGCACTACAACACCCATCTTCAACAAAATACATACAGCATGTCATAAAGCTTCTTTGAAAACATGTATTGTAGCATGGCAAGCCACCATATGAAAAGAAAAGGTACATGAATCTGAGATGATGTACTTGAACCATTTCTTCAGAGACATTACCTTGTGTAACAATAAGGTCTCTTTCCTGTGGACTATTTGATAATATCCATTATGTGAACCATTCACACATGAATTCCTCAAAGATCTGTCAAATCACTTCAATCAATACAGAGCAGTTAACACCAATATACATATTAAGTACCAGATTACTGCTCTTTCATATGAACCATATCCAAAAATAACCAGTTTGATTAACTCACAACAATAAAATTTTGCTAAACAAAGTCAGAGCAGAACTATTTCATTTGCTTAAAACTATTATTTTTGGCTCTTAGAAGAAACTGAATTCTATGTTTTAAAGGCTCATTGTGAAAATACATACACACATCAAATTTATATCCAAAGCTAGATTTTACCACTGAGTTTTAAAGGCCAAGAGATATTTTCAGTACAGTAGAAAAAATAGCAGTTCCTGAAGTATATCGTAACCTTACTTCACTGACAATATCCGTAATTCAGTCACTGTATGAAATACTTCGCTGAAGCAAATCCATCTGAACTCTATCCACCCTGAGTTAAGCATCTATACTTCTTTAAAATGTTTTAAACATTAGGTAACAGAGAAGTATGTACAAGGCTATAAAACTTGTCAGTTATCATACAGCAGTAAGAAAAAAAAACTGATCAGGCAATTTTCTGTTTGTTATTGTAGTTACTCATTCTGGGTTGGGTTTGGGTTCGGGGTTTTTTTTGGCTTTTGTTTATTTGTTTTTAAATCAAGTAGTTACTTGATTTAGACATTCATGCATTAACTGCTTGAATTTTTTTTTTTTTTTGAGTGCAACAATAAGGCAACAGTAAAAAAAAGTTATAGAAATTTTGCATATGTGTAAAGGTATTAAGTTTATAAAAGTGCTTCCTAAAAAGACAACCTAATTGAAGTATCAAAATATTACAGAGTGGTGAGAACAACTATTATTTCAATAAATGTTGCTCCATAGAAAAACATCAATCTGATTTAGGCTTCTTCCCCCTTTTTGGTGAAGTAAAAGCCTGGAAAAAAACCTGGTATGGCTGCGTGGGACAAGCAAATTAAGAAAATATACTTTAGTCTAAACTTAAATAAGAAGGTCCACACTTTTTTGTCAAAACATTAAGCCTCTGTCAAAAATGTATTTTTTCTCTTTATAGTACAGGATTAAAAGACAAGATGATGCTTACAAGATAAAGAAATAATTTACATGAAAATATCTTCTGACAAAGCTTTTCAATCAAAATATTGTTTTGTAACATTCAAACATGACATACAACACAAAAGAAACAGTGAATGCAAACAAAAAATGTTATATGGATTGCTTTCAAACACATAAATAAATGAAATATTGGTGTAGGCAGTAGGGCTCATGCTGATGGCTAGCAGGAAATAACAGTGTGCAATTTATTTGGAAAAAAGCTCTAAAGTACAAATTACAAGCCCCATTACGGACTGCAGCAAGTTCAGTTATATCACTGCCATCCTCTCCTATCTCCAAAATAAATTCTTGGTTAAATCACTCACCCTAAATTACTCATACCTTTGCTTCAGAGATATGAATAACTATATACAAAAAGTAGTTTTATTTCACCATAGGGATAACATTGTACCTCTCTGCCAATGTCACTTGAAAAACCTTCCGTGTCAAAACAATTTGACAGCAGATAAACAATTTAATAAATATGCAATGACCTTATTACAGTCCTTCAGCTAAGCATGTTAACTCATGCTGCTAGTTTTGTGATCACAGTGCATAGAATCCAAATGTAAAAAACCGGGGTGGCTTTTAAGGTAATGGTTGATCCTTTGCTTATAATCCAAATACATCCGAAACTTTCATAAGCTCTGTCATGCATCAATCTTTTTTGTGGCAGGAGCAAAACCTTTCCCTGGTACAATGTCCATTGCCGGCAATGGATGCACCAAAACCGCCAAGGAGCTCAGTGTTATTGCACAATATATGAAGACCTGGAATTCTTCCAAATGCTTAAAATAAAAATAATGGAATTATTCTGACATTTCTGGACACCTGCATTAATACTGTATGACTAATAAAAGCATGTCAGTTGCATGGACTGAACCAGCGATCAACATGCGCCCAGAATGCACACTAGTAAAAATGCAGTCAAAGGAAGTAGTCTTCATTGCCTATAGGTCACTTCCAGTCAAAGGTTAAAGTTCAAAGACTGAATGATCAAAGTGCTCATTTTCTCAGTAGGACTATCTTCTGCTACGAGGATCACAAAATGGTGGCATCAACATGTGTCATCTTTAAAATAAAAGAAGAGCATTTATGGAAAACACATAAACATTCGATGTCCAAATTAGCAAGGTGCTGTATGCAGAAACAATTCCTAGCCTAGACAGTAGCATGCAGTGGAAACGCACCAGTAGAATAATTCTGTGGTTCTGTTCAATGAATACTCAGAAAAAAAGAGAATATCGAACATACAACTCCCAAAATGCACATACATCACCCAAGCATATTAGTATTAGCAAATATTCCATTGAAAGGACAGCGATTTCCACACATCATATTTAGAAAGCCATCCACCAGGAAAGTGAAAGACCAAATATGCTCAACGTTTTGCCCCCTTGAAGTACAGCAGGTCTACACCAGTTATCAAATTGAGAAATGCTTTCATAAGGAATATCGAGTGGTAGGAGCTGGCAGAACGGGCTTCTCCTGATGCATTCTCAACCCTTCATACCCTTCATATGTATGTACATATATTCATTTACTTCAAGAATCAACACTAACTGTAGTTGACAGAATTATGCAAAAATAGGTTACTCATATAACCCGACTATCTTAAGTTCTGTCCAATCACAGTATCTAAAATTTAGTGAATGTAAGTTATTTTCAGGTTTATTACAAAAAGGTGTATTCTATGCCAATCTTTCTGCATTATGCTCTAATGTTAGAAGTAAATATTTGTCTTTGAAATTCTTCTTCTATGACTTTCTCTTCCATATCTCAACCTGCAGTATATTTATATCTGGTAACGGTAAATATTAAGTTCGTTAATAGAAAGCAAACTTACTGTCTGGCTGTTTTTAATGCACTTACTTGTAACCTCACACACCTGGAAAATTTAGCCTCATAAACAGTATTTTTACTGTTTACAGATTTAGCGTATATAAACTAGCAGTGAACAATTCTGCATTCTCACTGGAAAACATTATGTCATCAATTGTATTACATGTAAAAACCCTCTTTATTTTGATAGTAGGGTACCGTTCATGTAAAAAAAGATTGGACAAGGATGCAAGAGAGATAGGAGTATTTAAACCATGTACTAAAAATTTAGACCAAATATTGGAGAAAACACTTTCTACTGAAAAAAAAAACAAACAAACCAAAAAAACCTCCCCAAAACCCCCAAAGCAGTAAGGAGGTGCTGGCTGAAAACAAACACCATTGCCCTCTTTTTTTCACAAAAAAACTACCTCCTGACCACACCAAAGCCAGGCAACAGCTTTAGGAAACCATTTTTACCCTGGATGCCCAATGAAACTATCTGGAATGTCCTCTGTCTTTAACACAACATGATCAACTCTCAGATTGAAATTCAACGTGAAATTCAGTGTACAGTTGAAGCAGACATTGGGTAAGACAGACAATCTAGAAATATTTTTAATTATCAAAGATCAGACATCTTGAAACAGGGCTTGCAAGGACATCAGTTTGGAGCAAACAAGGCTCCTTAATGCTGCGTATGGAGTTAAGTTACTTTGTTGGGGCAGGGATGAAATGAGAGATTAAAAACTGCAATAAGCTAAACGTAGAGACACATGTTTACGTATCAGAATGTATCTCAAAGCGCCACTTATCCTTCTGTGTTTATATTGGTTTGCTTTACATCAGCTCCCAATCATGCACTATTTGCTCCCAGCTAAATAAATTCCAGACACCTCCTGGAAACAAAACAATCCTTCAAATGCGTATATTAAAAGTGATGACAGCCTTCCTCCTTTCCCTTCAAAGCATGGCGATTCAATTTCACATTACAGCTAAGCCAGTCCAATGGCTAGCTGACAAAAGAAGGGGCCAAACCAATGCACCCCCCTCCACAGGTTTTTGTATTAGAACAGGTGTTTATTTATCCTAGTAGTTACCCTTGGACAGTTGCTTTCCTTTCTTGGTTGGGATCAGGTTTTCTCCCCTAATTTACCCAGTTCAAAAGTGGTTAAACCACAAGATCAGATATATGACACTTTGGTTGAGGCACAAACAGAAAAAGAAGATGACAGAATTATGTATTCCAAGGGCTTGTAAATCTTCTCAGGTGTACACAGTGTTGAAGACAGTTCTTTTCCAGAGAAAGGTGGTTAAAATTAGCAGACAAGCTACACTTCCCATTTTAGTGTAACCCACCATTTCTTCAAACCCATTAAGAACACACTGAAAATGTAAAGGCCATGCCTTTGCACTCGTTTTTTGTCCACAGCCGAGAAACGAAATTATTTGTTACTGAGAGAAGGAGCAAGTGGCATGCAAACCTTGAAAGAAAAACCCTCTAGCATTTAAGAAATTCTATGTCCAATGGACATCAGACATGTTTTATTTTTTTAATGTAATAATATAGTGGTGTGGGGGAAGTCCAATGAACTTTTAATCATGACCACCTTTGTAATTAGTACTTAAAAAGGAAGTTAAAAAACAAATGAAAATATTACAAAGCAAAACAGTAAGAGTTATTTAAATGAACTGGCCCATTTTCATTTGCCTCAGGCTGGTTTTTAGGTTGCTCTGCATTTGGAGAGGGGTAGGGTTTTCTGACTTTCAGAAAACAGCCATTGTGTAGTTACTTCAAAGTAATTGACTCGTTCAGTGGACTATAAGAAGCTTGACAGTTTTGAGCCACAATTATGTATCAACTTTCAGTCAGATAACCCACATTTATTTTCATACTCTTTTGGTGTTTTGCTTAACTCAAATTGAATTTCATGAATAAGAAATTTAAGTAATATCTGTAGACTTTTCTCCTTGATAGACTTCTATCCCAAATCAAAATGAGACTAGCACAAATTCAAAGTAGACAGAACGTATTTTAATCACAGGATAAAGCCAATAAATGGAAGTTTACTTCTCTCTAAAAATAACTGGCAAGTGAAAAAAAAAATTAATAAAAACTCTCCCAAAATTGCCAATAAAGAGAAAGCAAAACTAGAAATGCACCAAACACATTACAATAGTGTGAAAACAGAAAGAGAAAGTGACTACTAAATAATCTGGGGAGGATGAAAAACCCAATCTTGCAGGCAATATGATTATTATTCTTGGAATCAATTTTAAAAACAACATAATGTACAACACACAATAAGCAGTCCTGAGTTTCTTAAATACCTCCATCCCACGACATGCAGCATTCCTCTTACTGTTACCGAAGTACTCTTGCTTTAGAGATACTATTAAGAGTACTGTGAGAACAGAGTTTAATTCTGTTACATTATCATATCAAAAAACCATGGGTCTCAGCAAGTTTTTCTTGTTAAGGCATCCATGGGCTTTCAAGAATCTAATGGTGAAGGCTTTGGCATTTTCCTCTCCAGTCATTAACTCCTGCTGTCTCAAAACACCTGGTCTCATTTCATGTAGGGGATAGAACATGTGCTGGTGTGCAGAAGCAGTAAAAAAAAGAGGCTGTTTTATGGTGGAGCCTTCAGCGAAAGGCAGTGATGGGATCAACTCCTCCTGCACCACCCTAGCATACAGTATTACCTGCTCTAACACATCCCTTCCCAAAATACACGGGCTTCCAATGATCACCATTTGTAAAGTATTTTCCTAGGGAAAGCAAAGAAAGTATTGGCCAACAAGAGAGGAGAGAAGAAAAGCATAGCCCATCTCTACCCTCTCCTTCTCTCTTTCCTCACCAGTAGAGGAGCACACACAGCTCTGAGAAGAGGATAACACATGTTGGGCAGAAGAAAGACGATGACAAATTTTGAGACAGAAGGAAGAAGCCACGCAGTATTAAGCCAGAGATAAAGCCCACGGAAAGAAGAAATAAAAAACCCACCCAAACACACACAACCAAACCAACACAACACTAGCACTATAGACACTATACGTAGCAATTTCAGTACGGTATTTTTTTTTATCAAGTAATTTTATCATGTTGAATCTTATTACTATATTATTGACTATTAGTTCTTATGAGCCTTTAAGTCAGTCAACCTTCCACACTGGAAATTCTGATTAACAGTGGAACTCTATTAAAACCCATAGCTGTTTACAAACATATAAGCACGTTTTAATCACTGTAAAAGCTCTGGAAGCATTACCACCAACAAGAAAAACCTCCGAGTTTAGAGCTAAACCTAGTTTTACTATGGACCTTACCCAAACACAAACTTAAGACTTGTCATGGACTAAGAACTTTCATTCAAACTCAATCCTACAATTTAAAACATATAAATCTGTGCTGTTTAAATTTCTATCAGGAATTATTAAAACGTAATATACAAAAATCACAGCACAGTATTCCAGAAACAGGATTTTAGTAAATTTTTGAAATTAAAAAAAAGAAGAGTTTAAGGCTTTGAATGTATTTATCCTACTTTCCTACATTTTAATTGCCTTCAGCCTGAAAAAAACTTCAAAATTCCTGGTCCTAGTTAAATACTTACCATGATACCACCATTTTGTTTTCTTTGGATTCTTGTTACACGTTCTTACATAAAATGAGTTATCTGGAGGTCGCCTCTGCAACAGAAGAAAAGACCTACAAATAATCAAATAATCCTTATATTGTAATACATGAGGCATTTAGTAAGCTTATGAAACTCTTATCACATGAATGCAGTGAAAATGAGGTAACAGGCACAGCTAGACCTTTGTAAAGAAAAATCTCTTCAGGATTCAGGTAACAATTCTTACTGGAGATATGCTTAAACGAAAAAATAATGAAAAATAGCAAATGGTTTGGAGATAGATAGGGGGAGAAATATATAGAGTAAATAAAAAACAAACAAAACAACCTGCAAGAAAGGAACAGCTGTTGTTCAAAAAACCCCAAATTAAATTCCATTGCAGTTTGGAATCTAATTCTGATATTAGATCCAATTTCACATGTGTAAGTCTCAGCTTGAAGTGGGTGAAAAAAAATGAACTTAAACATATATCTGATCAATACTTCATATTGTTCAGCTTCCTTCGTAAGTATAGTCATTATGCAAAACCAAAGTCATAGGATACAATACAAAGCCGTTTTGGGGATGTTTTTCTACCACATACACATGACTAGGACTGATAGAGATGTGACATAAATAGGCGTGTTTGGATAGCACAGATGTACAAGCTCTGACCACATTGACTTCCACAGATATTCCACTGCGAAAGAAAGGGTTGAGAGTAAAAGGTTAGACTCTTTACAAAAAAGGTCTAAGATATTAGTGTCACTCATGACCAAAAAAAGCAGCTTAGCACCATTTCCTTTCCTGAAATGAAAGTGATCGAGATTGCTGAAATAGTACAGCTGCAAAGCCTTACAAACATCTGCATTACAGACATTTCAGTAGCCATTTTGCACTGCCTTTAAAGACAGAGTAATTTTACAAAGAACTGTCCTAAAACATGATTTACCTTCACAATTAGTACAACTAGAAGGGTTCCGTTCACTTCTTTTCCAGTACTGATATATCACCAGGTTACCATGAAAACAGTGACAAAGTACTTACCACACTGTTTATTTTGCAGTTCTAGCTTAGTATTTTTTCAGTAGCAGAAATGTAAATATAGTAGTTTTGCCTATTTTAGAATTCGAGAAATGAAAGTCTCACTTTGCAAAGTATAAAACTATTAACTCGTACTTATTCTACTCCAACAGTGCTAAAAAAGTCCGTACCTTTTCTTTGCAGCTGGAAAGCATGCTAATAATGCTAAGACAAACAGATTGCACTGAGAGCGCTGGAGACCAGTCTTCTGTTAGAATGGATAAACAGATATGACCATTGCTATAAACATGAGGATGAACAGGAATATTGTCTCCAGTAAACATGACCTAAAAAAAACACCAACAAACATAATTGTAACTTATTGTCCATATTTAAAATAAGACTGTATTGCTTTTGGGAAGACAGTATCTTATTTAAGTGGATCTGCCATTTTCACTTACACTAAATAGTACACTTCATGTTGGGTTCATTCATTTTTGGAAACTATTACTTGAAAGGTCAACTAGCCCAATGGAAGCCTAAATAGCTAGTGAAGATGAAGTTAAATAAATAGTTCAATGTAGGGCTTTTTTCTACGAATATCTATACAGCATAGAAAGATGCAAAGGTAACAGCATAAAGACATCAAACTAATTCTTCTATATCTTGCAGCCTCAGTCTTTCATGTCCTAAGGAATGCAGCTGCCTAGCCAAACCACTGAATTGTAATAATTTTATAAGCCACAATGTTATACACCAGGAAACGATAATGAGATTCACAAATGAGTATTTCTATAAACCTGGACACAATAGATATTTAAGTTCCAGACAACTCATTCACGTTCCAGCATGAGGAGTAAAATGCCTCAGTTTTACTAAATATAAAATAAAGAACTTGTACACGAAGTATGTTACCATAGAGGATGTAATTTTAGATCATTATTTCAAATGGAATATGTTTTTACTTGACATGGACAACTATGGAAGAACCGCATCTAGAACCTTAATTCCTTTCTACTGAAAGACAGTATCACAGTCAAAAAATGGTTAAGAATAGCAATTTGACAACTATTGCTGACATCAAGTTTTTGGTCAAACACATAGCTGGCTCAGGACCAGAGGAAACGGAGTAAAAGTGAAACCTTCATAGCAGCATTAGCCTCCCGAGTTCCTTATGCAACATAAGGTTAATGGATGGACTCTATCTTAAAGGTCTTTCCCAACCTAAACAATCCTATGGTTCTATAACCACTGTCATCTTTTAGGCAACGACATAATAAATGTCTAACACTCATAACCATACTACCCAGAAGCCTCGTTTCCTAAATTATATAGATAGGTGTACAAATGGGTATACATGTACACAACACACCTCATCACTGACTACAAGAAAGAAGCAACACCATCACATAGGAAATTGAAATTAAAGAGCTTAACCTATCTGCCAAATGGCAAGTAAGTTTTACGGCAGCAGCAGAACTGAATGCAGAACAATCTTTCACAGGTCTTCAAACTGGTACTTTTTAAGCATTGAAGAGCTTACCTTCATAATCCAGTAATGTATTCCTTTTATAGGAAAACCAGAACTAAGCATACTAGGTAAGTAGAAGCATGCACACTATGATAGACAACATACATTTAAGGGCAGAAAACAACCAAGTGATTAAGCAGCAGAAGCGTAAACTGTCAATTCACAGCAAGTAGATTTACAAGGCAGAGAATCATGACCCAGAGGTTTGTAATATACAACTAACTAATGCACAGCAGCATTTTAATATATGGAAATTCTAGCCATCTACAACGATCAATAAACAAAACAAACAATACAGTACTTCAATTCTTAATTGTTTTCTGTGCTAGAAGTCAGTGTATATGTACAGATCTAATTTGCTGTTTAACAATAAATTGCACAGAGCCACACACAGAGAGGTTGGGTAATGAGTACAAACAGTACCTACTCTGAACCAAATGAAAGTGTCTATTCATGAGGTGCAGAAGTACAGGTGGCTGGTTTGTTCCTTAAAACCTAAGACTAAAAAAGTCAGCCTTCTAGTTTTTATCACAGTGCCTAAAAATATGTAATGTTTATCGTTTTAAGTGTCTCTCACAGGTCCAGGCTTCAGTTTCAATACCAATGAGAAAAGTGTCAGAGATTACTCTTGGACCTTTGAGCTGAAACATATAGGAAAAGAACTAAGGCACTCTTGCTTCTCTTCTTCCTTCTTCAGGAAAGCAGGGGTGACAGCCAAACACTATTCCTGCCACCTACGTTTTGTAACGTTTCCCTCAGGTAACGGAGGGGTGGATGTACAGAGCTCATTCTGCAACCTAGTTGATTGCTGCCCATTCAGTTCTTTACCTTGCCAGGAAAGCAACACACTATCTCACACCTCAGTTATAACCCCTAGATCCCTGGGGCCTCTCAAACATGTCATGTATCTACGACAATCCACAAGACAAGCACAATATTTCTCCAGCTGTATTAACAATGGCAGCAGAGAAGATAAGAGGCTTAAAAACAAACCAGTTTGTTGTTTACTCTGCTCTTACACTGCAGTAAAAGATCTTCCCACTTTAGCTTGTGTTGCTTTTTCATGCGATAAGAGTATCAGCCTCAAAGAAGCCTCCAGTTTACACTGCTCTCATCTCCTATGAAACCAACTAAACCGTCAGAGCACTACACCTCACTACAGTCATTTTTAAAAGAAAAAGCATCTGCACAATGTATTTAATACAAATTAAAGTAACTAAACCTCACATTAGGATATGTGGATGATATTTATATTCAGCATGTGTCACACAGCTATAACCTAAAGGTAGCATCAAGCAAGAAGGAAGAAAGCAGTTACCTGAGGCGAATCAAAAGGATACCGACTACTGAACTTAAATAGAAGCTGAAATTTCTCCCCTTCATATAGTGTTCCCGGAGCACCTTCCATGTCTACAATCCACCTAAGGAACAGGGGAAAAAACTGTTAGTATTGTGGACTGACAAATCGTAACTTTACTCCTGGAGCACAGGACTAATCAAATCAATTACTAATCACAGAAATCTTATGAACTCTCCGTTAGTATCACAACAATCACAAACGTGAACAACACATCAAGACTACAATTGAAAGAAACAAGCCTGGTATTTGACATACAGGCACTGATATAGTGCTGAAAGTTATACAAGTAATTATGTCTTGAACTCAACACAGGCCCATCGGTTCCAAATAAAGTGGCTGTTAATGTGAGACAGCAAAGCTGAAACAAAAGATCTGTTCTAAAGTTTATTACAACACAGGAACAGGTTTGGAAGGAAATAAACTAGTACACAGTCTCTTTCATGTTGTTTTACTTTTCTGTGAAGGAAACATTCAATACAGTTTATCAAAATCTGTAACCAAGGGGGAAAGGCAATGCTCCTCTTGCACATACATCTGTGAAAAAATCAGAAATTAAACTGTATATAACCCTGGCAGGTAGTGGTACCAAAACTGGAAAAGTTAGTAGTTAATAAGAATGAAAAAGTCACAGAAAATTTTAGAAAAAAAACAAACAAACAACACCACACTAAAAAGGATGATTTACAACTGTAATAAAGAGAACACCTCAATGCATCACAGTATTCTTTGTCCTCTGCTTCTGCAGAGGGCAGGGGGGTGTTTGGTGTGGGTTTTTTATTGTTGTTGGTTTTGGGTTGGGTTGTTGAGGTTTTTTTAACCCAGTCAAAAACAGATGCTTTGCATGTGGTTCAACACCTACAGCAACACTCTGCTGCTATCTAACTTCTGTCATTTTGGAGTTCTATTGTTGATCACTCAACACCATCCTCTGCAGCATCACTTCCCCATTTCTGTCTTTCACCCTTGATTGAATTTTACATGTTCGAGCAACAAAGTAAAGATTTAGCAAGACACTACAAAAATACTCAGGTCAGATTCACATCAGGCTTAAGATGAGATTTTTTCAGAACAGCAATGTATTCGGAAAAGTCAACATCTCCTCCAGCTGGCAGTCCTGATAATCCTACTTCCCAGGCTCTCCATTTTCCTGTTATATATAGTCCCCCTGTGTATTTAAGCCCTGCACATTTTCTATATGCCCCTCTATGACTTTTTTTTTCTTTTTTCTTTTTTTTTTTTTTTGAGAAAAGCTGCTTCACTACTGCAAGGCTAGCTGTCACACTTTTCAGGAGGAATGCATCTCAGCAGTAGCATGGTGATGGCTGTACTAGTGTTCCACATCCTAACTGTACAAAGACTCCTTAGATTTAATCTATCTGCACTCCATATCACTCATCTCTTCCTATGCCTTCTGATTCTACATTTATATACATGATGCACCAACATTCTTCAGCTTTATTAGTCCTTGTGATTCAGAATTTCCACTTTCAAGTTTTTTTAAACAGTTTCATTTACTAAGTAGAAGATAATTCTGCCTGGACATTGCTCCTTTTATGGTCAAGGAATCACTAGAACCCATCTTTTCTGTGCGCTTTACGGTTTAGCCACCTCAAATTTCTAATCCTTGTGTATTTAAAACAGATGACTGCTTAACATTTCAAATGACCCAGTCACATCGTGGGATCCAACTATTTTATTCAACAACATTCAAACCCAAGCTAGTATTGCTACACAAATCTTTACTGCACCAGTTCAAAACTGCAACTTGATTAATGAACTCAGAACATGCTGCTTGGCACCAAAAACCCTCAAAGAGAAAAATATACAATGCTGCCTGTGACAGGAAGCTTCTTACACAGTGACAATTCCAAAATCTAGCATGACAGTAAAAAGGAAGTTTTTATTTGCAAGGTATTGAAAGGTATAAAAATTGTATATAGCAGAAAACCAATGAGGTAGTACTCTGGAAACAGAGACATTCTAAGAAAAATGGAAATCCACAAAAAGACAAAAACCCACAATATTTTTTTCCTTTTCCATCTCTTCATTCGCTGTAAGCTTTCATTTAGTTTTTTTGTTTGTTTGTTTAAATAAGTGAAACATTTAAATTTAAACTTTCAATATTAGATTGAGTTCTTTTATCAGAAAACTTAAGTATTTTGTTTCCCAAAGAAAACCCAAAGTAAAGCAAGAAACAAGCTGTAATTCAGCAATTGTACAGCAGTTTAATATTTGTACTAAATTCTGGAAAGTGATATTTCAATGTGTTTTAGTCATATTCATCTGCATGACCTATCACCAAAAAAAGCATCATTTAAAAATAGAAGTGTTTAACTCAGTATATACAAGGCTCAGAAAAGCCTCATGTAACATGGTCTGAGTGCCACCACCAAAAATGTACATGTGAAGCAGTACTAAAGTCAGCTCTCTGTTATATGTTTAAATTGATCCATCAATCAATGATGTAGTCCAGAACATACAGTCTGAAATTCATACTCTTATAAATTTTTTACACCTGCTAAGATTTTTTTTAACTTTCTCTAAAATTAAACTAAGAAAATTATCTAAAAGAAAAGTCAACACAGTCTAAATATTTTTATTTCAATTAAAAAAAAGTCTAAATTAATACCAGGAACAACTGTCCATTTCAATGGACAGAACACAGAATATTTAACCGTGTTTCTCTTTCCATTTCACTAATCACAGAAAAAAGTGCAGCAGGGAGGAAAGTGCAAACAAATGTACTTAGGTAACTTTACTCTTTTAAGAAGTTTCCACTACTTGCTTCAGAGAAGGAAGGTAATGGAAATTAACAGCTACGAAATATACTCAACGCAAATAACGTAGAAACTAAATCAGCTACTCCACTATTTCAATAAATCTAGAGGGGTTTCAGAAGTTAGTAGCTATGAAAGATTGCTAAATTATTTTATTCTAAAATATGCAGAAGCTTTTACCAATTGACATTTTGTTAAACAGTTAAATGCCTAATAAAAATTAAATGAATTCACTATCCGGTTCCCGAGAGCGTCCAGCACATTATTACAATACGCTCATTAAGTAGAACAATGTTTCACTCCCTAGACTAAAAACATAAAATCAGAATATTACTTGGATTAAGTGGTGAAGTGGCATGCCGAGAATTTCTCCTTACTTACGCTATTCAGCTTGTAAGCAAAAATGTAACAGTATATATCTATATACTTACTGTGTGATTGAATTTTGTACACTCTTTTCATTTAGAGTCATTCCTGGAGGTGGATCATTTTGCAATGCCAACAGCTCTTTTTGTAATCGTTTCTATAAAGAAATTGTATAGAATATTTGAAATATTAACTGAAGTTCAACAATAAACAAGCACACTAAAATACATTCCATCAATTATTAAAAGGTAGAAAGTTTTATTTGAAAACGTAAATGAAAACTGGAATTGAAAGATGAGAAAGAGGGAAGGACTCCTCTCCTAGAAAGTAAACCAAAAAGTCACAGGCAAAAAAAAGTCACAGGCCTTAAACTTACTTGTTTGGTAAAATGCAACAGACACATTTGCAACACTGCTAAATGAAGAACTGTTGTATACAAAATACACAGAGGTATTCAGGATTTTGTTGTATTACAAAGATGTTAATCAGAACTCTACACCTAGCAGTGAACATTTCATATTCCCTTGATAGCATCAGATTTACAATTAATTCTCCCAAGATTCTAACAGCACAACTCGTCCTCCTTTAAATAATTTAAGACACTTCTATCTAGCACCTGTGCAAGTCTTTGCCTTGTTCCAAGTCACACCAGAGGACAGAACACAAAACTAAACAAGACTATGTGATGTGCAGAACACAAACTGTTTTATAACTTTATAGTAACTGTACCTTAGAACCTACAAAGTCAGAGCATTTAGAAGTGTTACACCAGTATCTCAGGTAATTCCTACCTATTTTGACAGGAATAAATGAGTAACTGCAACCAGCAGCTTCTGTAACTACCACCAGAACAATCTATGGAGCATGTGAAACACAACCTCTGTAAGATGCCATCATTGGCACTGCTTTCAGAGTGTCTTTTCTCCATATAAACAGTTATGCAATATGATTTATCTTTCCAAGCCATCTAGATAACTATAATTTCAAGACTTTCTCATTTCTTACTCTCCTTTTTGCTGCCAACAATTTTGAGGTTTACTGCCTACCAGTCCACTTCCACCACCCTACTAGTCAAAGTTACCGTACACTCAGGAGGAATAAAAATATATGATTTGGGGGTTTAGTATCTAATTTTGATTCAACACACAATTTTTTAAAATGTTGGTTTATCATGCATTTCTAGCTGTTTCTTACTAATTTTCCAAACAACTTTCCTGCTGCTTAGCAGAACATAAAAAAATCCACAGGGGAAAATAAAGCATTCATTTGTCAACACAGAAGAGATTCAGTATCTCATTAATACCATTGAAATAGGACTACAAAAAATTCAGACACACAACTCCTAAAGAAAAGGCCCTCATATGCTCATAATTATTTCAGTTATTCTGAAATAACTTCCTGTCTCTATCAAGCAGCTCTGAAAACTTGCTTTGGACTTCTATTTTGAAAGTATCTACCTTGAACCCAGATGCACACTTTAAAAAGCCTTTTATTTGCAAGCAATTAAACAAATGTTTTGAATTGAAATGTTATGTCATAAAAGAATTGTAAAGGCTGTTATAATTGGTGTACAAACAAAATGAAAAAAACAATGCTAGCTCTTTCATAAAAAAGCTACACACACTACTAACACAGTGAAAAACAGATTAGACTCCTGGTGGTCATCCTTTGCTTCCTGCAGAGTTTAAGAAAATTTCAGATTATAAACACCAACAGTGTTCAATACCACTATTATGAATTAAACTGCAAAAGAACAAAGTTCCAAACCCATTTTACAGATCCTTAATTAGAGTGGCAGAGATGTTTTGAAGTCAATTCTCTTTGTGATACTTCCCAAGACCACCATCAATTAAACCTCAGTGGTAGTCAACCTGTGTACACCTTGTCGTATAGACCGTCATACAGAGAAATATTTAAGAAGTTCCAAGATTAAAACCTTCTGTGATAAGGCAAATTCAAATCCCTTCCCTTAAAAAGGAGACTTGGAAATAACAGGTAAAAAATAGTAAAGAACAAATGTATGTGAGAACAGCAGATAATTCTGTAGATCCATGCAGACCAACTATACAACTCTGTCTTTGCAAAAAGGAACCTAAATCCACTTTAAAACTAAATGAAAAGCAGCCACATTAAGGCATCACTAATCTGAACACACACAGTAATTTGAAAAGAGGAAATATTTTGTTTGTTCTGCATCCTTCCAAAAATCCCATTTATCAACATTTAATCTATCCTCTTATTTGAGGTTTGTACCTTTAGCCCTTTTCTCCAGCAACCATCTTCTCAGTCTAAAACAGTCTCAGTCACTCTTTTATCCATCTCACCAGTGCAAGAATATTCTCTCCAACTGCTTCACAGCTTTTCAGGTCTCACATAAAATACTAATGGTTTGTTCTAAAAAACCGTTTATACAAAGGGAAAAAAAATTAAATTATGTACTTGAGCAGCAGAGTACCACTGAAGTGCTCAGTTCCTCTGATCTTAAAACATTTGCTGACACATGGGGGCCTGTTCAATAAATATAAAAAATACATACAGGCAATGCATTGCTTTTCATCAGTTGCAATACAAAATACACTGAGATCCAAAAATGCATCCCAGAGAAATAACACGAGATACTATCTACACTTTGGGTCAAAAGTAGACAGTAAACAAAATCATATTTTTGAAGACCAAAAAGAAATTATTGTTTGAACTGGCTAACTTGGAAACAAGTATCAACATAAGTTCAGTCTGACCTGTATTTGCAGCTCTCCATGAGAATATCAATAAAAAACCCCTATGTCATTCCCATATAAAGCTGAAAAGAGCACGTTGAGTAGAAAATGGATGTTATCTGACTATTTAGCCAAAGAAAGTCAGTAAGCTAGAAAAGCAAGCCTGTAACATTGCTAGCGTTGTAATGAAATGAAAACAAGCTTTAGCAAATAGATTTATCATTTTGAAATAAGGGAATCCACAAAGAAAATCTGACTGTGATCACCTATTACGCATAGAGAGCTACAGAGCAATTCTGATTAAGAGTAAGTTCCTGGGCACAGCTCCACACTGGAAAGGTTGGGAGGGGATGCAGAGGTCAAGGAACCCACAGCTCTTCTAGACTTGTTCTTCATTCAGAGCAATGTCCCAAGGAGAACCCAGTATCAGCAAAAGGTGTTACTCCTTTCAGCCCTACTGTAACCACTCTCACCCTTTGCCTATCTGAAGTATTACCTGTGTTCTCCATTATACTATGCCCTGATGGATTTCATGTATCTCAATATTGCTTCCCTGAAGGGTGAGGCCAAGGAAAAAAAAAAGAGAAAGAAAAAAAAAAAAAGACAAAAACCCTCAACACCCACACACACCAAATGAAGAGGATCTTGCCTCAGAATTGCAGGCAATCACAACAGAAGACCAACAACTGCTATTTGAGCTGGCACAGAAGCTTTTCAATTTTATTCTCCCCAGCTATACTGACTTATCTTGGATAACTTCCCTTGAAATTAAATGACAAAAATACCATTTTATAACAAATTCCTAGATTTCTCCAGTCCTCACAGTGACAAGAACTCTAAAAGCATTAGACAGCTCAAGGAGAAACAAATGCTTTTAAAGAATTCCTAAGTATTACTACTCTCGCCACTACAGACAGAAGCAAGGCAAACTCTACACAGAATTACTTCTACTGGACCAACTAATACACATTTAATATGTGATGCTTGTGAGAATATAAGCCCTTATTTGTTTTTTTTCCCCAACTGGAATAATAAAATAATACTCTCTCTTTTACAACGTACTACTGTTCCATCAACTATGCCATACAAATTAACCACACCTTATCTGATGAACATAGTTGGGTATCTTTAATAGGATTTCACAGACACTTTCAAAATTTCATTTCTTCTATCAAGCATCAATTCATTTCTGTACAGACTAACAAACAGCTGCCTATAGACGTTTTCCAGAAGAAGGTCGAGAGTAATCTATAACAACTGTAACAAAATGGTAGAGGGCATCATGGCCTACCATCCAGAATTCATTCAAATACTGAAACAATGTTTTACGAGGGGGGCTAACTAATATTTAGAAAATTGTCTTTTAATCAACGCCTCTGGTCAGTACATTCCAATGTTTGACTCCCCTCATGGTATAAAATATTTCTTTTATATATTATTGGAGTATCTCATGTTCCAATTTGTGTTTTGCCCCTTGTCTTCCCACTGTGGCTCCATTTCCCCCAACACCCCCCCATTAGGTTGTTGTAGGCATCAGAAAGACCCTCTCTTTGCCTTCTTAAAGGCGAAGAAATCCAGTCATCTCTGTGTACATCATGTAGTTCAGCCACTAACCATCTTGGTGGCCATCTGCTGGACTCACTCCAGTACATCAATGTCTGCCTTGTACTGGGGCTCCCTAAAGAAACTACTCCAGATGTGGTCTCAAGTGTCAGAGGGGAAGGAGCACTCCCGTTGGGCTGCTGGCTATATGCATGCACAGCCCAATATGCAGCTAAGCGTATTCAGAAAATTTGGAAAATAAACTCTACAGATATTATGAAGGACTATTTTTTCTTCCTCTCTCCCTTACCACAACTTAAAATAATTTGTCTCATGTTGTGTTTCATTAATAAACAAAACTGGATTATCACAAGCCAGATCTAGTTTTTTTTAAAAAAAATAATTCTTAAATTAAGCCCTTGAAGGCCAGACTCACACAGTTTAATTAGGAAATTGAGCTCCTGGTTACCACAGTAACCCAGAAAACATCTGAGGTTTAAATGCAACAACTTGAAATTAATTCCTCTCTGGTGTTTAGCAATATTTGCACTAACTAACCAAAGAGGTTACAAAGAACACTGATTTTCTCAGGGTAACGCTGTCTAAAGACTACTGTAACATCATGCACAAATCCAGAAACATGTACTCTTAGCTTCGAGATAATTCAGTTATGCGCTTTTTAAAAAACCATGACTGATATACCAAGCCCACACATCACATACAAAAGGCACACTGCAACTGCAAGTTTCTGAAATTAAGCTTTTAAAAAGGAACAATTTCAGAGGGGAAAAAAAGCCTTCCTTGTATTTGACAGCCATGAATACAGAAAACTTTTTGAGGCACAAAATTCTTAAGAATTAGCAGCAACATACATAGCCGGAAAAAGTATAATGGATTAACACTTTTCAGACAATTTTAACTGTCTCTTATTTGTAGAATCTGAGAAATTTAACACTTGAAGATACCTCAGGGAAGTCACCTCTCCATCTTTCTAACAGAAGGATGGATTAAAGATTCTTAAAATATCCTTGTAGTTAAAAATCTTTAACATTTTCCACATCACCCTATCTCTTGCTTTTATAATTAGAAGAATTTTCTTCACAGTAAGAGGTCTAGGTGATTGAATAAATTATGTCAAATTACTTCTCTTGGTCTTCATGGATACAGAAGTGAATTCTTTTACCTATTTGAACTTACTTCTTCCTCAGTCTTTACTCAACTGAACACTTCGTTCTTTTAAGCCAGTGCAGACGGCCCTCGAAATACCCTTTAGTAGTCCACTCAGCTGGACAGAAAACACCCACTCTTAGACACCCAGCTGAAACAAGAGTGATTTTACTACAACCAAACTACAGCTGTGATACCTTGAGAAGTGGTCTTTGCAGTTAATAAGGAAAAAAACTCCATCAATTTCTATTTTAATGATTTATTTATATAGATATATGCAAAATGATTTAATAATGATTTTAACACATTTTTCTTGTGAGTTTATTCACATGTCACACTAACGCAAGACAAAAATATTTGCAGTCAGAATACAGCTACTGCTCCACTTTCACAATAGTTACCACGCAGTAAAGGGAGGAAATCGTTAGTTCAATGTGATTCTTCTGAAACTCATTTTGCCTACTTTTTATCTAGGTACTCACAAGTTGCCTATTATATCCTATAGGTATCAGAGACTATTCGGTTCACTGATTTCCAGAAGCCACCCTTCCACATGACAGCAGAATTAAAAAACAGCATTTATAATCTGAAAACTCACTCAAAGTAATTGTCAAAAACCTCAGATTCAGTTGTTTAAACAGTTAAATATACCCCAAACCAACCCCCCAGTTGAATCCTAGTGACTGACATAATATCCAATGCCTAAAAGGTATTGAATCTGTCCTTTTGTTTGGTCTGATTTATTAAGTATCCGTGTCACCTGTACTTCCCTTTTCTATTCACAGGCTCATACCTTTCTTCATCTTTCTAGTATTTTACAAAAACTTTTTTTAATACTTTTTGGATCTGCTGATTTAAAACAATGAACCATGGACAGATTTCACTCTTACATGCTCGTCCCTTCCTTTCATATTGAGCTTTAGCAGTAATTACTTATTTTCACTGTTCTGTACAAAGCCTTTTCAATCTTCCAAGTCACTAAATAGCTTCTCATGTAGCCATACTGCTTTTACTATTATTCCTATATTTTTTCCACATTGAGACAGCTTGTCACTGTAATTTAGTATTTTCTTCTAGAAACCTGTAGCCCTTCAACACTCTTGATTATAAGGAGTCCCTCTTTATTTACAGATCTCCAGCTATGTTAAGACATGCATATCTAAAGTCAGTATCATTATTACTTCTGCTTTTTTTCTTACTATGGATCAGGAATACCTTTTTTTTTGATCACATATTCAAGTTGCTTTCAGCCTCTCAACCAGCTCCTTTAAGTCAAAACACAAGCTAGTGTAGCTACTCACTCCCACAGTAACTTCCAGAGAGATATTTTCTATACATTGATATGCTCTGGAAGGTGAGAATTCTACACAAAGTATCACCAGGAACCTCCAGACATCCTCACTGTCACCAACTTCCTCAGTTGGGATCTGTGCTTGATGTACTGTTCTTTCATATCACAAGACCATCTTTCCAATGTTTCTGCTAGTCCATCTTAAGATTTCATACAGGAACTCCTTTCTTGCTTGTCACGGACTGCAATCACGGAGTTAAATAAAGGGAGAATGAAGAATGCACAGGCAATCTTAATTTAATCTTTTCCTTATTTTTGAGAGAGGAGTTTATGCTTAAATATTCTTTTAATACAAGTTCCAAATAAACCAAAATCAAAAAGTATCACAATACTAAAAAACATTCACTATCTAGAGGGAAACAGAACAGCAGAGTAGCAAGATCAGAAAACCGAGGCTGGCTAACACCATAGTCCTTCAAATAAAGGAATAAACAGCTGCAAAAGGCAGAGTAGTGACACAACCAGTGGTTTATACAAATATTTCCAAAAAGGTGGAAGTCTTTGTAATGAAGATTACTTAATTCACCTACCTCTACAGGGAAGGATGATTCAAGGATGAAATCAAAACGCACAACACTGATCCAAACATCAGTTCCAAAAGAAAGTTTATTCAAGCAGTTGAGACATAACTGACATAGCAGTGGCTTGTATTCTGTTGCTAATTCTGTCAAATAGGATTTGTGCAACCCCTTCATTTATCCTCCACAGATTTTTCCAAAGTGTCAAGCCCATAAGACTCAAAGCATGTGAAGCGAAGAACACAAAATTAACTGGCATCAGTGGAGTAAAATTCCTGCCGGCTCCCCAGACAGCTTGCAAGCACCTGTATCATTTCAGTCCTGATAGACCGCGCTCACTGTCTGTCATAGTTCAAGTTAAATATATCTCTGAAGCCAATAGCTTCTAGCACCTTTGCTAAGCAAAAATACATTCTTCTTCCTCCAAACTGGCACACATCTTACTTGGCCACCTCTGGAACTGGTGCAGCAATATCTCAAATGCCACAGCTGAATTCTCACTTGTGTTGATTCCTGGTGAATCATAAAAAGAAGCAGAAGGTAGAGCAGAAGCATATAAAGATGCAATACGTGAAAAGGGGGAGAGGGTAGCAACTTAGGACAGGAAGAGGTTTGAAAGTTGATAACATGAGTATTTCAGAATGCATCTTCTAGAATCAGATAGTTTGGTTACTGTGCACCATTACGCTAGACATTCTGTATCACATGAATGCTTATTAACAGACAGAAAATTATTTCACTGATCCCTGTGACCCTGTCAGCTACATCAAAAGGCAATATCCTATATTCCTAAAGCATGCATGATGGCATCATGATCACATTTCCCAAAACCAGGGATCTTTTTTCTGATTCTACCACAAACAAGGATTATACGCATGGACAGACAGGTAGACAGACTTGAACCACAATCCCTGACAATGCAACCATGCAGTCAAAGGTATTTTCCTCTTCTACCATGAAAAACTATCTAGCTCTTGTAGGTATGCGAAAATCGCTTTTTTTTTTAAAGGCATTGAGAGAGGTATCACAGTATCAGGTGTCTCTTTCCACTTCTAAGCCCATTGACAGAATTCTTAGAACAGCTTTGCCCCTCCATTGGAAAACAGGAGCCTAGAGAGTTAAACAAAGCTATGTGCGAACAAAAACATGTGTACAGTGAAAAAGCAAGGCACCCTTAGTTATATGGGTCACTACCAAGTACAAATTATGTACCTACAGCTGAGAGCAACTAAGATAGCCAACAAATATTGTTTAATGTATGATACTTCATGACTGGAGTGGACAAAGAATACATACAGTGCTGCACTGGCTTTGTTGATTAGCAGTAAAATATTAACACCATAATCCAATCAAGTTCAACTGTGTGCCCATACTCCTGGCTTATTATCTCCTTGGAGCCAAAAATATAAACTTTATAAAGGTGAATGATACAAAATAAAATTGAAGAAAGATCAATGTATATATTCAACTGCTTTATCTTTGCAGTTCTTGAATATTCCACTTTTTGGTGTTTCAAGGAATGCTGTATGAAATGTGCAGTGTCTTAAATGGGTAAACTAAATGATAAGCTTAGACAAACACTATACCTATGAACAACCTTTAAGACAGACTTGAAAGTCTATTTTAGAGACTTTCCTCTTTTTGAGAGAAAGGAAGGGAGAGAAAAACTGAGCTGATTAAACCAAATGAAGACTCAGTACAAGACAGGATATATCGAGGGCAGTGATAGGAGTATGGTAGAAAACAGCTGGGAGAAAAGCAATTTTTCTCTACCTGCAGAGCAGAAACCTACCAGTAGAGCAAAAAGTGGGAAACGGGCAAACAGCTTCTGTTCATTTCTGCTGGAGGAAGAGTTCTATCACCACACCTTCTTTTACCACTAAAACAAGCTGTGATGGGCAATTAAGGTGACACATGGAAGCCTTTTCACCTGGAGTGGTAGGGACTCTACTAGCCATGTTCAGTTAGGCAGTATCATGAGGATATGACAAAAAGACAGAACAGCAACTTCACTGATGAGGAAGCACGGGTGTCCAGAACATCTCACTTGAATACTGTTAGAAACCTATTTCCACGCACTCTAATTCCACTCTCTTTGTTGCAATGATTCAAGAAAGGAGTAGCCTTCCAAGGTCAAGCCTTCCTAGGTACCATAAACTCAAATCTGAATTTGTCTTGTAAATCAAAGAGGAAAAGAAACGAACTCATAAACAGTTAAAATTTAAAAATCAATCCCTCAGGGGCTCTATTCTTCTACTTTATGCTGGTAAAGCCACTGCACCCTAGGGAGACCTAACAATTTTTCTTCAGTAACTACCAACTATTCTCTTCCACACCCAAAGATTTAGATGTATCCAGCAAACTGTTAGTGCAAAAGCACTGTCAGTACTATGATGGAGTCCTAGCAAATAATTTACATTTTACTTAAGAGCTACAGGCTGCCACCTTCACCCTTACTCAAGTTATAAAATGTTTCACAAAAAATGTCCTTTCTGTTTTGAAGAAGCTTTTGCATGCAGGAAACAGATTTCTTCAAGCTCTCCCTCACTGAATGAATGCAAAGCAGTAACCCCCTACCAGAACAGGAAGAGCTGTTAACAGGCTGCAACAACCGTGTTGTTACACCACCACCATGTTGATTCATAAGCAAAGCTGTTGCTACTCTGCTAGTGCAACTTACTAGCCTGAGAGAGTAAGATCAGCAACAACTCTATTTTCATTATTTTGATTCTTCCATTCACACATTTCTTACAGAAAAGTATCTCAAATCCAGAATATGACATTCTAAACACTGGGTAGATAGCCCTACTTTTCAAACAAAACGCCTCTACAGAAAAAAGAAAACCCATACCACACCCCAAAAAACCAACACACACACACCCTGCATTTTTAACACTGTTAAGTATTGCTGGAACTGATTGCATGTTACTCTCCAATTAGAAACCTAACTTTAAATACCAAAAACTCTCAAAGGCAAAAGAAACAAGGTAAAGATTAAAAATTGTGAAATTTAAGAAAAAATTACCTGCTACAGTCCATCTTGATACTTAAGGAAGCTAAAGAAAATATGACGGTTCCTATAAATCAAAAAAATCCTTTGTTTCCTAATCAATCATGCCATTCAAGAAAGCCCCTGCAGAGTATATTCCTTAATTCAGCTGAAAACATTTGGCCCAGACTACCAAACTCACAAACCATCCAGACACTTGATTATCAGAGTCCTGCATGAATTTCTCCTAATTGAAGTTCTCCTGGTAAGTTTTAATCATGGCCCAGAGGAGGAAAGAAAGATCATTGTCTGGATGTGCCCAATTAAGGCTTCAGCAGGACACATAACAAAACAGCCTCACAAAATACCCTGTCTATAAAAAATAATACCAGGATTTGAATTTGAAAAATTGGTTTTCAGTTGTGTCTATTTTTGGCTGAATATCAGGTTTTCAATCTGTACTGAGAACGCAGAAGCAGATTAGTCTCCTCCTCCTCATTTCTAATAAAACATGTTAACATCTGGCAACCCAGTTCTAATGTTGTTTTCCCAGACCAAGCCATACTTCAAGTTCTAAATGTCAGGCATTTTGTACATTTCTCTCTTTTTAAACGAACCAAAAGACAATGTATGAATCTTTTAATGAGCTACTTACGAATAAGTTTCCACCACTAATTTTTTTCTTCTTCTGAGCATTCAAAAATATATTAGGTGATGGATTCGGGGGGTGGGAGGAAGGATTGTTGATTTCCCAGTTCGGTAACAGAGTATTACCTACACATGCTCCAAAATATTCTAAAATATTTGATTGAAAGATCAAAGCAACACAGTCCTCTTCTGAAGAGAATAATATGCTTGACTAAAATTTACTAAGAGACAAATTCAACCTGAAATCAGAACTACAGTATAATTAAAGTTAAATCAATAACTACACACACAACACACTGTACTCCAGTCTGAAAAGCTTTTTGCCAGGGAATCATTTTTTTTTTACAATGAATCTGTCATTTTAAAGCAAATTAAGTGAAATTCACTAATAAAGAATAAAATGAAACTAACAGCTAGTCATATGCTTTACAAACTGTGTCTTCAAATGTACCAACACCCAGTACAAGCCTCACACAGTACTAAAAAGTAAAACACAAATAATTTCATCTTTTAAGAACAAGAGTCTTGCATTATTTGAACTGCTTCAGTTAATGAAACTGATTTAAGACAACAGCAAGGGCTGGCACAATGAGGGCAATCATATGTCTACCCGGGAATTTCTCATCTTTATAAAAAAAGATTCCAAAGGTCGATAACCAAGATGAAATGCTGTATTCTGACAAAAAGCCTTTGGAAGAAAAGGGGGGAAACGTTGGAAGCCACAAACTGTAAAATATTTAAATATTCATCAAATCTGTATCCCTAAAGACGATGGGGAGTGAATTTCTATGCTTAGGAAACTTTACTCCATTTAGTTGCCTTGTCTCTTCTCATTATTGGCTATCAATTTCTAATCAAGAAGAAATAAATAAATCTATGTGAACAAGCAGCATCAACTTTTAGAAAGCATTTTATTCCAGCAGACTTTTAGCCCCTATATTTGCTATACTCTAGTAAACTATTATTATCATTTATTGACACATACAGGATTTTCTTCTTGAGGCTGATCAAGCAGTACTTTTAACTAAGTTGAATAAAAAAGGTAACAAACAACTTTGCAATTATCCAAGGAGAAACAATTATTTTTTAATACTGTGTATGAAAGGATGAAAAGCTAGTATTCTCAATCAGATCACTAATTACCAAAACAAGGTGCCTTGTAATTCCTGCTCTACCACCATTAACTTCTGTCCTTTCTTTTCTAACATATTAATACTGCTCCCAGAAATTATGGGGTTCCCTCCCTTCTTCCCCTGCCACCCCAGACTGATACCTGTCTTTCATTCCAGTGATTAAGGTCACCTCAGAGGGAAAACAAAAAGAAAAAAAACCTGCAAAAGCTGGCACAGATTCCAAAACATCTCTTGAAAGCCCTCACCACCTGTCAAAAGCAGGCAGAAGAAAGGTTACCTGACCTTCATTCTGTCACAAAAGGTTGATTACTGGCTTTTTTTATTTTAAAGCATTTAACTTATTTACTTTGTTTTCATTTGGTTTTAACAAATGAAGTTATAACAGGTTTCAATTAATGGGTAATATAGTCTCTTTCTCCCTTCAAAAGGCAAAAACCCAGCCCCCAGCTGACAGCTCTGTCACAGTCCTTCCCTACTTCAAAACCATGCAAGATACACAAAATTTTTGGCTCCAAGTACTGAGAAAAAGACCTTTGCCACACTCTTCCCCTCTGCACCCCCCAGTGGAAACTTTAGCCTGTGAACTACTTGAAAGTTCATCCCTTGTTTGTAAACCAAGGCTGCTTAAGAGACAGCATCATTATACCAAACACATTTGCATTCACTGAACACAGCCATAACTATGGGTAAACTCAATGGAAGTTGCACCTTCTCTCTTTCATATTAGTAGAGGTAATTTAATCACAATCTCTGGGAGTATTCATAAGTACAGCCTGTATCTGTAAATATATAGTGAGGATCCTTTAGTCTGCAAGTCTTAGCTTGGTAGAATTTAAGCAAACAATTAAAGTGCTTGATCACGTAAGTTTCACACATTGTTTGAGCTAAGCTGCTTTAGCTTATTAATTACAAACTCACCAAGCTTTCCAAGGGAGCAGCTTAATAAGACAACATTCCCTGGCTTTTGCAAACATATTGTTTTCTCTTTTCCCCTTCTGAGAGCTTGAATAGCTAAGCCTAAAAGGAAGTGCAAGACACTATCAAACACTGACCAAAAATATTTACAATCAACCGGAATAACTATTCTTTACAATAAATGCCTGCCTGCTTTTATTTTCCTGATTTAAATCATACACATATTAATGAGATATCAGTGTTCAATGTGACAGGTTGAAAGCATTCATTGTTTTCTATATTTTAGCTATATAGTTGGTCTATTTGGAAGAAAGGTCTGCTGACCAGGGACACTGGTTTCAGTAAACTTGTGTACTACTGCTTTCTTTTCCGGAAGTGAATTCTTTTATTCTAGCTCAAAAAATGAGGCAAATTGTCTCCCAAAACACTATTTATGCAGGCAGATACAAAAACAAGCAAATGAAACTCTCAGGGCCTAAAGCCATAACTTCTGTTTTACTTAAAGACTACAAATTTTAAACTCCACTTGATATTCAACTCACTTTAAGAGATTATAAAAATTAAACTAACTCACTCTGTTAAAATAACTAAAATATAATTTTACATTTATCTTATTTTACTGTAGCATGGCTATATGCCAAAGCTAATATACCACATATCAGTACACACTGATAACTGAAGGTTACATAAAAGACAACAACCTTTTACTGGACAAGAGAAATGCTTTTTGTTCTCCACTCATTCTGGTCTCCATTATTGTACTTGCAGTTTTTCTGTTTAAAAAATTATGGAAATTTTTATCTTCAACAGGGTTTCACCAATGGCATCTCTAAATACTTCAAGTTGTTACTAACGACCAATAATTTAATTGTGTTTTTATCCCAGAACTGGTTATATAGTTACAGTAACCACTAATTTTGTTTTTGTTTTTAAAATATTTGAAACAACACAAACAGCATCCCATACTATGATGTTTAACAGTACAGAACACATGTGCACCACCACTGAAGTTTCAGTTGATTGAAAGCTTTCCTCACTTAAGGTTGGGTCTGTTGGGGATTTTTTGGAAGATGTATTAGAAACAGTTTAGAACTTTTTCCAGGACAAAGCTGTCAAAGTTATTTCCAAATTATTAAATAAAAATGCTGCCAATATTGAAGAAAGATTAAGCAATAAGAAATTGTTCTAAGAACAGCTGAGAACACAGACTTCCACTAAGACAAGACAAGCAGGTAAAGAACAGAACCAAGAAAGTTTAACCTAAAGCATGTGTCTTTTTTTTTTTTTTTGAGATTTCAGTGGCCTGTACACATTCTCCCCATTCTCTACCCCACTGGGTGAAAACATTAAGGTGAAACTTGTGGAAACCTTTTGTATTGATATTGGTTTGGGGCTTGTGACCTCAAACTGTAGCATGAATTCTGCATTTTCACCTAGCACAATTATTTTATTAAAAGCCTGTTTAGACATACATTTTGAAGAAAATCTATTGCTGGAACAAGACCTTTCAAGCAGCACTTTATTTTGATGTCTGCATGTAATTTGATGGCGGCCCACCAACAGGCAGTTTTCAAGGGCAAAAAAAAAAAATCCTGATAACACAAACGCATGATGAAGGTTAACATTCTACACTCTTTACTAAAGCTGTTTGTGTCATTAATTACACTAGTTCGGTATTTAATCAGATTTAAATATATCCACATGTACAAATCTCATGTGCCCAACTTTAAAGAAAAGATGAGAGGTTACTTTGGTGATAAAATGCAAACCTGAAACTGTGCCCATAGCTGTGTTTGTGAAAGCTGTTTAAATATGTCCAATCATAGTACAGGGTTTGAAGTAACCTGGTATTAAAACTGAAAGGAGGGGAAAGGTGAAACAACAGTAATTAAAATGTCAGTATTATGGATAAAGTCAATCTTTCAAGTTGAAGAGGGAAAAAGTATCTGTGAGTTGAGAGAAAGGTCTTAATCGTCTAACACTTTGTACAACAATTATGTATTTTCTGTACATTTTCAACTGAACTTCCTTGGTTCTATTTTCTACCTCCTCTTCTATTCTTAATGAAAGTTCTGTGTTTCCAGCTGTCCTGAGAAAAAGTATTTACTGCTTATTTCTTCAGCTTTTGCCATATATTTGTTATCTGTAGCTTTACTACTTCAGATTACTAAAGATGCTATACCAAATATTCTGAAGCTAATCCATTCTATTCACTTGTTCTAAACTACTTTCTACTTTTCAGAATATTTCTGGGTTTTTTTTCAGGAAAAAGTTGCACAAACTTGAGCCCTTTCTGGGAAAAAAAATCTTGAAAACAGATGCTTTTCCGTCAAGGTTTGTTTGGAGGCTTTGTTTAAGAAAAAAATTATGATTTGCTTAAAGTTATGCAAACCAGGTTTAAACCAGTCCAGTAGTGGCAAATTAGCCAACACTGTGGACAACACTGTGGATAGAAAACAAAAACATAAGAGTCTCATCAACATTGGTTCTATTATTCCAGAAAAAAAGTGTTACAGAAAACTACCATTAAAGAATGTCCACACAGACAATGATCGCAATGAATTTAAATGAGACACATAGAAGCTCAAACTCTCAAGTTTTACAAGTTACTATGCATCAACTCAACCACAGCAGCCCTTCATGTTCAGTACCACCGGTAAAATGAGGTGACTTCTTACGGTTCCAAAACTTTCCTTGTAGATTGACTTAGAACAAGCTGATGAGATAACTCTAGCTTTAAGTTAATCAGAGACATTTCAGTGGATCTGTAAAAATAAGATGTAATTAACCCAGGGCATCATATATTGCTGTCTGAATTTACAGCAGTTTAAGAAGTAACTAAAACTTATTTAACATACCAATATATCATTCTTACCAGAAATATAAAAAAAGGAATTGTCATAATACCACAGTGATAAACGACTGGTATAGTCAGAGACTGCAATGAGTTGCACAAACATTTCAATTAAACATTGGGTATTTAAAAACACTGTACATAATCAAAAAAAGGATGTCTCCTCTTTACGTCAGACAACTTACATATTACATGTTAGTACAAATAATAATAAATTAAATGATCCTGAACCAAAAAAATACTTAAAATTATATACAACGGCTTTCTTTGTGAAATGTTTTTTGCACTGGAGATTTAAATGTTAATTAATAGAAGAATTCAGAGCCGTGAAGTCTTGTTCAGCAGGGAAGGTGTCTACTATTCAGAAACTTCCTAATTTTACAGTTCACTTACTAGTTTTCCATTTATGCTTCCTATTTATTTAAAAAAAAATATCCCAGACAACTCTATTTCCAATTTGCTAAACTACATTACTAAATTCTGAGTTTACTAAACTCAGAAAGAGGTCATCAGAACATTATACAACTACCAGTACACAGACAAAAAAAACCCTCCATAAATTGCCTTGAGCCTCTCATCAAAAGACAACAGAAAACCATTAAAAAAAAAAGTGTATTCATACAGCTGGTATTTCTGAAATGAAAGCAATTATAACATTAAAAAGCAATCACCATGGCTGTATTTTCAGGAAATGAGTGCTACCCTCCACACATCTTACTTTGGGGCGACATTTGTCATTCACATATCTTAAACAACGTAATTTGTAATCACTATTTCCCCTTTACTAGGGGGAGCAACAGGAATGAGGGTGAGGTAAGCTGTAGAAGGTAATTTACTAGGCCACAGACAGCAACACAGCAGTTTTACAAAGTCCCACTGAGTGCCTCCTTCAAGTTTCAGAGCTGTCACTCCCCAACACTTTTCACACAGCTTTATAAAAGATACTACTTGATAAACTATTGCCTCTATTTTGCAGTTATTCTTGTGAAAGTCTGAGCGTTAAAAGAAGAGCATTACAAAAATGCATTTGCCAGATAAAGCTGTTAAAAAGAAGGCAGATCAGACTGTCTAAGCTACTGCTAAATGAAGAACATTCTGTACAGTACGTTCGAGTTCTCGATCCCATTTCATTTCAACAACTCGGACGCACCATGGGGTTTTTATGCTTCTAGACTTCACGAGCAGAATTTTTACCCCAAAGTTCAGTGCTTTGACATTTAACTCTTTTTAGCTATGCTAAATTCAGACTATCAGGACAATTAAAATAACATAATTCATTCTGCATACTCTGAGCTGTTCCATTATTAGTAAAAGAAAATGTAAGTTATACTGAACCAAAATGAAAACAGGAAAGAGAAAAGAAAAGAAACAGCAGTCTGAGAAAGAGAACAGAAGCACTAGATCATCCAGATCTAAAACCAAAATGGAAAACTGTAAGAATTCGGGGGAAAGCTGAACAGTCGCAGGTGAAATAAGGAAAGACAGGGGCTACTGCCACAAAACCCAGCAATCTTTTCTCCCGCCCCAGTCATAATAAATCACCATCCACTCCGAGCAGCACACAGTGAAAGCGATCCATTCTTTCAGAGTAATTTCTGCAGCTACTATTTAAGAACTCCTTGGGAGAAGGTATGAATAAATAATTCAGCTGGAAATACCTGTCAAGCAGCAGGGTGTTTCATGCCACTGTACCTACAGCAACCCCATCCAAGTAAAACCAGACGTTATCTGGCCACAGGACCGACACCACATACAATCTCATTTTACCCGAAGAAAGAGGAGCCCACGGGCAGCACGGGCACACGGCCTGGGACAAAACCCGCCTGCCCCAGCCCCCCGAGCCCGACAATCAGGGCGCCGTAACCCCAAAACGCCCGGCAAGATGGAACCGTTGGCCAGTGGCCCCCTCAAACCCTGGGGAGGGGGAGAGGGATCCCTTCGCCTCCCGAGGGAGGGGGCGCACCGCTGCCAAACCTCTCCCCGAGGCAACTCCCCCCCCCACCCCCGGTGCCTCCCCCCACCTCCTCCCCCCACCTCCTCCCCCCCCCCCGCCATCCCGCCCCGCCCGCCCTCACTTGCGGCTCCCTCCTCCCCCCCCCGCACCCGGCCTCGCCCCTCACCGCCTGCCCCCGCGGGGCGCTGCTCCGGCCCAGCGCCGTACCGGCCCTAGCCCGCCGCCCCCCGCCCTGCCCGGCCCCGCCGATCCCCCTACACCCGCGGCCGCAACCCGCTCCCTCAGCCGCTGCCCCGGCGGCCGCTCGCCGGGGCGCACCACCGCGCACATGCCCGGAGAAACAGCTCGCGAAACGGCCCCTCCCGGCTCCGGGCCGCCGCCGCCGCCCGGCCACCGCCCCCGCGTCCCGGCGCTGTCCGGGCTCCGCCGCAGGCTCCTCACCTGCATAGACGCCATGATGGATCCTCCCCCTACCCTCTGCGCCGCCGGCCCGGACCCACGGAGACGCAGCGCCGCGCGCCCGTCCCCTCCCCGGTCACGTGCCCGCGCCACCGGCCGGGCGGCCGCGCATGCGCGAGGAGGGGGCGGCGCGGCCGGGGCTGGGGCCGGGGTGGCTGGGGCGGCCGCCGCCGTCCTGGCCTGCGGCGGGGCAGGGGGCCTTATCGGCGTCTCCCGCCGGCTATAGGGCCGGCCGTCACCGCTGCCGGGGGCGCGGAGCGGGCTGACCGCCCGCCGCGCTCCGTTTGTGGAGACTGTTAGATGTGCCCCTCCGGAGTGCGTGAGGGATCCGGTAACGCCGGCGGTGCCCGTGTACGGGTCTCGGGGCGCCCCTCACGCCTGGCGTGGCCTGCGGGAAGGCCGGCCTAGGGCCCTGCAGCAGGCCTGGCCCCGCGGCGCTCCCTGCGCGCAGTACGGCCGGGCGGCTGCGGGCGAGGGCCTGGCGGCGCCTCCGGGTGATGGGCGGCTCACCGGGCGGGGGAGGCGATTCCCTCTGTGTCCCGTGCTGCTCCACCACAGGCCTTCATTCAGTCTTCAGAAAGCCTGATTTTTCCTGTACTGCCCAAATTAGCATGGGTGTATTTTAAGCGGGGGAGCATTTTTGGATTCTGCATTTTCCTTTCCTGGGCCGGAACATCCTTTGTCCTTTGCACTGGCTGATTTTGTGATGACTCTGTAGGTGGAAATAAGCACCACTCAGTAGAAGCAAACTGCATGCAACCAATAAATGAAGCAACTTGCAGATACACTTTTCATAAAGCAGTTACACCAGCTATAGTATTTCAGACCTAATGGATCCTGAAGACAAACCTACAAAATGTTTTTCCAAAGAAAACTATAAAACTCATAATCCTAGTGGGTATCTAAAACAAAAGATTTAATAGAGATACTGATTTTATGGGTGATTATAATCTCCCATCTTCTCACTGTTCTTGCTGCATGTTCCCAAACCATTAGAGCACTTTTTGTCTATCCCTTCACACCCGCACTTTCTGATGATGCTAAAGAATCCCCTTGGGTCACCTCTGCTCTTATCAGTAGCACCTGATTTTTCCTTCAGAGATGGCCTAACTGATACACATCCAGTTAAATTACTGAACGATTGTTCTTGGTTTGTATTTACCTTTGAAATCTGCTGCTTTAATTTTAGACGTTAAGGAGGCCTGTACATCTGAAAGACCGCCTGCTTTCTTTTACCATATTATTTAGTGTGATGCAAGATTCTACTACCTACAAGCTTTACTTTCTGGTATTTTTTCAAGTATCCTCAACTTTGAAAACAGCTAACTGGAGGAAAACAAAAACCCATCCCAACATGGCATCAGCTTCCAACTTCCATCCTGTGTCAGCAGTGTTGCTGATGTTAAAGTGAGCATACAAACTTCTGGGGTTTGCTTAAAGGGAAAACCAGAAAGCAGCAGGAGTATCCTTGCCCTGTGACTTAGCTGCAGAAGGGAATGAGCCTCTTGGCTTTGTGGGAATTTGCTGAAGCAGACGAGCCTACCGAAGGTAAGGATGCAAAAAGTATTGCCAAGTAAGATGAATCCCATAGGTCTCGTTCACTAAATTCAGCCTCAATTCTCAGTCACAAACTGGGTTCCTGATGCCATCCAACTTGGCATTGCTCTGGTAACACTGAAGTTGGAAGAGTCTTGCTCTGTGTGTTTTCCCTGAAGTCAGTATTTATATACTATATGATTTTGCAACACTGTTTAGGTTGCAGAGGATTTATTGCATTAAGTAGACATTAAGACCTGGTAGAGGTTTCTTTTTCCTGCAGGTCTTCAGAACTAACTGAGGCCATTACAGCATTAAGTGGAATGTCGTTATTTCTGTTTTACTAGATGCTGTCGTTTTGCATAATCCAAACATATGTTTATCCTAAAATACATTTCTTTATGCCATATGCCACAAAGATGGCAAGAACATCAAGTTTAAGCAACGGACATGTGTTCAGCTATAAACATGGACATACTGACTATCCATGTTGATGTAATCACAGTAAGATAAAACTGATATAAATCCATTATATTCAGTTTCTTAACTCTGTTCCAGAAAACCCTGTTGAAGGTCAGAAGATACGAAAAGGCATAAGCTTATGGGTGCCAGCACACTTCATAGACTGCAGGCTAGTTTTGCATGGAAAGAACAGTTTTGTAGTCTTAAGCTAACTACTTTGTGTAGTATGAATATGACTTCTACTCTGTGATAAAAAAAAAATATCTCTGGATAAAAAGCCACTTTAACAAAAAAATTAAAGCTTTTAACTGTCCTTATGTTTAAGAAGTCTTTTTTTCTTATCACACAGAGCTTTGCAATGTTAAAAGCAAGGCACCTACCACATTTTGGACTAAAATATTGTTTACTGATATAACTCCATCTATGCTGCAAATCCCATTCCTGAGGATAGCAGGCATGAAAAGCAAGAGGCAGTTTGCCCTTCACATAAATAGATCACAAATGAATCACTACCCACCCTATCTTAACTGGGTATGTAAGAGACTAAAGTATTACTCTGCAGCGGAAACTCGTGAGCAGAATCCTCCCATCCCTAAATTCACTATGAGCAGAGTTTATTCTTACAGGACTACCAAAGGTATCTTTCATCACTGTTGTTGCATCTTTGTTTTTTAAAATGTCATGCAACTGCCTAATATATACGTGCATGGGAACTCCTCATCATGGGAATATGGGCAGCTGGAGAATTATCCCTGTGTTTGGTTTGGGTTTTTTTTCCCCATTTCCCCATGTCTCAGTAACCTGGCTTGCAGTGAGTGCTTCTTAGTGGTTTTTTACCGTGCATAATGAATGCTATAGGGATTCAGTCCCTTAAGCACAGTAAGAAAACAAACACTATTAGCAGATGCCCAGAAAGAATTTATATGAGTATCAGTATTTTCTTCCTTAAATACAGTTCCATTCTTGATTTTGTGATGGCTTATAGTATTCTTCGTTCCAAGTTATTCAGTAATCTCAGCAATGAAAGGCCCAAAATCCCAGAGTGGGTAGATTTCACAAGGAGTTGGTTATACTGTAATTTGCTGTTCATTTCAGCCTTGACCTTTACCTATGCAAAACATAGAAGAAATCACTTTTGCAGTTAACCCTTCCTAATCTGTTGCAGGTGTAGAAATAGCCAGCACAACAGTTGTTTAGTTTTCAAAAAAAGAAAGGTTTAGTGTTTGGCTAATGCAGCCTGATCCTGTACCAGTCAACGTAAGTTTTGCCAGAAACCAGAGTCCTAGGTCCCAAATATACAAAACTTTAGGAGTAAGAGGAATTTCCTCCATTAGCTTCTGAAATAACAAAGATATCTTGCAGTGATCTGATCAAATACATGATTATGACTCACCAAAAATATATGTCAAAATAGGAAAATTGTACCTTCTTCTAAAATTGTTTCTGTAAATAGTTATCAATTTGATCTAAAACCCCACTTTTCTTCAGTTTGCATTGCCTCACATTTACAGGAAAAATGCAACTAATGTTCAAACTGCATTTATTAGATAATTTTCTGATATACTTAGCCACTTTCACAAAGGTTTCTTAATTAGGGTCCCTATAATTTTATATTCCATTCCTTACATTATCCATGATGTTTTCAAGCATTACCAAACATTTTTTCCTCTGCTGTCTTTTTTTGTTTTGTTTCATTTTCCTACATACTGAACTATCACTTTACAATTTCTGCCACTATAACACTGAAATTTGATTCTGTGTCCACTGCCCTATTTTAGCTTTCCACGTTGTCTCCTTCACACACAGAAGTCAGCTGTACATTCACGTTAACCTCCCCTTATCACTCCACTGGCATAGGAACCATAATCTGCAGTGCCAGGAGACCACATCTCAGGAGCGTGGAGGACTCCCTACCACTCAGAGGAATTGTGCTAACTACTTGTTCCACTCCTGCCTGCCGGTTTAAGGAAGGGCGCCGAGTTCAAAAAGTCTGTGGAATGGAGAACTTTTGATAAACACAAGCTTGATGCACCTGCAGAAAACACCATCTAAAGATGCAGAATCAAACCAAGACAAGATTATATCAAGAATATAAAAGTAGTAAATTGCACACATAGCTAAAAATTAAAAATACCCTACATTTCCAAGATGTCTTTAAGCTCTGGAGATTTTATTGTTTTATTCCTTAGTGATGATGTAGGTCTTCCATCAATGGCATATACTATTTTCATATTAGTTCTGAATAGTAACAGGCATATTTCCACTTCCACCCCAGGCATTTCAAAGGGATGAAAGGAGGGGAAAGAAAAGTTTCACCTTATTCCTGATCCACTGCAAGTGCAATGCCTGCAGAAGAGAGTAATCTTGTTCTCAGATGTTGTATGCTTCCATTTCTTCTCTTGTATAGGACCACAGTTTTGCAGCCAGTGGCTGATCTGTGGCTTTCAGCTTATCATAGGAAGACTAAACCACCAAAATAATTTTCCAACAGATCAGATTCTGTCTTACTATATGGGGACTCAGTTGTTACAGTTACTGCAGGGGGAGGAGGAGGGCGTGCCTAGGGAAAGGAGTGGAATTGCCTGTTTTAGTAGTATGCCATAATTACAGATTTGTAGTAATTGTCAAGCCACGGGTTTTGGTGCCAGTAGTCTTCTCACTCTTTTAAATGTTGTAAAGATAAATACTTATAAAAACTGTAAAAAAAATAAAATAATGAGGATTGTGTAGGAGCTATACTCCATTAAACAGATGAATGCATTAAAAAATGCAAGGTTATATAATCTTATATATAACCTTATAAGGTGATATATATAATTAAATAATAAATATAATAAAAGTTCTTCCACACCAAACACATCCGTTTCCAGAGCCCATGTGAGCAGGCAGATTACTGTGTCTAACAAATACAATGGTTCCAATGCTGCTCAGTGATAATACCAGTAAGATTCAAATATAATTATCATTTAGTAATTTTATTTTACCTATAAAGACTGAACTGAAGGCTTCTCAGGGAAGCCCCCAAGTGAATACCTGGTTGCTTTTGTTGTTAGGAATACACAGAAGGGACTCTGACTTCATAATCAATGAAGATGATACTGATAAGGAATTAAAAAAATTAAGTAGCTGTCTTTCCAGCAATTTTATCTTGCTTCTAGGCTAGCGAAGAGGCTTCTCGGGTAAACATACAGCTGTGCAGTAAGCTTCTATCACAGCTCCTGAGGGATGAGAAGCAAATCCTACAAACGCACACATCAGACTGCATACTGCCATCACCGGACCCTGCACACTACTTGCAGAACTTGCAGAAAGTGATTTTGCAGGCCTGTACACCCCAACAACATTGGTCCAGCCTGTTGATTTGCATTTATTTAATGTCCCTTGGGAAAGACAAGACTTCATGTAGGATATGTCTACAGTGAAACAAAGCTATGTTATGTAAACACAGTGGATGAGCAGTTACTTAACTATTTCAGCTAAATGTTTTCAGATAGTTCTCTTGTTAAGTCATAGTTGTTTATTAAAAGTCAAATATTTTTCATTATTTAAGTGCTTCCCTGTATAAAAAAATCAAATCCTTTGTGCCAAATGCATTTAGATTCTAGGTATTTTTCAAATTTAGAGATACCAACCAAAAATGAGAACTATTTATGTAAGAGTGAATTAAATTAACCTGCAAAACAAGCATCCCATTGTTTTACTACAGAGTAACAAAAATTTATAGCAACCTAAAACATGAGTCATGTATTACTTATGGTTTTGTATGGTGGTGATTTTGGAGATAAAGCTTTTCTATTATTAAGTGCAAATAGAATACCAGTAGTATTTTTTTCATGGGAAGAAAAGCCTTAGCTATGAATTCTCATCTGAAGAGACTGTTTTGAATTTGAATTAATCATAAAGGAATTAACAGTATTTGGTTTTAGAACTTCAAAGTAACTCGTAACTGAGGAAAGAAATGGGCAACAAATAGATGAGTAGCATTAATCCATGCCTGTATTCCCATAAAACTCACCTCAAAACTATCCCCAAAAGCAGTAACTTTAGCACTGTATGGTAAAATTTTAATTTATCTAAAAGTTCTTAAGTTTTTACTTGCACCAACCTACAAGACAGTATGTATTTCAGCAGCAATTTTAACTTAGTTTTCCAATTCTACCCTGAACAAGTGAGGCAACAAAATATTACATGATTAACATCCTGAAAACTGTCCAAAGAACAACCGTGATCTTGCATCTCTGATTCTCCTCCCACATAGTGTGGGAGGGAAATCCAGAACTCTGTAAACACAAAACATAGCAATGACAAAGTGAAGTATCTTCTTTTATCTTTTTTTATCTCAGTGACCTTTCTTCCATAGGAGATTGCACCATAACCTATGTTTTAGATGTAACATACTCAATGCTTTATTTCATGACACATAACACTTGTTAAAACCTGAACTGATAAAAAACCCCACCATTCTTTTCTTCATGCTGCCCTAGTGATGACACTCGAAGAAGCCTCACAGGTGGCTGATAATCACAAATCTACCATGTGCTCTTCTTTAGCCCTTCCAATCATTCAACACATCGAGCTCACAGCATTGGTATCTTCCAATAAAATTGCCACCTAATAAGCTACATTTAAAAAGAAATCCAATTCCAATCCAGTTTATTATTTGTCAAAAAATCCTTCAAAGTTGACTTTTTTCCATGAGAAAAACTACCTAATGCCTTTTTTGCTAATTGCAAAGCTTTGGCCTGTCTTCAAAAAACAGCATAATAGTTTCATTTCCAAATCCACTCAGTCTTAAAATAATAAGTTCCTGCTATTTTTCTCCCATTTCGTTGTTAAAATTAAGTTTATACCACAGTCTCCACCCTTAGTTTTCAGCTAGAAAAGCTGCAATTTCTTGTTAGTACCTACACACTAACACTCTGCTTTTGTTGACTCTGCAGCTGTTACTCTCTCAAATTATACTGCAACATTTGACACAACAAAATAATTAAAACTGGGGACATAAAACATGGACTGAAAAGAACTTACCTGCACAGTTAATTTCCTTGCCCACTTTACATAGCACATAAACAAACAGATTCAGGCAGGTGTTGGGAAACCCCTTTCAACAGGAAAAGTGAAAACAAGAAAGGGTGAAAAACACAGCCACTGCTGCAACTTGGGCCTGTGAATTATGATACACACAACAAACGCAGACAGAAGTAACCAAATTTCCACGCTTAGTAGTGTTAAGTATGAAATGCCTTTTAGACATCACGTTCAACACAGCTGTTGAATGTAATGGCATGGTGAATCTTCATGGTGAATCTGCCTCTCCTTGACCTCAAAACAAAAAAAAAAAAAAAGAATTTAATGTCTTGCGGAATGGAGCTCTGATCATTCCAGATGCACAGACCATTTCATGTTGGAGACCATCAGAGACTTCTTCAGCATCTTATACATGCTCAAATGATGAAATACCATAACCCAGCAGGACTTTTCTCATTGCATAGTTAGTGAAGAATCTGGAAGTTTTTATCGCTACATTAGTGATTCTGTTCAAAATTTGAACCATCAGATACAGGACTAGCTTACTAAGTAAAAAGGAGTATTATGGACACTTGAAGTCTTCAAAAATATCTTCTTCAAGGCTGTTCAGAAATACCATCCTTTTTTAGTACCGGGTTGTTTCTGAGAATTGTGCATACTTGTAACTCAGAGGAGCACAAAGACAACAAAATACATTAAATCTATTAAATTCTTCAGTGCTGTGAAAAAAAACAACTTTAATTTTATGTACGCAGTTTCACAACCTACTACCCAAATACTTATTAGCAACTTGCTCACCACAGAACCATCAAAATTATGCTGCTATGTAGGAATACTTCCTCTGAGAAATCATAAATCAACAGAAACACAGGTTTAAAAATTTTCAATCTTGAAATTTATTTAGAACTCAGGGGTTAAGCGTGGTAAGTTTCCAATTGTCTGATAATAGCATACCCATGTACTATCATGAAATTGCACTAATTCCCTCTGCCCCCCTCCCCCTTAGAAATTGGGTTAGTTTTAACAGCCAGTGGTTTTGCAATAGTGTGCTCTAGGACACTACTGCATTTCCTGAGTGTTCAAAGCTACTGTATGATACATTAAGCTGAAGAAAAACCAACAAAATTATTATTCAGAACTAAATCAATTATTTTACCTTACTGCTGAAGTATGGTATCATAAAATGCAATGTATTTTAACAGGAGATTGTTCTGGAATGCTTAAAAGGGGGGTGGTGGTGCAGAATGAAAATTAAAAAAAATTACATCCTTCTAACTTCCATTTTAAACTAATTTTCAACTTCAAGTCATTAACCTCAAGACTATTAAAAATGGCCAAAGAACTTAAGACACTCAGACTGAAATGTAGTTGGGACTAAAATATCCATGTCAGTATTACTTGACCTTTTAGGGTATTCCTAGTGGCTCTAACAAAAGCAGCATAGCAGGGTTATCTCTGGTTTATGTTTACCTTTTTAGTGCTCTTGACAATCAGTTACTACTAACAGCACTAACCAGAGCGCTTTAAAGACAGGTTTTCAGACAATCACCTTGCAATGCACTTCAGCTTTATCGTGCAAAACCAATCTAGTCTTAAACATCCCCACATTAAACACAATAAATTGTGCCAAAGTATGTGATGTGAATAAATGTCAGCTAATCTATCAACACATCAACAAATATCAGCTTGTCTATCAAGCGTTGTTCAAGCCCAGAGTAAAATTTCATTTGTCGGGACTGAACTCCTCCATGGGCAGACTGCATAGTCTATGTAAGTTACTAGGTTTTTCCCCAAGAAAAATCTCTTCAAAGTTGTATTTCTGTTGGCAAACAGGTTTAGAGGAGAGTTTCAGCCCTCTAAATTCACCATGAGTCAATACATCAATAGAGGTCCCACCATCTGTCAATGGGATTTTTCCATGAAAGACCAAACCACTTCTTGATCAAAACAAAGCTGAAGCAGTGGCAGCTGATGGAAATGCTAACTACATTGTTCTTGCATCATTTTTTATGATGCACTAGATTTATTCTCATTTACAAATGATTTTGGCAGAAGGGTTCTTCAGGCTGCAGCTGAACCAAAAGCAACTTCTTGTCTCAAGTTTTTGGTGGTTTGTTTTTTTTTTTCTTTATGGAAACCTGTTTTGAACAAAGAACTGATAGCATAGGCAACTACCGGCAGGTACTACCCAGAGATGATGTGTTCCACTCTAGTAATATGTCACTCAGCGGCTTGCCAATCCTTTTCCCCTAAAATATTTGTAAAAACATTGGAAACACCTATGAAATTTATAAAACAGCTCCTTAAACATCTGCTTAATGCCCTTTCCTCCAAATATAAAAGACCTCCACCTTTCACGGTCTTTTTCTGTGGACAAGGGAGAGGTCGAGGAAGAGATAAAAGATAGGATAACTGCTGTCTTTTCAGTTGCTATGTTACAAAATTTATATGACTACCCCTCTAAATACAGACTTTACATAACCAATCACAACAATGGAAATAAACCATAACTGAAACCATATAAAAACCATATCGGGTCAAGTGACAGTACATTATGAATAACTTTATATGTTATATAGAAGATAATATACACAGATTGTAACAATTATTTTTCCCCTTAAAAGCCACTGTCAGTAGGATCACAGTTTTACTGTGCAGACAAGTGACTTAACTGTAACTACTAATGGGAAAAATTTAGATTATAAAAGAAAAATGTATCAAGTACACTGTTACACGTCTATACTATGATTTAAATTAAAAGCCTTAGGCATTCTCCTACATATTCCACTTTCAACCTAAATGGAATATTGCTCTCAGTATACAAACCTTAGGGAGGGCACTTCTAATCTAGTTAGTATTAACTATGCTAAAGGACAGCTATCTTACAAAGGAGATTAAGTTCAGATGTTTAGAAACTTTAACAGTAAGAGAAAATTAGAAATCCTAAACAGCTACTCGTATTTAACTATAATTACATTTTAGAGAGCATTAGACTAAACTCCAGTATTTTCTATGGTCATTGTATTAAAGGAAAGTTCTACCACACCTAAAGGATAAGGCATAGCCATCTACTAATTGGCATATCTGTTTATTTGTCTCAAGTTTGTGAAAAGGTCCTTATTTGTGTAAGCAGCAAAACAAACTTCAACTGAATGATTGCTATATGCAAAAGGACTGAAGGCAATTGCCTCTGCAGTGAACTTTACAGTTCTCAACAGCACACACGCAACATGCTATCTGAAAAAAGTTACTAACTGAACTACATGTATTAAATACTGGAAAAAGTTTTACATTTTTTATTATAATTTATTTTATTTAACAATCTAAGAAGTTTGCAGCCATCAGAAGTTCCAGTGCAATTTCAGGTGCAATTGGGAATTCAGGAATCTCCGTAGAGCTGTTAGTATAGCGGACCTTGTAGGTAAAATACATGCATACTTTGGATAGGACATGGGATGGGATCTCTCTAAAATTCACCTCATTTGTTTCATTTTCTGCAAACTGTCCTGTAGAAAAACAAACACGAGAAAACACAGAACACCAAACCAAAAGTCAGAATCTCAATTCACTGCAAAATGAAACACTTTACCATTCTAATACAACACACTCTAAATAGACTTGCCTAAATCCCATATTCCCAAGTATTAGATTCTGCAGTGCAGAGCACAATGTGCCACATTCACAACCCCCAAGAATATTAAGATTCCCCTGTTACAAAATGTTTACTTTGGCTGCAGCCTACTAACAATATTCTGAACAACTACACCAGAAATGTAGGTTTAATTCTGATGCTTGCTTGATAGGTGCTCTAAAGTTGTAGTGTGCTCAGCTCTAAATGTCACAGCAACGTTTTAAAAAAAAAAGGTACCAATCCAAATTTCTAGCTGTCTTATCCAAGAAAAAAATGGTTTATAGATGTTCCATATCTACATATGCACACTTAGCAGTAGTCCCTTCTGTGACCCCCCTAGTTTTGGATTTCCCAAGTCAGTTTCAGGTAGATTTGACAGAGGGTTGAAACATCAATGAAACATTAATCTGATGAGCTGTGAAAACAGGCAGGCAGGAGGGAGAGGGACGCCCTAGTTGTACTAGAGGAAAGCTTACATACAGCACAACTTTACCCATATTAAATATTGAAGAATTTATCCAAAGCTCAAACCTCAAAATACAAGTACATTTGACATTAGTTTTCTATAGTGCCTTTAGGCATGAAATATGGATGATTGGAAGTCATCCTGTGGTTAGTTCCACAGCCTTTCTACTGTTATCTTTGTCCCTCTTTCTCATTTCTCTGGACTTTCAACTCATTAAGTTGAAAGACATTGAAAGACACAAAGTTTCAACTCATTAGAGTTGAAAGACAATACAAAACCCAATAACACATACTCCATATTTATGGGACACTTGGAATGTTTGGTTCCCACTATTTCTATAGGAGTCCCTATTTAGTAATGTCTACACATTTATGTAGAAATATCTGCATGTACTGAAGCCAATCTGGCTTGAATTCTAGTACAGGAACAGTAGGAAGCAACAGAAGAAATATTAGCATATTGGCAATGTCACAGTACTGAAATAGAGAATGCTTACACCGCAGTGAAATTACGACCTACTGAAGTAGACAGCAAGAGAACTTTTCCTTGTGAACCCATTTATCTTGCTAGTTTTTATAGAAAATATTCTTGAATGCTGATGCCCTTACAGAGTCAGGTTTCTAGCCCTCTAAGCAGGGTACTTCGCCTTTTATTCCTTGACATTGTTTGTGGAACAAGTTCAGAGCAGGTCTTGTAACTACTCTTCCCCTTACGTGTCTGGAAGGCTGATACAGAGTGGATCAGACACAGCAGACCTGCTACATTCTTGTCAGTGCAACCATTACAGTGACATTTAGCAGAACAATAAGCTGAGAATTTTAATTGTTCAGTTTACCCAATTATTACAAAGTAATTTAAAAATATGCTAAGCAAATGGATCTCTTCAGTAATCCCCCTTGCCAGAATCCAAAGGAGAACATAAGAACGACCATACTTAAACCAGGGCTCTACGTAGCCTACCCCCACCACCCAAGTGACCGAAGTTAAACATACAGGATAAGGGTATGGAAGAGGGAAAGCACACACATTAACTTCTTCCTGTTCTCTCCTCCACCCTTTCGGTCTTTTAAGAATTAGACACTTCTCAAACCAGAGGTAGTCTTACATATGCAGTAACACATAAGGTTCATTCCATCTGTAAGATTATCTACCCCCATCTCAAACTTAAGCTAACTTTTGTCATTGAGCTCAGAAACTCCTTGCTCTAGGGTCTTGTGAACATGTTGTGGCCTAAACCCCAGTAGGTGGCTACGCACCACACAGCCACCTGCTCACTTCCTCATGCAGTGAACAAGGGAAGAGGGAAGGAAGAGTAAAAGCAAAAAAACTCATGGATTGAGATAAAAAATCATTTAATAAGAGAAAGACAAGTGGAACTACTGATGCAAAGGTAATCACTCGCCACCTCCCATGGGTAGACTGATACTCAGCCAGTTCCAAGCAAAGGATGGCTAACCTCCCTAAACCACTCTTCTTTTTTACTTCTGAGCATGACATTATATGGCATGGTTGTTTGGGTCATCTGCCTGGTCATGATCCCTCCCAGCCTCTCATACACCCCCCTATTTATTCACTGGGAGGGGGGACCAGTGAGGAGCAATGAAGGCCTAGACACTGTGCAAGCATTCAGGAATAGCTAAAGCATTGTTATCCACTTTGTTTTGGTCACAAATCTAGAACGCAGAACCATATGAACTGTTATGAAGAAAATTAAGTCCATACCAGCTAGACCCAGTACAGAATACTCTTAAGTTCCACCATGGAGGTGGCAACAAAGAACTACCAACTCTTGTTTTTGTTTTGAACTTGACAGCTATACATTTCACCTAATACCCTCAACTTCTCATACCATGCGAAGCTAGTAGTAATGACACTAAGATCACTAACTGTCCTAAGCAGACAGAGTCCAGTTATATGACTGGTAGCACAATACCACTGGAAACAGGAACTAGGCAGGATCTTGAAAGGCTATCATTTATTCCAACTTTATCTTACTGCATGATATAAATTCAAACTGTCTGAATGTGAAAGCAAAGGACATAAATGTACTAAATCTTTTGTACCTACCTGGTCCACTCAACATAGCTTTTATTGTTCCTGATGTTAATGCATGCTCTCTTTTTACAATGAACTCATGGCCATCAGAGGATATTAACTTCACATACATAGCATCTGGGCCCTCACACCCACCGTATGTTTTCTCTTCTCCATCTATAAAGGAAAACAGATTTGACAGTTTCAGAACACAATGACTGATTCACACTGCTAAGAATGCAAGCTGCAGTCTCTTCTATGACTATGTCTGCAGACCAAAGAACCCAATAAAACCAGAAGACAACAGCATTTTGCATATTTGAAGATGACTCCAAAGTGCTCAGAAATCTGTTTTAAAGTAAAAATTTTTGCAAAAGTAGGATTTTTTTATTAACATCTCTTCTCTGCCAAATTCTGACATGATTTCTACAATCTACATAGGGATGAAATTTTCCTTTAGACAATTGAGAACAATTGAATTGAACACACTACTGCTTCCCTCCATAAGGCTACTGCCATGTTTATCATACTAGTACTTTACTAGAGCTTATCTAAATACATATTTAATATTTAAAAGTAGACTGCAAGGGGAAAAAAAAGCACAGCTTGAAACACAGATAAGAATAAAAGCAGTCAGTATTCCTGTACTGAAGAAATGACATGAAGTAAGAGTCATCGTCCCCCATTGCCCAGCCAGACCCAGAACTGTACAGTGTTTGCGCATACCCATATTGTGACCTTTGGTGGAAAACAGGGAAAGTGCAAAAGCACTAAAACCAAGAAAATCTGGAAATCCTCCCCACAGCAGTTTTGACTGTGCTTTTCCAGTTTCCTTTTTGTCTCAATATATATATCCACTCTGCTTCATTTCTCTAGAACTTACCAGTTTCTCCACCCTGCACCTGCCTTAGTTTCAACAGCACGCTCTCTGGGGTAGGAACCACTGACTACTTTGTGCCTGCACAGTGCTCACGCTATAGGACACCAACACACAGAGGAGACTGTCTCTGTAGTTGGTTGTTATGTTCTTGTAAACTCTCAAGTAATAAAGACTGTGCCAGTATTAAAATATTTCTGAAAAATGGAAAAAACCCACCACCCACCCCACTAAATATGCAATCCTATCAAATTCAAACTGGAAAGTAAATGCCTTCTTTCAAATACTGGATTTTCTGAGGGACTAATATAGCAAGCATTGCTAGAATTCTATTAAAAAATACTTGAATTTGACACTGCATATAGAATTTGATTTTCAAAACAGTATTAGTCTGGACAGAAAGTTAAAAATGAAAGTCCTGGAAGTTCTTTCAGCTTGGAAACTATCTGTACACTTCTAGAAAAGTAATATACTGCCAGTATTTCGTGACTGTATGCTGAAGTATGGAAGATGAAACAGGTTTAGACTACAAACTTGACATTTGATTGTTAGTATTGTTTCTCCTTCTGACAAAACAAAGAATAGAAATTATATTAATTATCTTAGAATAAGTACCTTGCAGTATCTTAGTTACCATGTAGTTATTGCCAATTCTGACAAAGCAGTGCCAGTGCCAAACATGCTAGAATACATTCAGAAATAGTATAGATAAAACCAGAACCTGTCCAATCACATTTCATAAATCAGTCATTTGTAGAGGCAGATACATTTTGTCAGATCATACATACAATGTTATTTATCAGAAATCAGTCCTTATTATGATCTTAACCAGAAATCAAAAGGCTGACCTTAGTTAACAAACAAAAAATATTTAAAACAGTACATAGTGAAATTTTCCTGTCCACTGTCTAAAAGTTTAGGGCTGTAAAAGCCTAAAGGCATCCTGGTTTAGTCTGTACATTTTCAGCACTATGCATATTAAGCAAGTGAAATTTATTGTTAGATAAATGCACTCTGAACAAGTCTTTCAACAAATCAACAGTCACTTGAGAAAGTCCTCCTAAAAAACATTTGTATGAAGTTCCATTAACTTTTAAAGCTACAACAGTGACAAGATCAACATTTAAAGTCTTCCAATCTACCTCCTCTACTCATGTAGGAGAGAAAATGCTTCACATTATAGGAAACAAAAGAATCCAAACTCTAAGATGAACTCACCCATTCTCTTCTTATTAAAAAAATTGTTTCTTTTCAACAGCAGCTTTTGCAATAGGAGTGTCTGAAAAAACACAAGAGGCAGTATTTTCAGTCAGCAGTACAATTTCTTAAAGTCAGCTTTAGTTATTAGCCTTTATGTTATCATAAATGCTCGTCAGAAAAGAATATATAATACTCCATGCAAGTTGATGAGCATTACATTCTGAAAATACTACTTTTTAAAACATATCTTTGCTGTCCAGAGATCCCTACAATATTCAAGAAACTCTAAATTTTATCATAGTTTGTAAAGAACTTGTTCCCCTAAGCTTTTTGAAGACCCTTGACTATAAAGCCAGAGTTATTTCAAGAGCCTCACAATTTTTATCACTGTGGACACCACCCATGCTATGGTATTGGGGAGGTAAAGAAAACAAATCTTGCCACACTGCAAAAGGCACTTCAGAGATTTAATGGTTTGTCTACAGGGAAAAAGAAAAGAAAAATAAAGTCTGAGAACAGTCCACTATGCTGTGAATAGATGAGTGGCTGGCCTGTCATTCACAGGGACCTTTACAAGCTGGAGAAAGGGGCCAACAGGAAACCTGTAAAGTTCATCAAAGGCAAATGCAAACCCTTGCACCTTCAGAAGAATTACCCCAGGCACCAGTACCGTCTGGAGGCTGACCACCTGGAAAGCACCTTTGCAGAAAGACCTGGGGGTGCTGATGGACACCACGTTGGACACAAGCCAGCAATGTACCCTTGCAACAAAGGCGGCCAACAACACCCTGGGCTCTATTAGGAGTGTTGCCAGCAGGCTGAGGCAGGGGATCCTGCCCCTCCACTCAGCACTAGTAGGACATGTCTGCAGTGCTGGGTCCAGCTCTGGACTCCCCAGTACATTCCAAAATGAACTGAATCCTGCGTAGGGCCACAGAGATGAACAAGGGATAGCAGCACCTGTCATATGGGGAGAGGCTGGGAGAACTGGGGTTGTTTAGGCTGGAGAAGAGAAGGCTCAGGGATCAGTCTAATCAGTGTATGCTGAATACCTGGCCTTCAACCTGTCCTTCCCAAAAGATTGACAGTTCCTGATACAGCCACCACCAACGTCATTTAGGGAATCCACTTCAAACATTTAATGTAGGTATTCACATGATAAGTTAACCAGGAGCTTCCACAGCTTATAAACTGACATCCAGCTTGCTGCATGCGTGTTTCACCTTGTAAATGAATCCAAAGAGTTAGAGAAATGGAAGTACTTATTTGAAAAACATATCTGATGCGTTCAGATACAACATATATTTCTTTATGCTGAACTGCATCTCTGTTGTGGAAGAGAAAACTTCAGAAGAGAGATTCCACCCACGTATCTGCTGCCCTGAAATTCCTTTCACATCGACAGCTACTCTCCAAACATTAACCGGGTACAAATCAATGAACTACTGTTGTGTGCCCACAGGTTCAAGAAAAGAGCCCCAGTGATTCTGGGTGGCTTTCCAGCCGATATACGGGGTCAGGGGCAGCAAAGAGACTGTTAAGAATTCTGAAAATCCATGTTGTTGCTTCAAAAACAAAGAAAGAACAAGAGGCATGAACTGCAATTACTCACTAGAAAAGGACTCTAGAGAGGGAGGTGTAAAAAAAACAGAAGAGACCACTCCCACCATCCCCTCCCTCCTCTCTGTCTAGTAAAAGCTCAGCAAGAAAAGCAAGCAAGCTGGGGAGGGAGCTGCAAGATCTGCAGGAAGTTTTACAGAGATCTCTGCATCTCTTCAGAAAATACAGCTCTTCACTATTGCCAATAGCTTCACTTCTCAACAGCACTTTGGTGCCGATTTGTTCTATCTCCCTTTTTTCATAGCTACAAATATGAAAAAGTCCAAATGTTTCCTCAAGCTTTCACAAGAAGGCACTTTGTTATGTACACTTAATCAAACTACATGCATAACCGATTTTTTTTAGTTGCCTGTGGAGAACTGAGCAAAAAGCAGCCCCCACTTACATTGTTGTCTTTGAAAGTGATCCTTAGTGTACAGAAATAGCTTATAAAATATCTTCCTTCCCCACAGGTATAAAAAACACCTTCACCTGTACTCTTGCAGGTGAAAAGTTCCTGAGTGTAAGGCACATTCAAGATGCCCTTTGAGAGTTAAGCTGTTTACACTGTCATAGAGATACCTTAAATCAAGTGTTAAATGCCTTTGCCATTTTCAGTAATTCCAGGAACTCATCCAAGGTAATTATTTGGGTGCTGGAACAGTTGTAGCACAACACTGACGAAACCCTTCACTGTATTTCAACAGTTTGTAAATGGAAATTAAGCACTGTATTGGAGAGTATCTGTTGCTCAGGAACTGAAGGGATAGCTTACATTATTTACCTCTACTTTGCAGAAGAGGATCACTTTTGCCACCTCTTTCTGTAGCCACAAAACCCTTCCCTACATTCCAAGAGAGTAGTGAAACCGCTTCTGATTTATAAATAATAATTAAAAAAAAAAAAAACACACAGAAGAAGCGATACCATTTTATAGATGTACTGGTGACTCCAAGATGTGCCTTGGTTTACAAAACAATACCACTAAATACAGGGATAGACAGGCTAGTTGGAGGGAATGCAAATATATTCACACCTTTCAAGGTAAAAGCATGACTTGCAGAGGCTAATACAATGAAGCTGAGGAACTGAAAAAATGTCTACACCAAAACATTACAGCTGTTCAAAAAAAATCACAATGAGCATTTTAATAAAATCACATGAAATGTGCTATCATATGATTAGACAGGAAAAAACACAAAACCCAGTAGTTAACACTTAAAGAAAAAAAAAAACCTATCAGGCTCAGTGGTCTGAATTCAATTGTATTAAAAAGGAAAACCTGATAAAAATGCAGCAAGCATTAGCAGACATAGGACATGCTCGACTAATCCAACACCTAAAAAATGAATCAATCATTTTCTTGAGAACAGGAAACTCAAACGAGATGCAACCTGGACTCAGTAAATCAACTGAGGTTAAATGAAATGTGGTAAGAGGGTAATCTTAAAATGAGAAAGAAACTTTCTGCAAGAATACAGTACCACATTGCAAACATGGAATAACTGGACTAGAAAAGCATTACTAGTTCCTCCAAAAATTATATTTTTTTTTTTCTAAAACAGTGCTGCCAGAAAAGAATAGGTAGATGTACATGCCACAGAAGTGGAAAGCACTGCACCAAGAGGGGCACAGAGTATCACACACACAAGTGACCCATCTTGAAAAGTAAAATACTAGATGTCACATGAAAATAATTCATACGCAATGCAAGATTCCTGCACTTAGGGACAGATACAAGCTTCTTTCATGTAGTCAGGGCTTGTCACTTGGGAGTATACTCATTTTGTGGTCAACTATAAACTGATACAGCTCTGTAGGGGCGAAAAAGAAAAGGCAGGGGAAGAGGCAAACGCACATCAAGGTTTTCTTTGCAACAGAGATAGGAAATACGAACATTGCTGGACACTATCAACAACTTGTATGGAATACAACATGCAATTCCAAATTCCTGTTTTCAAGAAAAAAGTTCTAGTTACAAGAACTACAGAAAGGAACTATTCATATTACCAAAGAGCCTGTTGCATAAAAGAAAAATAATCTTGCACACTTAGCTCAGCAAAATACAATTGAAATTAAGATAAATATAACAATTCATTAAAAGGATAAACATCAAGAAGGAGAAGTATGCCAACATTATTCCTCAGTTTAAGTCCAACAAATGAACGTAAACAAAAAAAAATTTAAAAAATCTGCTATTTCAGAATCCAAGTTTGGTTCCAAATATAGAACAAAACTAACACTCTATTGTCAAGAGTAAAAGATAGAGAAAGTCTACCTGCTTTTCAGAAAAAGACATCATAGGTTCCATTACATGACCCATTAGACATGTAAGCAAGGGATAGAGTTTGGTTTCACTCACTTTCTATTCTGAGATGAGTAATATCCAGGAAAAAAAAATATCTAAAAAGATAATTGTAAATACTGTCAGAAGTACAGATTTACTCCTGACAAAATATGGATGGCAGAGAATACTGAAAATTCAGAGAGTCAATGCAACAAAAAAGGAGAGAAGAAAAGAAAATCAAGCAACCTGGGAAACCTTAAAAACCTAAAAAACACCCCAATAATAACCTGTTAGCATGTATTGGTTCCTCTTCTGGATCAAGAAATGTTCAGTATGTCATGACACTTTGGGAAGATTAGAACACACTGCAGTTCAAAATTATTATTTTGTGAAAAGCATCTTCTTCCCAACAGCGACACTCATGTTACCAGTATCAACATGATCTTGCACAAGCCACAGCTTATTTTTTCAGTCAAATATCTTAATGGTTCATAAGCTGACATAAAAATAAGTGGGAACAACAGAAGAAATACACTGAAAAACTGGCACAGAAAACATGCAGTATTTTATATATTTTTGATAAAAATCTCAATTTGCTGTTTGACATCCCCCAAACCCAGAAAAAAAAAACCCACGCACAGAAAAGAAAGAGGACAGATGAAGGATGTAGAAATCGCTGCCACACAGAAGTTATCACTTGTTCATACAGTAAAAGGTAGGGAGGGAAAACTTCTGCACAATTTTTTTTTAAATTGATAATTGCATGTCCTTAAGCCTTTAAAAAATGGGTTAGAAACACAAAAGTCTAGTGACCCAGTATGTTCTCTCACCAGAAATTCTTTTCTTACAGTGTATTTTTGAATACACTATTTATAGTGAAACATATCACTATTATTTTTCTTCTCTATAGCGAAAAAAATAGAAATTACATCATTTGCCAAGACAACAATGAAGAAAGAGGTTAAGTGATTTCTGAAGATGCCTGATAACTACCTACATTTTAATTACTTTTCCTGATTTTATAGTGCCTGTCTTGTTTTACTAAGACTACACCAATGCAGCAGTAGGGAAGAGAACAATCCAAGTTTTCCGGACACTCAAACATTTGCCTTTTTTGTTATGTATTTCTGACCTGACTATTTCAGACTCCTACAAAGAACCACCAATTTCTGTTGAAGTACATTCATGATTCCGTTTCCGCTTCAAGAAACTTACATGGCATTACCAATTAGGTAGCTCAGCTCCCTGCCTTTAATCTCAAAAAAGCACATATATTAGGCATTATTGTTCTCCTGCCTTGCCTCTTTAAAAAACAAACCAAACACAAACTACAAAAAAAGAAACAAAAGAGATGAGCAAAAACTGTATTCATCAAGAGAAAGACTACATAAAAAGGACATGCCATTTCTTAATCAATGAGAGAGAATACAACTAAAACTAGCACATTTGGCACAGACACTTTCTAGCCAGTCTCAAAAGGAAGCTCTTGCTGCAGAAAGTGTAAAATTCTCATTAGATGTTACAGAACTGAAAACTTTTACAACTGGCTAGGATATTTACACCTACAAGGCAGAATAGAGCAAAGCATCATAATAAAACATGGTAATTAACCCACACAAGGCATGGTAAATAAGCCAGCATACTTAAACATCTCAATTTCCTCCTTAAAACTCTAAGAAGAAATCCTATGGTATAGTGAATTTAGTTTGATCTCTTTCCTGCTTCTCTTAAGCACCACATGCAAGAAAAAAAACCCCAAAGCATATCCATCACCCTCCCACCTTACTCCCACAGCTGTGTGTTCATCTCCCAAGCTTCCACAATTTCCAGAGTATCATTTCCTTGTACATCTTGTATGTCAATGAGACCAGAATAGACCTGAAGGATACACACTAATTTAACTGGACACATGCAACCACAGTACAGATTCCAAAACCCCATTGCTTTATTCTGGTTACCACAAGGAAACTGAACCTATGCAATAATTCAAGCACTCAGATTCTCTGATCCCACAGAAAACACTTTAAAAATTCAGATTCTGGTTTAAGGAAACTCAGATGGCTTCCAACTCATTAGCTGTGCAATGCACACACGGCTTTCAATGCTTCAGTTGGTGACATTTCTGTATTTACACTATAAATTTTTGCAAAATATGGGGCAAATAACACAAATGCCTTCACAATTACTAGGTTAGTTTAGAAGCCAAATGTGATGTTTTCTGAGTCACATTTTAGTAAGAGTTTATCAGTAAACAAAGGCTATTGTGTGTTAAAACCATAGCCTCCTACTGTTCAGTCCTAAATTCTAGTCCTACTCTTGATTCACTAACTTGTTTAAAAATGACACTGCTCTTCAGTTTAGTATTCATTGTGTAGTATGCATCAAAAAAATAATGAAAATAAGGATAGACATATATTTAGAAAAAACATGAGGGAAAACTGGTACAGCACGATTTCCAAATCAGCTGATTCACTATTACATACTTATGGGCACTAAAATTTAAATGTTCAGGGGTACACAGAAGTGTGACAGGAAATTATACTACAGCTGAATGCTAGTTAAGACAAACTGTAGATGAAGTAGGATACCGTGTATGGATTATCAATATGGATTTCACATAAGATGTTCTTTTTCTATCTAAGGAAATTTTCCTTTTCAGTAATTCCCAAGGAAGTTTAGGGGGTGGGGGGAAGAAACCCAAAAGAAAATCCATGGCCAGGGGGCTATTACTGTTTTCTTCCTAATATACAATAAAAGCTTGTACTGTACACCTTTTGCCATTAGGGGGGAAAAAAGCTGCTAGTACAATGCAAAATTTTGTTGGGCATATATTTCTGCCTTACTGTTATAAGCACTCATCAAAAAGTTGATTAAGCAAATTACCCCATAATGAAGATAATTAATCTTTGAACCTTTCTAGGTACAAGAAAAGTTGTCAAAATACATCAAAATTCCTTTATTTTAATCTGACAAACCCCATATTTTTACAACAAAACTTAAGGGTTTCTTGTAATATACAGTGAGAATTGCTAAAACACAGTAAAACATACAAAGCTAAGCATACTTTGGATGGATATTCATTTATCCCCACACAAAGCATAAGGGACAGAAACATGAACACAAATATACCAGAAAGAGAAATAAGAAGTTGAGAGACAGAAGAAGGTACTTCAGAGAATCAACTGGATCTCCTCACGACCAGTATTACGTCTTCACATTAAGACTACCTAAACCATCACACATTCTAGCATAAAAAAAGAAATCTCAAACAACCTTTCTCTGATACAGCAAGAAAAAAATTAAGTGATTAAGTGCAGAAGGTTTCTAAAGATTATCTTAAAACTCCCAATGTTAATGAGAAATGTTAGTGAAAATGTTATTGGCATAATTTAAACACATTAGGAGGCAGATCTCAAGGTATAAGGTGTGTACTACATATGTGCAAAGATGGGAGCCAACGTATTACAGAAAAACTAATTAGCACTTACTCCCCTTCTAAGTAACTATTAGGTTAATAAACATTATTTCTCTCTCAATTATATTTTTTTCTCCTTAGTACAGCAAAATGAGGAAACTGGAACACATAAGGGATTATTCAGAAATAAGTGCACAAAGTGATTCTTATTCTAACGGTCTCTCTTCTGTCTATTTATTACTTTTTTTTGGCTCGCTTCCAAATTGAACTTTTGCAAACAATCTTCAGCAAACTCAAGTAAACAAATGGCATATGGCTACCTCAGACTCCCTACAGTGCAAAGCTTAACTCAGAATCTACAGTATTAAACATCTTTATTAACATTTCTGCACATAGTATTACATAGTGTAAGATTAAACTGGTCATCTGAGTCAACTGGTAACATCCCATCACATTTTCAGGCATATATATGAAACCATCAGCAACTTACTAATACTCAAGCTCCTCCTTTATGTTAAAGCAGAATCTCCCTCTGAGGAACACACAGTACTCAAAAGCTTTTTTTCTTACTACAGATAAGTGTATCACCATTTCCGTCAACCTTGCTTTGCTTATACTCGTCGACCATTACAGCTAAAGAGCGTTAACCAGCACCTCTCACCTTGGTATAACAACCCCTGGGGGTGCATCCTAAATTTTTTCGGCCTTATTCCCCTCTCTCTAGGGCCTGGCGTGGGAAGAGGGTAAACGTCGTTTGTGGCGGAGAAAGTTTAAGAGCGACATTTAATTAGAACACCATTCCGGGAAGCTCCTTGCCTGGGGGCGCCTGGATTTCAAGGAGACCACTTCACTCCCGCACTCACAGGAGGGAAACGCACCCTTCGCCGCCGTCCCGGCGGGGGAACCCCGACCTGGCACCGCACCCTTCCACACACCTCCCGGCGGCTCCCCGCGCTCCCCCAGCCGCTCCACGCTCCGCGGCCAGCTCCCGTCCAGCGCCTCCCCCCTCCCCGCCTCTGGGAGCGCGACGCGGAGGGCGAGGGCCGCTTCCCTCCGAGGGGCAGGCCCCGGCGGGTCCCCCTTCCCCATTTTCCACCCGCCGAGCCCCCCCAGACGACGACAGCAGCGGGGCCTTCCCACCCCCCGCGGCGCTAGCCCCCACGGCCACTCACTTGTCAGCACCGCTCCCTCCGCCCCGCTCGCAGGGCCCCCGCGGTATCGGGCCAGCTGCCTCCCAAGAACTTCCGGTAAGGTCACGGGTCACTTCCGGCCCAGCGCGAGCGCTCCCCCCGCGCCCTGTCCTTGGCAGGCGTGCGGCGCCTGGCTCCCGGCATGCTGTGCGGGCAGGGAGTGATGCATGCTGGGGCGCGTAGTTCCGGGGAGCCGGGCCTGTCCGCCATGTTAGGAGCGGCTCGGGAGAGATGTTGAGGCAGGGTTGCCCGGGTGGCGCTTCTTGCCTCGGGGCTGACGGGACCCGAGGCGTCCGAGGGCCTGTCTTACCGGGCGGCGCCCGGGGCGGGCAGGGTGCAAAACTCGCTGCACGCGGGTCCTAACTGTGCGGGCGTATGGTCTCGGGTCCTGCTGCGCCCGGATGCCCCTACGAATGCAGTGCCAGTGGCATCACTGGGGATCCGTCTGAGAAACCCACCGCATCACCCGCGGGGCCGGGGTGCTGCGTCGCCGGGTGGAGGCTACAGGCAGGTGCCTGGCGGGGGCGCGGTGGAATGAGGCCGGACCCTTCCTGCGGGCGGAACCAAAGCGCGGGGCTGCGGGGCGGCGGGGGCTGTCGCCTGGCGCACCGCTCCCCGCTCTCCCTTCGCCGGGTGCAACAGGACGCGGCCCGACATGCTGCTGCTGCTGCGGGCTGCCGGTTGCCGGCGCGCCTCCGCCTCCGCCACCGCCTGGCTGCGGGGCGCCGCTCACCGCGGGCTGCCGGCCGCCTGCCACCGGGGGGCCCTGCCCGCCGCCGCTAGGGCCCAGCAGGTTGTGGGGGGGTGGGGTGGCGGTGAGGGGACGCGGTCCCGCTCCCCAGGAGGAGCCGGCCGGAGGGAGGGCGGCGGTCCTCGGATTCGCGGCTTTTTCCTTCGAAAAAATGCGAATCTAAGGAGGGAACTGCTGTTCCCCTCAGGGCATACCTGAGATCAAAAGGAGACCTGGCAAGCGCGGGGGCTGTGAATGTCTCCCTGCTAAGCCCTACGTAAAATGATTGCAAGTTTAGTATTCGTCAGTGGGATTGCAAATATTTAGTGCCGATTTGGCATATCTAGATGGAAGATTACTAAATAGCCAAGCAGTATACTAGTTGGAGTTTGTGGCATGCTTTGTAGTATAACCTAATGTCAGTTCCTAATTTAAGATCTGGGAATAGGTTCAAGGCAAGGAGAAGCTTTGCGTGTGTGTGTGTATATATATATATGTGTGTGTATGTATATATATAAAGTGTAGATTGGTACTGATGTTCCTTGGCCATGTACTGCTTTTGTCCTTCAGGTTGCATCTTTCCAAGGAGTGGCTCTTCGCAGCCTCTGCACATCCTCCCCTTATGAACACCCAGAACATGGAAGATTAGTTTATAAAGGAAATATGGCAAAGGCAGTGTTAGGTATGTGAATTGAAATGAGTTGTATTGCTTTTTGTATTTATTTAGTAGTGTTTAATAACTTTAAAATGGAATGTTATAAAGCTGAATGTTCTCTTTTCCAATGCTACTGAAACCTGGATACTCTGTACAGCAGAAAATGTTATGATGCTTGCTTTCTTCTTCCACACTTAGGTGTGCAGGGAGTTCTGTAGGTACAGTGCACCTCTGTAACCCCACAGCCTTCTTCTGTTTCTCTTGCAGCCTTCAGTGCGCATTACCCGACCCAGAAGCAAAGAAAGACTAGCTGTGCCTGCTATTTACATTCTGTATGCTTTCCAGCTAGACAGATATGATGAAATGAGACTTTGTTGATCTTTGACTGGTTAATGTTACAAAGACCTGTTGAAAAGTAATCCATGGGATGTTTTCTGATACGGGGTTTTGAAATGTGTCTTAAAGAAGGAGGAAGTGTAGCTTAGTATGTTAAGCATCTTAGACTGCAGGTTCTCATGGTGGCATAAGGACTGTGGGTAATCCACAACACTGACTACTGTTTTTCAGGCTGCATGCAGGATGGCTGTGGAGTACTTGCTAATATGGAATAACCTAGGTTTGTCAAGTTATGCGTGGTGGGGGACCAAGCGAGCTTCTTTGTAACTCACACTGAATGTCAACGTTAGTCGTTGGTGAAGAAATTCCCAGTCATATCTGTGGTGATTACCATTATGTGTGTCCATGACTGGAGTCAAGTTTCTTTTGAAATCAGTTTCCTATCTGTGAAGTAAAAGCTTCAGAGGTGTCAGTTAGCTACATAGTAGCTAATGGCTGGTTTCATCATAGAAATAGAGCCAGCTATCAGCTTTGATAAACCCAACATGAACATATAAACAAACCAGAACACTGGCAAGACAGGGTTGAACTTAAAATGGTTTCTTTGTGAGCTTAAAAAAAAGGAAGTGGATTTTCAGTTACTTCAGCTGTTCAAGTAATACCATTGATATATAGTAGCAGAACATTATGTACTTAAAGAAAAAATTCTACTCATAAATATTAACTTTTGGTTCCTTTTTGTGTTTTGTTTTGTTTTATGTAGGTGTGAGGTTTTTCTCTTACTCCACCAGCGTATTCAACCTGTTCATGATGCCCTACATCATGCTCAAAACTGGTATTGGGTTTGAAAGTCTGGTTATACAAGCTGCGTTTTATGGGTTGATCGGATTTTTTACGTTTGTAACACCGGTTACTTTGCATGTACTTACAAAAGGCTATGTGATTCGACTCTATTATAAAGATGAAATGGACACATATACAGCCATTACATACAATGCAATCTTGGCAGAAAAAGCGACTGTTTTCCATCAGAAAGATGTAAAGATTCCTGACATCACCAAGATGTTTACAACATTTTATGCTAAAACTAAATCAATGCTTGTTAATCCAACGCTTTTCCCGAATCCTCAGGATTATAACCATCTCATGGGCTATGACAAATCCTTTTATTTTAACTTAGAGGAGGAAAAGGAAGCTGATGAAAGGAAATAATTTGAAGATAACAAATGTCACCATCATTGTTCGTGGTGCAGTGCTATATATGTGAAAGAATGTAAAATTTCTACACTTCCTTAAGTATCAGATAACTAGAGTTCCCCAAATGCATTTTGGAATGTATTTTAAAAAAACCCATTTTTTAAAACTTGTAAACGATGTGAAGGTTTCTTCAGAATTAATGACACAAAACAGTAAAAAAAATATGCTTCGATATGTCTTGTGCTTGTTTTTTTTTTATTGTTAACTATGCAAGAGGACTGTAAAATGCATGGGCTGTGCGATGATCTCACCATCTCCATTTCAAATACCATTTGTATAAGAAAAATCATCAATACTCATTACCCTGTCAAGTACATAATTAAGATTGTAAGCCTTAAAGATAAATTGTACTTAATCCAAAAAGACTGGGCTTTTTCATCAATGCTGCTGGCAGTATAAAGGGAATGGAGTTGGCTTTCACTTCCCTTTGTGAGAGCATCGGTAGCCAGGAGTCTTCAGATAGCAGGCATGTATTGTTGCTAGTTCCTGCTACAGCCTCCTAGAGGCCTGCAGGCCTCTGGAGAAGATCGGGAGGGTGGCTGCATCACGGTAATCTCGAGCTACTCACAGTTATTGAATGCTTTCTTAAGCTAGAGTCCCACTCTGAGCAGCCCTGTCCCTAGAGGCTGAGAGCAAGAAGCCTCTTCAGTTAGGTGGGGAGAAGCACCTTAGCATAGGATTTGCTTTGTGAATATCCTGTTGGAAACAGTTGCTGTATTGGAACCAACTTAAAATACTAGCAGCTAAAATGGATTCTGTTAGGATTTACGTAAGGTGAGGAAGCAAAAAAGAATCTCCTGTAGAGTACTGTTCAGATCTCGTGGCTTTAAAAAACAAGCCTCTTGATTTTTAGCACTGCAAAGAAAATAACTGTTAGCTCAAGTAAAAAGAGAATTAGATCTTTTCATGTGACTAGTTCTGCACTCCAGGTATGCAGAAACTGGGTTTAAATGTTTTTAGCCCAATGAGATGTTTGTCACATAAACTGACAGATACTTGTTTTCAAATAATGAAGGGCCTAAATATTTTGAGACTTAAAAATTGCTGACTTAAAAGAAAAAGCAAAAATCAGAATAATCCTTTTCTATTAGCAGTGCCCTTCGTAGTAAGTAAATCTGATGCTTGCTACTAATTAGGTCATCCTGATACTGCAAGTAAGGAGAAAATACTTATTGCTGCCTTTCCAGATGTTTACCAAGTCTAACTGAAAAAATGTATTTTAAAGTTTAAATATCTTCCAAGACTATTATTTCATTTTCCTGTCATAGGATGACACTATAGATCATATTAAAACATCGGTGTTTTTAAATGTTTTCCTGACTGTTGAAATTGCTCTTGACGTACTTGCTGAGTAATTAAAAAGCAAAACATCTCATCCAGATATTTTTGAGGCAATTATTTTGTATTGGCACAGCTATAACTTTATAAACCTGATCTAGCCCCATTAAGCCAGTATCACTTCATACTACCACAAGTGACACTGAAGATGTGAGGCCAGTAACAAGCAACTCTGATAACCTGGTTGAACTGCTTGTCTTTGCTGAAATAAAGTTTTACACTTAATTAAAAAACTTTCCATTCTTTCCCTGTCTGATGCGTTCACTCTCTTTGTGCTTGCCGATGAAGTTAACTTCATCTTTAAATGCCAAATACAGGGAGCACAGGAAGAGTTTGCAAGAGAAGGTAGAGGAAAGGCCTCAAAATTCTCTTTAAGTAATTATATTTAGGTACCCCTCGAGCAATATCAAAATCCTCAGCCTTTTCTTTAGACTGCAGAGAATTGTCACTGTTAAATTTGAGATTTGGCTTGTTCAGATTTAAGAAGCAATAGTAAGAGATTTCCATCCCAGTGGCTAGTTTCTCAAAAAAAGTATGGAAGTTAAATATCATTTCTTCTTTCTGTCATGTGGCAGTGAAATGCAAGTTAAGCTAGTAGATGGCTTTCTGACACATAGATGATTTAAAAAAGAAAATACTTAAAAATCCAGATTTCTACCAGAAGATAGATGATGATTCTAGCCATGATGTAGTCTTCAGAAAAACGTATTTCCAATGTGCAACTTGAAAATAATTATGATTCCATAGTTTCTTTTAATAGCATTTTTATATGAAAGAAAAGGAAGACCAAACTTACTAGATTTGCACAGTATTTGCCTGTTTATTCCTTGTTTGCTGCTAACTTCTCTAACTCAGTTTGGGAAACAACCAATCATCATATTTGTTACGGTTTCCAAGTATGTATGGCTTTGGCCCCATCCCTGTTAGCATTTCCACCTCTGCCTGTCCTTGTATATGATCCTAGGATTCTCAGGTCTGGCTTTTTTACAATTTTTACTTACAGTGTGTACTTAGAATCATAGAATCATTTAGTTTGGAAAAGACCTTGAAGATCATCTAGTTGGACTGTTAACCCAGCACTGCCAAATCCACCACTAGACTATGTCCCTAAGTCTTTTAAATACCTCCAGGGGTGGTGACTCAACCACTTCCCTGGGCAGCCTGTTCCAGTGCTTGACAGCCCTTTTGGTGAAGAAATTTTTCCTAACATCCAATCTAAACCTCCCCTAGTACAACTTGTGGCCATTTCCACTTGTGCTATTGCTTGCTACTGGGGAAAAGAGACCGACACCCACCTCGCTGCGACCCCCTTTCAGGCAGTGGTAGAGAGTGACAGGATCCCCCCTGAGCCCCCTTTTCTCCAGGCTAAACACCCCCAGCTCCCCCAGCCGCTCCTCATAAGCCTTGTGCTCCAGCCCCTCCACCAGCTTCGCTGCCCGTCTCTGGACACGCTCCAGCCCCTCAGTGTCCCTCCTGCAGTGAGGGGCCCAAACCTGCACACGGCATTCGAGTATACTTGCATGTATTTGGCAGGTTTAGATCCCTGGAATTTGTTGAGAGCAGCAGAGACTAGTATTCAGACAACTGTAGTTTGTTCTTAATGGCAGAAACAAAATAAAGGAATGGAAATGTAATCCAGAAAGACTTCTAGATGCATTTCTGTTTTACGTGCATTTCCACGTGGGGAGCTCTGAAATGCTTGGTGTCCTAAGCTAGGAAATATGCACAGAGCAAAACAGGACCTCTTGCTGCTCACAAATCCTGCAAGAGAACTGACTGTAGCGTGAGTGTTTCAATAAACAGTAATTCCCGAAGCCTGGTTATGTTAGCTCCATATCCTTCACAATCCTATTGATTTTGTGAACTACTATTTTCTTCTGGTTTATTTTTCTTCAGTTTTATACACTAGGTGAAAAACAGTTCTAATTGCAGAAGTATTACTACCCGCTAACATTTTCATCCCCGGAAACAGCTGATGTTTCTTTGGGTGTAGGTAAGTTGTGTTTGACACAGAAGAAACAATTGATTTATAAGACCTAGAGAATGTGCTCATACATGTGGAGATTCTGAAGGAAATACTGATGTAGAAGCCCAGTCTTCTAAAAGACGGGATTTACAAGCTGTTTTATTTGCAAGGCTATAGCTACTACGAAGGCAGCCAGCTCCCACAGCCTTTCCAGCATCAGCCAATGACTTGTCCCTGGCAGCTGGGTCTCGCATCTTACCCTGGTAGCCAGTTTTACTCAATCTGGTGTGAAGAGCAGGAGTATACAAAATGACTCCAGCCTGTTTCCTAGACACATGCTTCATGTCCTCTTCCAGCCTTAAAAGCTCCCACGAAAGATCACAGATGACTGCTTTTTTTTCCTAGGAAAACAGACAGGATACGTGCAAATTTTTCTTTCTAGTCTTTGACTATGTACTATTTTCTTGATGACGTCCCTCTGCCTTTTTCTCAAGTTTTTGGCTTTGTCTACAATATTATGTAGGTCCCTATCCATTCTTAATTATAAAGCGCAATGCTTCTTGTCATTCTTTAATGTTATTTTTAAAATTAAATTCTCCCACAACCCTCAGCCTTTTCTTGCAAATGTAAAAAATTCTGATGAGAAAATTAACTCCTTTTGATCCTTCAAAGAAATCGTTAAAGCTCTGAGGTACTTCACAATCTTAAGCACGCTCTAGAACTAAAAGGTAACTAATTTCACTGGAGCTTGCTTCGTTATGAACCAAAGTCATTGCATTGGCAAAGATGAAGAAAGTCTGTGCAGATTTTTGCATGGTACCATGAGGGCCTAATTTAGGTGGTGCAAACGTCATGAAATTCTATTTGTGCTGTAAAAATTAAAAGCACACATGTGAATTATTACAATCGCTCAGTATAACTTAATAAGTGGAAACTTGGTAAGCTGCTGTAATTTTGTTGCTCTGAAGTTCTGTGGTCATACCACAAATTTCTTCATGCCCACATGTACAACATAGCCTGCTACAGCCCCGCTGAGGAATGGGACAAGTGTGCTAGCTCGGAGTTGGACCCACTGTAATAAGATTATCCCACAGCTATACAGATCTCAGTGAGCAGCTATTTTAAGCAGGGAAAAACAGAGAACAAGAGCGAATGGCCACAAAACATCTCCAGCTGTCTCCATTTCTGGAATACCAGGGTGGGCAGTATTGCTGTGGTGTGCTTTCTGTCAGCCTCAGGTAGGACACAACCCTTCTCCCTTCACCCTCTGCTTTCTTTTCTTTTTGACTTTAATGTTTCACTGTATACTTTATAAGTATAAGCTTTAATCCTAAACTTGGCTTGGAAAGAATAAACCATAAGCCTACTGGCAACAGGCAGAGAGTTATTTCCAACATAATTGTTTCCACAGGAAACCACCTGGTGTGTATTTACTTCACTTTAATAGTTTCCAGTGGTTTAATGTGATATATTCAAATGAAACCACTAAGCCAAAGTGCATTCGGCATTTAAAAAGTACATTCAGAATAATGCACATCACTTTTTCTTTCTTTCCACAACTATTTGGTGTCTTATTCAAACACTACCAACTCACCACTGGACACATGCTGGTGCACTGCTCTCCGGTCAGACTCCCCTGGCACCCTCAAGCACTCATCAGCTGCATGTAGAGGAGCTGAATTCTCAACTTCTCTCTAGTATCCCTGGGCACAACTTTCTACTTCCACTAAACACGTTGTCAAAGATAGGATGAGAGGAGTTCAGAAGAGAGATTTATTCATGAATTGCTACAATTTTCTATTCTTCATGTTGATGGCTGAACGTTTTTTTGTTTTGTGAACACATGCCTTATATGTAACCCCTTTGGAGTGTCTTCAGCAGCAACCCTAAATCCAGGATCAGAAGTAATAAACATGTCTCCTTCCAGCTGTGAAAAGGTCTGCTTCAAAAACTGTCACAAATGGTCCTGCAAGGAAAATTAAATTATTATTGCCTCTTTCTTTATTGAATAAATGTGCTGAACATCTTAAAAGAGTTTTCCATAAATGGGAGGGTTTGGTACATGCCAAGAACTAGGACACAATTTTTAATTCTCTCTGACTAACTCTTTGAAACAGAGTAGTTTGCTGTACTGATATAATGTTCTTTATTTTTCTGTGATGGGATATTATGGTAATGTATGTTATAAATCTTTCTTGAGGGAGATTTCAGTGACTTAGAAGTGCTTATTTGGTCAAAGTACTCATCTGCAGCCAACAATCCAAATACAAAATTATTATTTTGAAATTCAGTCAGAAGTAAGTTAAGCACTTTTTAGTTGTACTGGGAAAGAAGATAAAAATACCATAGTTTAGTTTAAGGATTTTAACTACAAATCAGTGAGGAGGCTTGGAGTTAAGCTTCTACTCTCAGCATCTCAGATGTAGGTAAAATGAAGTGTCAGAAGTATGAAGTCCTAAATTCTCCAGACTTGGATTTATTTTGTGTACTGTTAACTGGATATGAAAGTTGGTCCATATCAAATGTAGTTGCAAAGATTTCAAAATAAATTAAGTAAATTGTCACAAAACGTCAGTGAGCTAACACTGCTGTGTAGCTCATTCCACTTCTCTTTCTCTTTTTCACCTTCCTTCTGGATCAGAGTAAGGAAAGAGTATTTAGTAAAAATTGAGTATATATAAGTTTATATCCTTCTTTTCCAGTGACCTTCACACTGACTTGAAAGGGACAGAGCAGACTCCTCACACCTCTAGTGTACTGGTTTGGGGTTTCAGTGAGCATCACAAGAGGTCACGTCTATGAACAGCACAGATATGGGCATCAAAAGCCACAGGCATCTAAAACTGAATTTGCTGAAAAGATTTTAAAATGTTTGAGGTTAATTTGATTTAAGGAAAAAATGATCAGGCAACAGTGGTCAAGGCTATAGACTTTATAATCGTGGTCCTACATGATATTTTAGCCCTGATACCGGTAACAGGTATTGTTCCTATTTTCCCATTAGTCAGCCAGATCCTTCTAAAATGGAACCCATTACGCAGATCTTTCAAAGCATTGGAATCGTCTTGTACAATAAAAGTGCAATAAGGAACAGGAGAGGAGAGAGGTTTCACCATGTGTCTGTCTAAGCCACCAGGGGGGACTCATTCCTCATCTATATCACTTCCTGCGTCAAGTATCTGAAAAAAACCACCTGTTCTTGAACCAGGTCTAGAAAGTCACGGAGTTCAGCAGAGAGCTTGTCTTCAGTTTTGCTTAAAGAGCTTTGATATAGAACCTTGTACATCTGCAGTGCTCTTTCCACTCTGCCCGTGAGCCACCCAACGCACTGTGCAGCAAAGCAAGTTCAAGTCTGGCTGCCGAGGGACGTGCTTTCGGCTGGGTGATCGCATACGTCAATAGGGTACAGCCAGTGCCATCTCGTGCCTGATTCAGACTGACCTGTGACTTTTGCTAAATCTATTGGGCTGACAGAAGACTCAGCAGAGAGCCTGGCTTGGCTTCCCACTGATGAGACTCGCTCCACATCAGCGGCCATGGCTTTGGGGTTGAAAGGAACCTTTATTTGACCGTATGTGCATAGGGTAGCTCTTCTTTAGTGGCTGCTTCATCACTCCTTAGTGGCTGTCTCATTACTCCATTTCTTTTTTCCAACTATTACAGCCCTTCTCTATTTATTTCAATGTCACTACATATTTTACTATTTTTAAGCAAAATTTGGCCATTTTGAAACAGGACTGTATTATTGCTGTGATCACAAAGGGTTTGCATGTTTTATAGCCTCCAATTAAACAACAGCAAAAATCGTGTGATATATGTACTCTGGAGATCTGTCAGGAAATTTGTATCATTTTTAATTCCCCACATAAAAGCCAAATGCCAGAAATTTCTTTCAGTCTTGAACTCTGCCAGGCCAGTGGGATTCTTCTTGTGGTCTGTAGAAAGATACAGAAATAATGAAAAGAATTGTCTACCCATATTAAATTTTAAAACTTTTAACTTATTTTGTGAATTATTACATGTATTAGCTCATTAGTTGGTACTTTTAAGCATTTTTGGTTGAATTTTCACCTTCTTTAACTAGACTGTGAACTCCCCCATCTTCTGGGCACAATTAGTCATGTTCTTGTGCATGCCACTATTCCTAAATCACCTTTTGTGTTACAAGTTCAGACTTCTGAAAACCAATTTATTAATCTTTTGCAACTTCACCTTTATAATTGGTAAAATATTGCCCTGGTGTGCACACAATTTGTGAGAATTGTGATAGGAAGTGGGGAGAGTCAGAACAATTGATTAAGTTATATTTGTTCTAAGTAATTTTTATTGAGTTTCCTGCCTAGCACAAAACCAAATACCTGTCTATTGTATATACTGCTTCTTTTTCATGAAACGAATACAATTTCTGATCTAAGAGGACCTTACAGACATACATGCAAATCAAGAAGGTAACTCAGGAGAAAATAATTTAAGTTCTGTAAATTCAGTAACTTTGTGTATTTAATTACATTCAGAAAAAAAAATGTAATTGTGTTTCCTGTCAGTTAGATGGTTAAATGATCCCACAGAATTAATATAGCACATAGAGGCAAAATATGTTATTCTTTTTTGTATTGCACTAACAGACAGAATAAGGGGGTATATCTAATACCAAAAGCGTTTTCAAACTTAGGTATCAAAATCTGCAACCTGGACTGTTTTCAACATCCTAGGTTAAAATCGGCCTCCTAACCCGTCTTCAGTTGTGGCAGGTAGATTCTCTGTTCTTACAGAAACATCTCAGTCAAAATCCAACAGCTTTTGTGATTAGTTGCCTAGTGTTCGGTGTTGGCCTGGACCCACGCCTGAGCGCTGCGCTGGCAGTTGTCATTTTATGGATTTTTAAGATTTTTTTCACTAAGTAGTCTAACTGATAGATACAGCTTTGAAGATGGCAGCTGACATTGTGAAGGATATCGGTGGTGCTACTCAATAATGTGTCAGACAGTTGCGTTCAGCTTCCGTGCTTACCTCCATTTGGAAATGTGTCATCTAATTATGCTCCTCCAAAGTGCTGGCGTGTTCTTAAAGCACGGTGAACTTTGTAAGAAATTCATTCTGAAAACTTGTGAGAGTTACTGGCTACCATATCAATAAAAAGAGTAGACTTGGTTTTCATAAATTGCGAACTTTTCTCTTCTTCAGTATGCACAGCAAACACTGTGAGTGTTTGAAATTATGCCTTAACAAATGTTACATCTGATGAGTCAACTAAACTTGCCCTTTACGTGCTTCTAGTGATCATAATTTTACTTCTCCTCACTTCCCCATTTCATACAGTTCTCTCTTTCATTTTTCACTCGTGGCTTGATCTGCGTTGTCTGATGAAAATGTAACAACAAAGGCAGAAATTCTTTTTCTTCACAAAATTTATTGTGTTGATAACTGATCGTGCTGTAGTAGGATTAATTAAGCTTGCAGAGAATTTGACAAAACAACTGAATATTCCCTGAAGACATGTGACGGGGCATGACTATGCTGAATTTTTGTTCCTCTTTCCCCCAGCCAAAGTTTTATTCCGTTGAATACTCAGCAAAAAAAGTAACTATGTTTGGACTTTTCTTTTTAATTTTATTTGCCCCTGGAGTCAGTGAATTTCTTTGCATATCATCAGATCTAGAACTGTCTTACACTTTTTGTGGTAAGTAAAACATAGATTATTCTTTTCTTACTGGTGTTTGCACAATAATTGTTGTAGTCGGAGGAAATGTGAGCTTTCTTTCAGAATTGTTTTTTGATGAATACAGCAAAATAAGAAGTTCAGCTGAAGTATATTTCTGTTATTAATTACCTTATTATAAGAATTATACTGCATAGGTGTAAATATTACCACAATGCTGGTTGCAGCAGCTAAGTTTACTCCCAGGTAAAGCAGGCATGTTTTGATTCAGGAAATATTAGAAGACAAGTGATTTAAATGTGTTTTGCAAGTACTGTGCTGTATAAATTATCCACATCGATTTAACTAATGTATTACAATGAAAAGCTTTAAGTATATGGAAGGAAAGGGGGAATGTGATATCCTGCTGGGCTGGAGGCCTGCTCAGGCACTGGGGAAACGTGGCGTGTCCCTTCTTGCCACGCCTGTGTTGTGGGCTACTGGATCCATATCATTCACTGAGTTTTGGTTGATTATTCAACGACGTGGCACCCCCCCTCTGTCTGTGCCGACCAGGCTCTGTGAGCCCAGGCGAGCTCAGTGGCCTGAAGGTGGGCACTGGAGGAGACACTTTGCAAGGAAAAGCCCATGTCTTTCAGAAATCTGCATGCATCCCTACTGTACATCACTGTAAAATAGCTATATAAAATGAGGCACAGGAAGGCATGTTTCTTTGGGGTACTTTGCTTTATATTAATACTCAAAAACTTCACAAGGGTAAAAGTGGCAGTGCTTAAGCTTGCAAACCAAACCTTTGGGACCGTGGTGGTTTTGTTTGTCCTTTTTCCCATCGGAATTCCCCATGCATAGTTGTGCCTAAGATGAGAAGCTGACTGATGGCTACAGAGAGCCAGACAGTTTCCCTCTGCACGCCCTCGCTTTAATCCCTGAAACACAAGGCAGAACCCTTCCCTGTACATGTCCCTGCTGCCCCCTTTGTGCAGGAGTACCCCTTCCCCAGCCCGCCTCCCCGCCACAGCACGCAGCGCACATCTGAACAGACATCTTCCCTAAAATAAAAATAAAAACACTGACTGAAAACCCTTCCAAAGGCTGTCACTGAATTTTATTTTTTTTTTAAATTAAAATATCAGCTAATGGGGTCTACATTTGGTTAGATACAGGTTGTATGATGCTTTATCACCCTGCTTCTGACACTGTGCATTGTACAGCGCTAGGTGGGTCACACAAAGCAAATCTGCTCAAAGGCTCATTTACCTTATCCTGGAAAATATGCTGATACCTTAAAAACATTTTCAGCTGTTGTCAGCAAGTTTATATAGATTCCATCGTTAGCATTAGTAGTAATATTTTCAGCAGAGGACCACGCTGGCTTAGTGCTAATAAAAAGTTTGTTTAACTTTAGAAGAGGAATAAAAATAATTTTGCCTCTTATGTTTTGTGTGCAAAATATCTTTGACCAAATAATTGACTTTTCTTGCTATTTAAATAAATACATTATTTTTACCTCTAAGCATATAAATAAATAAAATTGTAATTAAAAATAGATGTTTATTATCTAATACTTATGATGGATATTTAGATGAGGCAATTTTATAGTATATACCTTATACTAAATACTGTGTATGTGTTTATTGTGTGTATATATATGTATATTTTTATTATTTTCCTGGAGAAGCCTAGTCACACTACCAATATGAAATACTTTTTTCCTGTAGATTCCATAGCTCATATTTTCATGTTTAACCTGACACCTTGCAGCATTATGAACAATTTCGTCTGGAAGGCTGCACTTACCTGGATTCCACGTGAGTCCCCCTTGACTAGACAATTATATTCTGCCAATGCAGAAAATGGAATACAAGCAAAAAGCTGACATTTCATCCTAAATGACAAATTATTTAGGAGATTAGTTTCTGTGATTAAAAATTGAATAGGTAAATTATATTGATGGACAGAAATGATTTATGGAAATAAGCATGTTTGAATTTTGCTTGTTGGGGCATTTACCAGAACTGTGCATGCTGGCTGCCACGGTACATGCAAATCTGAGACAGTTTAGGTGCACGTGCCTTTGTCTGGAAGAAGCAGGCAGGAGCTGCAGCACACAAACTCTTCTGGCCTGAAGAACTTCCAAGTCTTTTTAAGGAAGGAGAATATTATTAGGCTATCCAAGTAGGCAGGACTCCTACTAAGAATATGTGTGTTCCAGAGGCTGGAAATGATACTGGATTGTGTATGCAAACCTAATTTTAATCTTTAAACCTATCTTTAAGCTGGCAGGTGGAGTTACTTATGAAATGGCTGTATGATAAACTTTACCTTCTGAGTAAATATGCTGGAGCTGGACTAAGTTTGCTTCACTAGAAAGGTGTCTTTATCATGGCTACCAGCATCCAGGACAGTTTGTTTGCAACACCGGCTTAAAACAACATAGTCCTCATCTGACTCTTTATTTGGGTTAGCTGTGGAGCTGAGTGAACTTCGATATCTTTGCTAAAGAAATTAAAACTGATTTTGAAATTGTTCGCTCAAGTGTTTTTTATGACTGATGCTTTTTGTTGAAAACCAGCTTTTTGTTTTTCTGGAAGTAACAGTTTTCAAGATATGTATTTTTGTTAGTTGGGGGGGGGAGTATTTAAAAAATACTGTATTTCAGAGAAAAATAGTTTTTATTTAAATAGCACGTCTGCATATATGTTTCTCCTCCCCACCAGCTACCATTTTCTTACTTGTAATGTCTTAACTAGGAAGTGACATCACCTTCCTGAAGGTCATCTTCTATGTCTGGTTTGACGGAGCCAAAGCGTTTCACTGGAAAGAAGTCCTTTGTAGTGGAGCCGCTGACGACGAATATTCAGTGTGCAGAAGGCTGAAAGGAGGTCAGTAAGGAAAACATACAGTGCTTTTCCCTTGCCTGGCAGTTTCCCTCCCCAACAGGGCCATATCCTGCCAGCCCTTTTTCCTCACTAAGCAGATCTCTTAAAGGACTGATTGATCAACCCATGCAGATGGATTTTTCTCTCCACAATCTAGACCTGTTCACCTTGCTTGACAGGCAGCAGACTTCAAAGCAGGCAGTCCTCCAGTGCCAGAACCCCGCTAAAATAGAAAATTTCCATATTCTATGCTTTAATATCCTGCCGTTTAATAGTGCTTCAGTTTCTATCTTTATAAACTAGGATTACTAATCTCTATAAATTAGGATTATCACTGCAGTACTGCAGTTTCCATCTCTATAAATTAGGATTGCTAATACCCTTCATCTTGTCATGACACTTATTGTTAACATCTCTTAAAATTACCCAGAAAGAGTACATTTGACTGGACTGGACAGAAAACTTGAGAGGAGCTAGGGGCACTACTAATATACAGAAAACAATTCATTTAGAAGTGTCTGGATGTGTTTTTAAAGAGATTCTCTACGCCCATGTATAACGCTCTTCTTATTAGAGAGGCATCAATCCTGTTGTAAGGGCTAACCAACATTAACATGACACAGGCTCAGATCCAGAAAATTCAGGCAGGATGTCAAACTAAAGGCCAAAGAAACCTGCGAGGAAGTTAAAATATGAAATCTGTGTTTTCCTTTGTTTTAAGATTAATTCCAGCTCTCTTCGGTTATCATTCAACTGAACTACTATTACAAGTTACATTATTTGAGTTATCACAGTAGGATGGGTCTGTAGGAGATGTTGCAGGAGTATTGGGCTTAATTTCTATTTTCTTTTGTGGTTTAGACAAATAGGCAGAGCTCTGGGAGGAGAAACAGGTGAGGGCTTTATCGGTGGAAGAGTAAATGGTATGGGCACTGCTGCTGAGAGATATGCCGTATTGCTTTGAAGTTATTTAAGAAATTTGATTGATGGCTTTATGCTTAAGTAACCGTTTATATTATCATTATCTCTGTTTTACAGAAACAATTGAAACAACATTTGACATTAAAGGTTCAAGAACAAACTTTCCAAAGGTACTTTTCAGCATTTTATATAAAAAAATAGCAATAGCAGAATCACATACTTACAGGTATATATTTTCTGAAAAGAGATTTTCATTCAAACTGTAGAAAACAGCAGAAGGAAATGTCAGAAAACTTTCTCATGCCTGAAGTTATGACTCCAGAATGGTAGCATCTTGAAATGTTAGATGTCCTCACGTTATTATTCCTTTATTATTCCTCCTTTATTTTATAAAAGAAAAGACCAAAGATATCAGTTAATGTCACCTTAATCATTCAATTTTGTTTGGTAAATTATTGTGTTTCCTTTAACCTTTTTGAGTAAATCCATCCATACTCTTCTTGCCCGTTTCATTCTTTATGGTATGTTGTCTTCACACGCTCATCTGTTCCTCCCTGAAATCCTGTTCAAAGATTTGAAGAGGGATAACCATATCCAAGAGTAAAAGCAATGCTCCAGCATTAAACCAGGAGGAGCATCGGTCCTCAGGTTAGCCCACTCTCATCCAACACCTGCCTCATCAGCTGCCTGAGCCTTAAGACCCTTACCATCCCTATTCATTCCCATAAATGTTACTAAGGAGCTTCTACTGGTACAAAATCTCCAGCTTCTCCTTAACTCAAAGCTCATGGGCCTTCAATGGTGTTGAACTCCATCCAGCACAGCATCTCTTCTAGCCCCAGAGCTGGTAGTAGACAGGAATATCCTCTGCCATAAACAGTCCTCCTATAGATGAGGCAGACCTGACACTTCCTGATGGGACTCTTCCAGACCAGGAGCTAACTCTAATCATAGCCTTCCCTGTAAACTAGAAACACTTGCAAGCCTCCCAGTCCTTAGATTGGTCCTAAGAGCCCTTCAGCTCCCAAGTACTCATCTCCAGTTTGCCGTATCAGAAGAGGAAGGTGACAGGTGTCAAAGAAGGTAAGGTAAGACCTGGATTCAGTAGGGGCCACCAAGCTGTCTTCTGTCCTGGTACCTACAAAAGTCTGTGCGAGAGTGTGAAGGTGGGTAGCTAGACAACAGCTAAGCCTGGGTTGGTGCTGCTTTATGAATCAGACTGCTGGATGTGAATGAGCACAGTGGTGGGTCTGGAAGGGACGCTGAGCTGATGTGAGTACTAGTGTTGCTTACAGCAGTGTGCACCACGAGAAAGTGTGACTGACAGAGCCAGGCTTATGTCTAAGGTACAGGCAAGCTGTATCCCACTAGTCAGGGAGCAGATGCTTCATGCAGGGAGGTGAGCTGGCCACTGACAGCATGATTGAAGTAGGCAGCTTAAGACCTCACACTAGGGGAAGCACTGGCTCTGCTTTGATCGGGGACTGAAGAATGGCTACAGCACTCTTCTCACGTGGTTCCTTCCTCCTACTCTCCTCTCTCTAACTTAGTTCATCCTAATCTTGACATCACGTCCAAACTCAGGACAAACTTTTTGCCACCAATAATAGTATGAAGTTGCTTTAGCTTTCATCAAGCAGAGATTTGATGCATTCACATCATACATTCACTATGAATTGATGATTTTGGTAAACACCACTGAGGGTGAATAGCAGTTAGTTATCCAGTATGTGATTATAGCTGACAACAAAAAAGCTGGTTGCTGCAGAATGCATCCTGGTGTATCAACTCAGTTAATTCCCATTTGTGGAGTCAGAAATGTTACTCAAGAGAACAGCTCTGGAAGGAGGAGCAGGTGCCCTCAGGAGCACAGGACTCTGGTTTGAGAGAGGACCCTGACAAGTGCAAGCTGGACCACAGCCTACTGCTGTTCCTTAGTACCCAGGTCATGGGAAGAAAGATGAGTGCTACTTTTTTATATACACATATATCTGAATATACCCATGATAACAGTCCCCAATGGGAATCTTTCTTTTTCAGTCCTAACAGAAATCACCAGAACTATTCCAAGCAGCTATTTAGACAAGAGTGAACAGCCTTATGCACTAATATTTTTTTTCTTGCTTGTTTTAGGGCAATTATGACATTATTTTACAAGGATTCTCTGATGATTCTGAGAATAATATGTTCATATGCTTGAATATCACCATGATAGTAAAACAAGACATTTACTGAATGTGACAAACATTTCAAATAATTCCAGAACACAGAGGTCACTTCTGCAAGCAACTGGAATCCAAGCTGTGAAATAATAAGCACGCTAATTTTCCTGAGGTAGAATACATCATGTACTGTCTGGAAAGCTACCTGATGGATAGTCTTACCCATTTATAGCACCATTGTAATCAGATGCTCAACCAGTGTGCACAAAATCTCTGGGAATCAAGAATCCTGATTAACCCACAGAATAACCCTGACTGGATGTCAGGCTGAGGACTGCATTTTGGTGCTGTGCCTTGAGTTATGAAAATGCCAAGTCCTTCAGACTGCACGAAACTAATATAGGAAGTTTTGAAGTGCAAGAATCAGAAGTTCACCAGTATTCAGTTTGAAATAAAACAGCAATTGAAACTGGGAACTCTGTTGTGTTTCTTTTTTTTTTTTTTTTTCCCTTTTAACAATAAAACTTGTTTGTACAATCAATTTGAGAAATATTTGTTATTCTCCTGTTATTTTGTGATTATCTTTAGATGTTTCCTAATATTCTACTCCGTTTGCATTGAGCTGAACCAGAGAAGTAATGATTTGTTATGTGGTATCAGCTGATGTGAATAACATAGAAAGTGGAACATGTTTCCAGTTACACTGGTATAGTACAGCTGTATTTAGCTGTCCAGAGCTGTATCTGCCACCCCCTAACATGTTTTCAGCTCTTGCTCAGGGTCTGAGGAGCAGAGGCTACACAAGCTGTCTCCTTCAGAAGCAGCAGGATTGTCATTGCCCAACAGGTTGATCTATTCCTCAGGGATCAAAAGCATGTCTAAAGCTGTGGCTTCTGCCTCATGGGCAGCCTGACCATGGGCACTGTCTTACTTTGCTGCATCTCTGCACCCAAGGCCTTTGGCAAGACTTTGATGGAGTACAAGATTTGGTCCTTGGGAAGAGAGTGGCATCCTTTCATGCTTCGTGGTGCTTTGGTGCTGCTGTATGGTGAAAGACAGCTGACCGGTGCAGTGTGCAAGTGCTTGCTGCCTTCAGACAGATACCCTCCTTACACCCTGTGGATGCCGTATCCTCTTTTCATCCTCAGCCCCCAGCCAGTGGTTGCTTGGTGAGTTCAGAAGCTTTTCTCTAAGGAATGGGCCCGAGTTGAAGTTACACATTGCGCTGGCCGCTAGGTCGTGCTGTGTCTAGCAAATTGCTTCCAAACGCCTGGAAAAAAAGAAAAAACAGAACAAACCATCCCTCCTTCAGACTGCTAAATACCAAGCATGAAGATTAGCAGAAGTGAAGCTTTTAATCTTACTTTACACGTAAAGGTGTTTTTCAAATTTGGCATCAGAAAAATCCACAAACCCCCCCTCCCCAAGTATATAGATACTCCATTGAAAATTTGGTTTCAGTATAGCTAGTTTGGCAATCTAAAGCAAAATCATTGAGTCAGTAAAAATATAAGAAGTAGAACTGCATCGTGGCTGGGTACAAGAAGCCACAGTTACACCCAAGTGGCAATGGCAAAGCATCTGTCCTTGCCTTCCATCTTCCATCTATGCACCGTTCCAGGAACAGTCCGTGATGGAGTACCACAGCAGCTCCTGCTTATGTTTGAACCAAGTTACTAGAGTTGCAATCAGTTTCCTCTTAATCTAAAATATGAATCAAAAGCAGCCAGAGAGACTGATAGCCATTAAGTACTTTCCTTCTTCTGTTTTGCTCATTTCAAATAGTATTGCTGATCTAGGGAACAGTCTTACTGTATGATGTTCCTGTGTACCCATTTCACAGTGTCCAGCAAGCACCAGGTAAAGTCTCAAAATGGTTTTTAGTGACAAAGTGTTCTGAGATTTTTGCTGCCCTGAATTGTTCAGGGTGTTAGAATAAATGTTTTGTTTATTAAGCAGCAAGTACTGCAGGCAGGAGAGACTGACAGCTCCAGAAAATCAAGGACATTCATATGCTCTATTTTTCATAAGCATGTGTTTTCGTGCCTCATAGGTGTTACAGAAAATTTACAGTATATGTAAAGGTAGAAATAGAATTTCTGTATCTAAATAGGGACATTTACAGATAAACATATGTATTTGGTAGCTTGCGTTGCAGACATTTATAGTGTACATCTTTAGCTGAAGGGTTATGATTACACATGCCAGCAGATAGGATTGCGAGGCAGAACACAGGAGCCACAACTTTATAAAGCAAAGACCTTTCAAAAGCCTCAAGCTTTCTCTTGCACATGACAGGTTTCCACTTATTGCCGTGCTGGTGGCTGCTGCGCCATGTTCCCCCTGGACAAGAGGAGACAGGTTTTTGTAAGGTGTAAGACCACGCAAACAGCTGATCTTTGCATGAAAACATGCAAAAACTCTGAAATCGCTGCAGTACTGTAGGGTGAAAAGGAAAGCTGAAGGCAGAGGTTTGCTCAGCGTGGCTTGTTCCCAGGACAGGACAGAGCTGTTACAGGGCTTTTCTTTCTCCTGCTGTTGTCCAGAGTTGACAACAGTTATCATTTAACTTTTATCCTTTCCAAACTTTCCTGAGCCCATACTCAGGGCTCTACAGCAAAGAGGAGTCTACTTAGGATGAAGTGAATTACTTGGGCTCAGTAAAGACAGACCTGAATGTTTCCCTTTTCTTCAATTTATTGGCTCAGTAAACTTGAATCCATTTTTTACTTCTTCATTTCCTGGCTCTGTCCAGAGTTTGAATGGTGTGAATGCTATGAAGCAAACCATTCACTAAGTATTTCTTGCTTAAAATATTCAGTGAGACCTACACATCCTGAGATACCTGCATTTTGCCAGGACTCCTAGTGAGCTGTGCAGAGCCCCCTCTCCTGCAAACCCAAGTAAGTCAAGGAAGGCCTGTCTGTGTGTGGCATGCTTATCTGAAACTGCTATCTAAAGCCTTCACAAATATCTCTTTTTCTCTCCCTCATTACTGTTGTTTTGAAGCGGCTGTCAGGATTTACTGCAGATGGGAAAATAGCTTTTCTTCACCCCCTCACCCTCTGTCGTCAAATATGTAATTATCAGAAGAAGCAGTTCCTGTAAAACGGTTTTCCAGTAAGAGCGCACACTTTTTGAGCTGTTATTACAGTTTAATTTGATAAAAAGAGTAAGGCATGCATAATTTCAAATGAGAGAAGTCCTGCTGACCGCAATAACGCACACATTTGCTGGCTGAAATTGTAACACCATTTGAGAGAGACACACGAAGAACATTCCACGTAATTCAGGTATTATGACAGCATAGTTTGATCCAGGTATGTACCAGGGGGCGTAAGCAATCCCTCAGGCACCAGTTAGTAAGCTTAACTGGTAAAAAGCATGCACAGTCATACTGAACAAATAAACTACATGGTGCCTGCAGCAAGGAGTTGGGCTGGCTGATGCAGGAGATATATCCTGATCTGTGTTACAGGCATCAAAAGAGAAACATGGCAGCATTAAAGCCTTTTGCACAATTTTCTTCTGGGTGGAAAATGCTAGCAATTGCCTTTGAAGTGTCAATGTAGCACATATTATGCTGAATGACTTCAGCTGCTTCATTCTGCCTGTGTGTTCCTGCCAGCATAGGGAGTTCAGGGGCAGCAGATGGGGATAGTGACATTTCTAATGGGGAGAGATGGAGAAGGAGGCGGGGAGGGAGGGAGGGGAGGGAGGACAGCTCATGTCTGCAGAGCTCAGGTGAGAGAGGGCAGGAGAAAGGAAATTTGGAAACTCTCCTTGCTGGCGTTAGAAATGATTGGACTTTGGAAATCCCTGGAAATAGTCACTGTGCGTGCATGCTTGTCTTGTGGATCCCAGGCACAGGGGCCTTGCTGCATGGCTGCTGTAGATGGGTATGTCCATAACCTCTTTTCTTCAAGATGCATTTTACTGCTGGCAAAGACAGACCTTATATATATGTATATAAAAATACATATTTAATATATATACACATATATACACATATGTGTATTTGGCCAGACAATTTATAACAGCTTCCCAAAGCTTCTGCCTGCAAAAAAACCCCTTTTTTTTTCTATTGGGCTTTAGCCTAAACAGCTGTCTTAGCTACAGGTGGTGTGGTTTTAAGCTTAAATTTCTTGCTAACATAATTTCTTACTGTCACATCTCAGAAAACAAAACTTTTAATAGCAAACCTGTCTCTTTGCTCTCAGGAGGGAACTGTCACTCATTCTGAGCATTAAGCTCCTGTCTGCCCATCTTCCTGCCCTGCACAAAATTTTCAAGCGCTACAGAGCAAATGATAATTTGTTATTAATTTTTAACTTCTGCTAACTGGGCACATCCACTGCGGTTTTTGTTCTCCAGGAGATTTGGCATCTCTCCTGAAGAAGTACCTCCATATTGACTGTGAAGTTGGATTAATTCTTATATACATTCTGTTTAGCCAGATTCGATTTGGACTTTTCACCATTTTTTGTATTTTTAATATGGTAGTTTAGTTTAACAATTTCAGTAATGCAAATTAGAAAAAAAACCCAAACCCACAACCCTACAGTGAGTAAAGATAAATACAGAAAAGCAAAATTTTAGCACTAGTCCTCTGAAAGCAATAGAATTTTAAAATCTGCCCTTCACTTATGAGGTGCATAGAGAAGGAAATAATCAATCAAAACATAATGCATACAAGAGCGAGCACTTTAATTTGACCTGTTTTAGAACAACTTCACTTTATGTCACATTGGAGTATCAGTAACTGGTAGTTATCTTTCGTAATCATATATCATGCTGAAGCAATCTGTCCTGTGTCACTGGATGTTGCATGTAGTGGAATTTTCCTTATATCTTTAAAGCATTAAAGATGCTTTAATAGCATAGATATAACATGGATAGAACAATGAACATCATTAATGAAAGTTTTGCATATAGCTGTCAGAAAAGCAGACTGTCAGCAGCAATACACCTTTCTGAATCCCCAAGTTACATTCCAGTGACTCTGATGGCTAGATAAAGTTTCTCTAACCTGTAAAAGTTTTGGTGGTTTTAATATTCTAATTACGGAGGAAAGGGGATCCTAAAAAAACATCTAAAGTAATTGCTTATCTAGGACGATCCAAAATATTCAAATAAAGAATAAGTATTCTCAGATGAGTAATAAGGAAAAAGTGGTGGTGTGAAATAAATAGTTTTGATTACTTCAGAATGTTGTGTATTTATTTTGACCAAATAATTTAAAAATATTCACTGAAAAAAAAATTCAACTCACTTAAATTTGAGATGCTTCAGCCAATAAAAAATATTTTTCTACTTTTTGTTTTTGACGAATTGGCATTATTCAATCATTGTAATTCTGCTAACAAGCCAGGCGTTTAGCTGTGATAGTTGTACTCATATTAGTATGTACCTGAAAATCTGAGTTGCCCTATAGGGTACAGGTGCACAGCCCAGTTCTAAATGACTTTATATGCCTTCCTCCAGGACTTGATATGCAAATGGAAACATCACGACTTTACAAACAGTACAACAGGAAGCAGGATGTCAGGGGGAACAGATCAAACCATCTATTTTAACTTTGTCAATTATTATTTTCTTTTGGTACTTTTGGTTTTATAAAAAGCAAATGTTATAACAAATAGAACAAATAAACTGATATGCCTGCTCCTTATGCACCTTTAGGAGTATATGGCTAGGGTAACCAAAAGTTAGAACAGAACAGAATAGGATAAAATAGTTTTAGTTGGAAGGGACCTACAACGATCATCTTATCCAACTGCCTGATCACTTCAGGGCTGACCAAAAGTTAAAGCATATTTTAGTGACATCCTGGACCTGACATGCCAACTTCTGATAAACCCTACTAGAGGTGTCAAGCATTTCCAAATCTTACTGAAACAGAGCTGGACATACACAGAAATATATATTTTCATATATCCCAATCTTAGCACAGTCATAATACAAATGATTTCATGTAAGTGTAGCTGAGAAGTCTGTGATAAAGGAAAGGTATTTCCTTCCAGACTGGTATTGGTTCTACAGCCAATGTTTTATACAAATATTACTCTGTTCAACCTGCCGAGCCTGGATGGAACAGGCGAGCAACACGGGGGAAATGCTTTCTTCTGGCCTCTTCAGAGGGACAGCTCTCTGCAAAGTCCAGTCCCTGCCACTACCACAACGGGAGTGGAAACACAACTGCTCCCTGTTTTACTGTTGCTCCATCAATAGGTACAGCCGATCCTTGTGATAGTCCACTTCTTCGCCCAAAAATCACAGTGTTCTGGGGAGAAAATATGGAATAAAATGATAAATAAAATTTCAGTTTGGAAAATGTGGAAGAAAATAGGGAAGAAAATATAGGTGGGGTAAAGAGCTACATATAATATACAATCAAACACAAAATGTTTGAAATATTTATAGAGAAAACATTGCAGTATCAGTGAGTCAGGCACTAATATTAAGTTTATTTGAAAGAGGATACTTTCTCCAAACATTCTGTCAATACAACAAGGTTGACTAAGACACCGTAACTCTGTGAGAAGAGCTAAAATTTACCATGAGCCCAAGGTATTCAACAATTACAATTACAACGATCTGTTTCAAGACCTGAAATGCAGTGGTGCCTTCTATAAGTAGCTTGTAATCAGGACTGTTGCTTCCCTGCTGCATGCTGTATAAATATTTATGAAATTAGTAAAATAATATATTAAGGGTTTTTTGAAATGTTAATCACGGCCAGTTCCAAAGCACCTGCTAAGCACCTAACCCCAAGAGAGCGATGCAGAATCCCTGAATTCTGCAGTGAGATTGTTTGGCATCTCCAAAAAGCAACCCATAAATCCTGCACAATGAAGGGACTGGTTCGGTGCAGTGCAAGACAGTTTTCTGCAGAGGATGGCAGACAAACTGAATTAATTCTTATTTTCCAATGCACTTTCTACTGTCATTTGTATTTCAAAGCATCAACAGCCTGAAAAGCATATAGCATGACACAGTAAAGTATATAACAGAATATAAGCACAAGGAATACCAAGTGGAAAATAGAGGCAGATGCCCAACTCTGATGGGTCTTAACCATATGTATCGTTTGGATGTTTAAACTGATGCCACATGGATTTAACATCAACATTTTTTGCAGTGACCTCACAAGTTTCCATGGGACATCACATTGACAACAGTTCTGTGAAATATAAGATGGTAGGCAAACTAAACTGCCTTATTTTCCACTACAATAAAGTATGTGGCCGTGTTATCAACAAGGTCCTAACACAAGGAGAACATCAATGCAATCTCTAGACCAAATCACTGAGCCTTTCAGTGATTGTTTTCTCTATTTTCAGGTTCTATCTGAAAGCTGAGAAACCAAGAAAAAAAGCAATGTACTTTGAGGTGCATTGCCCTAATGTTCACTGTAGTCAGGCGGAAAACTTTCAGTCTGCTGCGTTTTGGCAGGTCCGGGTGGTTTTTCAGTTTATCAGAGGTCATTCACAGGAACCACTGTAAACTCATGGACCTGAGGAACAGCAGCGTCACTCCTCAGTGGACTGGGATAGCAGCTGCCAGCCAATGCTCAGCACCTTCTCTCCTGTAGGGTTGTGACCCTTCACCACAGTATGGTTCTTAAGTAGAATGGTCTTATACGTTAATCTGATTCCCTAAACCCACCACAGTAAGTGTCTTGTTATGTGCATAGTACCACAAAGAGAGTCTAGCAGTTGCGTGGTTGCCTCAATTTTCTACACATGATAAATTTTCCTACCAAGAAGAAATAAATATTGAAGGGTTAAAAACCCAGGCTGACTCTCCTCTTGCTAGGCTACCATGCTTTCCTAGTTCTTGATCTTAGATCCCCTACATGAAGTCGTAGTCCTATTTTCCTCCTTCCCTTGAAACTGTGAAGCAATTTGCACACTTGCAGTTGAAGTGAAGTCCTCCCCGTTGGGTGAGAGTTTGGCTCTGTCACTGGGGGTGTGTTTTAATTACTGCAGAACAGCAAGGTTTCTCACACAAGCCAGGGACCGTTACTTTATAAATGCATATATGCTAAATAATGAAACTTAGCCTACAGGGTACATCTTTTGAGTTGCCAAGAGTGCATTATTCCATTCAGGAGATCTTGATGCACATGAAAGGAAACTGCACAATGTTGCCTGCATGCTTTGTATTGGTTTTTCTCTACTCGTTTCCGCTGGGAAAAAAAGAAGTAATATTTGATGATTTAAACAGGTAAGATAAATACTGAAATGTTCAAGAAAGAAATGGAATATGCTCTGTTTGGGTTTTAAATTCTCAATAACTCTTCCAGAGTTGATATCAAGACCAGAATAAAAAAAGGTTGTTGGCTGCAAGTTCCTGCTTCACTTTATAAAATCAACAACTGCTCTAATCTCTGAATTACAGTGCTAGGAGAGCTTATCGTCACCGACGATTGACAGGCTATTATCTTCCTGAATAAGAAATGAGCAATCAAACATGAAAGGAAGCTCTGTACTTGGAACCAAATTCTACACATCCTTAAGCATGACACAAACTTACCTAAGCCAATGAAGCAATTTTTTAGAAGGATTTTTACAGCTTGGCCCTTGATAAGTGCCTACACATAATATGCACTTGTCACTATGCTCCTGAATGACTCAGAAGACTAAGTAACCTTTCACCTGTAGACTGTCGGTTTGAAACTGTCAAGCAACCACAAGCCCCTGCTTCAAGAAATTTTATGCAAGAATTCCAAGCAATGCTAGAAGAATATTAAGGCTGCTCGTATAGTTATTACTCAAATCAGGAAGGGTTGTCACTCATTTTTAATGTGCCCCTATCTGTTACAGCCTGAAGATTCAGACTTTAATAACCCAATCACATATCACCCTTTGAGCAGTGTAGTACAGGCATTTTCCCCAAATCTGCAGAAAATCTTTCTTTGTTGAACAGAAGTCTTTATTCAGCTTTTGAGCACCCCTAAGCTTATTGCAGTGTAAGTAAGGGAACACACAAATAAGCACACATTTGAGTGGCACTGCAGTTCATGGTTACTGTCTTGATCAAAGTTCAGTTGTACTGAAAATATCTTCCTGAAAATTGATTGATTTAAAATACCAAAGCTGAAAGGAGGAATACCTGTTTAAACTAAGTGGATATGGATCCCTTATACAATCAGGAATATTAGTGATTGCTAGTTACAGGTTAAATAGTTTTTTCCTCCTGGGATGTAATTCACTTTCATTAAATGAAATACAAGAGATCTAAATGCTCCTTTAGCCTTTCCACAGAAAAATCTGACTCCTTTCAGATTTACATCTGAACAAGAATCTCTCCTAAAGACAAATTCTATTACCTTAAATTCTCCAAGAAACTGTCCCTTTGAAGGTCTCCTATTTTCTGCAGATCTCTCCACATATTAGCAAATTTGCCTACCTCCTCTTACTAAAGACCTACTGTGTAAAAATCTCTCACAACACAGAGGGGTTTTTGCTAGTCAGATGACCCAGGGTCACTCAACTCCATGCACAGGCGAAGGTTTTGAAGGTTTTGTTGAAGGATTGGCCACTGACCAATGCAGCACCTTTCTACCCTTCCTGTGAGAAGAAACCCAAATGAAGATGGTAATTCATGTAGTGGCCACTTGTGTTTCTTCTGCTGCAGCAGGCAGAGTTTTTCTCTGTGTGGTTGTAGAGTGAAACTGTTTGCAAAGCCATGGGTATACTTTGAAGGAAAACTGGGTTGGGAGCCCTGAAAAATCCTGCTAAATTTGGAATAAACAGAGCTGGAAAGTCATTGTGACTTCATAATTTGTTGGGATTTTGATTCCTGGTTAGCTCTTCCAGTGGATTCACTATCAGGTCAAGTTTTTTGGGAGCCGTTGAGCTGGAGGTAAAACTCAAGTTTAGTCATACAGTGCTAAAATTAAGAGAATTATTTTATTGCTTTAAATTAGGTGTTAATTATCCTGCTAATTGAAACCTAATTAACTTGGAGAATGATTGACATCACACTAGTTGAGTTGAAAGAAAAAGCAGTAGCAGTGATGCTGAGCCACTGAGGAAGCATGCAGCAGAGTGTGGTGAGGAGTCCCTTGTCCACAGAAGTGTACTTGGTTTATATGCTAATAGTGGCAAAAACTGTCCATGAAAGCTCAAGCACCCTCACAGCTTGGTGGTGAGCCCTCTAGGGAGCTGACTAACTTGGTTGCAATGGTGTGTCCTGCTACTGAGGTCAGAGATGTCCCATGCTTGATGCCCCACCAGCATGCTAGTGCTGCACTGGAGCTGCACTGCAGCTACCAACTCAGGTCTGGGCTCCTTAACACCTCTCACCTTCTCCCCTAGCCCCCATTTGCACCGAAGGAGGAAGAGGAGGCTGTCTCCTCTGTTGGTATGGAAATGGAGAGCCACCTGGGTCTGCAACAACTGTGAGCACCTCCACCCACATTTCAGCATCAGCCTGAAAGTAAGGCTGGGAAAGATTATTATTCAGTGGAAGGGAAGCGAACAGCTTCTGTTGCCTTGAAGCTATTGTTTCTCTCTCTAGCAGGGCTGCTTTGAATATTAAAGAAACTAATAACAATTCAAATTAAAAACCGTGCTTCATGTTATGTACTAGCCTAATGTGCTTGTGCTGTGAGAAAGCAAGAGATAACAGCAAATAATCCAAACCCTGTTTTGTAAAAGTTCATTAAGTTTTGCAATGGCTGCTGTAATAAAGATATTTTATAGTGCAAAGTGACTTCTGTGCTGGCATTTGGCATAAAGCTACTGTCCTGGTGAAAGGAGAAAACGTCTTCCTTAATTTTTAATTAATAATTTAATTTAACAAGCATTTTCTTTAATTTTTTGTGTTGTGTTTCTTTGTTGTTGCTGTTGTTGTTGCCTGGAACACCACTGTGAATATATCCTGGAATGGCATGTCCATGAATATTATTTTTAGATGCAGTTTTGCCATTCCTTTTTTACAGGCCTAGTATTAAATTTAAACATTTTTTTCTTGCTTCTGCTACTAACTTCAGTAACAACCCCCATATCAACCACATGCCCTTATGTATTCTTTCAATCTTCCTTTTCAAGACAGGCTCCGGTTATTCTATTTAAATGTCTTCTTTAACTTCTATTTAAAACTGCTAAACTAATTTTATTCTGCATACAGCTTTTGCACATGATATGTATGGCCAAAAATGATAGTTCTTTTCATCAGCAGACACTCAAAATGTGTTTTCATAAGGAAAAAAACCCCAGAAATAAAGATAATAGCTGATGAAAGAAATTATGTGTGTGTGTGTGTGTGTGTGTGTATGAATACATATATGTATATATAAAATCTTTGACAGCGGACATAGCAAAGGGGCTGGGGCTTCTTTTTAGCACTAACTGATGCAGTTCAAACTCCTGCACAGCCTGGTGTAATCACCTTGCTGAATGTGTTCCCTTCACTCTCCCCATTTCTGTCAGGACTGCAACTACACTTACAGCATGAATACATGGAGTTTATTAGGGAGGAAGCCATTTTTGTTCTGATGACCCTCACTATATCTTCCATTTCCCTTCTGCACAGATGTGGATGTCATCCATAAAGAGAAAAGGTCACCTGAATCTTTTCTGAATGTCATGAAAAGCAGATACATAAGAAAATCCCAAACACTTCTGACATGGGGAAAATTGGCACAAGTTATTTCTCCTTGCAAGCTGTACCTTGTGTTAAGAGGTGTTAAGACACAGCTTAGAGTATTATAACATTCAGAGTGTTGAAAAATCTGGTGATAATATGAGGCCAGTCTGTTTGAGCATGCACATTGTTAGAGGTTCTCAGAATTGGCTCCTACGTCTGGTTTTATTGGTCATGGTCTGTTCAAAACTGAAGAATTAACACACCTTTTTCTATTGTTTTACAACTGTTGGAAAAATTCCATGTGGTGGAAGTTGATACAAACCCATTAACTTTACTTAGAGCCAGAAAGATTTTCCAGCAGCTACAGTGAAGCCATTTGACACAACCGAGCTTGGACAGTTTTTTTAAATTATTAAAAATTAATCTAAACTTACACTTCTGCAGAAAGTATTCTAATAGTATTCCTACAGCAATAGAACTTTTCATTTCCTAGCTTTGAAATACCACACTCACCTGTGTGCTAATAAGCTATGTAATTGCTAATGAGCAGGTGTGGGACTTCAAGGATATTCCTGTTACAGCTGTAGAGTGTCTGTACATCCCATGCAATGAGGGAAGCATCCCCATATTCTTCACTGAAGTGCCGAGAACAGCTGAATGTTTGTTCAAAGAATCTGGAAAAAGAAGTTCCATAAACCCCAGTGATTTTCCAAGGTGATGTCTTTAGTTTGAGGATGATAACTTTCTGCTGCCACTGCTGTCAGTTGTGACTGAGAGTGGTCCTTCAGATTTGCTGCTAAAGGCACCCTGTGTTACTGGGGGAATGTGGCTGCCAAGCGTAAGCCTGCTTTAGGATGTGGCAGGAGAACAGGGGGTGATGCTCCTGCTGGAGCTGACGTCCACAAATGTGAAATTCTTCTGCTAGGTCTCCAGTCAGGCTGTTCTGAAAGGGGTTTCACTGGGAACCTGGTTACATATGATGGCCATGCAAAGAGAGCTGCAGAGCATGGAGATCACAATTTCATTTCTTAGGTTGCTGAACTGGGGAGTCAGCAGTCTCAAGCACGTTTGGCAGACCAGAAAGCTGTCCTGGGAGAACACCCTGGCCACACCGGACCAGGCACAGGAACTGAACTCTGCCCTGACTAGCTGGATGAGTCTCCTCAGAACAACAGAGTAACAGGTAACCCAACAGGACTGAATATTTATTTGAATGATGAGACTTCAGTACCTTGTAGTCCCCCTGGACTTTTATATGTATTCTTTCTCTAAAGGAATTCCTGAACAGCTTTCTTTTAATTGAGGCTTTACATCTCTACAGGTCAGTGTTAAAACTGAATGCAGTATTTATTCTAACTTGTGTGCCAAGAAATAAAGAATTACAGGCTTGTGGGTTGCATGGGGCTTCAAATTTGGAGACTGTTCAGCAAATAGGAAACCTTTACTCTACAAAATGTAAAGCAGCTTTTCACAGAATTCAGAAAATACTGTATAGCAGTGCTAGTGACAAAATGTTAATTGTTGAACAGTGAAGGTGTTGGTGCTAGCAAAACATAACAAAGAGAGAAGGTGGTTTATTAGACTTACCAGGTTAGCATTTCATTTACAGGACATTACCCTATCTATTTAATAGCCAGCAGTGATGAGACTCTTGATCTTATATCTTACTGAAGTGTTTCACCTTTTTCTGCCTACTCCGTGGAATATGAATTTAAGTCAAACCTGAAGAAAGGGGTTCCACAAAATAATATTCCTCCATCGCTTATGTATATAAAGCTTTGCTTAGGTTTATACACACATGACAGAAGAAAAGTGATTTGACTGGGATGGACTATTTGTTGAGTGATGAAAGCTGAAGGAAAAAAGGAGAATGTAGTGAAATCTACAGCCTTAGAGTGGACTCAAGTCCAGATTTCCTTGCTAGAGTAGCTGTGCAGTTCACTCAGGAGACACTAAATTACTTCTGTAGGAAGGATCATTGGTACTCTTAATGACTTGACTTGCAAGGAAGTAGCTCAGCTTTTTTTTTTTTTTGTGGATTTTGTAATGAAAAAAAAAAAGGATTACATTGTCCAAATTCAACAGCAAGCAAACCTTAGGAAACAAAAAGTTCTTTGGGGTGTTTGCTGTATTGGACCTATGGTTCATACCTCTGAAGGACAGAAATTCGTTATAATTGGGGTTGAAGTAGTGAGCAGTTTGGGTAATGTTTGTTAACCTTCACCACATCCAGATTGGGTTTAATCCTGTGGCAGGTTTAAACCAAGGACTTGTTATGCAGCAGTGGTGGGTTGACCCTGGCTGGATGCCAGGTGCCCCCAAAGCCGCTCTGTCGCTCCCCTCCTCGGCTGGACAGGGGACAGAAAAAACAACAAAAGGCTCCTGGGTCGAGATAAGGACAGGGAGATCCCTCAGCTATTACTGTCATGGGCAAAACAGACTGAACTTGGGGAAATTAGTTTAATTTGTTAGTAATAAAATCAGAGTAGGATACTGAGAAATAAAACCAAATGTTAAACACACCTTCCCCCCACCCCTCCCTTCTTCCCAGGCACAACTTCCCTCCCGATTTCTCCCCCTCCTCCCCACCAGCAGCGCAGGGGGACAGGGAATGGGGGTTACGGTCAGTCCCTCCCACGCTGTCTCTGCTGCTCCTTCCTCCTCGGGGAGGCTCCTCACACTCCCCCCTGCTCCAGCGTGGGTCCCTTCCACAGGGTTGTAGTCCTTCAGGAACAGCTGGCTCCAGCATGGGTCCCCCACCGGGTCACAGGACCTGCCAGCACCCTGCTTCAGCACGGGCTGCCCACAGGGTCACAGCATCCATTGGACATCCACCTGCTCTGGTGTGGGGTCCTCCACGGGCTGCAGGTGAGTATCTGCTTCACCATGGACTTCAATGGGCTGCAGGGCACAACCTGTCTCACCATGGGCTTCACCATGGGCTGCAGGGGAACCTCTGCTCCGGCCCTGGAGCCCCTCCTGCCTCCTTCTGCACTGACCTGGGTGTCTGCAGAGTTGCTTCTCTCACATGTTCTCACTCCTCTCTTCAGCCCTGGTTCTGTGCCAAAGTTTTTTTCTCAGCTTCTTAAATATATTATCCCAGAAGTGCTACCGCTGTCACTGATGGGCTTGGTCTTGGCCAGCAGTGGGTCCGTCTTGGCACCGGCTGGCACTGGCTCCGTTAGACACAGAGGAAGCTTCCAGCAGCTTCTCCCAGAAGCCACCTCTGTAGTCCCCCTACTACCAAAACCTTGCCATATAAACCCAACACACAGCAGCCAACGCCACAAGTGTTACAGTCAGATAATGTGTGTCATCAAAAATAAAATAGCACAAGAATGATAACTCAAGCATAGTGTTAAGCAGACTTCCCACTTACTCTGTCAACCTTAGAGTAATGATATATCAGAAAAGATGGAATGTGTTGCTTAAACAGCAACTCAAATGGTGAAATGGCGATGCTGGCTAGGGAAGAAACCTAATGGCAGGATGTGCGAGCGCTGAAATCCCAGCAGACTCCTACCGGTAGTCCATTATACAGAGTTTTTTCAAGAATGCCCTGTGCTGAACCAACACCACCAGGATGCTTTAAACACCTTAGTGTGGTATCAAGGAGAGCAGTTAAGAATTTGATGCTCATCACTTGGAAGACACTGTGTTACTTTGCAGCACTTTTGAGGGAAAGGAATATGGGAAACTTGATACTGTGGGAGTGAAATTAATAATAGCTTGGATATGGTCCAAGACCTAAGTCTTCTTTGTTCCTCCCTAGGAACTGCTGACCTCCTGGATGAACAAGCTAAAATCATCATTCAACCTATATACTACAGATGGATGTACTACCCATCTAGATAGTACATGATGTCTGCTCTGAACTTTGTTATGGGATGACCGGAATAAAGCCATCATTCCTGTCCAAGAGTGCTGGTGCAATGCGATGTCACCAGAGACCTGTGGACAACTTTACAGAGACCGTAAAGGTAACCTCATGTCAGTGCTGGTGGAACATTGGCCTACAGCTTGCACCCAGTTGGTCCCTTAGGACTTATATGGGACACAGTGTATTCTCAAATTGAGGAACTGGAAACTTTAAGCACCAAATATGAAAAGGCTTTTATTTGTCAAAAGCAGGTGACCATTGCTATCAAACATGATACTGGCTGGATTGTCAGAATTGCAACAGAAATAGAACAAACTGCTGGACATCATTGGTATGACGTTTTATGAGATATGTGCCATCTGCAAATGGCATATCACATCTTATGTTACATCCTATGATCATTGTATTATTGTGCTGTATTTTATTAGTTTTGCTATTAATATGTTTTTATATCTATATCTATCACATATCTTGTTGTGTTGAAAGCGTGCCTCACCAGTTGTTACCCGATTTGGGTTTAAGTGAGTGCCCATATCTTCCCCCTGCCCTCACCCCCGCCGAGGCAAGAGGACTGACAGCACCTCCACTCGCCTAGGCAGTAGTTTCACTGTGTGTTTGCTCTATGCCCAGGGGAAAGTGTGACTGTCTGCTCAGCTCCGGTTTTGGCCCAACACACAGCTTGTGCCACAGCCTGATGTGTAGTGGAGTAGCCATTGGGGCACAGCAAAAGCATCATTTGGGCAGGACACAGCGGGAAGAAGAGATAAGGGTGACTGCAGATATTGTCGCCTGCTGCCTGCTCTCCCCTGCAGCTCCCATCTCCTGCAGAGGAGTCCTCTGTTGGTTTCTTCAGAATCCACTAACTATGGAAATGTATAGACCAGCCTCCCAAGCTGGAAGGTAGAAACAGACCAGCTTACCAAAAAAGCCTCCAAAGTGGCTCTGTTAGCAGCCAGACCGCTGAGGCTCCTGAGTGCTCCCCGGTGTGGCACAAGGACGCCCGCACTGCGAGGCGGGAGGAAGGGCAAGCACGCTCATCATCTGTTAGGAGCTGCTTTGCCTGTAGATCTGCGAGTTTGTGAGCTGGAGAATTTATGAATTAAGTGATGAATTAGAGAATTCATGTGTTACACTAGTCTGCACAAAGGGCATTGAGCCACATTTGATTTTTTTTTTTTAAACTTAATGAACTCCTGAAATAAAGTTTAATGTGCCGAGTATGTTGTCCTCTAAACTGAGATATCCAAACAGGCCATAACATTTTGGTGTGTGGCACAGGTGAAAAACTGGCAGAGAAAGAGAAAACCAGCATATTGCTTCCTTCAGCTAATGAGTCTCTGATTACTGAAGGTTATTCAGTTTAGGCATGAGATCAATATACCATACATAGCATAAGATACGTGTAAATCACTGGGGATTTAGACATTTCTTAATTAACAATACTAATTATTTTTAAAGAGAAAGAGCTGTCTTCTGGCCTTTGAGGATGAGAAAAAAGTCATCTAAGTCTTTCAGATAAGAGTTAAAGTTTCCGCCTTTTCTTTGTCTGTCACTGTTTCTGTAGGTGCTAGAAGATCTGCCTCAAGACATGCCTTGATCCAGAAAGACTGGGGTGAAGTAAGGTTGTTTGCATTTGTGCTTGTAAGAGTTTACTTTAGGCACTATTATTCAAGTGCAGATGTTATTGCTCTTTCTCTTGTTTTAGCTTAGAAAAAAGTATTCTTATCAATGAAAGAGAAGATCCTAATCCAAACCTCTTAGCTTTTCCTGAGGGCTTCTGCTGCTGTAAGATTTTTCTGTCAGTTCCTCCTTCCCTTCCCTACCCTTGTCCTTATCTAGGGAATTTTCCTCTGCCAAGGAGACTACAAAGCTTACAGCATGCCATGCATGTCTTACATACTGTCCTGGGAGTCAGCTGCAGAGTCACCATTTCTGTCTGTTGTCCAGTCAATGAAAATAGATTCTCAGTCCTACAATTACAAATCACAACACAAGTCCTGGCTGCCTTGCCTGACTTTGCTTGCTTCATATGAACAAAAGGGAAGATGGAAGGGGCTAGGTTTTCAAAGAAAAGGGTTTCACCACTAGCTAGTTACTGAGTCAAATATGCTAATTCCAAAGCTGCTCAGTGGATTTCAGTGGATAGCTTCCTTTCCCTTCTAAAAAGAAGCTCTACAGTCCTTCGGTGTTTGGCAAGAAAGCAGACTGCCTGAAAGTGTTCTGGAAAAGCTGCTTCCCAGCTCTCTTTACAGCAAGTGTTTGCTCATTAGTAGGAGTAACTGGCTAGAGCTGACTCCACTGCAACCTCTCAAGTACTGTCAGTCAGTGGTTTTGATTGCTGGGGATGTCTCCAAGTCAGCGACAAATGTTTCCCTCCACCTGATGTGGCTGAGAAAACCGGCAATTACTAAAACATTACATCTTGCTGTTTAAGCCTCTCAGCTTCTGCGTGTAAGGACAGTTGCTGCTTTCTGAGATGGAGTGGTTCACTTTGATATATTGGGATGTACAGGCATTCATGGTCCACTGTTGCTCCTGTGTTTGTATCAGGACTACACCAGCAATGGGTTAAAGTGTGGTGTGGGGGGGAAAGGCAGGGAACTTAAATTGCAAAGGGGATTAGTAACCTTGTTACACAAGACTGGAGGTGTAATTCAAAGGCGTGTTGAGCGTAGCATTTCTTTTATGTCTGACACCGGTATATTGCTCATAATAACATCACTGTTAAGGGTAAGTGAATGTGAAATTCACCTGCATTTCCCTCTTACATTTTATTGCCTGTTCATTTAAAAGTTCAGTAATTATTTGGCAGAGTGCCTGGTAGCAAGAACAGAGTGTATACTGAAAGGTGGGTCGCTATACCCAGTTTCTTTGCACATGAGTAAACAGCATATGTAAGAAGAAGCAATCCTTAGTCCAGTGAGAAAATGAAATTTTTTATTAGCAGACAAGTACGTAATGAAGTAAAAGCAATTCTGCAGGGAGGTGGCAAAAGAATAGCAACAAACTGACTGTGGCAAAGCCTTTAAGGTCTGTCTGCTTAGGGCCTGACAGCCCTTTTCACTCCGCAATGCTGCACTGGCACCAGCTGCAGAAGCCGAGGCACATCTCTTTTGCTGACTCTGCCGCGGGATGGTTATCTCTGACAGAGCAAGCCTCTGAGGTCAGAAATCCTGAAATGGCTCAGGGAGACTTGCCAGGTTTCATCTGTCAACGCCCTTGCTTCACTGTTGCATGGATCCACCATGCAGATCCATGGGAAGTGGCTAAAGAAGGTCTTTACATTTCAGGTAGCATCCTGGCAAGGGAAAAGTGATACACGGATGCAACCATTCTCAGCTGCTTGCAAAAAAGACTCTTTGAGGTCCCAGTGAAGAGTAACAAAAAGTATGGGGGGGATCTGTTCCAACATCTGGTTTGTGTTGCTGCCCATCCACCCCTGCACATCCTTCCCTGTGGGCTGAGGTGGCGTGAGGGTGTTCAGAGCTATGCCTGTGGTTTGTCACAGCTTCAAGTGACAGTTCTTTTAGGATTTGGGATTTGTCCTGTTGCTAGTGTCACAAATAGTTTACATACGGGTCATCAGTGAGCATGTGGGAAGTACAAGGTACAAAGGCTAATGTTGAGGCACCTTCCCAGGGCTCAGGAGGAGCAGATTCAATTCCTTTGCTCTGCTCAGAGCTCCTGCAAGAGCAACTCCATCTGGGCTGTTTTACACACAGAAATCCTAGACAACAAGTTGTTGAGTATCACTTCCCAGCTCATGTCTATAGCACCACAGATGTGTCTGACTGGTTGTGCAGCCCTGGGGCAGTGGTTCCTGTCCATCCCACACGTGATGGACTCACTGTGTACATGCTATGCCATATAATGTGTCCATATAGCGGCTGTACATCTGGTGCTTCTAAGGGCTGCACACACTGGGCAGAAGCAGAGTGCCGGACACACAGGCAGATGTGATAGTCTAGGTGAGGAGAGAAAGCATTTGGGACTTAGCGTGAAGCGACCTTGGACACTGTCTCATTTGATATCTGCTGTTTTCAAGTAAAAGGACTTTGTAATGTCTTGGTGAAGAAGCAGGCAGCACCAACAAAACAGCAGTTACCATCTGCAGTTTGAACAAAACAAGCTGCAAAACTTTGATTTTTTGACTGGTCTTTTAAGTAGAAATGTAGCAAAAAGCAAGAATTAACCAAAGTGTTGGTAGTGATAATGTAAATACTAGAGCTTTAATAGCTCCTCTGCATAGCACTCCAGTTAGCTGACCAAAGTCTGCATAGGATTGAGCTGCACAGGAGTCCCCAAACACATATCAACTACATCTTAACTGACTGTACAGTGTTTATTTTTCAGCAAGTAACTGTTTGAGGAGAACATTTAATTGCCAGTAAAATTCTTCTGATGAGTGTCACATAGAGTAACTAAACTGAATGAATAATTCACAGCGCTTGAGATTTGCTGTGAATTTAGCTGCTTCTTCAGCTTATGAGCTTTTTACAAGTAATATGCAGCTTTCTGCACATTTGTTGTTGTTCAATCCAAATCAGGTAGGGCCTTAGGAACAAACTAGAGGCATGACTACGGATTTCTGTGGCAGAATCTGATCACACATTAATCTCTATGATGTTTTATCTCCCCACGAGATGGAATTATAAATAGTCCAAGAGGAGCATTGTCTGCTGAGCGTATGACTGCAGGTAGTCCATATGTGTTGTGTTTTGGTGCATGGTATAGTTGGTCGATGCCTTGAACTGTGGTGGTCAGAGAGAGGCTTAAATCTTCACTCGTGGTTTTGCGTTTTCTCAAGAGGCAGGGAACATGTTAGGGCAAAAAGGCAGTCAGTAAAATTTATGTTGGTTCAGGAAATGTTAGAAGTTAAACATGCTTTTTTTGACTAAGAACATCTTGCCCAAACATTATTCTTAAGTAAAATTCTAATAAGAGGTGTTAACTGGCTTGCATTTCTGTCAAGTCAATATAATTTCAGCTGTGAAATATTTCACAATGTTGTTGTCTGACAAATTAAATTTCTTCTGTGCAGGGATGCTGCTGATACCTTTTGGGAGTCCTGTGTCTCCAGTTTGTGGAAAAAAAAGAATACTTAAGTTCCTTAGGAGCACAAGTTTCATTGATTTTCCAAGAGTATTAATGGAAGGCATATGTCACAGGCTCAGGCAGAGTTCACTGGTTATCATGACATACAAGATATTTCTTTGGGGCTTTCATGTTGCTTCCTACCTCAGCACATCAAAAGGTTTGTTTGTTTGACTGGTTTGAGTTGTTTGGGTTTTTCTTTCTTTTTTTCTTTTTCCTTCTTTTGTTCAAATAGGCAAATTTGAATGGTGTTGCAGGGGTATGACTGCCTGGGGCTGGAAAAATACAAAAGTGTTGATGCAGAACTGTGCAGAGCTCTTGTGTCAGAAGGGTGTCCTGCTCCTGCACTCTAGCAGGGCAGCCAGTATGTGCTTTGCTTCTCTATTACTTCTCTTTCTAGGCCTAAAGGGACCCCAGAAAAGTGGAGAGGGTTTCCACATCTTTACCCTTTTAATACAGGCATACCCAAAGTGATTTGTCTAATGTCCATGGCACTGCAGCGGAGTGAACCTGAACGGCCCTGCCTGCACCCTCAACATTTTCTGCCTAGGCAAGAAGAGAGAAAGCTGCATTCTGTTTCAAGTCCTGCCTTGGTGCCCCAGCATCAGAAATGGGATATGTGCTCTGCTTGTGAAAAGACAGCACCTAGCAGAAAGCTAAGATTTTTTTTTTTCTTCAACCTTCCCAGGTAGGAGTGTGCACTTGGATCTTGAGCTCAATCCCTTCTCTATCCAGGCAGCTTTGCAGTGGTATTTGTCATGCCTCAGGGTAACAGAGTGACTTGTTTATCTGCTGCAATGAGCCCTGCTGAGTCTTCAGAGGAGTGGAATTACATTCTGGATGGTGAGTTGGGCTGCAGCCACGTTACTGAACATTAGCTAAAATTTCCTCTGGTTGTTGCCTTCGCTTTAGCCCCCATCAGTGGTAACAATGCTGGGAGCAGAAACACAGAAAAATTTGAACAAGCTGTTGGCATTTTATCCGGTGTCATCTTACTGTCTTCAGCTGGATGACACAGTACTGCAAATACTATAAGTATTAGCCTGAGCTCATGTTGCTCTCCCTGTCGCTTCTCCTGGTAGAGCATAGATTAATTTTTGTTGAAAGTGTGGGTAGGACAGCAAACCCTTCTACCCCCATCCAACAGCAGACGTCTGCCTTTTATTCAAAATTTATCCTAAAAAAGAGATCAAATACAGTGTCTGGATCCCTCAGGTTTCTCAGTGTCCAGCTTTGACGGCTGGTGAGGAAGACCGCCATGCTACTGGTTTAATAGTAGCTGCAACTTCTGCTGATGCAGCTCTGAGCAGGGTAGCTCAGGCTGCGGGGCACACGGGATGAGGAGTGGCTACGGAGAACAGAGAGGGGCTGCCTACTTGCAGACAAGGGTGCAGTGGATTTTAAGTGTTGTTTTCATCATGCAAGTTTGAAATCTTTTGTTTAGGCAGGTTTAGGAACAGGGAGTGGGGTGGACTGTCCGTAAATGTAATAATAACCTTGCATGTCCGCTTTGTGCTGTTCCCATGGTCTTCAGGAGGTTACACAGTCTGATGTCCTGCCATTCATGCCATGAGTAATTTGTGTCATCAGGGGGACTATTTGGGCCAAGTAAGAGATTTTAATTAGGAGGATAGAATTCCTTCAGGATAATAATGGCTATATATTAGTGTCACACTGTCCCTTTTCAGCACTGCAAAGGAAAGGATGCGTATTAAATATTTAATGTGAACTAAGAGAGATTATTTAGATAAACAAAAATAGCTGTATTTCTGTTGGTATGTTGAAGTCAATTCCTTCCTGGGAATTTGCAAACCGACACCTTTCTCACTCACGCATGCACAAACACCACCCCCTTGCCTCCAGTGAGTCCTCACAAGTCCTGGGACTTGCAAGAATGGATCCTGGAAGTGGGAATGCTGGCTGAGGACAGTTCTTTTCAGTCACTAGCCTACTGTATAACAACTGCTGTGGATACTCACTAAACCTTGTCCATTGCACCGTGGCCCTGGATTTTTTTAAAGCAGGTGCTAAAAAAAGACATGAGGGTGGAATATGGAACATGATCCCATATGCCATCCATTCCCTTGTTGATGGCAAGAGGGACTTGGGAGAAATAAAGCGTAAATAGAGCTTCTTTGCAGTGGTCACAGTTAAGCATCTGTACAATAAAAGTGGGGCGAAAAAGGGGAAGGAGGTATGCAAAGTAATACTGATGGAAATCCCATTACTTAGGCAATGTTATTCAAGAACAATTTATCTGTGAGAAAATATGACACTTGTAATGCAGCCAAGTCTTTTGCAAGCTGTAGAGCCAGCTGCACAGGCTTGCCTGAGGCACTGAGTATGCCATCTGAGCAAGTTACAAGGAAATCTCTATTTAAATAAAAAGGAAAAAGAAAAGTAGTTCATGAATATTAGGCACTCTGTGTCCTGCCAGAATGTTCCCTTTTCATATCAAGGGTCTGATTCTTCAAAAGAAGACAAAAAATGTCTTCTTTCAGACTGCTGACCGATTCAGTGGAGAGATAGTGTAGGAAGCAAAAATCACACTCATCCATGAACCATGTCTGAAATAGAGCTTTCTGGATTGTCCTGTATTTCAAAGACTCATTCATGGGTACATGGTGTGTGATTCAGCCACAAGCAGAACGAGATTCCTCTTGTCAAACTACAGACATCTGCAATGTCTCCATCTGAGTGATCTGTCAACCCATCCTATAATAATCAATGGAGAGAAGTAAGTAGCTACGTGGGACTGCTACTTCTGAAGTGTTTTGGAAGTCAATGTAGTATAAGGTCACTTGTGCCTGGGGGGTACCTACTTCTTTCCCCTGACAGTGGAGACATCTTTAGATGTCCACTGCAAAGTCAGGGGAAATGAATCCCTGCATGAAAGTATGCATCGTTGTGAAAAGGTTAGCTCAGGTTGGATGGCTGCAAAAGCATCCAAATCTTGCCTTCTCAGCTTTTCTCTTTACATAGTCTGTTGACAGATTCTCAGTTTTCTACTCACATCCCTCCTTTCCATCAAAGCACCATCAAACTTTTCTCTTACACTACCTGTAGGCTGCAGACAGCACAATACCCCCTGACACTACACAGCAGTACAGCAGCCTCCTCAATGTAAGTGTCCTGTGTACCACGAGGTGAGCTCTGCTGTGAAGTCTCAGCGTGCCAGGGATTGATAAATTGGGATGACAGTGCAGCTGGTTGGGATTTTTGGATGAGTGTTTGTTGTTAGAAAATGACAGTTCACAGAAGCAGAAAGGATTGGTAAAAGCATACTGATTCGAAACAAATTCTCCCAGTAGAGCTTTTTGCTTTGTGATACTCCGAGAGACAGAGTGGGCTCAATTGGCTATGAGGAATAACCTCGATTCATGTCCTGGGAGTACTCTAGTTAGATCTGGGTGTTGAACTTCCCTCTCCCATACATGAAGTATCCACTATCAGCTATCCTAGTGACTGTGGAAAAGGGAAATGCCTTGCATTTTGTGGAAAACTTTGGGGAGCATTAACATCATTTGGAATTGAAATTAGAACAAACGTTTCCTCTAAAAATGTGAAAGAGAAAACTGTTCCTGCCCAGGAGACCTCAGGAAAGAGACTAACAAAATTAAAAGCATCTCATATTTGTTAATACAAGAGGGATGAGCAGTGAAGTTTTAACTTTGACTTATATGAACCAATCACCTTTAAAAAGTCCTGTTGTTTTAATAAAAAATTATGATGGGGTCCAGACAGATTCAGTTCTAGGTGAAATGCTGTTTGTGCTATTACTTTCCCTTGCTGCAGCAAACCCAGGTTGCTCAATTACTTCTGTGAAAGCCTTCATGAATACAACAGAAATGACACTGGGAAAGCAGAGTGTCTGAAATAATTTAAAAGCTTTTTTATTTTCCAAGGTGGGGATGCGTACTGTGACTAACACACATTAGGCCTTGCAGTGAATTTGTGCTAAGATGGAGGTGCACACAAATGCCGGTGACGCTTCCTGCTGCTAGAAATGTGCCCAACTTTGGATGACAGGGACAAATGAGATTGTATTTAAAATACTGCCTCACCCCAAACAATCCAAGTGCTGCACATTGCCTTGGCAAGGTTTAGAGTTGTTTGGGATTTTTTTGTAAACATGCTGGTGACCTTATTGTGAGTGGTAGTAGCCAACAGCCACTTCAGTTAGCATTCAGTGCTATAATTAGCTATAAAGAGTTTTGACAGGATCAATAATTCACCCATTGATCTTTTACATTCATTATTTTGCATCTGAAGGGTGCCTAAGAAATAACTGGCAGATTATTTAGTTAGATGGTGTCCTGTGAGACCACTGTCTGCTTCCTGAAAGGTGAGGGAAGGAGGTGTTGCATGGATTTTAGGTGAGTTACTTGTCACCTCTTGTCTGTGGCTGGCAGGACCCAGCAGCAGGGAAGCGCATGTTACCCTCGTCACCATTGATTGCAGCTAGGGCTGTGCTCTCTTCAGGCACCTGCTGATCTGTACAAATCTCCAGGGTTGACCTACACCATTCTCTGCTTAAAGGCTTTTGGCAAGAACGTGTATGTCTTTCTGAGAGCTTTGTTTGCAGGATGGTATCAGGGAGCTGGGGGTGCAGGCTAACAGTGTCCACCGCTCCAAGTGTGTAAATAGCATAGATGAAGGACAAAAGGCAGGTGGCAAATTAGGACATGAACTTTTGTCTGTGGGACCAGCAGCCAGTTCCCTGTCTGGCCAAATGACACAGCTAATCATTGGGAATTTGTACCCTCACCATCCTCTCTCCTTGGCTGGCACCAGCCTACAGCCTGCCTGCAGTTTTGCAAGGCATTCACACCATTTCTCCTGATCCAACCTCTAACATAGTCAGTGCCATTACATATAGAAATGTCTGAACATGTGGACAAAAGGCCTGGGAAGAACAGAGGTAAACAGCAAAGCAGGTAGAGGTGCAGCTGGGGATGCAGCCCCCAGCCACCAGCAATGCAGAGGCTGATCCCAGCTCAGGGGTGGCAGCTGCTGCTAGTACCCCCAGAGCCTGCTTGGCTGAAGGCAATCCACCGCAATCTAAATTTTATCTATCTTGCTGCATTAATTAAGGAAAGCAGCTTTCATGCCAGTATCACCATGCCAGTTTATGCTGTAATTTTTGCCAGCTAAGGAGCATGGTTGATTTCTTCTGTGCCAACTTTTAGTCACTAGGAAACCCCTTGTTTCCCCAGGCCCCTCCCTTCTGCAAGCTCAAATAAGTAGGAAGCTAGTTATTAAGAAAAAAATTTAATATGAAGCTAGGAAATATGTTACATAAAAGGAAAACCAGCTGAACAGCAGCTACAGTCCAACTGTAGCATGTCTGTATTTCTTGTCCTGCCTTCCTTCCAAACACCTTTGGAAACGTGCCTGCTTCATGCAAGATGGATTTGTATTTCAGAGAATGCATCTGCACTACTACTGTGCTATAAATAAACCTCTGCCATACCAGGTCCGCTGGCCAAGTTCATCCAGCTCCTCTGAACCCTCCCACCTATGCTTTTTGCCTTTGTATTTGCAATGCCAGAAGAGAGAAAACAGCCCAACCAGAGCTAAGTTTACCTGCCCTGGGTCTCAGAGATAGTAAGACTGAGGTCTTGCAATATTTTTCTTGTTTAAATAATGCTGTAATCTGGTGCCAATTAAAATTGGAAGATTTTTTTGTGGGTTTTAAGGCTGACTTAGATCACTTCAGGTCATGTCAGTAATTAATTTGAAACATGCTTGCACACATGCAAGTTGTTGGCTTAAGTATATCAGTTTCAGTAAAGCTGATGTGACTTCTTAATGTAGACATGGCCTGCAGCTCTGAGGGAGCATAGGAGGGAAGGGCTGCAGAGACGAGAGCTGACAATACTGTGCCACAGTTCCTCTCTCCCTCCTCTTTCTAGTTTCACATTGCAGGTTAACAGCATAAACATCTGATGTGTGGCATCCTCCACCTATGCCTAGAAAAGCTACTCTTGATTATACTTCCCCAGCTTTTCATAGGAATCAAATGTCTATTCTGGGGTTGATGGTGAAAATCTCTTTTTAAGGTATTTTCTGCATGAAAACTACTTTATTTCCAAATTCTAGGGTAGACACTAATGCTGCTGCAGACGCAGTAAGACTTTGTAGGTCTTTTCTGAGCTATTCTGTCATTGTTAAATAATACCTAGTCCTTTTTCTTCTTTTTGAGAGCAGAAATTCTGGGTTATTACAGATAAATTTCTGAATCCTGAGCTATTTCAAGGAGTCATTAGTTCAGCAGTCCAGAGATATTTCAGCTCCATGTTATGTTTTGGATCATGAATAAGATTACTTACAATTTGATGGGAATGCTTGCTCTCTTCAAAGATGTTCTGGGGATGTTAATGCTTGGAGTGGCATAAAAATCAAATTTATCACTGAAGCCAACATGTGATTGCACTGAACTTTGGAAAACAAAGGGGCTTATTTTGTGGCTGTTGTATTCAGTGTGGAGCAGCAGCACAGCAGAAAAATGTGGGGGTTAACAGCTTGTGCTACTTTCTGTGCATTACATCTTCCAGTTTTGAGAAGAAAATCAATTCTAGCTGTTCAGACCTTTCACAGTTTTTACTTTCATAATTGACAGTTACGTGTAGGGTGGAATATGAATAAAAAGTAAGAGTTAATTTAGTCACATGCTTGTATTTTGTACAAAGGCAGAATGCATAATAGATCTGTTAAACATCCAAGGGAAGTTGCATCATGTCAGTTTTGAGCCAAAGTTTAGATATTTAGTCTGCAAAATCCTCAAGATAAAGGGTTTTCAAGATTTTCTTTCAAATTCTGTTTAAGTAATTTGTTTGAAAGTATTCCCTCTAAGAATTTACAACACAAGAACTGCAATGTAGGTTTGCTGCCTGACAACAGAACTGCCTGAAGTACAAATAAAACTGTCACCATTCAAGTTGAGTGAAACATAAAAAGGAAGCAAATGACATGAATGGTGAAAACTAGCTTAGCTTTTAAAAAGGTTCCATTATTGTTAATCTAAGATGCTGTTAATGAAGGCAGTTTACAGCACCTTGCATTCTCCTTCTTTCTGTACATATTTGATGTTTCTCATCTTTAAAATCCTTGTTTCAAGGATCATCTTTTTGCATTTATTCAGCACCATGCACAGCTGGGTCCTAATCTAGGTCTGATGCTGTTGCAAATTGTAGCGATGCATCTAGCAATAAAAATTACTTGTGCGAGACATGTTGGGAAATGTGTTCTCATGTGTCTTTTCTGAAAAAACCCTCACTTTTATCCTCAATCAGTTCATAACAGGACTTGTGAAAACCATTCACAGAGAAGATAGCAATGAGGTAATTTCGCTGATGAATCCCTTCAAAGACAAGTGGCTTTTAAGGTAGGAAAAAAAAAGAGAAACATGGCACATACAAACCCATTACAAAAAGATGTATAAAAGCAGAATGAAAAATGAAAGAGTCATTGCTAACCAGGAACCAAAGGCACATTAAAGAAAGCTGTCTTAGTGATAGGGTTTACAAGATGAAAACTGGGCGTGGAGGTAAGCAGGAGCAACACTGTGTAGATTGTTTGCTCTTAAACTTACTTTGGTTTACTGCTGTTGGAAGTAGTAATGGTGACAACAGCAACAACCCCTCAGTTTTATTTTATGCTATACCAGAGGAGGTGTAGAGGAATTATAGAGGAATTAATGCAGGTTAATTAACATTGATAATACACAGCTGAGGGCTGGCTTCAGGGGCGGTGGGTTGGCGGACATGGATAATGTGCAGCTGTGGCTGGTGCCTGCTAAGTAGTTAAATAGCTCTAAGGGGATAGAAGAGGTGGTATCAGATGGAGAGAGGGCACTGGATGGAGAGCTGGAAGAAGCAGAGGGAGGAGAAAGAGTGTGCCTTGGATGTAGGAGAAACAAGGAGGGGCCCCAGGAGAAGCAGAGAGAAGGAGGGGGGCTGGATGAGGAGAGGCTGGCTGGAAGAGGAGTCTGAAGAATGATAGAATCTGGACACAGCAGAGGCAAGAAGCAGGGTGGACTGGCCTGAAGAGTATGAAGAAACAGCACGGACAGTAGGTGAGCTGTTGAAACCTTGTGGGGGGTTGGTGGCTGTGCTAGGGCAAGGCGTGGGAACTACTTATTGAAGTTAACCTGGTATGGGATGGTGAAAGCTTGTTGCAGCCGGCCAGTTTGGATAGTGCTGCGACAAGAAGGTATTCAGCTCTTCAGGCAGCGCTTGTAGCTTATGTACTCTGGCAACCATCCCACATACCTGAAATGAAACTTGGTAAAGCTTGGTGCTTTAATTTTGGGAATAATATACCAATCTAAGTGAGGGGGAATATGAAGGTCTAGAGAAGGCATATGGGAAGTAGTTGTTATAGATCTGAGAGCAGTTGAGGCACAGAAAAATTTGTCTAGGTAACTACAGAGCTGCTACTCTGACCTTAGAGTATACAAGGAGCTGTGTATGATAGCAGAAACAGTCTTCTGGGAATCATGGTTGAAAGCTTCAACTTCTGAGCTATGGACTGGAGAAACATGTTACGAGCAATGACACAGTGTGGTTATTGCTGAATAACAGTTATTCACCAATATGACTTTGATCTGACGAAAGGGAATGCCATTTCTGTGTCTGCTTTTGGTGAGCAGTGAGGGCATGACAGAAAAGCTCTGTTGTTAAACCAACAAGCCTTGATACCAACTGGGGAAAGGAACTCGAAGACTTCAGCATGGAGGAGACTTGAAATTTCATTACACCAACAACTGTCTTGAGAAAAAGCTTTGGGAGGACACTATCATGTTAGCCCTTCTGAAGGGTAGGGAGAAAGGACAGAAGGAGCCCCGATGAGCTCCCTGCCCTCAGTAAAGGCAGAAGTGACTTTTCTAGTCACAGTGTGGTAGAGATGGTAGTTGCAGCCATGAGATTGGTTTGATGAATCTGTCCAGGCAGTTTTTCTACCAAGTGACTGGAAAACAGCTGAAGCTCTTAATCTGAGAAGAGATTGGAGGTCTCTTTGAACTGGGTTTGTAAAGGGGCTGCAGCCCCACTCCAGCAGGAGCTCTACTTTCTTTCCTGAACCTCACTCTTACTATCACCTAGATTACTATGGTATGCTACTTTGACTTCAGGGATTTAAAGACACTTTTAAGGTTGTATTTAAATAAAGGGATGAAACTCAGTGTGAGACATGAACAAATTTAGCTAGGTATCTGCCTTTGACAACCTACGCTAGACAGGGCAATACCTAGCCACTGTTGCCTGCACTGACACCTTTTGATATGGGACCACAGGAGAAGTTTCAGTTGGAGAAAAGGGCTGAAGGACCAGCTACAGGGAAACAACTGTGGGTTGTGTTGGAAGGGTCACTGTCAGACTGGGAAGAGGTCATGACTGTAGCTCTGGCTCCAGTCCTGTTCTATGTGTTTGTTAATGACCTTCTCACAGAGAGTACTTGTTTGCTAATGGAATTTGCTGACAACATGGTTTTAGGATGGAGAGCATTCCGATGAGGAAAAAAGGGATAACTGTGATAAATACATAAGTAAGAGAAATAGGATTAGATTTAACAGAACAAAGTGCAAGCTCATGTTTTTAGGGAAGAATGACAGCAGTTTCTTGCAATATGACAGTTTATCTGTCAAAAATTAGAGAAAGAAATGTCAGAAACATTTGTTAGTAATGGAGAAAAAAATCACTTAGGATACTGAAATACATCAAACGTTTCACATCCAGCAGAGATTTCCATAGGGATTAGCTCTATAGAGAGAAACTGTATCTACCCCTCTGCAAGGCCCCGGTGAGATCTCCCCTGCAGACTGGGTGTTGTCCTGGTCATGCATAAGCAAGTATTATGAACTCGCATTATCCTACTGGCAGAAAAAAAATACTACTATGACATCAATGTTGTTTTAGAATATACTAAGAATATGTTACTTTGCCCAGCGAAATGAATTACTTTCTAGGAATGCCTCAAAGGTACAAAGGCCAGGGAGGAAAGGAACCACTTAAAACTAAAGAGCAATGCTGTCATTGCAATAAATGCATATGTAGAACAGAAAGAAGCTTCTAACAGAAATAAGGATTCTAATCTTCTAGTCAGAGTAGCAGGGCCAAAAAATCCTACCCCTTCTTCCTCAATAGCGGTGTTTGACAGAGATGGGCAAAGAGTGGGCAATGATTAAAAAGTGGACTAACTTGCGCAGAATACAGTTTTAGTCATGAAATATCGGATGTGCTTTTATTACAGTTCTACTGCAGTAACTGCCCTGCCAGTTCATGTCTGGTTTTGCCACTGAAACACCACCCAGATGGGATGTCTTAGAGAGGCCCAAGAAGGGTGCTGTTCCCAGCACTATGTTCCACTGGAGTTTCATGACAAGAATGGGGACAGGAGTGACATTCACATGCTGAAATCTCAAATGCAGTGCCCGGTTTCATCAACAAGTGATGTAACTGGACACAACTCCATTGAGTTGTTGGAGCTACATCCACTTAAATCAGCTGAGAACTTCTGTTGACAGCCTAATGCCCAGGCCATGGGGCATACTCGATGTGATTCTGCCCAGCAAAAGGCAATGGTGGAAATACACAGCACACCCAGCCTCACAGGAGTGTTACCAGTAGTATCTTGCTAAAGGGTGAGGCAGGAGTTATTAGCCATCTTAAAGGCTTCAACAGGATGTAGTTTTTAACGTAGCCAACTTGTCTCCTCTTCACTAAGAAAACAGGCAGAAAGGATCTCTTCATCATGTCCAAGGCCGGGCTCCTCCTCACATCCTGCCTTTCCCAAAATAACTCTTGTTATACCCTGATCAAGGAAGTTTATCTTCTCCAGTTCCTGTTACATGTGGCGCTGGTGTAACCCAAGGCACAAATGTGTTATTCTTTATTTTTGTGTACACACCTGGCTGTGAGCATGTGTGCATACTATCCTTTTTAACAATTTGATTTACAAAGTATTTACTGGTAGTTGATTATATAAATGATATACCAGTAGCTGAATTCAGCCAAATAAGCAGGCTTGTGACAACAATGGAAAGGTAGAAAGGCCATACATTCAGATGTCTTTTGGCTCAATGGATTTGCTGAATTCCCCATTTCTGACCAACAAGTATACTAGTCTAACTACTAAAGTCATAGCTTTTGCTTCCAGCCATGAGCTGTTAGGGAATATCAGAAACAAATACCTGTTTCAATGTTGCTTGCTTTTCCTTGAGCCAGACACAGGGCTGTCAATGTAACTGAAGGGGTACATGCATATATATGTGTGATGTACCAACATACATTATGTGGTTGTATGTTGGAAAGAAGAGGGAAGTTATTACGGTGCAGAAATTACTCTGTTTTGGAGTTTTTCGAGGTTTGGTTGGCCTGAGTTATGAATTGAGGTACTTCTTACAAGTAGTCTCAGTCTCCTCAATGTATCTTTCTTGTATTTTTATTTTGATAGTAAAAATTTAAGCAACTTTAGTTTCATGAAGAATGCCACCTGGGAGAAGTAATGGAAATACTTTTAATTTTGGATATTATTACGAACTTACATGAACTGACAGGTACATGGACAATTTAACAGTTTAGAATGAATAATTATTCTGATTAATTTAGATATTAAAATGTATTTGTACAAGATGGTTGGCATTATGAATTGCTAGATCAAAGACTGTGGAAGATTCATCTATGGAGTCCATTGGCACAGATTTGCTAGATAAATCTTGAAGTCTTTTAAGAACTCTGTTTTAGTGTTTCAGCTTATAAAACGGTTATATTTAGGGAGATACATCTTATGAAAATACTGCAAGACAGTGTTTACAAGGTTGTGTGCTTTTTTCTAATGAGGTTGATCTGGAAGTGAAATGCAAAATAATAAATCCAATTACAAGTTTTTTGAAATGACAGGATTTCTTCTAAGGCTTGTTCACTGCTCTTTGTTTTCCTGGTCTCTTCTTTTATATATTATAGTAAAAAAAGTTCAAAAACTTGAATAGAGTGAAGGAGAGGATATATAGCAATTTCATTTCAATTATTATATTTTTCTCTGGGATAAAAGGGTAAAAATTTGTACTAGGAAATATCATATTTGCTAAAATTATTAGCTCTAAAGTATTTATTTGCCTCAGTTGTTAACCGTGATTACTGGAGGGGTGACTGTGTACATACAGTTTACTCCATCTACTGCTGTGTAATAACACTCGGTCTGTTTCAGTTCCTAGCTAAGAAGTCACCAATAAAAACATGCCTCAGATTTCACTATTTTCAGATAGTAAATTTAGCCCTCAGTTTTTCCAAGCAAACAGAAGGCATATCTATTCCAAGAGAATCAACAGCCTAATACTAACCTATTTTAAAATGCTTTACATCTGAATGGCTGTGTTGGCCATTTGTGGGGACTGAGGGGGGAATAAAACTTCTTTCACAGACCTGTGATGCTGTGTGCTGGTCACTCACTATATGCTACCACTTGCAGCTGTGGTGCCTGAGAACAGGAGGAGTATTCTCCTAGTTTTATATCCTATACATCACTTGCTTATTTAGCCTAAAGTACCCTTACCTCCCATCTGGGACGCTGCATATGTCTAAGGTCAGTTAAGGGAATTCTGTTCCTCATTAATGAAAGCTGTTTTAAAATAAACTCACCATGTGTTTAAAAAAAAAGTTAAGCAAGGCTATAAACCCTCAAACAATGGATATTCTTCCCCCCCCGAGAGTTTTGTAAAGAGGGGGGTTTTCTTTCCTGGCAATCCATTGCTCACCTCATAAAGTCCAAATTAAGATTGCACTTTGTATAGATGAAAAGCTGTATCGTCAAATGACGTAGATTATGGAGCAACTCAGCACTCTCCAGTTATAATTCTAACAGGCAGGAGCAGGTGGATACCATGGAGTGTAACCTTGGAAAGATGACCCTGCGTGACTATTAATTTACATTTGATGGCTGTAAGATAAAATAAGGGTTAATTAAGGAGCTTCTAGAAGGGGCACAGGATGTTCAGGTGAAAGGTGGAGCAAAGAATGTGCTGCTCCAGAAATAGGTCAGCTGGTTTATGTTGTTTTGTTTTTTCCTAAGACCTTCAAGTCATTGTAAAGCTCTATAGTAAAACGTGCTCTGTGATAACCTGAATATAACATGTTTTTCAAATGCCTGAGTGGCTGAGGCCCTGGTTTACCATAACATGCTATAAGATTATTGGAGGTGAGGGTGGTGCCATGTAAACAGAGTGCAAAACAGGCACACTTTGCTGTATTTTGTGTTATGAAACTTTAAAAAAAAAGCTTTTCACTGCAGGCAAGCTTAGAAAAATGGGCAGGACCCAAAAAGCCTATAATAACGCTTTTCTTCCATTCTTCTCCTGCCATTTTTTTTTTTCTGCTGGCAATCATCTGCATTTCTCAGTACCAGAGTAAAGAAGAATGAATGTTCTTGCTCCTAGTAACAATCCTACTGTTGCAGCTTGTCTCTGGTACAACATATCTGCTCATTTACTTTGCTGTTAGCAGTAATCATGCATGCAGATGAGCTATTCTATCATGAGCCAAAGATCCTATATTGGGAAAGGAACAATTTGCTTTGACCCCATCTATTTATTTTGTTTTTTGGCTGATGAATTATAAGTTAGTAAGAATGTAAAAAAGCAGTAAGCCCTGACTCAGAAGAGACATTTCTGTTTGCAATATTTTGTGGCTGCGTGGCTTTATTTTGCTCTGTTAAGAATCTCAACTAACTGCACCTTCCCAGGAAGTGGGAAAAGCTGTTTTCATTAGCTGGTGAGTTGGGTGGCTCTTCTATCGAGAGCAAGCCTCGGATCTGCTAGGCTGTGGTTTCCTTCTTTCTGATAAATGTCTCTTCCCTTTCTCACTTGTTCTCGGGAGTTGCAGCCCTCCGCATTGCACCACCTGGGCTGCACATGCTCATTCATGTCATTGGAAGTAAGAGACTGTTGCTGTTACTGGGAGGATGACATTGTTTCCTGTAGTCATCTCTGAGCACACTTCCCAGGTGACGCATCTGCTTCTCTGTTTCACCTCTTTTGTGGAAGTTCATAATCTGTCCAGCAAGACTGAATCACTGCTCGGCTCCATTGTAATTTTCTAGCCACAGTATTGCAACAGGCACAGCATGGCTTTGCACTTGAAAATCTTCTTTCCCTGGGAATTTCTGAAGGTGCTGGGAGTGGCTCAAACCCACCTGAATCAGAGTCAAAGGGAAGCTTATAATTATACTTCCTTTCACTTAAATGTACATCTTTCCACACAGGCTCTCTGAAGGAAGCTGGACCTGTTGCCTTTGCTTCTGGGCCAGAAGTAGCACGCTGCTCTGCCATGCTTCTTGCTTCCCCTTTCTTCTCCCAGGGGACCACTGGTGGCCACTGTATTAACTCCCAGCCTGGCTACTGTTCACCTACCTTGGTCACCCACATGCCTTTTCAAAGCTCTTTGTAATAATCAGTGCAACATAGTAATGCTTATGAGGTAGGGAATGTATTATTTTTTTCCCCCTGTCCCCTTGCTCTCTCTTTGTTGGGCCATTGATTTTGCATTGTTAAGGTTTGGTGCCAAAACTGAATTCAAGTAGTTATGTGTATGCTCTCAGTATCCCACATTCAGGTACTGGGACAGGCTGATGGGTACTCTGAGTACCCAGACCAGACACTTCATGCCTCCAAGCCATCTAGGGGAGCAGGTACATCAGCACTTCCTCAGTTCCCAGGTTGTCCAGATTTTCTTCTTCTCTGGGACGCCATGAGCAATGACCTTTGCCTCATGCTGAGTACCGAAGGAAAAGCATTGCACTGGTGTCAGACTCACCAATGTTTCTCTGTGTTGCTGTCCTCCACGGCAAACAGTACTTAGTGCTGAAGCATTATGGAACTCCAACAACTCATGTATGAAACATTTGATGTAAAAACATTTTTCAGGCCTTTCGTATCTCCACATTTGTTGTTATAAAGTAACTAACTGGAAAACTTCACAGCCAAGCAAATTTAAGTGACTGAACTTCCCTACCTGCCAATAATGCAGCATTATATAGGGCCAATTTTTTCTAGCATTCTTTTTGTCATCCTTAACTCATGAATGACACACCATTGTTACCAAGCAGTACAGTTCAGTAAAGTTGCTTAATGACAGGTCTGTCTTCCTACCCACAAACCATTCCCATAGTGCCATATTTAAATACTCGGGCCTATTTAGTGATTCAGGGCTCAGATTTAGTGGATGCCTTTGCACCAGCTACTGTTTCAAGGAGTTGGTTTTTTTTGTTTGTGGGGTTTTTTTTTGGTTGTTTTGGAATTATTCAAAGATTTAAAGGTAGCTTTTTTTTTTTATCAATCACAAATTTTAAAAAGTGTGCCAAAACTGTAGGCTTGAAACTAGATGACTCCTATGTGTTGGAGAAGTGGGGCTCTGGAATAGTTTTCCAGAGTTTAGGGACAGAAATGCATCTGTTAGCATGGAATTCTCTCAGCTGATGAAAGGGACTGTGTGATGTGGTTGCCTGTGATATCCTGGGACTGAAGAGATCCCCTCTAGTCTTATGCCTAGAGAACAGGAAAAGGAAAAATGCCTTTAATTGCAGTTAACCATCATATCTAGACACTTTTGCCAGTTTTGTTTATGCAGCAGGAAAATGCAGTTGTAGATTTTGAAATGTCAGTCCAAAAAGACTCACAACCAAAGCATGAAAGCTTGATCAGATCAGGGAGAACTGACCCTGTAGAAGTGAATGACACATGAGGGCACTTGGTTGGCTCAAGGAACCCCTTGGCATCCGGGTGGGCAAAGCACAGAGATTCTCTGTGCCTGGGATAGTAGGTCAAAATAAGCAGTCCTGCTGTCACAGACCTTCCCCCTGTGCCTCAGCTGTGGGCTCTTCCTGGGGTTGGAGGGAGAGGTTACGTGGGTGGGCAGCACGTCCTGCGGTATGCTCATGGTATGATGCTCAGGCTTCAGCCCTCACTGCCCTGGCAGATCCCTGAAAGGCTGATGGAGAGCACAGGGCCTCTGTGCCCATTGCAAGTCTAGGGGGAATTTTCCTGATCTGGGTTTTTTGGAACAGAAGTCTTTTCCTCATCTGAATACCACATCTTACCTTAAATTTGGCATGAAATTGAATCAAGCCTCAGGGGTGAAAGGTAAACCTTTCCCAGACACCATGGAGGGAAGGCTAGCACTGGGACTGCAATTTCCATCTGTCCTAGCATCAGTATCTTACAAATGAGACTTTCCACGGTGTACTTTTAGCCGGTATTGAAGAGTCTTCAAACTTTTGATACCATATGGAATCAGCGATTGTCTCCAATTCTAGAGAAATAAATGGGCTTTTTTTATTTTTGAATGTATTTTTTCTTCTTTCTTGGTTTTTTGTTTTGTTTTAAACTTATCTAGTGTCTTTAATCTTTAATTCCGTAATCCTGTATTAATAGGATAATTAAACCTGAGAAACAGCTCAACCAAAGAAATAAATACAATGGTAAAACAGAATTTGAGCTAAGACTCTGAGAATGCAAGTCTACAAAGTAACTGGCCTGCAAATAACTTAAAACACTACTACCTAGGTGTATGTCCAACTGCAGTAAATCCAACAGAAAAGACAGAGGAAATATTAATATTTTTCCAGCAATATCTTTATAGATGAATTCTAGCTGTATGAAAAAAGCAATATATTTGCAAGAATAATAGAAGATATTGCCACTATATTTTTTAACTTTAGAAAGAGTATTTTTGATTAACAGATGTTAATTTGATTATAGTATTAGAAGTAATTTAAGTTGGCAGTTAAATTATCAATGCTTTTCACTATTTCAGAGTTAGTCTTGTAGTTCCTAAAATACCATTAATTAAGAATGTTTTAAAACACACCAAAACAACAACAACAACAAAATCAGGTAACAAAAGCTTTGAAATATCCCCAAATTCTTGGAAATATGTGGAATAATACAATAACTAAGGAAGAGATTGTTCTTAGTCTTCATAATTCAGACAAGGCATAGAAAGCTCCTCCCTTTTGATCTGTAGTTAACAAAGAATTTAAGCATATATGAAAAAGATTAAGCTGTGTATGAATGAATGTATGAATATGAACATAAATATATTTGCATAAATACAAAACTATAAATATACAAATAAAAACTTTATTCAGTGGAAAAAATCTGAAAGTGAGTTGTTTCAATAAGGATAAAAACTGCTTATCTGAAGATGAAGAGAAACATCCAAGGAAATAAAGATTTAGCTTAATAAAGGCTAAAAATAACCTCATAAATTGCTGTCTTGGTCCTGGGGGAAAATAAGAATGTTTAAAAATTATATTTATCAAATCATAGATTTGATATGCATTGCATCATAGAATCACTTTGTGCTAGAGATTTGCTTGAAAACTATTCCCAAAATACACAGAAGAGAAAGGGCTTAAACTCAGTGACAAGTGAATTAGGAAAGCCTTGGCATGCTATTTGTTTGAGAAATATCAACAGTAGAAACTAGAGGTGGTCAGTGTAATAACAAAAAGCGACTCGAGGGAGACACCGTATTTCTCTTTGACAGGAAAAGAGAAAGGAAAAAGGGTTTTTGACACATAACAAAGAAAGGAGAGCTTTTAAAAGCCTCCCTGGAAAGCAAGCTCACTGTGCGGTTTGTAAAAGACTTGATACCTTGGGAGGAAGAAAGTCTTGCTCCCTCTGGTGCTGCTGAGTGCAAGGAATCTGGTGGCCCCCTGTGTGTGCCTTAGTATCAGGTCACAGGTGAAGGTAATTAAAGCAATACAGATTTATGTGGTGGGGGAAAGTAATGAAGACAGCAATATGTGCTACTGCAGCAGGCATGGATTCCTGCAAAGCAGCTTTGGAGAAGCCAGAGCAAGCTGGTGCCAGTGGTTATTGATTCAGGGGTAGGATATCTCAAGGACAGGGCTTGTCATGTGGGAACTGCAATGGGATAGCAAAATAAACTGTCCAGCCCTGACAAAATGGGCTTAGCTTAGCTAGAGAGGTTGGCATGCTTAAACAAGTTTTTTGGCTACTTGATATTACTCTTTGTGGTGTTATCCCCTGCAGTTGTCCTTCAATTGTGTGTAATATTAATTTTCATTTCTAAAATGAATGACGGTCTTACCAAGATGGGCTCTCTGGCTGAGCATGCCATCTCTTGCCCCAGTGCCAACATCTCCACCTGTTCACACATTCCACACGGACACATCCACAGACTCACCTGGCTCACAGAGAGTCACAGAAGATTTATGTGAGAAGCTACACACAAGTGGTCATTGCATAGCAGACTGGATTACCTGGGTCTCCTTCTCCCTAAAGTAAATTTGATGTGGCCAGCTGATGGCAGAATCAATGGAAAACAGCCTTCACAATCTTCCATTATTTTGCATGTACATCTTTTTGAAATCCGGTTATTACCATGACTATTACCACCCAGCTAGGACAGGATGAACTGCAATGAGTGAATGAAACGGAAGCGGTGCGGGAGTGACTGCCAGCAGACTGCCAGAGCCCCTTTCAGAGGATGCACGGAGGAGCTGGAATAGAGGATCCCCCAAACCTGGGAGCTGTCCAGGCTTCATGTTGATCTGCAGGCTGGCTTCTCTGGCACCTGGTGCACAGGTTCTGGTGCAGGGGGTCTCAGAGTCAGGCACCACCACTGAAGGAAAAGTTGATGAAAGTGCTCAAGAGACTATCCTCTGAATCCCTCTTTGTTGCGGTTTGTCCTGCTTAGCTGAATGAAAATTTGCCACTCTTGTTTACCAAGCTGTTAAGGTACCTGTCGTCTTAATGTGTCCTTTTTCAGGAGTTAAAAATGAACCTGAGAACCACCTGAAAGACCTGGCCTTTAGATAAATGGCTTGCAGGGGAAGCAGTCAATTATTTTCGTACTTACTTATAAGACCAGCAGCAGATCATTTGCAGCATTGCTACAGAGCTACACGGAGAAGAAGTTTCACGCAGAAGACCTGAGCAATATGATGTGGTGAGGTCTTAGGCTTTCACATTCATAGACTTGGGCAAGGCATGGAAAGAAAGCCTGGTTTTGGTAGTTTGTCCAGCTTTCTTGGAACAGAGCTGCTGGTAATGACTTTGCAGCTCGATGGTATGGTTGAAGACAGCATTCATAAGGTGTGCTGCAAATTCATCCCCTTTAGCTTTACAGAGGAGATAAAGTATCGGTAAGATGAGCTTTCAAATTGGCAAGCTTGCAGTTTTTCACACTGTCAGTATTATGATACTACAACTCCCCAGAGCATGTGGAGGTTTGGGTAAGGACTTTCAAGAGCTGGGCTGGGTATTGATGAGTGTCTTGAGAGTGCCAAGGCTCCTGCATGCGAGAGAGAGGTGTTGGATGAGAGTGTCAAGGGTTTCTGGTTATCCCTCTGCAGGCAGCTGCTTGTTTGCTTAGAGTTATTAAGAAAAAGTTATTTTTATACAAAGTAAGTAGGACCATATTTCTTGATGTTCTGCGAAGGCAAGTGTGTTGTTTCTGTTACTGACCAGGAGCTGTAGGTCTGGGGCAGGACTGGGCTGTGCAAGGAGCTGTACGCTGGGAGGGAGGGGAGTTTCCACCCTGTCCGGACGATGAGAAAATGGGTTGCTTCAGGCGGAGGAGGATGAGAAAGCTTGGAGTTGGCAGTGGACAGCTTCACACGCTGTGGTCTCAGCATATCAGTGATTTTCCTTACATCGTATTATTACTCTCCCTATCCAGTGAGTGAAAAATGGAGGGTTTGGATGACATTTAAGCTAGCAGCTCAAGCATCCACTCACATAAAAACAGCTTGTGTTTCCACAGGAGGTGTCAGTGTAGTGCCCTGATTGATTTTATTTATCATCATTAAAATGTAAATAGAGGTAATATAGCAGGGTAATGTAAGATCACAGAAGTAAGAAATAGAGCAAAATGGGTCATATTAATCTCAGCTTATATGATCCTTCTGTGCCATGAATCAGATGGACAGTAATGGTTCACCAATTGTGTGAGGGGCTGTGGCCTGGAGAGACAACGTTCCTGTCCTGGCAGTCCCTTTGTTTGGACAAGCAGTTTTGGTAATATATAAGATTACTTGCTAAAAATGACAGTTATCTAGAAATGTTAGTGCTATAGAAGTTGCCTCCTTCTTCCACTAAAATCAATGCAGAAAATATGCCTAAGCATTTGCATGGTAGTGATGAGCGATATAGCATCATTATGTGTGAATTAATGTGGTTTTGCTATTCCTTAATGGATGTCTCATCCTACTCTTCTCTGTGTCTAGAGGCTTACACTACAGCAGGCAGCCTCAGCCTGTGGTCCATGGCTGGTCCTCCTTCAAAAGGTCAGACAGAGGCAACAGTCAGAAGTGGGGCTACTGTGGTAGGTTTAGATCTGTGAGACTGGGAACCATAACCAAATCACTGGGTACATATTAGCATCTTGCAAATCAAAACAGCTTAAGCATTGCTGCTGCAAGTCTAAATAACCACTCAGGTAGGTACAAGAATGAGCATTAAGCATAGATGCCAGCAGTGTTTTGATGCAGCCAAGGCTGTGCTTCTCAGATTTTGCCGTCATGCACTGTATGTACATCAGCCTCACTTGCTTGGAGCTGCAGATGTCTTGAAATGGAGCCTAGGCCTGCAGACCTTTTTTAATGTTCTTCCTCCTCCCTTTTCTCTGCAATTTGCTCGGTGTCTTTTCCTGATGTGGATAGCTATGTGAAGTTAATTACATTATTAAATATATACTTTTTAAAGTATATATAAATACATACTTTATAAATACATATTCCAGGGAATTTTATAGCAGCCCTCCAGTACTTAAAGGGGGCCTACAGAAAAGATGGGGAGGAACTTTATCAGGGAGCATAGTGATAGGACGAGGGGTAACTGGTTTAAGTTGAGAGAGGTAGAACTAGATTAGATATTAGGAAGAAATTCTTTACTGTGAGGTCGGTGAGACACTGGAACGGGTTGCCCAGAGAGGCTGTGGATGCCCCGTCCCTGGAAGTGTTCAAGGCCAGGCTGGATGGGGCTTTGAGCCACCTGGTCTGGTGGAAGGTGTCCCTGCCCACGGCAGGGGGGTTGGAACTAGATGGTCTTTAAGGTTTTTTCCAATCCAAACCATTCTATGATTCTATACAACAGAAATCACTATATAATTGGGGGGTTCTACCCCTCTCTTTTTCCCCTCCTCCTTGCCCAGTGTTCTTTGTGGGCTCTCTGCTGCTGTTGCTTGTGTTTTACTGGCTGTTGTTACCTTAATTGTCCATGCCTTCTCCAAATCCATGGCAGGATGTAAACCTGTCAAAATTTAAGTGCTTTGAATTAATCTCAGAATACTGTATGTATGGATTTTAAGATATTTCCTTTGACACATATACACAAATATATACACTTTGGAGTCGACAAGGTGATCCTCTCACAGAATAGATTGAGACACAGCTACTGGCTTGGAAAAGGATATGTTATCTTTCTAGGTCTCATTACTTGGTTGAAAACCAAAAAAATCCCGCTGGAAACAAACCTTACATTTTGTATTTGTTGTCATTCTGCACTTGCTTTGAAACCACTGTTAGGAATGTATTTTAATTTCACTGGTTAGGACAAGTACTAAGATCAATCCTGCTTTAAAATATAGCACAGTTTTCCTTTTCTAAAATTTAAATGCAATTAAAACCAATTGTTAATGTCTGGTCTAAGTCAGAAGTTACAGTAACAGGCGTTAACACCTGCTAAAGCATGACCAGCCTTCTCAGTGTGACCACATCCACCCCAGTGAAAAGTTTGTGCTCTTGGAAACAGCAGGCTTTGAAATGAAAACTAAACAAGAAGCACAGGCCTGAGCAAGGTGGGAAAAGGCAATGAGCTCGGGAACCAGCTTTAGAAGCTCTGTGCTCTGGGAAGCTTTTAAAATGGTCCAGCTGAGTGCTTTTAAACATGAAAGCTGGGAAATTTACTTTTGGAAAAGGCACCTATTAGAAAATATATACAGAGCTTGTCCTCGCTACTTTCTTCCCTTCTGCTCTTTGGCAAAAAAAAAACCCCAAAACAAACACAAAAACAAAAACCAAAAAACCCAGCATTTCTTAAAATGTCAGTTTTAAAGTATGAGGCATGAAGTTTTAAGCTGTACTCCCTACAGTCTCCTAAAAAATAGCTTTCAAGGTCATAAAATTAGTAAAAAAAATCTCCACTTCTCTTAATCAAGCTTTTATGCTTGCCTTTCAGATTTAGAAACTGTCCCTCCATGTGTCTGGGATTTGTGGACTAAAGCTTGATGGCTGCTGTTCCAGGGGACAAACAAAGTCTTTTACAAGAAAACCCCCAAACTCTACTGAGTGTGGTCCTGCCTGTCAGTCACCTGTAATTTCTTTTGTTGGCAACCTAGAGAGATAAGAGCAGAGCAGCCTCAGCCCAGCAACTGTTCCCAAGGAAAGGACCCTGCAAAAGCTGGGTGATGGGAGGAGGTTTGTTGTGACTAATGCAAACTGATAGGCTTTGCAAGGGGACGGCAGCACCCAGGGGCTTTTTGCCTCCTGTTGTTTCAAGGGAGCCTGTGGAAAGCAGCCTGGGTCAGGAGGAGCTGTTAATAATCCCTCTCTGGAAGAGAAAATGTGTGCTGGCGTTAATGAGTGTGGAAAAATTCTGTGATAGTGCCCCTGTGTATTTCAAAGGCGTAGATCAGGGTTGAAAGTAACCTTTGCTTTTTTTCTTTTCTTTTTGAATTTAAGGCAGCTAATGATAAATATGCAGACATAAAAGCTTTTGTATTAGGATGTACAGGGGACTTTCAGGGACACTGCTTGCTAGAGGGGGCTGAAGGAGGGGAAACTGACCTTTTGGTGCATGTGTTGTATTTTTTAAGGTGGTTATGTCTTTATCAGCATCTCCCTTATTTCCCTATCTTTTCATGTGACTGGCCCTTGATGTCCCTTCTGATGCTTCCCCCCCTTCTTTATATTGTTTCTCAAAAAGAAACTTTTAATGTCAAAAATAAACCATTACCAAATGTATTACCATCTTCTGAATTAACAATCTCTTCATCAGATGCTGCCCACAGTTTTTGGGCCCTTTGTCCTGCTTTGCTTTGAAGGCCACTCTGAAATTCACAGCTGGGAAGAGAAGATGGAGCTTTTCCTTTGCTTTCTCCCCAGCCCACTCCTCCTTCTCCAGTTGTCAAATGTCAGATGTGATTATGCTGTCCTAAGGAAGAGAGATCCTTGCTCTGGCACCACAAGGAACCATGTAATTGGCGGTCATGTGGGGGTGGTGAGAAGCAGGATCAGCCCGGCTTGGGCACGAGAGATAATCTAGCCTGGTTTTACATGCCCGGAGCCCTGGCCAGACTCACAGTTGAAACTGCAAATGATGATGGTAAGAGGATGATAATAATAATAACACGTCACTGTGGGTGATGCTGTTCCTGCTGTGAGCAGCCCAGAAGCTGGCGGCATTCCTCGAGGGCTGGGGTGACCTCAGGCACCCTTCTGCCGCGAGGCGCTTTGATGGCGATGCAAAGCCGGCTCTTCGTGAGCCTGCTGGCACAGTGTAGAGAAAAGGCGGATGTATGAGGTTGAGGAGGGAGGGGAGGAAGCTGCAGAGAATGTTTTCATCTCCTTTTAATGAGGCTTTGCAGGAACAATTATGAATAAGAACAGTTAATAAAACCACGGTACACAGCATGGGTTTTCAGCAGAGTGGGGAAACTGTAGGGTACTGAAATATTTCTGCTGTGTTTCTATAACAAATTGGCATTAAACATGCGGATACAGAGAGAAAACTTTTATGAAGCCATAATAGGAAACCCACCTCCAATTAAAGTCTCAGCGTGATGGACATCGAGTCCTTGAACAAAAAGGGGAAACATGGTTCAAACGCTTTGCCCGTTGTGAAGCAGAGCGGCAGGGTGAGGAAAGGTGAGTGGGTATGGCAGGTTACTGCCAGGCCAGACCTGGTGGCCAGGTGGAAAATGGCAGCTGGGGTGGCTGGCACTGCTCAGGGCTTGGCGACAACTGGGAGAAGCCTGTGAGAAGGGGCATCAGAGGAGTGGTAGAGCTGACACCCGGTGTCCTCGTGCTGCTTCCTCGTTCCGCAAGGGGACTTGTGTTGCTGCCACTTTGCACTTGCTACTGCTATTTCTGTTCAAGAATGCAAGCACCTGTGAATGAAGCAGTCTGCAAGTTTGGGCCATGCTGAAATGCTTCTTAAATGGAGGAGTTTAAATTTAGTCATCCAAATGTATTTAATTAAATGCAAATAAGAAGCTGATATAAATTAAATCTGCAGCCAAAATGGTGGCTGTTAGGAAAATTTTATATGAAATAATATATTAACTCTCCAATAAATTAAACCTTCATATTTTCATATCCTTAATTCCTTCAAAATATAGTGTAGTTTTTAAAAAAGTTTTCTTGCAAATGTTGGTAAAATCAGTGGAAGAGGGAGGCACTCGATGTTTTTGGAAATAGATCTGTATGGATGCAACAATAAGTTCAGTGAATACTGATGATTTATGTCCTTTGTTGCTTTCCTGACTACCTTTGGTGTTCAGAAGTCTCTGTTGTTTTGCTTGAAGCAAGCAACCCCACGGGCCTTCATTGCTGCAGGAGAAGCTGAATTGATTTGGAAAGCCTGAAATGATAGAATAATGTAATAGTAATATGTGGTCAGGGAATAACTAGTCTAGGAGATAAATGGAATAAACTGTTGAATGATTTGCACGTGGAAGAAGATTACTTCTTTAGACATCTTAGATAATTAATCATCTACAGTTACTGGGCAGGGCTAGCTAATGCTTGGCTTTGTTTTAAATTAGTTTACTAAATTAGTGACTATATTGTTTGAAAGCATGACTTTATAAATGGCTGGTAAAAAGGTTGTTGATTAAAGGATTTGGGCTAGAGAAAGGTATGTAACTGATTGGTTCAGTGTTTAAAACAGGAATAGTGACACCTATTTTATATAAGCGTCTTTGAAATCTTTCTTTGGTAAATGAATGCAGAGAGAAGCAGTGCTTTTCAGAAATGTGTACCTGAAATTGTCAGTGGAAAAGTTAGTATCTTAGGCAAAAAGAAAAAAAAAAGAGAGAGAACCTAAAACTTAGAGCTTCAGATAAAGTGATGATCTGGCAATCCTGCTATGATACTACTGTCATGGCAGACCCATCACCTCTGTGATGAATCACTAGTTTCCTGTATTTCCTTGCAAGAAGATTTTTGCCACTTATTTTTCAGTCACATATACTGATTTTTTGCGATTTTTTTTAAAGATATATAATTCAGTATTTTGGTAAAGGAGTACTTACCAGTTATTTATCAAAAGTGTTTTGGTAAACCGTACACATTGCAAATGTTAAAAATAAAAGTAATTCAAGTTGATCAAATTATAGAATTATTGTCACCATACTGTAAATGTCACTGTGACAGAATAACAAATTTTGAAATACTGAGCCATAGACATCTGTTAGTTTCTGAACTGTTACCATTATTCTACTGCAGTGAATATGATTCTCATTTTTCTGTACCATTTTTAGGTTGTTTTTGTGCCATATGGCTGTCTTTTGATATTTGGGAAAAACTTAGAATAGAGTCACTTTGATGCACAAAACCTGAATTTGAATGAATTCTTTGTTCTCCCTTTAGTCCTCATTTGCATGAAGCATGGTCCATGCATGCAGAGGGAGGACAGAAGCTGGGCAGTGCTTTTGTTTGTTCTATAAAAGACACTGGCTTCTGTTACCATTGTGAAATTATTAAAGATCTCCCTCCACATTTCATTTGTTTGCAAACTGTCAATGCTGTTGCCTTCCGACATGATAGAGACTACATTTTAGTGCCAGGTCACTGTCCCTCCTGTTCCTTCAACACAGGACAGAAAAGAAATTCCACAAAACAATCTCTGTCACCCTGGCAGTAAGCGCAAGCAGGGCTTTTTTTGAGCTGTACCGCTAAAAGAAGTGCTCCTCCTGCTATTGGCATTTCCAGCTCCTAGCAGCTCACCAGTGCTGGTTTAAATAACGTCGGTTCTCCTGGTGCTATGAGGTGATGTGTACAAAAAGCTCCTTCTTTCCTGACTAATAAAAAAATGCTATAAAAGATGTTCCAAGCCAGATCCTGGCTGGTATTAGTCAACACATTATAAGCTGAGCACTTCCTTCTTGTCCTCAGCAATTAGTTCTACTTACGGAAATGTCCCACCACAAATGCAAAACAGTTGGCTCATTCTCACCTCTGCCATGAGAGAATCAGCAGAGGTTGTGTGTGGAGTGAAGGAGAGAAGGACACCCCTGAGGTGTCCTCTGCACACCTGCTCATCCAGGTGTCAGCCCATGTGAACGAGGAGCATGAAATTCTGTGGTGTCACAGGGATCCCCACTGGTCATCCAGCTCTGGCAAGGAGGTCAAGCCAACAGCTTGGTGGACACATGTGCTGGGCGCTGGTCCTGCCAGGGTTGGAGGGCAGGGGTAGGACTGATGCACACAGCAGTGCCCAAACCCAGCTCTGGCCTCTTGTTACCAGGTCTCAGCTTTTCTCCCCTACTCTGTGCTTGTGGTGTGTGGTGCACAGGTCTGGCTTACAGTTGGACTGCTGTGATCAGTGGTACATGAGCCATGTCATCTAATAACAGCTAAATTATAGAGTTTACTTTAGAAAATAGCGGTAATGTTCAGGAATGACTGAAAAGACAATTTTTTTTTTGTTCTAAAGACTCAGTGTAACTCTGGCTAAATCTAGTTTGTTTTTCTCGAATTTACAGTGTTAAATTCTCAGGAGGATATTTTCTCCTATAGCTTAAGCTTAAGTAGAGAGCACTGGCTTATTTTTTCGCACAGAAACGTGCTTGTTAGAATGCTAATTTAATACACTCAGTTCATCAATGATTTCCGGTTCTCTGATTCATATGATGGAATCAAAATCTGCTGGAGTAAGTGAACTGCAAAGCGTAGCCGCCTTCCTACAACATGTATCTCCAGGCATTAGAAATGTACTGATACTGAAACAAAGGTAAGTGTAAGCCCCCATTGTGAATGGGGAAGAAGCTAAGCATGTTTTTGCTCAGCTGACAAGGTTGGGAAGTCAAGAGACAACTTAATTGAACAATTGGTTCATCGACTGGATGAAGTCTTAAATTACACGAATGACAAAACTATCAATTATTTTTTAAAAAATACACGGTATTTCTTGCAGCAGACACAGCATGTAGTAATTAGGGGTTGGGTTTTCTAGCTTTCACAGCTCAAGTGAAGGACTAGACTCCAATTCCAATTGACACGGCGTAAATTAATTGTACTTTCTCACAATGTAGCTTTAGAAATCGTTTGCATCTTACGTGTCACTTTATATTTTTCAAAGGTTATAAAGAACAGTTTCAAAAGAATAGCTGCCTTACACCAGACAAAAAATATTTAAGCCTTTCCCTCCGATCTCCCTTTCCTCCTTGCAGTTATTTTTCTTCTTTGCTTGGTTTTCTCTGTGGCTGATAGGCAGGTTGCTGCTGAACAGGCCAGGTGAGTCCCCAGCAGAGCTAGCAGGCAACAGTTGAATCCCAGCAACGGGTTGTTACAAGAGTGATGCCTTCTGGGTTCCTGTGTGCTGTCCTAAAAAACAAGGCTGCCAAACCTTGCAGAGAAAACCAGGAAATGAAGGGCTGGGAAAGTACTGAGGGGCAGACTGGAAGTGTGATGTCTGCTCTCGGGTCTGCTACCGACTCTCTGATCTTCCGCAAGTTACTGCAAAGCTCCATCACTCCCATGTTTTCCTTGTCCCTAGTGCTTTCGATAGTTCAAGCAGCATAACCCCAGAGCAGAGTCTTAAACAAAATGAGAAATTTTCTTCCAATCCACAGGTTTCTGAAATGAGAAGACCAAAGTAAAGCAGTATTGTGTTCGTCCTTTGAAATGTGATTAGAAATCGGATTTTGTTCACATATTGACTCTGAAATCTCCAGATTAAATATCAATTTATTTCAATGTTTTGGGAAATTGAAATACAGGAAAAAAGGTCTCTTTTTGGAATAAAGAGGTAAGGGCTTTTAGAATTTGATGTGAATCATAATCTTTCTCAAGAAAGACTACAGTCCTCTTTAAAAGAAAACAGAAACGGACACATATAAACATTTGAGCCCCATCGTGAAATCACTTTGATTTTTGCTGGTCTTGCTGATATCTGTGAGAGTTCTACTTCAGCCTTTAGAACAATAAGAGAGTGGGATTAAGAAATAAATACAGTATTTGGCATTTTAATTATGGGTATGAAGTTGTGAGAGAAGAACATAATGCATTAAGAGGTGAAAGCTGAATTCAGGGTGTACTCGTTTACGTGAAAGTTGCACTGAGCTGACAGCAAAGTATGAACTGAGGCACTGTTTCCACATATTTTTTTTTTTTAAGAAAAATCTTAAGTGTTCTTTTTAGCTGATTAAATTTGTTTCCTTTCAGAGGTACAGCCTGTGAGCTAAAAGTCTGTATTTACATTATAGAAATGCCATCCCTAGACATTCAAAATGCATGAATCAGAGCGTTAAAATAATGATGTTTCAAAATACACTAAAATCCTGGACTTTTTTGCTTGCTGGATTTTGAGCTTGAAAATGCCATGTTTTCTGTCTTGTCTTTGTAACCACAAGAGACAAAGAACGTTTTTTAATGCAATTGAGCAGCTTCAGGATTTGGAATCTCACTGTCTAGTGTCTAGTCCTAGCAGATATGAATGAAATAGCTGTGAATATGAAACATCTCAAGACTTGCAATAGGAAAATGCAAGCTGACAGCTGGATGGCTGATGTATAGGTAGTGTAAAAAGAAGATTGGAGAGCCTTATGCTCAGGGCTGTGCCTGTGGAGTTAACATGGAGTTTGATGTCTGGACTTCTCCAGCCACGTCCAGGCAAGACAAAGGGTACCAAGCTCCCAAAGACATGATGTTGTGTGCTCCATTAGTGGCCATGACCCCAGCACATTGCCTAGCCATTCTCCTACAAGCTTCTCCTAAAAGTTCATATTTAACTCCAGAAAATTTTGCCTACAATAGTAATCAAGGATGAGGATTTGTATCCTAAATACTGGGCTTTTTTCAGCATCTGCAGTCAGGATAAACCCATAGTTTACATTTTGCTGTGGATGGACACTTCCAGAGGCATCAACTATTTTTAACCACAAACTTATGGGAGAGACACAACCAGAGAGTGTTTCACCCCATCCTGAGAAAGGTGTTCTGAATTACTCAAGTGACCATGGCAAGACCACTGACCCCTCACTTGGCTGTGGCTGCTTGGCCATGGTGCTGCAGACAGGTGACTGGGCCTCTAGAGGGGAGGAACTGCTTCCCCACCTCAATTCTCCTACTTTTCCCTGAGCCTAAACTAAAGCTGGTCCTGTTCTTCTCTAGCTTTTGGTGTTCAAAGATGACCGCATAATGCTATCACTGGGAGATTGCGGCTTTTGGAAGTAGCTTGAGAAAAAGCTCCCGTTTCTGCTGAATTGTTCCTATTAGTTTCCAGAAAGTCAGTGATAAACACACTTTCGTAGAAACCTGGCAATGTGCACCCAGAAAACAATCTGACATTGATTTACTTTGCCAAACAACGCACTCCCTCTATTCTTGTTTTGCTTGGCGGGCATTATCTTTGGGTTGTTTTAAGAGAGTTTTGAAAATCCCATTATATGTTCCTGCCACACCCCACATATCAGACCATGATCACATCCCAGAGCACTGAAGTGACCTGCAAGTCTGATCACAGTACTATAAAGTGAGAATATGCTTATATGCTGACCCACTCAGATTGTTAATTTTGATCAGCAGTGCAACTTTCAAAGAGGCTATGGAAAGGTCTGTGGTAAAATGGCTGCGTTAACACTCATGTGCTCGGGGTGCATCTGTGCTTTTGCTAGGATGCCTGCCTAGTAGATGTGGTTTTGGTAGAAGGTATAAACAGAGGCAAATTTCTATTTTTTATTTGTGAAGAATACTAAAAATATATAGTTTTGAGGACGCGCTGTATCTTACTATATAAACTGTACTACCAAAGACAGGCCTAGAAAAAGGTTCAGTGTAATTACTTGGCATAAATCTGCCAAAGTGGCTAGTTTGCTGATGCCAGTTAGCAATGCTGATGTTGACTTCATTCCCCTGGTGCTATTTTGAACGTGAAAGCACCAGCCTGGCAGTGCCAGGATTTTGATTCCTCTTGGTTCGGTGATCAGCTGCTTGTGCCCCTAGCTGTGCTGCTGAACAAGAACCACACGTTCTTGTCTAGGTCAGTTGTAAACAGTAACAATGTGCCATGCTTTGTAGGAAGACCATGCTTATGATTTGGGTGTACAAAAAGACTTTACACTGGGCGTGCAGCACTGCCTAGTTATGAGATTTATTCAGACTTCTGCCTTTATTTGTCTATTTTATCACTTAAACACACCCACTTCTGGAAAGAAATGCATCAACAGATTGAAAGCTCGCAGCATCCTACGTAACAGTCTCTGTCAGAAAGTACCAAATATCACATTAAGTTGAAACTGCTGCAGGAATATCACTAATGTTACATACAGAAAAATTTCGGCTAACGTGTTTACCTTCCATGTTGGGAGAAGCGTCATGAGATTTATATCGATGACAACTGTCAGACTTCAGCTAGGTGTGATTGAGATTTATCTTCAGCATCTGTTCTTTCTTCCTATGCAGTATTTTCATTTAAAATAAGACATGAAATTTAAAATAAGATCTGAAATACTTTATTAAGCAGCTCACTTTTTGCGTTATATAGAAAGAAAATGTTATGAAGTTGAACCCCTTAGGGGAAAGCAAATTTCTCAAAGGGCAAGTCCAGAATAAATCTGGATCAATGTTTTGTCAAATTTCTTTATCAGGGCCTCTGTCACAAGGTACAGAAGAGATAACATGTGACTCTTCAACGAGAACCTCCTGTTCACTGTACCATGCAACCTGCTGGAAAACCGTTTTCCTCAGATAGGCCTTTTTTTTTACCTGTCTTTAGCACAGACCTGCTTAGGAGAATGTATCTAAACCATCTTTCATCTTGGACTGATCATGGATTTTCTGAAACTTACTCTGCTTGAGTGTTCACTCCAGTGAATTTGAAGTAATCTCATCTGAAACATGAATATTCATGCATTTAGACATTACAAACAGGTTTTTTTCCACACAGGAATTTCTGAGCACACTGCTTAATGAGGTAGGGGAATTTGCCTCCCTAGAGAGGTTTGGGACCAGGCTGAGCAGACACCCTGAGAGCAGCATAGGTGCTGCTGGTGCGCGGTAGCTGTGAGAAAGGGCCATGAACCTCTTGAGCTTACCCCTGTAGGTCGTTTGCAAACTGGATTTCTGTGAGGCACCCTGATGGCATCACTTTGATGAGATAAACGACAGTAACTTTCGGCTGAACCCATCCTGGGTTCCTGGCAGAAATCTCCATGTCTGTAAGTGGGAGCTGAGGGTAAAGGCGCCTGTGCTGGCTGGAAGTCCAATTATCTTCCATCCTAGACTGATTTGCAGGAGAGTTCAAACTCCAAAACTCATAATTCTTTGTGACAATACCATCTGCCATGAGTGACCCATATAATCAGGAAGAGTTTATCTAGTACCGGATTATTTCTGTAGTTAGAATTAAAATTTGCTATTTTATTCGTATAGTAGTACTTTTATTTACTGCAAGTCCATACACACCTTCTTAAATAATTAATGTATAGAGAGATTGTAATTTTTGAGCTGACATTGAAGAACCTGCTAAATCATGTTCAGATTGATTATCTGACTCTCTTTTAGGAGGAAGTCAAATAGGTATTAACTTGAATGTAATTGTATGTTTGATGAAATGGCCACTGTAAAAATTATATGCATTTTTATATTCTTCTGGTCTTAGGTTGCAGATTATTGTCAATACAGTCAACAGGAAAGTTTATTAAGTCTTGAAGGAACTGAAAATTTACATGGCTGTTACAGAGTGATTCTTTGCAAATTTTGCTTTCATGGGAGAACTTGATAAATATTCTTTTTAAAATGGGCTGATATCCTTTCTCTCTTCTGCTAGCAGTATGAGCTGAGATAACCTTCTTCTTTCCTGCTGAATACATATGTGACATGGTTTATGCATATTTAATTTTAAATTGTGCTGATATGTTGGAAACATGTAACACAGAGACACCAGAAAATTGCTTGTACTTTAAACACTTTTGTAGTCATGGGCAGGACTACTCAGACCTGCATTTAAAAATCCATAATGTAGAATATATAATTTGGTCTTAGAATGATAAACTTGGTCCTTGTTTTTTTGCATGATAAACTTAGTCCAAGTACTTACAGTATCTTATGGGCTCAAAAGCTTTTATTGTTAATTTGCAAGTAAGCCTTTTCAGATCCCTTAGGATTCTCTTTTCGCAGCTAGATGGAGACTTGTTATGAAAAGAAGAGACCGTGTCCAATCACATCAGCCAGATCAGCTGATGATCCAATTTCTCATCTCAGTAATGGAGATGCAACTTCTCTGAAGTCCTTAATAGCCTTGAGATGAAAAATTGGCTTAACAGAGCTGTCTGTAATTTGTTTTCCTGAACAGTGCTGCGCTATGCTGGACTCTCAGGATGGCTTGAAGTTAACAAGCAGTATCAATAAAATAATGATAATTGTAATAGTGATTTAAATTCACTAATTATTCTCATTACTAGATAAATATTTTGCTGAATATATGTAAACCAGAATGTAATCAGACAATGCCAATTATTTTTTTCCTTTCTACTATATCTGTATTGATGCTAATGTAACTCTGAGCAACGATGACTCTGAACAAGCAGAAACAACGGTCAGAACACAGAGGCAGTGAAAATACAACTCTGGTATGGATATGCTGTCATCATGTAGGGACTCAGTTGGAAGATACTTTTCATGTTCCCACCATGCCTGCACAAGAACGGAATTCAATTCAAACAGGTCCTCAAATGGAACAAGAGTGTGTTTCTGAGCTGGATGCTCACTGCATAGCACCTCATGAGTGCATCAGGGAAACTGTGGACAGGCCACCTGCTGGGGACAGGCAGGGTGTTTTGGATATGCTACGTACATCTTTCCAGACAGATAAATCTTACAGCAAAAGTCTCCTACTTACTCCATTATTTCTAAGATGGGAAGTTGTGCCTCAACTCAATGGGACCCCTGAGTGCAGAAATTTCGGGACACCAAAGAGCTCAGATGCTAATTGCAATCTGTCGTCTTTCCGGTAGAAGAGCTTCTTGGGTTTGGAAACAATGGTGCCCGTTTGCTTAGCTCACCAGCTTTGTACACTCCCCTCTCACTGTCTCACAGCTCCATCTGTTTCCCTGATTTCCTGCTTGCGTGCTTTGCTGGGCTGACCATTAGACCTGCCCCAACCATCCCCACTGGGGAGAGGTCCTTCAGATGTATTTTCTCCAGCCTGGCCTCGCTTTGCAGTAGTGCAGTTTTTGGAGCCATTTCCTGACAGCTTCCCATCCTTCTTGCTCTTGAGAGGTTTCTAAAGGCAGGGTGGACTGACATCTGCTAACAAAAACTTTTTTTTTCCTCTTTTTTTTCTTTCGTTTCTCATTTGGGAAGGAATAAAATAAAATTACACTGGAAAGAAAAAAATGCATCTCCAAATAGATGCTAAATGCTGACAACAAAGAAGTAAATATTATTTACTTGTGAGCTTTACAAGTGAAGTATATGTTGTACAAAATAAAATTATGAAGTCAGTCAAATCTAGTCCCATCCCAGAGAAGTTGCCTCTGCTACCGCTCTGCATATCTGGCTGCTAAGCTGGGCCTCCAGTAAGGATAAATTTGTCAGTACAGCCTCCCCATTGTCATATATAAAAACCCCAGCACTTTGCACCTGACAACCCATGCTGTGTCTGCACTTTGATACTTTAGCAAGCAGCTGGATTTTGTTGCCAGTTTTTAATTATTATTTTTTTAATTGTGGTGCTAGGTGTGAGTGTGTAGTCTGTCATATTTCACAGGGAACTGGACCTTTTTATATCAAGTGACACATTTGCTATACAATCATTTGTTTGCATATGCATTCATCTTGTGCAAATAAAATGGAAGTGACTACAATCAGAAAACATCAAAGGGAGTTAAAGTACAAAACAATGTGAATTTCTATCTTTTTAGTATTCATCTTTCTCTTTTTAAAATTTATTTTAGGGCACAAGGGGAAAAATGTATTGTTGTTTAGCTGGTTAGTAACAGCTAGTGATACTTTAGTTTTCTGATCAGTACTAATATAGCAGATAGTCATTGTAATAACATTCATCAAGATAAATTCATGAAATGTTCCCATCTTATATGCTTTAGCTGGAATTTCATTGTAATTTAGCACAACTGACACATTCAGTTGAGCCAAAGTACTGTTAATACCTGAATTAACATAATTCTCTTTATGCCTGAGCTCTGGGATATTATTTGCACTGGTCGCTTTAAAGTTGCATGATCCTGGACTAAATATCCAAAAATGTTGAAGAACTTCAAAGGATCATAATGTTCGAGTAATCCAGCAAGTATTAGCAGTCTCTCCTCCCTAAAAAGAGAATCATTATGTCACTAATTAATTTGCCATAGTAAATAATCCGCTGACATTTACAATGAGCATCCCTATTGGAGGTTGGAATAAATATTAAGTTGCACATAAAACTATAAATAGTAAGAATTTCAATGCCAGACAGTTTCAAAATACTATGGAAAACAGATGAGTGCTAGCTGTGTGAAATAAATTTGTAGGTCTCAGCAACACGAGCACGTGAAGAGCGCAGCTATCTGTGAGAGTAAACATGGAGCAGACATGCCCAGCACCCTCCTGCCGTGAGGGCATTGGCCAGCATATCCTACATCTGACTAAAGTCAGGTGTCTGAGGTTGGTTTTTAACAGCTTTAGCTTGTCTTAGCTGGAGGGAGTCTCAGTGTGAAGTCTGCATTTCAAGGCTGAAGCACAGTGTGTGTGGGATGGCGTCTCCCCCCACTCCCATGGACAGTACGGACAGCCCCTCGTAGGATGGAGACAGAGATGCGTAGCTGCGTTGTACAAGACCTTTTCAGCAGGCGTGTTGTGCAATTTTGGTTGCTGTCACACCTGTTAATCTCAGCTAGGCTGTGACGTGGCTCGCCGGAGCTGCCCATCGTGGCCCCCTCCCTCATGGAGGCTGTGAACCCGTCCACCAGTTCCATTGCACAGGTGGGCTTGTCCCATTAGTGTGCCCTGGGTGCTGGCAGCGCGTCCGAGGTCAGCTGCAGGAAAGGTGCCAGGGCCCACAAAGTGATTTAAAGTGCCGGGTATCAAAGCTGCAAGCAGAGAGAGAGTGCTGCTGGCTGTGGGGGGAAGCCAGGCAGAACCCAGCGCTTTGAGGTGTTGCAGCAGCATCGCGCCTCAGCCGCAGGTTACTGCAGGCCCTGCCTAGGTCTCACCAGCCTGTGCTCATGTGCCTGCTGACTTGTGTGGCTTGCGCTTCCAAAACGCAGGCATGCAAGTCCCAACTTTCTGGAGCCCCGAGGACGAGCACCGTTCCCTGTGTCACACAAGAAACCCCCTGGTTGCTCTTTCACCTCATTGTAATGTGCAATGACACCTCCCCCTCCAGCTGCCACCATAAAACTATTTTTGTTTCTGGCAGGAGGGGGGGACTAGGCAGGCCCAAGGCTTGACTTCCACAAACCAGTTCCTGAGCAGCACGTGGACCTGGCTGATGATTTGCAACAGGGCATCCACCTTGGCCAAATCTCAGCTTCTCATCCTTTCCTTCACAAAAAAAATGAGGTTTTTTGTGAACTTTGTCACATATTCTTTCCTTACGGTTTGTAATTATTCATATGTATTAGTGCTGCCTATATACAGATGTAAAGATAATTGAGAGAGAGCATTATTGTACTTATTTCTTTCACAGACTTTTGATGAACACCTCTTCTTGGAAGACCAGCCAAAGAGCAAGATCAGGACGTGTAACTGGACTCTGGTCTCGCAGAGGTTTGAAGATATCTGTGACACGTGATATCCTGTGGCTCAGAATGGTTTAATTGACCTAAAATGGTTTAATTGGCACAGAATTATGTCAATTCACAGCTAAACAGGGGAAAGACAGGAGTCAGAGGATGCATTTAACGTGATGTAACTGGAGGAGGCTTTGGAGGCACAGGGAGCTAGGCAAGCTGTGTAGTGAGCAGCATGTGTGAAGGGCGTGTTTCTGCTGAGAAAGGAAAGCTAGTGCAGAGTGTGACATTAGAATAAGTCAGATCCCTGGGAAATGTAACTCAGGTCACAAATGAGAATGCTGTATCACAACAGCAAAGGGATAGAGAATAGTCTTGAACATACCGGTGTTTAATACAACCCGATCAGCAGTGATAATAAGAAGGAAAAACAGGGATACTGTACAAGCAAGGGAGCTGAGGATGGATGGGAAGACTTGGAGGTATGGAACATCATATGAATATCAAACTTAAGCAATAAGACAATTCGACACACACAACAAGCCAAAGAGTAAGACAGAAATGTACACAGTTATTTAAAGTCAATTATTCCTCTACTCTTTCACTTAATAGAAAAGCAAGCAGACACATCTGATGCCTAAGGTACTGATAGTTTTAAACACAATTAGATGTTAGAGAGCATCAAAGTCTATACGATGGCTTATAAATTAGACCCACATCCATCAATGCATTTAAACCTCATAAGCACACCTGTAGCTATATTCTGGTTTGATATTTGGGTTTGTTATCCTAGTTTCTTTGATTAGTTGCTACTCTTGAGCATTTTTGTCCATTGGTAGTGTTGTGCAGGTGAAGGGGAAGTGGCCATTGCAAGATAGTGATTTGAGGACTGAGATCTATTGACTTTATATTCTGCTCATGAATCAGTGTCATTTCTGACACATAAATTCTGAGACATTAGGCAACTCCACTCCTTTGAGTAGGTGTGTGAAGCCAGTCATTAGATTTGGATGGGCAAATGGCTGGAGTGCTCACCACATCATGGGCTGTGGGGAAAGAGGACTGACTCTTGCTGGGAGGATTAGCCTGAGCTCTCTGGCACACAGATAGGTAGGTAGGGGACACATGGGACTTGGGGTCACCCAAACTCCCACTACAGCAAGGTTGTGATCAGTGAGAATATTCACAGGCTTACTCAGCTGGTAAGAGGGATCATAACTCTCCTGCCATTAAACATAAATAACTGATCACAAGATTAGGAAGAAATTTTTACTTTCTTGCTTCAGGGTTTTGTTTGCTACCTCTGATACGGGGCCCTGCAATAACATTCCCTGCTTGCTTTTGTAGCTATTTCATATAAGGTTTAATTGGTGAACACACTCATTTTGTCGGATTGCTCTTTCTTTAAAAGGTATGTTGCAAGTTTTGAGTGGAAGTGGTACATGGAGTGCCATTGGGTAGGACCATTTCCATAGGTGCTTTGTTATAATGCAGGATGATAAAGGATCCCAGGCAGAAGCAGTAGCCAGTGTAGTGTTAGAAAATCAGGATACTGCTTTGAAGTTTTGTGTGTGACTACACTGACATTAGCATCTATCCTGTTACTATGAAAAGGTGTAAAATCTACAAAGTGCCTACTCAAGAACTGAAATCTCAGCGGTATTACATATTTTTAAAGGACACGAACATGCAAAAGCTCACATCCCTCTTATTTCAGTGAATTATATGTCCCTTTGCAAATGCTATCCCAAATTTGTTAGCAGAAAGGCTTTAGTTTCTACTTCAAGGATGAGCATCCTAACATTTAACATGGCATCTGCCCAGAGTTGTGGATTCTGCAAAGCCCTACTTGAATTCTGCTGAATACTTAGGAGCAAATTTATTAAGGATTAGTTTTCCAAAGGTAGTGAAATAGCAAAATTGGAGAGATTTAATTTAATTTCATTGTTTAATCTTGATTGAGATCTAATTTAAGCAAACAAGCTGAAAATGTCCCATATACACCCCTTCCTCCCCAAAAGAGAGTATTCCTGCATTTGGATGAATGTTTGCATATTCATTTGTTATGGTAATGCTATGAATAAGTAGATGTTAATTACATCTTTAATGGAATTGGATTAATGTAATAAATGATCACCTATCTTTTTGTTAGATTTCAAGTAATTATTTATGTCCTCATCGTACTCTGATTTTGTTTACCTGGGTACAAAAGCATCAATTTCCTACTCTTCCTGGTGAAAACTGTAAATTTGTCCATGGGAGAAAGTAAGTCAATTAATGTGTTGGTCTACATGAACTTTTCAAGTGGATGGGTATTCATTTTGAAGTCATATGATCCTGACAAGAATAGTGTCTGTGAAGTCAAGGAGAAACAACGTCTAGCATCTCCGTGTCCTTAAACAAGCTGTACATTTCAGTAAATATCAGAGATTTATTGGTGAGCCAGAGGGAGATGAAGGAAAGGCTAAGGTTAAGACTACCATTTGTAACTTTCAAAGCACTAATAGGCAGGATCAAAATTTAGCCCTTTGAAGTCTCCCAGGTTGAATGGTGCGAATGTTTACTATCAACTGCTGCTTCTCTTTGGAGCTGTGTCAGCACAGCACATTTTGCACCCATGTCCTGAATGACATTTGTCTCTTAGTAGTTAAAAGGAAAATCAGTGTAGAGTGGAACCTCTTGCATATTCGGTAATAAAATGTTACATTTTGCATTGTTGATTCACCTTTATGTTAAAGACCAAAAGGCCAAATTGTGTGATTCTCTGAAGAATATGGAAAAACTCATGAAACTCTGGTGAGACAGGTAGACCTCAACAATAAGGAGGAAACAGGTAGCTTCCGTTTCTGGTCTGGCTTTTTTACTCATGTCATTCATCCCAAGTCACTAGTCAACATTCTTTCAAAACCAAGTAATTTTTCTGTGTAGAAAGCAAATTAGCTTGCAAGAGCTCCTATCCAGCTATAGAGTAGTTGTTTTTACTGCAATTGCGTTTTCTACAGTTTATAATAGGTATTGGTTGACCACCGTTACCACTGAATTAGAGTATTAACTTTCTATCTTATATGATTTGAGTAATGCAACAAAGGTAGGTAAAAAAGGGCTCTCTGACGTAGATGTGCCACAAACAGCACCTGTGGCTTCCAGGAACAAAGCCTCTTCTTCAGGAAAGACCCAGTGTCTTCTTTAAGGGATGCAGATTGCTAAAGATTGAAAGGTCGTTCTGGAGTGATGTGTGCCAGACTGCTGTATTAGATCTGATTTTATGCTTGACTTCGATTACTTCTGCCATGGTGAGTATTAAGGTTAGAAATATTGGAGTGGCACTGTAAAAAACCAAAAAGGAACTGTTAAGGGTGGAGGGGAGAAGGCCTTATCCCGTTCCTAGTTAAAGCAGGTCTCTAAACAGCAGTGGTAGCTCAGGTTTGCAAAATTCATTCATCTGTTTCATAAATTCTGGAAGTAACAGAGTTATATCAAACAGGTTCAAGGATTCCTGTTAAGAAAAGTGATTAATGCACTTTGTTAGGCACTGGGCAGTAAGTGAAATGCAGGAGGGTGCAATCATACAGCCGCTATAGACAACAGAATGCCACTTTTCACATTTTCTTACCTTTTCTCAGCTTTTCCTAGTGTCTCCACAGATGTACTCCAGATGCATTTCAGGTCTCCAGTACTGCTATTCGAGATAATACCCCATAGGCAATTCTACTCTAGTTAAATATGTTAATCAAATTAATGCACCGTTAATACATCTGTAACTATCCCCCTTGGACTATTTGCTGTGTTCTGGAACAGGCTTGTGTTTAGTCCCCTGATACAATGAGGAGGTCTAGAAGAATAGGAAATAATAACACAGCCTGCAAACTCATGTCATGCCAGCTATTTCATGCCAAATGTTGTTCTCAAGCACCTGGCAAGCACAATTCATTCATTTTCCAAATGTCAGTGGCCAGCCAGCTCCTCAGGACATTCCCTCCCAACACAGGGACACTCGATAGGTGCAATCGAGAGGCTTTTGGCTGCTGGCCTTGTTCCCGAGTCACGTGCACAAACTGTAAGGATGGAAGCGCCTCTTGTTTCTGGTTTTGTCTTGCAGATGGCAACTTTTTCTGCTACTCTTTCTGTTTATTTTACTCTGACATCAGTATTTCACGGTATTTCAACAGAGCTTCCATAGATGCATATTTGGAATACTGAAAATGCTCCACAGGTGCCTAGATGCAACAACTGGTTTCTGCTGTAATAAGCAAAATGTTCGTGGCATGCCGTAAGCACCTAGCTTTCAGGGGCCAGCACAGCTGTGGGAGTCGGGCACATGCCCAGAGCTGCTGCATGTGCCGTTATTCACCACCGCCCCTGCCAGGAATCGGTGCTCCAGACCCAGCCTTGGTGGGGGGAACGGAGGTGTCAGGAGGCCTCTGCCTGCCAGTGACTGAGCCTGGGGCACTGCTTCACCACCTCCTGCTTTCCAGCTGTAGGTCACATCACAAGTCCTTTACCCTATAACTTGTACTTACAGTTGGCTGGCAGCTGTAGCATCATCCGAATATTGAACTGAAAGAAACCTTGTCACTGCACAGAGGATGTCCTCAGCAGCCTGTCCAGCCAGCCTTCGAGATGCAGGTTTGGCTTCACTGGACATAATACGACTGTATACCAATAGTCCTTGAGGTTCTCTGACTCATAAATATAGCCTAAAACCGCTTGTCATTTCCATCCAAAACGAATTCAAATTATGTTTCTTCCTATGACTGAAAATACTTGTTCTTCAGTGTTTTGATTAGCTCTCGTTTTAGTGTAAAGAATGTGAGACAGGTGAACGCAGGGTCTTGAAATGTCAGCCAATTAGCTAGTAGTCATAAGGTGAATGGAAAATGTTCTCCCTTTTTTTTTTTGTTTATAAGATAGCATCTTACATATCCGAACACTTAGCAGTCTGTATCTCTGGCAGCTGAAGCCACACTTTGTATTTTTTGTGTCAATCACTACAGACTTCCAAATTAAACAATTACTAAAAAAACCTCTGATGCTTAAAAGAAAAAAAAAAAAGTTTGTAAAAGTGGCCAGAAGCATTAATAATAAATAGACTTACAGCTAGCTATAAGCTCTATGCATCCAGTATTTTTACATACCTGGCAGCAGTGGACTATGGAAGTGCGCAGTCTCCTGGGTAAAGGATGAAGCTCACATGTCCACACTGAGACTCTGAAATGTCTTTGGTGCCTTCAGGCTGCTTGACTGAGAGAAATGGCCAGTTACTGGCAGGAAACAGTAAAACTGCTGTTTCTTGCTGTCTGAGAAGAAAGGACACTGGATAACATTTTGCATGTGTGTGTGTGTGTGTGTAAAAAAAAGCCACCAAACCACACCACCTCCCCTTTCACCTTCCATGAAGAAGTGGGTCTTGGCTGAAGCCCTAAATCCTCAAAGGTGTGTGTGTGCCTACATAGCCTTTTGGGGACCTGGCAGAAACTAATTAGCACTCAGGTAAATCCACATTGAGTGAAATCTGGAAGGAGTTGCTGGCTAAAAGCTGTCCTCGATCCTGTATTTGTTCACCTTTAGGGAAAAGCTCATCTTTCCTCTCTGCATGGTCAGAGAGGAAGTGCTGATGCTTTGGAGGACTGACATTTGCTTGGAAGGAGGGCTGTATTTATGATCGTGCTTTTTACCGATCAGGTTCTGTAGCCATTCACTCTGTTCATGTTAACGTTTGCACTAGTATGTAGTACGGAGTAATAGTCTGGATGCAATGAAACCCCTGTGCAGTAGACAGCTTTGTCAAGGATGAGGGGATGGCAGTACCGGATTACCAGCACATATGGCCGCTGGTGTCAATGGAGCACTACAGCTTACTCTCTGGTTAAGTCATCTCCCCCTGAGGAAGTTGCATGAAAATAACAGTTAACAAGGGTGATAAAGACTGTGGAGACAAAAGAGAGTGAAGAATCTGCTAGCAATATTTCTGTAGCAAGCAGCTGACTGAATGTAATTCCAACTGTTATGTAATTTCTTGCGTGACTCACAACAATACAGTCTATAGAGCATATGCAACATCTGGTACAGCAGCAAATCGGTGTAAATACCAGCAGTTTTCGTTGATCTTTAGTCTTAGACAGGTCCCAGTCTTAGAAGATGCTCACAGAGGAGTAAACCTGCAAATCTGCATTAATATTCTTTCAAATAAGGAGCTTGTATGATTATACAGTAGTTCAATTTTTTTCTTGTTTTATCACATCTTTATTACTAGCAGGGAAATCCTATCATATAAAGTATTTTTCTTAGAGCAATTTTACACAGTCAATAAAATGTACTTCTACCATGTCTGCATTATTGACTTCTTCCAGTGGAATTCAGGCCAGCCTGCTGCAACAGCAAGCTGTTGTTTTCTGCAGGTTTTGGACACAGATGTTTTCCTGAACATTTAATAAAAGGATGCCTCCTAATAACTTCAATTATTGCCACAATATAAACATTGTGTGAAAGTCCATTGAGTATCTTCAGCTGAAGGAGATGGGACACCTGTGCTGCCGTTGAAGACCTGTTGCTGCCTTGTTGTTGCTTCTTGGGTCTTCTTTGGGCTCCTAAGCTATCTTTGCTGCGCTTCAGCACGGTGTTCCTGCAGGACTGCCTGAGGCTTCCCAGCCCACTTCTTGCTTGTACTCCCTCCTGCACTTACACATCTTCCTCAGTTTAGCATTTGTGGGTTTTGGCCAATTATCCCTTCCACTCATGTGTGCCTTCTGCTAAAATCCTCACATTTTTCTTGACTCCCTGCTGCTCACGTTTTCTTCTTCCTACCATCTGTCTTCTCCTAACATCCTCCTACCTTATTTCTGCAGTACACTCTCCTTTAAGTTTCTATTCCCCATGTAATATATGTGTTCCTGTAAAGAAGGGCTCATTCCCAGTCCCCCAGCTCCTTCCCGTCACACCTCTGTCTAATGCCCAGGTTCCTTTATGGAATCAATTAGCATAGAATCACAGAAAATAGGCACTAAGGAACACCCAGCAATCTTTCCATCTGTAATACTGTCCAGAGTAAAAATATGAAATCCTACCATTTCTGTAGTAATCTAATCCAAAGACATTATTCTTACGATTAAATAATTTTCTTTATGCCTATGGATCTCAATTTTCATGCAATTTAAGTCCATCTGTTTTTGTCTTAATCCCTGTGGGCTCGGAAATCAGCTTTCTAGAGTAGCTGTTGGTGTACTTAGGATGGTTACTTCTTCTACAGTCTTCTACCTTCTTCATATTCCTGTCTAACAAATTTCACTTTCTTCTGTGTCTGATATCATCCATTTTCTTCATAATTTTCCTCTCCATAAACAGCCCTTTTCTCTCTAACATATATAGGTCCCCCATGGTTTCTCCTTTCCACTCACTTTCTTACCTTTCCGCATACTTTCTACTCTCTTCTGTTTTCGATTTCAACATGTCTATCCCGCCCTGTTCCTAAATACCTGTTTCCAATCCTTCTGACAATGTGTGTTCAGCTGTATGTATCATGGGTGCCTGTGGAGGCTTGTTGCAATCTACGCCAGGAATGTGTTGCCTTGGTATGGCAGGAATGCATGGAAGCCATCCGCTGTGATGTAAATGTCTTTCAATTACCTCCTCTTTGCAAAATGTCTTTTTTAGTCCCAGCCCCTGTGAAATGCTGCTGGTGCTCTTCTGCCTTCATCGTTTCCATGGTAGCCGATCCCATCCTTTCATGACTTTCTCATCAGTGGCCTAAACAAAATCTAGCACTGTTATAATTAAAATGGAAGATGGTTTTACAATATTTTTGAAAACTGGGTGGTAATACATGATAAAAGTACTTTGCAGCTAAAAATGGGTAAGTAATTAAGCACTATTATCTTAAATTATGATACATTCAGAGGTATTCTGTGGAACATGTCCTGAATATAGTAAAATTGCAATGTTAAATACAGTTAATGACACTGTTCCAGAAGTACAGAACATAATGGTTTAATTAAGCCAGAGTTACTGCAGCCTGATTTTAACTAACTTCCCCCCTGCCCCTTCCTTGAAAGCACTCCCAGTCCAAGCATTCCAGTTGTGTGCCTTTGGAATCAGACCCAGATTTGGATTCTGACTGAAATCCCCAAATTAAAGCCTGTAGCTCCAATGGCTGATCTGAAATCCAGATCTAGAATGCTGTCAACCTTTCGCATATTTGTAGGCCAGATTCAACATTTTCATAGCCTGCAGTTTTCAGCTTAGTTTCTGATTTCCTCCTGCTTCTCCCCCTCCCCTCCCGCAAATGTCTTTGAATAGTAACTGTGAGGTGTTCAGGAGCTGGAAAATTTTTAAACTTAGCTCATTAAGTATAGCTTAAGAACTTTAAATATAGGCAGTCATTCTCAAACCTGTTGGTCAAGATCTGTCTTTTGTGGTCTCATAAAGTGTCTCTGCCAAGCTGCTATTCAGTGAACAACAATTTGGAAACTTGAGAAAGAGCCATCTCCTTTCTCACATTCATGTATTGATCCCAAAGGAATTCAGGCACTGTCATACAACGTACGACATACACATTGTTACAATGAATGATAACTGGAATTCTATTCTTTGACTATACTCTGTTTTCTTCCAATTTGGATAAATCAGCATAAAACCCCCCAGAGCTCAAAACCTATGGCTTAAAGCCTATACTTCACCTCTCTGTCATTTATTGCTCTTTAGTTAATTAACACTGAAAGCAGTTGTGAAATTAAAAAGTAGTCCTTGTCTAAATGTATGTGCCCCAATTTCCACAGAGCCATCTGATTAATCACTGTAAGACATGGAGGAAGACATGAAAGCTCAGGCAAGTGAGCAAAATGACATTTCCAACAGACAATATATTTTATTCTGTCTAACAATCCACATGTTTGTATATCAAGTCCAGAAATCATCATACCACACTGTCCCAGTAAATCACAACCCTCAGTAGGACTCCTTGGTCTTCTGAGTTGAGAATTAGTTTCACGTGTATGGCCAGTCTTTTTCACAGTCTTACTGGGGATATCTGTAGTGGAGTTCATAACCCAGTTGATACCATATTTTTTTCTCAATGGTGACAGCATTACGTTGGTTTCTATGAATTACTAAGAGCCATTAGAAATCTCTGTGTATAGTGTTTTCAGTAATTTTCTTCTCTTCACATACTGTGTTTAAATCACTGTCCTTACAGTGGAGACGGTGAGTATAGATTTGAAACTAGAATACAGTTGCATAAACCAGCATCAATAGTATGCAAAAAAATGGACAAAATGAAAATTGTGATGAGTCATGCAATTCAGTGTAGGACAAACTGCAAGAGAGATGGGTTCCATAGCCATAGAGAGCTAAAGTAGCTGCTGCTTAAACAAGCGTGCCCAATAGATAAAGTGTGAGTTACTGAAGTGTGGGGGCAAATGGCTATGTGTGGGGAAAAGGAGAGCAAGTTGAATTTGCTTAGAAGAGTTGGGGGGGGGGGGGGGGGCGTGTGGTGGGATGGGCAGTGAAGGATAAAAGATAATCTATAAAATTGTGGAAGCACTGAAAAAATAAAACCAAAACCTTTTCAAGGGTGATGATAAGGAAAATCCTGTTCTTTTCCATCATTGAAAAAAAATCAAAACCTTCCTTCTTGGAGAAATGGCACTCAGTATTCCCCCAGTATGCACCTAAACTCTCCTAGGTAAGCAGTCCAAAGTGATTGTGAAAAATTTTAGCTGAAACAAACACATATTTACATGATGAAATGTAGATTATCAGGTTAAGAAAAGCTGTCAGTTCCCTGCCTTTTTTTTTTTTTTTTTTTTTAGTGTCTAACAAACAAAAGGAAGAAACGTGAAAGATTCACAAATTCTGTTACCAGCTTCATTTTTGCTGTTGGTTTTACGGGGGTGAGGGATTTGTTCAGCTGTTACAGTGATGGTCACAACATAAACTTCAGATAGATGTAGTTTTAATTTTTTCCACCTAGTCTAAAAACCAGTAACGTTATAGACATTTTTTCTTAAAGATGTTATGTATGGAAATTATATTTACCTCCCACATTGGTAGGAGGTGCAATGTCTCTTATTTTGCAGTTTCTGCATCCAGTAGGAAAAAAAAATAATAAAAGAGATGGATACTGTAGATGCCTCAGCTACAGCATGTTGGTATACACAGCTTCTTGCTCAGACTTAACATAATTTCTATTTTTTCCTGTTGCTGAGAATATTAAACGCGAGAATGAGAAGACTACTTCATTTGAAAGGCTTATTTAATTTCCCTTCTCTTCATTTGCTTTGTTTACTGAATCACATTTCCATAGAAGAATGGTATGTAGAACTGTCTGCCCTAAGTGGTTCAAACGAACTATGAGTAAAACCATTTAGATATAACTCACAACCATGTTTCATTAATAACAACTAACTAGGAATGTTACTGTAGCTCAATATGTAGTGAATTTCTGCAGACTTTTATCATTGCATCCCCATTATTGTCAGAATCTTTTAATATTGTACCTGAACAGAGCTTTTAATAGATATGTAATGACATCATTAGAAGTTATGTAAATAACTACTTCACAACTTTTAATCACTCATAAAGAGGCATTTACTCCTTCTAAAGTCAGCAGTTGTATTAATGATTTTTTTAACATCTGTATTTGAAAGGCAAGTTGTAGTCATATGTGACGAAATTTCTGCTTTGAAAGCGAATCCCTCCTTTTAGAAAGTAAATAAAAACTCTGCATTCCTTATTGCTTTTCTGATGGAAGGAAACGTAAGGACTATACATACTAAGTGAGGAAAGGACTGGTTATGCTAAAAAGCAATGATGAAAGATGATTTGTTCTCATCAGCCTTTGGCACTGCAACATTACTCGCTGTTCTTCTGCATCTACTATATATATTGTTTAATCAGGTAAATGAAGTTGCCCAAGAAACCAGACCTCAAATTCAAAGATGAGAGCTCACAGCTTCTGTGGGAAATCACACAACTGTGGCAGGAGAAGCTACTTTGCCTGGGAAAAATTTCCTTGCATTGAAGTGGGGTAAAGTTTTCCGTGCTACAGTAGAGCAAATCTTGGAGCACTAAGTTGCACTGTCTGTCTCTAGTTTTTTTCTTCCCCTTAGGCATAGCAGATGCATTCCCATGTAACCCCATTAGCAAGTTTACAACAGATATAAACCACTGGTAAAAACATCTCAGAGGAAGAATGTCCCTCTGCTTTCAGACACCATAGAAAAATTGTATTTCTATGCACATGTTGATTTTTTTAAAATTACAAACCCTCATGGCAGGGGAAGCTGTCATATTTCTCAGCTGATTAAGAACATTTTTCCCTTCCATTTCTGGGCAGATCCTTTGCTTGTTGCTGTTATGATTTATATATGCCTGAGACTATTATCACATTCATCGGACTTAAAAAATATTTAATGTCAACTTTACTTTTATTATTGAACATGTTATACAATGTCGATCACAAAATGACAAAGAGCTGTCTCAGTGAAACTGACTTTAAAATTTTCTTGCATTACAGCTATTTATTTTTCTTGAGAATGTATTTTTCTCTACTCGAAGAGCCAAAATTTTTCTTTAGGGAGTGGGTTATTGCACAGAAAATAGGAATTCTTAAAGTTAAGCTTCATGTTGGTAGAATTATTTTAAAGAATAAGAGAGTAACAATTAATTCCTAAAGATATATTTCCGTTAAAAAGGAACTACTAAGAAAATTTGCTCTCCTTTTCAACTAAACATTAGGATTTCAGTACAGTTGGCTAATAAGCCAAACTGGAATCACAGAAAATAAAATTCTTAGCTGATTTATTAGTTCAGCAAATGGGGTGGCTTTAACACAGTTGTAATGCTGAATTTTCTCTGTGTAGAATATTGGCTCACAAACTTTATGTTAATTTTGAACCCATGGAGACCTTGAGAAGGAGGGAAGTCTAAAAAAGTTGTTGATTCACTTACAAGAACAGCTGTTGATGGACCAGTCATTCACTGATTAAAACAAGAGTGATTGAACTATCCCTGTACTGCAAATATAATTTAAGATACTAAATTTATAAAGATACAAACATTCTGTATCAGAAGATAAAAGAAGGCATGTAAGGAAACTTGACTTTTTTTTTTTTTTACTTTTAATTGTTTCCCAGAATTATTTTGTTGAAAACAGTAACTTCCAATGGTTTCAAAGGGGCAGGACTTCACCCATTTTCCTGCTTCACTTCTCGTTTATTGAATTTCTTAGAAAAATTGTTTCCAGAGAGTGAACAAAGTAATTCATAAACAGAAAAAACTAGCCTGAAACTCCATTAATAACCAACTTATTTTTATTAGAGCAAATACAGTTGTGAAAACTGTACATTGTACATTTTGGGTCAAGAATTATAAATAGAGAAACTCATAGATAAAGAGTTCATTCTTTGACAGCAAGAAACTTCAAATAGACAAAATGACATTATTAAGTACATTGGCAGGCTTCATTGTGCTGTCCAAAATGTAGTGTACAGTATAACAACCAATTATAAATAGCTTTTCATGTAAAATACAGCTGTGCACATTTTAGAAAAATACCAACAATTTGTCTGAGCTTTGTTTTAAAAAAGCTTATAAATTGTACATATTTATAAATGGCACTAACATGCTTACTTAAATTTATAAACATTTTCATAAGCTTTGTTACCCATTATTTCCAGAGCATAAAGTATTTTAAATAAACATTTAAGAGGAATTAAATACTTCAGTTACAAAATTACCTCTCCATGTAAGGAGACAGGGGGTGATTTCACTGTTGGATGGAACATTTTGTCCATTATGTCAAGGCTTACACAATAACTTTTAGAATTTTGTTCTTATTTAGAAATTACTTTCCTAAATTTAAAACACAATTTTAACTTTTTTTAAAAAATAAATATACATTTTTATTTTCATTTGCTCTCTTTCTGCTTTCTTCTTTATCCACACTGGTCAAAACACAGGATTCTCAACATACTTCTGTAAAAAACACCATGGTGTTACTGCCCTGCTCGGAGTTACTTCGCTGCACAATATTCAGTCCATACTTACGTTACTTTAATATGCTGCATCAAAAAATAGCTAATGTACTTTGCAAGAATGTTGCCCATTAAACCATGCAAACACTTAGAAAGTTTACAAACAGGTTCAAAAACTATATTGTATGAAAGATTTTCTAATAAAGATAAAATAAACCATAATACAAGCCCTTTGCTTTTTGTAGCTTTAAATTAAAATATTTACTTGCCAAATGACCACACCACATATTTTCAGTAAACAAGCATGCTTTTGATTAATATAGGGTACAGTAATTCCAGTATAATGGCACATAAAAAGAAACATGATCACATCATTTGAACAAAGGGCTGTGGAACTACTTAAGACAAACTTTCCAAATGAAAAATGTTGAGGCTTTTTTAATGCTGAGGTAAAATTATAAATGGACTTTAAAGACACTGAAGGCATCAAATTGATAAACAATCACTTAACGTTTCTAAACGCTTTACCTGAATGTATTCAACACAAAGCTAGTATTTTAAAATTACAATAATTTATTATGAGCATTAGCTAGCTTAACTGTCATTGGCATCAATGTGCACTCAGACAAAACTTTATTTTAACTGCTGGCAAAATACCTCAGTGTTGAAACATAATAATTCAAATCACCAATTACCACAGCACCAAATTAAAAAAAAAAAAAAAAGTCAACATGCAAAACCTGTATCTTGCCTTTCTTGGCTTATTCTGATATTTCAGATCCTGCTTAGAATACGCTGATATCAACTTAAGATTCTTATTCTTTTATTATGAAAAATTTTGCTTGCTATTGGCGTAAGCATTTGAACACTTTTAGGAAGATACTAACGTCTTTAAATTTTGCAGTCAGGGTATATTTCTTACTAAACCTTAGAGCAAAAGGGCTCTTCAGGTTTAGAAAAATTGATTTAAGATTTTTATCTCTGGATTAGAAAAAGAGATTTCATTTTTTGCTTCTGCTGCTTGGCAGAACTGGTAGCTTTCTCCAGGTTGGACTAGACACTATGTTATGGCTATACATCAAATTTCATAAACAACGAATGAACAGAATCATGCACAGGCAAATGAAATTCAATCTCCCAGAGCACTGCAGGAGATGTTAAAAGCAGCAGGTAATGGAATAAGACTGGTGACTGATGCTGCTAACTATTTCTTCTAACGAGATAGGAGTGAACGCTGGAATCACTTCCACAGCAACAGAATCCTCTGACCACATTCCTCTGGCAGTCGTTTTCCCATCTCCCCACTAAAAACATCAGACGGTAAAATAGTAAGGCAGCTGTTAGCTTCCATCAACAAAAAGTGCAGCTCCGTACATTTCCAGTTTAGTCACACTCTGCTGGAACAGATGGAGAAGCCAACTCACTTCACTGGCAGGGCTGCTTCAGCAGATTATTTTGTTTGTTTTCCAACATGGCTGCTTGCTTCAGCTTTCAGAGGACCCCAAAGCCACGAGCCATCAGCAGAGAAACTGATCTGGGGCCCTGGCTGAATTTTCCAAGTTTCATCTCTCTTGCGTCCCATCCTAATTCCAAGCCTCCTTCCCTGTGTCTGACAGGTGCCATTTAAAAGGCTGATGACACAACTGCAGAGAACTGTGGGCTAACACCACTAGTTGTCATGACTTCACTGAAGGGTCAAAACAGTTACATTATTAAATAACTATGTTGAATCACATTCAGGCATAGCTAAAATTGAAGTAGGGAACATTAAAAGTATGCAAAGAAATTAAATCTTTATCATTTGAGGTGGGGTGGATATGGTGATTTTATATGAAAACAAGACCTTTCTTACCTTTCCTAATTCCAATCAAGTTAGAAAATGGACAAAAAGAATGGCTAAACCAATATTCAACAGCATTACGAGGGCGATCATGACTGAGTTAGGGCCCTGAAAATAAAATGAAGATATCAGAATTAATGCAAACTTCCACAGTGTACAGCAACGAACATGTCCTGAGTCTGGAATTTTTACCGGTTTTGACTTTGCTCTGAAGGATTACCTAAATATTAAACATACAGACTCTGCTCCTGAAACATAGCCATTACCCTTGGTATTCAGGTGAACTAAATATTATCTGTGTGAAAATAAGCTAGATAAATACAGGTGAGTGTATATTATTACACTGTTCTTAATTACACTGAGATTAAACCATCTCACAAATATGACTGCATAAACAAATGAAAACAAACCCATCAACACAAAAACAATATCACCTTAAGATAAAGCAAAACAAAGAACTTGAACTACTTCAGGAAAGCTGGACCACTGCTCTTCATCCTTACAGCAGATTCCTTCCCTAATTCCAACCCATTTCAAAACAGACATGACAAAGCTTTTTACAAAAAAATACCCTTTTTCTGATAATCAAAGGAAATAAAAAGTTACTTACTGTTGCACTAACATACCTATAAATGCCTCTATTACAGATTTTAAAATAATTTTACTTGCAAAATTAAACTTTTTTTTTTATTTATTCTGACCCTTTATCTTACAGACCTATATACTGAAGAAACGAAAAGTCTAAATACTTTTTACTTTTTTAGCTAGACCTAAACTTGGTTAGGAAACTTAACCATTACACAATTTTAGTGTATTCTGTGAAGCCAGAGAACAAAGTTTTTAATTATTTTCAGCAATTTTGGATAGTTCTTTAAACATGGATGCTTTCTAAAAAGCAACTTGAAATAACGTCCTGAACAGCTGGATATTCTCAGTTCTTCTGTTCTCTAAATGTATTTGGTTTACTACAACATAATTTCACAGAGATTTGTATACACCTAGATTTTAAGACTGCACATTTACTGTAAGTAGAAACAGAAAAACTCTTCACTCAGACAATACTTCTGTAAGTCACAAAAAAGCCCACCAAAAAGTCTCTGCAGAAAACTGTCCTCTGGACCACTGGCTTGCATAAGAACTTACATATTTCATTATAAATGACATATAAAGTTTTTCATTTTCCACATGAGGCATGCCTTACAGAAGTTCATTATGCTTAATGAAAATGCTAACATTAGCTATGTAATTTCTGGAATGGTAAGGTGTAAGAACTTACTATTATTAATTTGCTGCAGCAGTGTCACTGGGAAGATATTCAATAGTACCTGTGTGATTATTATATCACATGCTCTCATCCTGAAACAGTCTCATTAAACACTTTCTGCCACAACACATCTTTACATAGTAGTTAAGATGGCAGGCGAGATGTGAAATGCCAAGTTCTTAAATAAGTCACAAAATATGTTATGTCAAGTACTCCTTAAATCTCTGGGGAGTCTAAACGCAATCGGCACCTCTATCCATAAAGGCCATAAAGTTCCCTTTGCACCTCTTCAGAGGTATCTGTTCACATGCTGAGGAACTAGATGTTCAAGTTCAAACTACGATTGAAACTATTAGGAGGCTAGTTAAAGGTTGCCATGGGGTAATGATATTGTCAGCAAGACTCACATTTTGCTTCATGGCAGAATGTCTAAAATATTCATTAGAAAATTGAAGACTAGGTTTAAGGTCACCTTAGTAAAAAAGATTTTGAATAACAAGTTCCCACTCACCAGTGGTATGTTTTAACCATTGGATCACAGAAGTGGAACCCTGTTCCTTCCTTCTTACTGAAATGACTCACAATGCGCCAAAGAATATGAGACACTTGGTGACAGACAAGAGGCATAAAAGGAAAGCATGGCTCCAGATATGGTGACATTTCTGATCACAGCACTGTAAGCAGCATTGCTGTATAGTGCATAACTCAAGGTTCATTTCCTCTTCCTCTTTCTGGCACAGTCACAACTGTGCTAGCTTGGGTACTTCTACACTATTCTACTGTGAGGGAAATCAAAATTTCCATCAGGATTCCCACCAAATGCATTTGGCAATTGTGAGATTTATGCATGAAAGCTATACTGGAAGACTCTGAACAATAGAACATGTTTTACGTGACATGACACAACATCTACTTTGAGAATCTCTCAGTTTTGCCGTCTTGGAATGTCAGTGTCAACACCCTTAGAATGAACCTTCCATTTAATGAATCTCATGACAGACAAGAATAGTACATACATGATTATGTTACATTACCTCTCTACAGGAACTGTGATTACACTAAGATTTGGATTCAACATCTTTCTCTTCGGTGCTGAGACACTGAAACAGGTTTCCCAGAGAAGGTGTGGATGTCCCATCGTTGGAAATGTTCAAAGTCAGGTTGGACGGGGCTTTGAGCAACCTGATCTAGTGAAAGATGTCCCTGCCCATGGCAGGGGGGTGGACTAGATGATCTTTAAATATCCCTTCAAACCCATTCTATGATTCTATAATTCTAACAGGGACTCCCTGTATTATCAAAATCAGATCAATAGTTCCCTTATAGTTTGGGATGCCACCCAGAGATTTTACAGTTATAGTGCACCAGGAGCTGCAAGGAACTGTGAAGGAGATCATTGCCTAACACCATTAAAACTCACTGGGATTTGGCCATCTAATGCTTTGTGTATTTGTAAATAAAATCCATGGAAATCAAGTTGATTTACTACTATTGAGGAAAAATTTGGACCTATGGGGACCTCACAGGAGCCAGGAACTATTCATTACCTAAAATATATCCTGAAACAGCATCCTGATAGCTGCAAGAGAGCTTTTGGCTGAATGGCAAGTTGAGACTGCAGTTCAAACGGCAACTCGGTATCATTAGTGCATGGTTTTACGGAATTAAGCTTCATGGAGGGGGAAGGGACTTCTCTATTCATGCAGTCAGGTTAGGTACAACAATGTCACCACAGTAACATGATTAGGCTAAAAAAAACTAGGGGCTATGGTGTGCATCAAGAAATCTCATCTACAAAGACAGAAGAAAGTGACGTCTTAAGAACTGGGTTGTTGGTTTTATATGAAGATCAAAGAAAAATGTGTTATCTGTTTATGATAATGAGTCTATGCCTTATACAAAGAAGTAAATCTCATCTCCTTTGGCCTGCTATGTGCATTTTGTTTTCTCTTCTGGTAATTACAACTTTCAGCTCAAAGAAGAATTTCCTAATATACTAAAAATGATCCAACAATATTTGTGGAGCTTATGGTTACTATGAATAAACTACTACCTGTATTTGTAGACACCTATGAAATGAGCATTTAATGCTTTAAGACAACTACCATAATTAAGACTTTAGTGTCCTGCAAGGGCTTAAAATAGCAAAAGACAAAATTAGTCTGAACAGTCCAAGAGTGACTAGAACAGGTGCACTAAAGAAGCTGTGGTAGAAAAACTCCAGTCCTGCTTAAAAACTGCCCTTTCAGCTTCTAGTAAGTCAGACACTTACACAGTTAAAAATATAACCGTATGATTATTTTTCATCTGGTAAGGAAGAAGGCTATTTTCCTAAAATGTAGTGCCAGGAAATACTAAGACTAGTCTTGTAATCCCACTGCATTAGGAATGCCTGTTAAATTTAGCATAAAGTTCTTGCTCAGAGGGTTTTTTTAGGATCAGGCAAATACTGATTTATTTTTCTAACATTATGGTAGTTATATCCTTTACTAACTGGATGTTAAGTGGACAAAGAGATCAGAGTAGAAGCACACTGGGCAACGTTCAGCAAAATGTCATGATTTTAACTACAGGTAAAAAGCAGGATAAACACTCTGTGTGCCTTAAAAATCTTCACCTACAAAATGAAAAAAATGACAATATAGTAGAGCGCTTGTGCCTGGGCTTGTACCTGACCTCGGGCAACACATGGATACATACCAGGCAAACAAAATGTGTATTTGTGAATGTACACCACAACGGTATTTTTTGCAACTCCGTCCTACTTTTTACCCAAATCCAAAACAATCTCAAATCAGCTCATATTCAAGGTGGAATAGCAGTGTGCAAGCTGATACTGGGGCTACAGGCTGCAAGAGCAGTTAGAACCAACAGTTAGTCCTCATTTGTGGCCAAGTGTCTGTGCACACTTCGCACTGTGGTAAAAATAAGGTAATTTCAAGGTGCCAAATTATCAGTGAAAAAAGGATGATTTACTTCTCATTCATTAGGGTAAATGCCTGCAAACAGCTGTTTTGGAGCAGCTGATGAACAGGGGCTGTCATTGTGCTTTATGCATGTTTTCACCTTGATAAAACTATGACTTTCTTATGAGCTCTGAAATGATTTTAAACTTTGATTTTTGAACATCAGGCAATAGTTACATGAGAAGTGTGGCATAAGAAGTATGCGCTGATATTTTTCAAGTATCATGCCAGAAATGGGGCCACCTTGAGAATCGTTACTGTTCCTATAACTAACTTATTACACAGGTGATAGTCAATGACATTCTTAAGAATATAATAGATTCACAGAAAATAAGAAACGTGAATTTGATTACTAAAACAGATGCTGCAGAATTTTCTGTAAATAAAGTTGTTTAAAGTGCAAATTAAATTTTACGTTTCATTCAGATGTGAGAAATGGCTTTGATTTAGACACATGGAAGGAAGAATTGCAAATCTTACATTCTGTATCTATGTTCTTAATGCATTATAAATGGAAACTTGAAAAAAGCACAGCACAATTTTATACAGCACTTTCAGATAATCTAGTGAAAGTGCTCAATAAATGTAATAGATTCATTTTTGCATTCTAAATCCATGTTTTCTTATTTCTCTTTTCATGAAAATGAGAGTTGTTTTCTCTTTATATTCCTTAAAAAATATATTTTTAAACTTTTATGGAGGATCTAAGGCAGTTTTACTTTCAAACCACAAAATCGTTTGTCAGGATGACTGTGAAGCAATTGCAGTTACTGACTAAAGCAAAATAATTCTCCAATGCAGCCCTAGAATTCGGAAGTCTCTCAACATTCAGAAGTGTTTGGGATGAAGAGAAGTACACTCAGTAACTATGCACTGCGTAACTCCAGCCCAGCTCAGTCCAGGAACACTGCAGAACAGACTACTGTTTTTCTGAAGTTGAAAGGTCATACTAACAATGAAAAAGAAAAGCCTCCGGGCAATGTTAACAGTCATTGTGTACTATCTCCCTCAGTCTGCTAGGCCAGTAGGCTTCTTCCTGCTTTAATTGTTTTAGGATTTTCACTCATTTCAGCATTTTAAAGAAATAAGCATGTAGGAAATTTATTCTATAAGGGCAAATTTATAGACACATTTGGAAGACATCTTTGAATAAAACACATATATCTACGTGTATCTTAAAATGTTGTTATATTAAAAATGAGATTCTAAACTCTACCCTCCTTCCTTATTGAAATGCTGATAATAAGAATAATGCAATTATGGTGATCCAATTGAAGCAGAGGGACAGTTCCCACATAACCTGTAATATCAGTAAACAAACAGTAGCTAATTTACTAACAAAGTGATAATAGCTTATCACTTTTCCACCTTTCCTGATAACAGGCTATAGGTTCATGGTCCTTACCCTGATTATTCTAGAAGGTCAATAAACTGCTGTTTAGGTGCCCTACTTGGTTTCTTACGGTGAAGATGCCCTCAGCTCCACTATTTGGTCTGGATGGAATGTAGGAAAAATAAGGACTATTTCTAGCCACTTAATTTCACCAGAGCTGAACAAAACATTTCAATTCAGGCTAAAATTCTGTGCATGCTCACTCAACCTTCACAAGCCTGACAGCTTTGTGTTACCCTACATAGGAGTCGTATCTGTGAGGTTTGAAAGGTTAAAGGGCTAATAGCAGCTGTAATACAGATTTGCAGATTACAAAACCACTGTGAACATCTACTTTGATCTGCAGAGAACAGAATATAAGCTTCCTGCTGAACCAGAGGATATCATCTTGGCAGAATGCTCATTATTCAGTTATTCAATGATGGCTACAAAAACTCAACATTTGAAAACTGATGTTACATTTAGTTAACATCATTAAAAGCAAATTAAACTATAGACTTTTATCTAAATCTGTCCAGTTGTTGGATCTTCTTACACATTTGCTTGTTAGCTTGGGAAATTATTTTATGATGTGTATTTACAGAAAGTGATTTAACATGTCAGATTTTTTTTGCCTTGACTCTTTCATTGTAAGGTATGTTTTAATCATTCTTGCAGCACTTTGTGGGGCTTTCTGTTAAGTTTTTTCTCATTTTAAATCCCTGATTTATGGACACTGTATTTTATTCCAGAAGTGGTTGCACCAGTGCCAAAAACAGATAAAACAGACTCCCATGTACTCTTGCTTAATCTTTCCTGTTGATAAATCTAAGGATTATATTAACATCTCTGAACAGCAGCAGCAGACTAGATGCTTATGCTCAGCTGCATCTCTTGTTCCTGATCCACCAACCTTTTCCAGTTCCGAACCTGCATGGCCAGGCTCTATTAACTGTCTTTCAATATATAATCTGACATTTTGCTGTGCTGCACATGTATAACTACTTGCATCTTTCTTAGCAGGTGATTTGGATCGGCTTGTATTGGTGAACAACTGTCTTTGTTATTTATCACTTTCCTGGTCTCTGTGTCTTCTGTAAACTTCACGGGTAATACTTTCATGTCCTCTTCAATGTCATTAATAAAAATGTTAATAAAATAGAGCAGCGGAATTAATCCAAGAATGACCTCACCAGGGTAATACCAAATTACCGATGTTTTTCTAATTACTTTTTCAGAACTGTAAAGTAATTTTTAAAAAAATATTTAAATGTGACATTTAGTCTTAGCATTACTCTGGCTTTCTTGTCAGAATACATAATTGTATCACAGCAAATCAAGTGACCTTCTTGATTGAGGATATGATTCCTCTGTCACACCTGAAGATGTCAAACTTGTTTGACAAGATCTTTTACACTGCACATTGGTTGGAAATTCTTACAACTTTTTATTTTTAAATTCTTTATTAATGAAGTTATGTGTCAATTATTCAACTGCTTTGCCTGAGATCAGTGCTAGGCTGTCTGGAGCTCATTAAATGGATCATTATGTTTATCCCATCAATAATGACACACTGTTTTTTTTCTACTGGAGTACCGAAAATGATTCAAGAAACAATGCTTATAAAAAAGAAACATTATGACAATTATCTGGACCTCTTAATTTGCTAAAGCTTAACTTTAGGATCTAAACCTATTATTTTCCTGAATTTCTCTTGGCCTAGAAATAGTTTTGCCATCATCAGGGATTCTGAATTCAATAACCTGGCTTTTTCTCATAACTTGATATAGAAATGCTAGTAGTCATCTCTCCTTTACTGCATAACCATTGATAGTTCTATTATTTCTAAATAATAATGAGATTCAATTCATACTGATTTGAATGTATAGTTTTAAAACTCCTCCATTTCTTGATGAAAAAGAAAGTAAAATTTTTCACCACACTGTAAAACACAAGTATTGTTAGAGGTATGTATTTTAAAACAGTTTATATTTTGATGCAAATTGCCTGGTTTTAGAGCCTACAATCAACATAGAGAAGAAAATGAAAATGGGAGATTGTCTGGACTGGGTTAGACCACAGGCCAGCATCCTACCTCCAACAGTATTCAAGAGTAGACCTTTGGGGAAGAGCATGAGTGTAACTAGTACTGCCCAATTATCCACTAAAGTACAACAAACATTGTTTTGAGGATGGAGGGAGGGGCAGGGCGGGAAATAGATCTGTATATATGCATATCTGCAAGTATATGTCTACATACACACAAAATGCTCATATACATATATATTTTTATATATATATATATATACATACACACACACTAATACGCACACTAACACATTTTTGTGTTTATGGATGCAATAAGGATTAATGTTTCAAAAGTCCATCAGTATCTGGCTATCAACTATCCCTTCCCAGTTTTCATAAAGGATAATATAAAGGACTGGAATATTTGTTTCTCCCTCCAGTCTGCTGTATTGGGTTTTAGCTAGCAGACTGTATCCAGATGAAGATTTGACAGAAGTGAGCTTTTTCTGTCTTTAGGTTGCATAGCTCAGCACTTGGAGGCAAAAGGGCAGGGATAATGAAAAGTTTTCTTGCTACTCACCGAGCTGTTTTCTACTTCTTTTTCCAATGTTGAATGTGACTCGTTATTAGCAGGGTTCTTTGGTGCAGCAAATTCTGGTTTCTTAATTTTTGTGTCAGGTTTGTTTTCTTTGGCATCTGGCTTACCCCCAGATCTAGCAGGACTTGGCTTCTGTGAGGGTGGTATCCGTGCAAGTGTCGACGGTGATGGGTTGACATACTCATCTTCTTCCCTGAGCTCCTGTGGAAGCACTGTTGGATTCATTTTTACATAATAGCCATGGTAGTGACCATGTAGCTCCCCATTTTCTGTGCTGATGGGATTGTGATGGGCTGAAAACTTTGGCTGGTTTTTCACAGCTACTTCCTCTTTCATTGGTGCTTTTGAATATAAAGGCTTGTTAATTGTGGGTGTTATATTCTCAGTGGCTAAAAGCTTTTTGTCTTGATTGAGTCTTGCCCCAGAAGCGGAGCTTTGCTTTTTCAGTTGTTTTGAAGGAGAAGGTTCAGAAGAAAGAGGAGGGCTATGCCTTGGACTTGCTTCTGGGGTTCGAGGGGGTGTAGTACCTTTTCGATAAAAGTGTGGTGACTCTTTTGGGGTAGCTGGGTTTTCCTGAACTTTTTCTTCAGATTTTTCTTTCACCTCCACTCCTTCTTGAAACTTTTGTTTGATATAATCAGGGCCTGGAAAATAGTGTAATAGAAATATTACGATTAAAACAAAAATAAGACTTCACAGTAAAACTGGCATTGGGATGTCAGACAGCACTGCCTTGCTAAAACACTGGCAGGGGTGGGTGTTACCAAAAATTCACTGACATCTGTAATGTTTTACTCTAAATTACTCCACAGTCGAAGTTACTGTACTTTTTGGTAATTGTTGGGACTACTTACTAATGTGGTTCAGTCACTTTGCAAAGGGTCACAGGATATAAATTGTCTCTGAGTGAAGTCTGAGGGACTGAAGACTGACACATATCTAGCATGCTTTCTTTTTCTGAGAGGCACTTTTTGAGGTATGTCTTGCTTAATTACCCTAATCTATCTAACTGCTACCCTCATGATCATGGGATCTGTTTGACATGAAAGTAATTAACCATCACAATGAAATGTCTCTTCTGTCTTTATAACCTACAGGAAATAGGGCTTGAAACATTTTTTTTCCCCTTTATGTGCATGTTAGTTTGTCTTATATACATACATATATATATGTGTGTGTGTGTGTGTGTGTGTGCGCGCCTTGAACTCTCAGACACTGGTTTTGCCTTCCTCATCTAATCACTTACCATATGAAGATGGAGGTTAACCACTCTAGTCATTAACATCATTCCTGCTTAGAAGTTAGGAAGACAAATTCTCTCACATTCACTAGAGAAATACTTAGAGAGCAGCCAGTATGAAGAATATTCTCCCCCCACTTCCTAGCTAAACACCCATGAGCACATTCACTACTAGGACTCACTTATCAAGGTGCATTTCTACGTGTTTACATAAAGACAAGCTGGCTGAGATGCTTTGCTCCAGGTTTTGGTTGTCTGATTTAATAGTTCAATGCTAAGACTTGAGTAAACAGTCCATTGAAGAAACAAAATTGCTGTGAATCTCTGTATTGTGGGTAGTGTTTGCTGTTTTTCTCCCTAGAGGCCATATTCCAGATTCCAGGATCCGGTCCCCTAAGATGTCAGAAGCTGGGAAGCTCTGTGAACAAAGAACTGCAAGGACCTTGCTGCATGTTCAGCAACGGCTTCTGCCAAATACATTGCAACTGTTTTTCCACTTCTATCTTTGCTAGCACCACTACTTTCCTTTGACTTTTTTGCCTTCTCTAAGTGAGGCTTATCTGCGTTTTATGTCATTTAAAAATTCTGTGCCCAGAGAAGAACGTCTGCACACATTTTTCTGCTTTTGAGTTTAAAGGAGGCTCTAGCTGTGCTAGGCTGATACAGTGTTTTTACAGATGCCAGAAGTGTATGCATCACTAGACAGGACTAAGATGAGAGGAAGAGCAGCATGAAGTTTTTGGAAGTCACTGAGTCATCTGGTAAGTAAACATTGCTGAGAAGAAGAATTACTCTGTATGCAATGTCTTTTGAGCAGGAAAATCACAATGGTTTTGGCATCTCTGAGAACCAGGGGTGGAAACAGGGAGCTGTTGAGAAAGAAGGCTAGATGTAGACAAGCCAGGATGTGTTCTCAAATAACATTTGAGGAGGAAGCTTTGAGGAGTTAAGCCTGCACAGAGGGAGAGGACTGGATGCTTGGTCCTTACAGCTTTTTATAATCCTCTTGGTAATAGGGAAAGGCAGTACAACATAAATTAAAAGTTGTCATATATAAAGTTACAGTTACGATCACCATTCACAAAATTCATCATGAAGGTGATTTCCTTCCGTCTTTGCTGAGATGTATAAAGTAATACCGAGGGTTTTAACATGAATAAACTTTGGTTTTCTCTTTTCACGTGGGATATAATTAGGGGTGTAGAGAGAAAAGGATAGCTAAAAAATCTCTGCCTAACCTTTATGCCCAAGCCATGGAGCTGTCAAATTGCAATGACTCTTTGTTATGGACACATCTATGTTCACATTAGTTTGCTCCTAATGACTGCTGTGGTGAAAGTATCCCAGTTGGAATACCATCTCTTCAGCCTTAAAATGCTGCTCAAATGGCACCTGATCTGTTCCTAACCTATCTAGAAAATTCATCTCCTGTGACAGCTTTCCACTACCCAATATATGTAAAGATATTTACTTTTACTAATATCTGACAGCATTTGATAGACTGAAGGCACTTCCATGAAGAACACATCTGGGTCTCAGTAATGTCACCCCTCTCCACTGTTTCCTATGATCAACTAAAAGCCTCCCAAGGCTGGCCAGAGGGACTCTCTCTCCTCCTGAGACCTCCAAACTGTGCTGGAATTTCTGAAACAAGAAGGGAGCCAGGTCTCAGCTGCCCAGGTGTCCACAAGAGACTGATAGAGTGAAAACAAAAAAAACCTAAACCAAAACAAGAATAGCATCTTTAACTGGAGTTTCGCAAAGAAGTTGTGCCAATAGGCCAGCAGTGATGTCTTCCTACTGGATATTTGGCAATATCTGATGCTAAGTGAAACGCAGCCACACTGGAGAAAGCTGTAGCCATCTGCATCCAAGTAGCACCTGAGGGTGTCTGACCAGACATTCAGCAATTGCCTTAACATAACACAGCAGCCCTCCTTCCTGCCCCCCAGTACATCACATATGACTGTTAGAGATACATCCCTTGCCTCCTATCTTGCCAGGCAGGTTTTTCCAACACTGAAATTCTTGGCTGTATGCTGAAGTTAGCTTTGGAGATTGTCCAAGGACTTCTTTTACGTCTGTTCGCTGTATTCAGTACAATCACATGATGCACCTGCCTGAAGCACTGACTCCAAGCAGCAGTAACAGAGTTCCTGCTCCCTTTTGAGGACTAAGAATACTTGACAAGACTTACCTTGTCCCCTTCATTAAAGGCATTATCTAACACTACAGACATAGTCAAGAGAGTCCTTTTTCTTCAGTATAAGAGCACTCTACAGCACGAGTTTAAAGGACCAGGGCCAAGGGAATTGGGAAAGAGAGAGAGTCACTAACATGCAAACCTACAAGCCTTCTCAGCTGCCTGATCTTAACGAGGAAGAGAACAGGATTTGAGGGTGGGAAGAATGTAAGGTGGGATTATCTGCCTAAGACATAAACACAGAGTTCTGTTCTTCAGTTTGCAGTTCAAGCAACCAAAAGATATATTCCTAGACATGATATTTCTTAATTCCTAAGGCGAACCTGGTCTGGAAAGCAGAACCAAGAAATGTTTTCTAACTAAGTAAATATAAGCTTTCTTGGTGGATGAACCTGGGTGTTTTCTTACAGTGACATGCTGTTACTGTTGGTTCAAAACTGATGCATCTTTTCTGGCTGAAGGTCAGCCATGGGGTGGTTTTGGCTCACACAGCTGTTGTGATGCCAGCAGCTGGATGATATCACTGAAGTGTGTTAGCCAGTATTTGGAGGGAATAGCTTCTGAAAGCCAAAGGACTGTGTGGATGTGTGCAATGTATGCACATAGTCTCATACTGCCTGCTGGTCTGCTTGAACAGCACTTCATTGATGGCTGTGGGGTCAGGGAAGCTCTCGTTTGGTTGCAGACACACTCACAGTTGTTCTAAATCTAGAATTTCTTGTGGATTTCTTGTGTAATATGTCTTTCCTCCTGGAAGGGCTCCAGTAAGTGATGTGACAGCATGGCCAGCCCTGTAAATGAGAAGAGAAGGGTGCCCTGGTTCTGCCACAGCATTTTTAGAGAGGTGACAGCCGCATGCTTTCCCCCATGGCCTGGTGAGGTATATGTATTGGCAGCACAGGGCTGTTTCATGATTGTGGCTCAAGCAGCATCTGAAAATGTCATTTTGCAGGACACTGTAAATGCAGCCAGTGTTTCCCAAGAAGGATAAGCAGAGACCTTGTGCATTATCAGCTCAGGATGAAATCTAAAGCTTCATAGGGATTGCAGAACGCACCTAGGATAGTGAGGAAAAAGGCATATATATATATATTTATATATATGTGAGCTTCAGGTCATAGCCCTGCCTATTCAACCCAGCCAATTTCATGTATTCCAGCCCCTTTGCAAAAGAGAAAAGATGAGGATATGGGAAAAGGGTGCAAATGAATGATGATGAGCTCAAAGTACCAAAGGCTCTAAGATTCCTTAAAGTAGGGCTGGTGATCCTTCAAGAAGTGATTCTGAATTCCATAGTCAATACGTGTAACTGAGTAACCTGCCGTAAATCTTATTTCCATAACGAAATGAGCTTCTGCCTCATTTTAGTATAACGATTTCTATATTGTCAAACCTAATAAGTTAATACTTCTTTTAACTGGCAAAAGGAATTCTGTAGTAACACATAAACCAAATAAAACATTCTGATGTTCTGTAGCAGGACTGCAGGACAATGCATTTTCAAGTAATACAAGAACTTTCTGTAGTTTTCTAATATTATTAAGTAACAGAGTAGTAAGTAATTTATAAAAATAAAATATATTAGAATTTTGAATTAAAAACAGTACTATGTAAACTGAAATATACTATATTCTAGTACATTTTAGTTCTGTATAGCACTGTTTTCTTTAAGTTAATCCACTGCATTCTATTGTTTTGCAAATTTCCATGTACTCCTGTATGACCTTGGACATGTTGTAACATCTTATTCAATCCACATGCAAAAAGAAAGTATGCAGTGGGCACTCAGGTTTAAAAGCTTTTCCCTGAACCGAAATTGTTTAAGACAGAGAATTCCATTGATATCAACAAACAATTTCCACAGGAAACATTTTCACAGTGCAAGATGCATTCCTTCTTAGAGGGCATATTGTAGAAATTCCACTAGAAACTCCACTCGCTAGGAAAAGAAAAAAAGTTTTGGGAGAGCAGGTTTCTCTGAGCCAAGCTCAAGACACTGTGCAATACAGATGAGAGCCTCTGACCATATCATGACAGAAGATGCCTGTCCCTGCAGCCCCGGACTCATATGTGAATGAAGTATGTAAGGTCCTGTAAGACCCTATAGGTAAGTACAGCCTACAGGACTAGCAGCCTTGTCACCTGGGTGTCTCTGGTCCCCATGGTGGATCAGTACTCCCAGTTGTAAACTGCTTGGCGGCTGCACAAGAGGTGAGGATTCTCCTTCCTCTTAAAAGGAAAATATATAGATTGCTGTTGGTACTACAGGTTGCTATATACTGTTTGAGAAATAAGGTGGTGAAAACCAACTGGTTTGTTATTTTCTGATGCGATTGATGGTTTTCTAATGTATCACTGTTGGCAACAATATATACGCTCTTATAATAAGATTTATTTGCTACTCTGATGAACATTAATAAAACTTGGAAAGCCTGGTGACCTATTAGAGGATCAATTAATACAGGGTTTTTTTTTTTTCCTGCAAGCATCTGAAATGCTTTTATATTAGGATTTTTCAGGATAGGACATCTATTTTATATTAATCCTTCAGCATTCAGGATGGTAACTGTAGGTGAAGAAAATAAAAATAATCATTTATCAGTCTGCTAAAAGAAGTGATTTGATGAGTCATTACAAAAGTGCAAATAACTATATTCACAAAATTTTAGAAAGATAGGGTTTATTATTATGACTTCATTATGGAGATGTGTGTGTGAGAACCATAATTAATGTCATTAGTACATCCTCTGTCTTATTCTTATTTGTCTGAAGGTTATACTGATAACAGGGAAAAAAAAGGCTTTTAACTGCTAGGCTGCTGGCTTGAATTCAGGCCAAAAGGATGGAGTGCTGTGCAATGCCATGTGCAGAATGTGCTGATGAACTCAGTGGAGCAGAGATAAGGTTATGGTTTTAGTAATGCTTGGCAGCCCTGTCTGCCATCTTGGCAGACTGAACTGGGACTGAATAGGGCTGGAAATTAAGGGATAAGGATTACAGCCATAGAGAATTTGATGGATAAAAGGAAAGGTGCATAAAGAGGCACGGGGCTCTGAGATATCACTTCTGCTTAACTGAGATATGAACTGAATCAAATCAAATCAAATTGAATTGAATCAAACAGAATATTTCAGTCGGAAAGGACATATAATGATCATGTAGTCCAACTGCCTGACCACTTCAGGGCTGAGCAAAAGTTAAACCATGTTATTAAGGGCATTGTCCAAATGCCTTTTAAACACCGACAGGCTTGGGGCATCGACCACCTCCCTAGGAAGCCTGTTCCAGTGTTTGAACACCCTCTTGGTAAAGAAAAGCTTCCTGGTGGTAGTTTAGGAGCTTATCACCCCAGATATCTGCAGCACTCTTCTGCTGGATACAGTGCCCCAGCACTAGAACATGGAACAGTCTAGCTGCTTCATGGTTGGGTCAACGTGCAGCAAGGTATGTAAGATTTCTGGCCCCCAGACAGTAAAAGGGCACCTGACTTGATTGCCAAATTGGAGGTGGGATTTCCCTAGAAAGAAATGCCTTACTCCTAGTGATGCATACATATGTTATTTAATAATTCCTTAATTCAAAATGACATATGTAGGCCCTGTTGCCCTGTTTTGGCTGCATCTAAAGTTGGTTATGCCAGCTGGAATAATGGCTCTCCTTAACTGTACTTAAGAATGCTTTAGAGAATAAAATCACACATGTGCTAAAGTTTAAAAATAAAGCATGTCACAAAAGAGAATGAAGAACTGAAATGGAAGGGATTGTTGACACTATCTGGTGAGATGTAAAAGAAATCTAAGTCTGGATGCCTGCTTTAACTTTTAGCCTCTGATAGCACCTGCATTTTGATGCGGTATGATCAACATTTTAAATGCCAGTAAGCAGCTTCCCTAGCAAGGGGCAAATAACGCCACCCCCCCACCACCACCCCACCCACCACCCCCGCCCCAAACCTGCCTGGATTAATTTTTAAATTCCATTTGGCTGCTCTACAATACTTTCTTTTTTCCCCTGGACTTAATACCACCAGCATGGAAGAACCACGGCTGCCTAGGAAAGCAAACTACAATGAAACCATGCACAAGAGCGCATGTTTTGCGTGATCTGAAAATACTCTAAAATACAGTGTTTACTGTTTGGAATGCTTTATAATCTTTCTTAATTCACTCTTAGTCCCAGCTCCTCATTTCCTCCTCCTCCAGCCATGAAAATACCTTCCGTTTGCTGAAATTTTCTCCAGCTTACACTTCTAGGGCTTCTCACTCTGTTGTTAGCATTGCTGCTTCCTTAAGCAGTACTCCTAGTATCCTTTCTCCTACTGCACTGAAGGCAACACTGAAACTAGCATGTGCCAACAGTTACTTACTAGATACATGAACGTCATGGAGAGTGATGTCTACATGTATTTATTTTATGAACTGTTGTGATTTGATCTGGCAGCCTGCTGTCCTTCAAACCATGTACTACTGACATGACCTAAAAATATAACACAAAGATAGCAAGCACATAATGTGATACTATACTATTGCCACAACCTGACAATGCCACATCATCATTCAGCAATGTAAAAGTTAGAATACACAAATACTCTACCTTTAAAAGGTAGCATCACTGAATACAAGCAGGCTTTAATGCAGCCTTAAATGCAACCTTCCCTTCTGGCTAAGTAAAGATAAGCACCTACAATAAGAAATCAGTGGTAGGAATTGCTTATTACGTGTCTCGTGCAGAAGAACTCCAAAACCAAACATACATATTCTTAGAATACCTATCTACCATGTTTAAAATATCTGTCAGTGCTTTATTTTCCTGGTTTTGACATCAATGAAAATGATCGGGCCTTCTCAAAACCATTAAATTCTTCCTGTCATGGACTAGACAAAGATCAAGAGTGCCAATTTACTTATTTACTAGCTACACATAGAGACACGCATACACTTTGCCAAACCCAAGGCTAGTTGTTATGTCTCTGTGTCCACTCTGCTGTAATGTTTACACAGCACAAGAGAACTATTAGTGTGGCCTGTGAACTGACTACTGCCAGTGTCTCTGCATTTCACACAGGTACTTGTTTAAAAGTATATGGCACTGTTATCTCACAATGTTTCTTGAAAATATCAAAACATCTGCTCCAGCACACTGACTTGAGTTGCTAGCAACAGCAATGGTAAAAAACAAACAAAATGGACTTCCACCAAACAATTCAAATCATATGCAACACCACAAACTCATGAGTCTAGCAGTAGGATGACAAAACATAGATGTTAATGCAATTCCTATCTGTACAAAACCTAGACTATCTCTTCTTTCCCTTCCTGTCAGTTCCTCCAAATCTGAAATTAATTTCAGTCATCCCACCATTAACATACCTGAATATAAGACATAAACAGTATTGTTGTATTTTGCATTTCTGTATCCTCCAATGAATAATTGAAACATAATTAAGGATAAAAGAATCCCTATAAGTAAGATTTTTCTTCCTCAAAGGTTTCTAAATGCATCATTATAGAATAGAAATACACACACTGAAAGATCTGAAGGCAGGAAAGAATAGACTAATGAATTCAAAAACTGCCTGCAGTCAGCACCAAGTAAGAACAATGTATTTATTCTGACTGTAAATCCAATCTGCTCCATTTCTGTGATTGCTTTAGTAGGTAACTGAAGTAACTGTGAACATTTGCAAAACAGGGCACAATTCATAATTGTATCTACATAGCATATTACAGTGCGTAGGCCTTTATACTTTTGGATTCAGTACCCATCATACAAATATAACGGATTTATCCTACCTGACAGCACTATGAGTGCTGGGCAGCTCTAACACCTCATTTACATGGGACATCAGCTTATGGACACAGAAATTGCTCATGACCAGGAATCTTAATTATAGCTTGCTTTACTTACCCTAACTCTGTTGATGAATACTGACAGATCTTCAAAAATTATTTGACAAGATTATATGGTGTTGCATATGGCTTCTATATTTAGGACAGGCTTAATTTTTCCAGGCTAGATAATATACACACATTGTATTTCATGTGAATGTTCCCAGCTAAATAACACACGTACAATAATCTACCTGAATGCTTCTGAGCCTGCATACTGCTTAATATGAGATAACTGAGAAGGTAAGTTTTTAGCTTTTTCACAGAAAATCTAGAGCCTACATTGCTTCAGCTGAGCTGCACCAGGGCATGAGGAAGACTGAACCTGGTGTCAGTGTATGTTTTACTGCTGTTATCAAGAACGGTACATGAACATCTGATCAAGGGAACATTTTTCTGAAAACTAGAAAAAAATCCACTGGAACATTTAGCAAATGTTAACTGCAGCAGTAGCGTTCTTTAAGCTCCTTTATATCTATCATAAATGATGGGCAGAAGTGAAAGGCTATAACTCTGTTCTCATCAAAACTGAATACTGTCTGAAAAGATGCATTTTTTATATATATAAAGAGACTTTTAATGTCGTATAGTAGCTGCCTTTACTCAGTAGCATCCACACTTCTTTACATTTCTCCCAGTATGTCCATATCTTTTTAATATGACGATGCCCAAAGTAATACACAATATTTCAGATTCAGTGTCACTGAAATCATGCAGAGAAGGGACCATTACCCTTCTTCTCCATGACGTGCTTCTGTATATACAGCCTGGAAGAGTATTAGCTGCTTCTCCTGACATATCACATTTCAAGTGCATGGCTCTCACCCTGCTCCATGGGAGACTGGCAGCTGACCTCAACAGGAGCGGGCTCACATCTCATCTCCAACTGGCTGGCTGTCAGTCCTTAAGGACTTCTTAAGGCACTTTGAGGAGCAAGTCACTATCTTCAGTTTAAATACTAGGTCTGACAGTTCTGTGAACTGGCTTGCATTTGGTGAGTGATCACTGCTGTAAATGGTAGCACCTACTTTCAGCTGTATGTGGAATGTTAACTGAGAACTTAGTTTTTCATAGAATCATAGAATCATTTAGGTTGGAAAAGACCCTCAAGATCATCAAGCCCAACCACTAACCCAGCATTGCCAAGTCCACCACTAAACTATGTCCCTAAGTGCCACATCCAAGGATGGTGACTCAACCACTTCCCTGGGCAGCTTGTTCCAGTGCTTGACAGCCCCTTTAGTGAACAAATCTTTCCTAATCTCCAATATAAACCTCCCCTGGTGCAACTTGAGGCCATGTCCTATCATTCCTTACAGTTTTTCTCTGTTCCAGCTTCTGTTTGCAACATACCACTTCACTATTACCTGCTGATTTAAATAATATGCTGTTCACCTTATTATACAACTATGCACCATGACTACCAGTATCACCCATGGTATTTGGACAATCATTAGCGAAGACTCCAATGAACTGATTACTAATTTCCTTGTAACTTTATCAGGCTTCTCTCTCCCTGCCATTTTGCACTTAATTTATTATTTTTTTTCCCATCAACAACCTCCAGTATTCCTGTTGCAATCAGACAGGAAACATATCTAAACACATTTGAGTCTCCTGAAAACTTTACAGATTAGTAACCCTCGTGTTTTGTCTTTTAGCTAAACAGGAAAATACAATATATTTGATGAATATCAGGATCAAAACTGAAACTAATTTCACAGCCATGCTGTACGTTAAAATACTTATGGCTCAATACTTACTGTTCTCTTAGTATATACTCTTCTTTTGCAAAGCAGTCTTAGGTTTGCCTTTTTATTCCACTTCAGAAGTTTTAACAGTTCCCAGTGAGACTCCATTAATAGACTGTAAAAGTTGTATCAGATACATTGCCTCTTGGGCCAAAAACATGGAGGAAGTAGCAGGATTTTCTTCCTTGCATTTGATTGTCTTTGTAGAATTTGATATCATATATTGAGAACAATTTTAAACAAATGTTCTTTCACAAACCAACCCTCAAGCTCCTGGTCCATCTGTCCATATGTAGGTTAACATATATATTAGAAATCACTGAAATCATAGTAGTTGTTCTGCTGATATGGATCAGTCAGCTTCAGATTAAAAGCAACTTGAAATAACCACAAAATAATATGATTCAGAGATTTTAGGAGGAGAAAAATATAATTCATAGCTGTCAGATGCTTTTTGATACAATGGTATTGCTCTTCAGTAAATTTAATAACCAGGTGAAATTTTTGCTGAAGCTCTTATAACTTTGGCTCTTTTAAAATCCTTATTTGACAAAGAAACAGTGCCTGCACCATTTTTCTCTGAATATCCTTCCACACTTCCACTAAAGAAAAAAGCAGAGCCTAGCATATACGCCCAGGGCTTGGATCCTAGATGTCAGCACTCCTTATGCCTGTGGAATATGTGCCAATAAGGCTCAATACCAGGAAGACATGAAATACATGCATGTCGCCAGACAACTGGAATTACATTTGAATGATTTAGATAGGAAAAGTAACATGGAAATAACTAAACAGTTTTAGACTCCACTGATTCTAGTCACAAATTTAGATATGCATTACAGCCTTTACTTAAACTCTACATATTTCAAAGGGATTCATCATTATATAATAACATTAGATTTCATTTTTTTTAGAAGTTTCCTTTATCCCCCTGTGTTTATAGAAAATACACTTGAAATTATGAACTTGAAAGATGCAAAAGCAGGAATAAAATGAAGAGACCCCGAATTTACTGCTTTTAAAATACATGGTTTTATGAATTTTCTTGGAGGGCAGAGGGTTAATCCAGTATTTTTCAATATTCAGAAACAGTATTCATTAAGCTGTACTGCACTTCCACCAAAATTAATTTATCTAGCAATGGACTCAAGAATCTTAAGAATCTGAAGTGGGCTAACAGAACTGACTTTTGCACTGCAAATAACAGAACTACAGAAATACATCAATTTAATTCTGGTAAAACTAGGGCATGTGATATGCTTAGTCTTCCATCTTATTCTGGCTTCCTTCCCAACATATTCTTGATCTTTTGTATTTTAAAAGAAATCCCAGCCATCATGCCACTTACCATTCTGACCTCACACGGTGTCATTTCTTCCCTTCACCTCCGTGCTCTAAGTTTTCATTTCTAAATTCTAAATTTGCAATATTAATTTGTTGCTTCTCTTCTCCATATCTATCCCATGCTCTTCACGGTTTGTCAATTTTCGCTGACAAAATACCTTCTGCTCTTCATCTGATACTTTTTGAGAAGCCTTTGCTGCTTTCTTAGTCATATCTCAGTATCATTACTCTAGCCTCATTCTTCTTTGACACAGCCGGCCATCCTCCTCTTCCAGAGCAATTCTCCTTTGTTAATGTCTGTGATCCATCCTTTTATTTACCTCATTTTTCCTTAACTTTTTTAACTATACCTTCACAAGGTAATCTCCGATTACTCTGTTCTTGGTCCCTCTGCCTTCTCTTTTCATAAACTTCACCTTGTTTAATCTCACCTTACAAAAAGAGTCAATTACCAATTCCATGCCAGCTGTGTTTCAGTTTCAGGTTTGACTCCTGGTTCAGATTACGATCTATGTGAATAACTGTTACAGGACTAATAGGTAGAAAACTTCATCTCCAAATTCTCCGTGTGAATGTCTGCATCACACTGGACCATACAAGAATACATTACAATACATTACTCAGGGCTATAACCTGAATAACATCTACCTTTTTCAGATCTTTCTCTATACTCTCTCTACGTCTAAGGAAGTCTTAGTTTTGCAGACTTTCTTGGAATAAAATGCCATGTATATTAGCCATCTATTTCTCTGGCCTTGAAAAACTTAGAATGTAGCTGCAAAGATGATTTTCCTCTAATGATCTACCCTTTCCTCTGGAATACATCCCTTGGTCCCCATTTCCTATAAAAACAACAGCAAAAATGCCCACAGCAAGCATTAACTGCTTGTGGTCAAGTAGCAAGGCGCTGTAACCAGCACAGCTGTAAAGATGTGCTAATGTAACCCATATCACGTTAAAAACGTAACACGAGAAATCTAACCTTTTTTTCAGAATAATTTAAGCCTTAAATAATATAATAAAATTCCTTCGAAACAAATCACCATACGCCACTGAAAATTCGCACAGTAAGGGAAGTTCTCACACTACAGACCTTGCTAGCTGAATTTCAACATGGAACAAATATTTATGACGCAGTTATAAATAGGGTTTATAATGGAAATGTTGACACAGTGATAATACTCCCATGTGATAGGCCCTGCTTCATCTTGTCCTTGGCTGATGGACATTGCTACAGACCAATATAGAAATTTACTGGAGTAGGCTGACAGTGGGCAGGTTCCATGTCCTGGAAAGAATGGTTCTTTTTGGGAGCAAATGAATAATTTTAAACAGGAGAAAGGAGGCAATTAAAACTCTGAGGTAGCACTAATCTCTTTCTCTCAGATTATAGCTGTAATTAACACTCTTTTGGTGGCAGCTCAGGTAGTTATAACTAGGGTAGAAGTCAAGAAAATACAAGATAGCAACATAGCTGAGACATCACTGAAGCTAGTCCGGGCTAGTCACCTGACTATCCAGCTAGCTTCGTAGTCAGACCCTGTAGCTTTTACAACCACAGGTTGTATCTAGATGCAAATTAGCTAGCCCAGTACTTAGTGCAGTCCTGTGAAAATTACAGTGATTGTAACAGCTTTATCTCTCTGCAGGAAAGTGGTTCTCTGCTATTAGTTTTAAAAATTAAAGTTTGCTCAAAACTAATTATGCACGTTTTTTTCTTAGCAAATCATTTGAATATGTGACTCAAAAGTATCCTGGAGAGCTTGAGAAAGCATCCTAAAGAATCAAGGCTACTCCTTTGCAACCTCTCATTCCTCTTCCTTCTCCCACGCACGTCTCTCTTGTCTCAGATGCCTGCAGGAAAGCTGCAGAGTGGGTTGAGCCAGAATGCCTGTATGGCAGTGGGGCAGGATGGGTGCAGACTGCCAGCAAGTTGGATGGACCTCACACTGGGCAAGAGGAAAGATGTGGAAGGGTGGGGGATTCTGTACCTAGGGCTTGGTGAGACTTGATAAATTTGGAAGTAGAGTTGTGAAGACTGGTATGACAAGAGTTATAAAAGGGGAGAACAAGAATAAAGCTTGAAACTGATATCTTTTAACACACCTTCTTTCTTTGATTATTAGATACAACAGAAATGCCTTAGGATAGTTCTATAGGCTCTGGCTTCTCCAGAGTTGTGTAGAAAGAGGACAGAAGTAATAAATTGTAGAGAAAAGATGCCATAGCAAGAATCTCAACAACAGTTGTGTGAGGATGATGAAGCCGTATGTTGAATAATTTCAGAAAACGAAGAGGCACTTGTATGACTAAGAATAACTAGTGAGCTTCCGTATGCTTTAAGGCACAAACCGATGGCATGGCTGGTAACTCTAATCAGGCAAAATGCTCATTGTATTTTGCTTTTTAAATAAAAATATCTGGCCTGGTCCACACGCATTTAGCCAGTACATTCCAGTTAATTAGGATCAGGCAGAAATCTCACTTTCCTGTCCATATGGAGCTTGCATTTTGTGAACTGGAGGAGGTAGAGATGGCAGAGAGGAGGAAGATGAGGAGGGTGTGTTTTATTCCTAGGGTACAGGCATGCACCACTGGTCAAAAGAGAATGTAAAGCACAGTTGCTCTTTAAGCCATTAGAGGCCATTAGAAATTGACTTACAAGGTTAAAATATTTATTTCTGAAACTAGTGATGTTCAGCATGTTAATACTGATACTGTAATAGTAACCAAACATTACAGGAAAAAGTACTGGTAAAATCCAACAAATTTTTACTTTTTTCATTAGAAAATCTTTGTTCTCAGCTCATATATTTCACCTAAAGTGATTCTGTCCATCCCTTTAGAGAGCATTAATTGATAAACTGCTCCTTGATTTCTCTCATGCCTTGTTTAGGAGGTCAAAGGCTGGATAAATTGTTCTGGTGAGCCATGCACGTTCATCTGGCAGCTGGCTGGCCTGACAAATAATCTGCCATAAAACAATTCACATCTGAATTTCCAGACCTTAATTGCTCCATGGTAAAGTGCCCAGATTGCTCTTACCCTGCAGCAAAGCAGTTTTACCCCTCTTTCATTTAATCAAATGTTATTCATTCAAACTGAATGAAAGAGCAGTATCCATTTGCTGCAGGATATATAAGCACACAGACAATTATGGCTTAGCTGTCCAGTCTGTGCAAGTTCATACTTTAGCTTACCTCCTCATAGTGTGTTTACAAGACTACATCCTAAAGATGGCCTGTGGAATCTAGAATGAATGGGTAAGTCAAAGCCTCCATTAACCTTGTGCAAGACTAGAACAATATTCCCCCTTTTTACTGGGTGTCAAAAGCCGTTCTTCTCTGTTACACCTTTGATACAGAACTCCCATTTAGTCATTTGCCATTATCTAGGTTTTAACAAGAGACACAAACCAGCAGTTATTGTTTATCTCTAAGCAAAGACAATCTCAAACTGTCCCTGGATGACTCCTTTGAATGAGGATATGACTCAGGTTTCATTTGTTTCCTGTCCTGGTATGCTCTTTTTTGACACATCTACAAGTTTAGTGATGCCCAGAGGAAACAAACAGGTCACAGCTGGGATTTCTCAAAATGTGTTTTATTTGGTGATAAAAGGCCTGTAAACTATGGCTTCTATAAAGACTGCAATTTCTGTTAAATCTACAAAACGTATCGCCTTGTGGGTAGGGCTTTGCAAAGACACATCATCCTCATAGATATTAATCAACTAGCCAAATCTCTGCTAACAGCAAAAGTAGAAGCAGGGTCTTGCCTGAGACTAGTGTGAACAAGCTTAGGGAAAACAGCTCACTGTAATCTTTTAAGTCCTCACACCATGGCAGTGACCTTTTCAACCATAATTGCTTTCTTTCTATGCAAATATTAAGGTAATCAGTTACTTGGAAAGCTAAATCTCAAGATATCTACGGTACCTCAATATTCACGATTCAGACTGACATTATTATTCCTACCTGCTGGATGCTACTTTGCTTCCTACCATTTTGTTCTCCTTTCAATCTCCTTTTAAACTACATTACAAAGCTAGAACCTCTTAGCAGCTTCTGATGAGTATCTTAATGAACATAAAACTGAAATGTGAGAGAAAATAATTGGGAAGTAAGAACTGTCACGGTACAATGAGTGATGAATATCTACTGTAATTACAAATTGTGTGTAATACTAGGCTATACGGCCCAGAAGGTTGCTTTTTAACAATGTGAAATTTAAAAGCTTTATCAAAAGATGTTCAAATATTTAAATGGACTTAAGCTGCAGGTAATGCAGAGATCACTCATTAAGATGGAAAAAAATGCTTAACTTATTTACAGAGAGGTATTTGTATTTCACTTTTTTTTGTCTCTTGAACTTTCAAAAGACTTTGATATATTACATTTATTTGCTGCTGGCAGCATGCTTGCCTACTGTACTAAGCAGTTCAAGCAATGAGAGGAAAATGACACTCTGCCCACAACAATTTATTTTCAAGACAATTTTGCACAATGGAAAGCTTTCTTTTAACTATAGTTTCAGAGACTGAGATACAATACTTATCATTACCTTTTAGTAGCATTAACAGACACATATAAAGATACTGTAAAAATAAAAAGCTCAAGCAACAGAAGAAAACTGAGAAGTTGCTATTAGGAAGCAATAATGGTTATCTTGTTTTCATTCAAACATACCAAAATGCTGTTTTAAAAGCAAATATTTACTGCTGTTTGTGTGAGTGAACGTAAATACTTAAAGATATTTCTCTATTTTATTACCATAAATGAAAAAAACTAATGATAACATCGTCCTGTCACTCAAAGCATGAGACTTGGGAAATACTTAAATAAGCAAATATGCATACAGGTGTGTCTCAGGGTTAAGTGTTACCACTCAGAAAGAATGTATCTGAAAAAGGAATCAAGAACACTGAGGATGGAATGTATTTTTGACATGACAGCATTTGAAAGGATCACAATGATGTATGCATCTGGTGTTTTGCTGCAGCTTATTTGGGATAACTGAAATTTAGTTAACATCTTGCCATCTTAAGCAATGGGAATAGCAATTTTTTTTTAAAAAAAGTGTATAAATATGCTGTATTTGGCGATGTTGGAATTAAAGAGGAAATTTAAAATATAGACTCCAAAAGAAGTATTTATCTTTTGATAGGTAGCTAGCTAACTGATAAGACATTTCCACACAAAGAATACAGTACATATACTTTGAGAAAAGTTTTGTTACATCATTGTAAACATATACAGCTGCATTTGGGGAAGGGATACAAACTCTTTACTTCTGTAATTGGAATAAAAGTTTTAAATGAAAGGAAAGTAAGAATCCCACACCTTGTCTCCCCAGATCTCCGCCAATTTGTCAGCAATGCTACTTTATATCCTGTGGCAGGAAGCAAAAAAAGAAACCTAACAAATTCTTGATCTGGGGGATTTCTTGGTGTTAAATTTCACACCATCAGATGTTTGTGTTTTCTCTCAAGTACTCTAGCCATTTCTTTATTTCAAGGGTTTGGCAGCTTTGAAATACTTTCATTCCAAGTGCTTTAATTCCCTCTTACTTCTATTGTCTATCAAGCTTTCCTTCAAAAGGATCCCTGTTACTAGTAGTGCTTTGCATAGCTAAGTGTATGACTTCTTATCTTATGACTGATGAACTGCTGCTATAAATTGGGAGTAGATGGATGAATAAAGTAATGAAAAAAGAAGACGACTTGGGTATCTCATAGGAGTAATTGGGCCTCTAATACAAGTCTACAGTAGAGTTTGTATTGGGGTAATTTCAAACAGTGAAAGGTACATATTGATACCACTTAAAAGCTAGTAAAGTCTTACTACTGGAAATAGTTCTGTTGAGGTTTGCCTACAGTTCTGGACAGCTATGTTCAAGAAAGATGAATTTACACCATGACGTGTACAAAGAAAGTTTGCAAGACTGATAAGGGGAATGGAGATTCTAACCTGCATGAGGTGACCAGCCCTTGACTTATGCATTAATTAAATAAAAAAGAGCAACCTAACCACACAGGTTGCTCTCTACAACCAAATACTTGGAATAAAGAAAAAACAAGTATTCTTTAACCTAGCTGACAGTAATGATTTAGTAACAAGTTATATACAGTGGTCATTTATACTAAAAATTGAAAGAAGTAGATGGATTGTTAGAAAATGTTGAAGAATGTTCCTGTTCTTTGATTTTGTGGGTCATATTAGCCTGCATCCATCATATGGGTACATTTAAGAATAAAGGGGTTTGTGTCTGAAACAAGTATGTGCAGAAGATGACAATAAGTGAAAATGAATCTCAGAGTGATAACGTATATTAGCATACAAGTGCAGGCAAATCCTTGAAAAGTAACAAGATACGACAACTCATTTGACAGGTGAAAGAAAGGACCAGCTTACGAAAATACATTAAATTGGCAAATAGGGTCCCATTTTATCTATCTAATCTTAAGCTAAAGAGCAGTACACAAAAGTATTAACTTCATGGAAAGATACCAGAAAAACAAAGCAAAACCCTCTATGCTTCTTTCTACAACTTTCCAAACCACATGACAGGTGAAAATGGGTTGCAATGTTGATACAGGTGACACAGACTTAATAATGTGATATATTGAGTATGGGACTAACATTCCACAGAACACCACAGGCATAACAAAGGAAGATTCCCTCACAGGTTATGTATATGTATGCATAATGGTAAAGCATTCTCTAGGATTCAGGCCTTAGCTAACCAAGACTGTCAAAAATTCCCTTGGACAGTAAAGAAAGCTAAGGATCTTTCCCCTAAAAAACACATTATAGAGATAACTCAAATTTCTGTTAACTTATGTTCTCTGAAATCTCTTTGACACTGTCCCAAAGAAGGTATTGCGGCAAAGTTGTATGCTTGATACTGACTTTTCAACACTCAACTGTTTTTATACAAAGCAATAGTCATCAAATGATTAAAAAATGAAAACAAAGCCTCCTTGGGCAATGTACACTCTTCATGACTTACAGATGATTATTGTTTCTGTATAAAGGACAACATTCAAAATGAAATCAACTTTTTCCCTTCACACAAAACCTTTTCACTGCAATTAAAGAAACCTAGCCACAAAAAAAACCAGTTCACAATTACCTGGTTGGTAGAAATTTGGTGAAAGTTCTCTGGCAACTGCTCTTGCAATATCACATTCCTGGCGAGCAGCCTGAGCAGCCTGATCTGCAGCATCAGCTTTAGCTCTTGCATGTGCAGTTCTGTACGGAGTAGAAAACAGTTTATATGTGGAGGAGTATTTTACAAGTTGCATCAATAATGTAAGAGCAAAGGACTAATCTCCTCAACTACCAAACACTGTCTGTATGGGGCACTCTTATGCCCACTTGCTGTGAGTAACTACAAATCAAAGTATTTCAGAATCAATGCATTATTCCCCTCAGTTCCTCTGTCCTGCCCATAGTTGTATTACATTTACTTGTAGGTATACAATTTACAGCCCAAGATTATAATTATAATTTGTAAACAGAAAAAAATAGTATCTGACCAAACCCTGGGATTATTATTTTAATACATGTTACCAGAATGTATACAAAAGTGTACAGAAAGTCAGACTGGGCCACCACACTGTCTCCTAAACAGGGGTCTGCAAAACCAAGATACATAATGTTCACGGGGACTGTGGAATGTTACTACCTTTAAAACATTTCAAAGTTAATGCTCAGTGTTGGGTGCCATGTAAAATTTTTTGGAGGGCAAAACTGAGGTATGTTGGCCCAAAAAAATGAGAAATGTCTTCCACAATCAGACCACGTTGGAAAGGAATGGGATAGAAAATGTGTGTGATGCTTCAAAAGGCACTTGTATAAATGGGGACTTTACAGATCAAGTTACAAATTCCTGTAACTCACTGAATTTCAATCTAAAACAATCTGAAAAGGCAACTTTTCTGAAGTCAAGACAACAGTTTGGAAGTTTGTAAAGCAATTTGCCCTCTGCTTCCACTTTTTCCTTTGCTGTTTCTTAAAAAGCCTCAACAGCAGCTTGTGCAAGTGCCTCTGATTCCAGACTGTGCAAACTGATAGTTGTGTTACTGCAGGATTGCACCACTGTTTGTCCCATCTTCCCTCCCCACTTCATTTTTAAAACAGTCATCTATTTAAAAATTCCTGATGGCAGTGATCTCTCTGTGCCTTTACAGCATTAGCACATCGCCCAGAGCTATGAAATGGCTCATTAGAATGGACAGGAAGCTAAACATGGCAAAGTTTATTGAGCCTCTAGAGATATTAATAAAATTTCTAAACCAGAAATATTAAATCTTATGATATCAGGAATTTTCTCATAACATTCTAGTAGAAAACTGATACTTAAGTAAGGGAAAAATTAGTTGAGGACAATGGCAGCAGCAACTTTTATCCCATGTGCCTGGTGATACCAACAACAATCAAATAAATGAAAACTTTCAACAACTTTGCTGTAAAAATTCAGGTTTCAAGGAATAAAGAAGAATTCTATGTAGTTTAGATGAAGCAAGAATTAAACGTTAGCATTAACCAGACTGAACACCAAGAGATTAACAGTATGGCAGACTTTGCATTTCTAAAAGGATGTTTAATCCTGTAGGGTACTAGTATAAACACAGACATAGAAAACCCACATAGACAGTTTCATCTGTGGTGCCTGGAGAAGATTTATTTAAGTTACATCCTCCCTAAAATGTGTGTGGAGATAAATGTTGAATGTTATTTTCAAAGCTTTGCTTGTCATAATTTACGGATAAATATCATCAGCTCGTGCTGCCTTCTTGCAGGTCCCTCTAGGTCTCTGAGAAAAAAGATAATGAGCAAATAAGCAGTAACACCTTTGACTTGTACTCAGGATGGGGGAAAAGAAACTGTTAATCAAAACAAATACACCGTAAAATCCCACATGTGTTCCATGCAGTTCATGAATGGTTGTATGGTATGTGCTTGCTTAGTAACAGTAATCAAACCCGTTCTTTCTCTATAATCACTATTTCCAATTAGATGAGCTATTCTTAGCTCCTGCATAATTGTGTCTATGTAGCATAAACTTAATGAAGCAACCCCAGCACTGGGACATTGTTTTGTGAGACAATAATGTAGTCTGCACATAGATAAACTAGACACTGATCATCCTTTTGTGATGATAGAACAACCAGACTATTCCCATAAAAAAATAGCCTTATGCTATTGCCACTGCTAGAATAGACATTTAAAAAGCTAATATAGTAAATGACCAGCATCAGGAAAACATACTGCCAGGATAATAGTTACTTATTGATGTCTGTGAATTTTCTCTGTTATTATATCCAAGAAGCAAATCACACATTCTGGCCAAACATATAGTATCAATTAGTTAAGGAATTAAATGGTGACATGAGTAATAAGCTAGTGAAACTTTGTCACATGAAGCTGAGCAAAGCAAGTCACAGCAGGAAGAAGCCAATGGAACAGAAGGTAAATGAGCACTGCTTTCCCCCGCTGCCCTATCTCACACCTTTTTTTTTTTTTTTTTCAACTTGCACTTCCTGCTACTCTGCCCCTTTGTACTCACAGTCAGGAGCTCCAGCAGACCAGAACAGGAGTGACTGACTGTTCAGAGATGAACGCTGCCAAGGCATGTCTCTGTGACACACTTGCACAGAGCCTCAGGGCTGTACATTCGCTGAGAGACAATGCAGCAAGAGGAACTAAACAGGCACAGCGGCGTAAGGCACAAGAACAGCATTTATGCTCCTGAGCAGGCCTTCCACCAGTCAAACAGAAACGTGTGCACGTGGCTGTGCTCAGACACTTCCCTGACGGTCTCTTCAGCCAGCATCATTGATGATGACATACAGTGAATGTGAAAAGAACAGGAGAAACCAGCAGAGCTTTGCCTGTGAACACAGGCCCTTCATTACTTGCATTATCTGCTATTTATCACCTTGCCATTTGGATGCTTTCCTGGCTAACTTCAGCAACGTGTACTTCATTGTCTCAATTTCCAACTGCATATTCAGACATTTCTTTCACTTTTGGAACACTTATAAGTGTGGGTCTCAAATAATTTTTCTGTTGCTATTTAATTTCCTGGTGTTTTTATTCTGACTTCCACACTTAATTTGTCTGTATATTTTCCAAATTACCTGCTTAGTTACTGCTGGTTGACACTACATTTTGTTTGTACTTGTTTTATTCTGCCTTGCATTGACCTCCACACTATCAGAGTGCTATTATCAATGACTATGGAGAAATATGTTAGTTTTGAATGACAATGTTTATAAGGGACAGCTACCAAAACAGGGTAGCCCCACTGGAATAAAATCCATTTGCTCTATTTATGCTTCACACAGTTTGGGAAAGCCACCTTTACCTTTTATTCCTGGAGTAATTTTGTCACTGTAAAGTCTCAAAGTTTTGCTTATTATCAGTAATTATTAATGCAAATGTGAGTCTATGATAAACCAAGTTGAAATGACCCACGTTTCAATGACAACATCTACCTGGGAATTTCTTACTTTCCCAGAGAGCTCTACATCTTTTGCCACAACAACAGATTTTTATGAGAACTTCTGAAAGAGAAAACTCAAAAAAATGTCTCCTTTCCTCTCCCCTAGCTAAGGAAAAGACTGCAGCAGGCTTTGCATGCTGTTCCACACATCCTCCAGGAACAGTCAATCTGAAGTTTCAGCAGCAAAATAGAAACTATGCAGGGAAGTAAGCAGCAATCAACTGGCTGCAAAACAGCATGGGAAAATACTGACTTGCTTTGCAATGCTGCATTCAGGTTCTAACCCACAGCAAAGGACCTTTAATGATTTTTCTTTCAGGTGAACAGGCAGTCCGTTGTAAAAATTAATTCTCAGCAACTGTAACGCTTAATACACATTATTAACTTTTAAAGTGCCATGTGTTTTTATGTGTGTTATCTACTTGAAAGCATCATACTACCATTAATATTCCATGTCATGTCTCCTACACATGCTTGAAAGCTTTCAAACCATTACAAAATTAAAGTATTTAAAAGAAAACAATTCCTATTTAGAGGGACAATCTACCTGTTAACTAATGAGTCCACATGGTGGACTCATGGAATGGTGAATACAATCAAGACAGGGACAAAATTAAGTTGCATCTGTGGTAGGAATCAAACTGTACTTACATTAAAAAGGAAGCCACAGCTATAGCTCACGCAGAGTGCTGGTGCCAGCATGCGGAGTCCCTGTATCTACGAGTCTCTGTTGCCAGTGGGTGAGGAGGCACCAATGTGGAGGACCAGCGGCTAACTGTAACTTCGTTGTTCAACATTTTATTTAGACTCATATTAGGGTCTGATTTTGAAAGAAGCCTGAGCTTTCCAGACTGTGGGAGAACTGATATCACTACTGATACTTTTCCATTCTGTGTTTGGTTGGGTAGGTAAACATATCAGATTATGAGCACAGTCAGGGGCTTCTTACAAGCAGTTTCCAGCAATACTACAATCAGATTTCTATCTACTTATGTCTGAAAAGTGACTTGAAGGAGGAGTACTGAGGGCTGAAGAGCTTAAACATTATCTAGCATTCTGCAGCAACAATGTTTATTTATAATGCCATGTGTCTGGAATGCATTATGTAATGTTTATCTAAATTTAAAACCCTTTTAGAACTGTCCATTTCCCTCCAGATTATTTTGTATTTCCATGGTATCCTTCAATGCACTTGTAATGCTGCCTCATTCAGAGTCAACTAAAAATGTAAGCAATATATGTTTACTTTGTTTCATTTTTCAGCTTTTATTAAACACAGTGATTCCAGCATAAGCTTTCCAGGAGCTTGCTTTCTATTTCTTAAAATGATACACATAATATTATCTATTTGCCAAATATATGAAACACAATTACGTTCCTATTAAATTATCCTAAAGTAATAATCTTAAAGTTACTTATTAACAGATATCTGTATCGGGAAAAAACAAACAAACAACAAAAAAACAACAAACCAAACCAAAAACCAAACAAAAAAAAGCACTACAGGCTAAACCCCCACGAAGTTCTCAAAGATACATTTAATTTACGACAGCTATCAGGTTTGTCTGAGTAACATTACATATTGTGGGTTACTACTTATATAATCCTTTTTGAAACTGGACTTCTCTAAAAAACAATCCCATCTCCCTTAATTCTAAAATTCAGTGATTTTTCTAGACAGAGAAAAACATTTTGTTGTTTTTTTCCAAGTATGAGACTTTCTAACATTTTTATATTTCTATCTATTGGAGGCTCAATTCTGCAAAGCCAAGCTCTGATAAAACTTCTAGAGATCAACAGTATTTCCAGGAAAAGAGGAGTTGAAGAAGAAGGGGAAAACATTAAGGAATGATTCTTTGGTAGCTTAATTTTCTCCTTATCCCCATTTTATTTCCATATTCTTCTGATATTATAGATCAGTAACGAATGCTAGCAGCTATGCATTTTTTAACGCTGCAAGTGAGAGACTGGCATGCTAGTCATCCTCCTCAGTTTCTCTCAGTGATAATACTGGGTGAAAAACAATATTCTGCTATGGTAGGATCAAAAACACATGCATGTACAACTAGAGCTACCCAAGAACTCTTGGCTTCACCACTCTCAGCAACTCATTGCTGTAACATACCTCAGAAATTAGGGCAGGTCACTGAATACCAGCTAGAAATGAGAGTCACAGAGAGTTACAGAGAAAGACTTACAGGTACTGCAATAAAAGAGCTTCATGTCAGTGAGAAACTTAAAGTGCTCCTAAACTGCAAACTGAATTGAACAAATGAGCTACATGTTCTCAATCAAGAAGTCGGAACTTAAAAACTCTCCAAAGTGCTTTAGTTGATCAATCTTGTTTGTGCTTTGCTAGATTGTAGTTTCAGCCAGGAGGCTCCTTCTTCATGAACTGACTTCACTCAGGAACTGGACTACCTTGGTACTACTGGTCAAGTCTCATGTAGGGATAAGCACATTTATTATGTACACACTGCTGGCACATTGATCTGTATCATTTTACCTAATGGATTTTGCTTCTGAAAACTCCTCCTTCCCAACTAAATCCATTTCTCAGTTTTTTTCAGGCCTAACTCATATTAGAAGAACTGAAAAAATTCTAACCTTCAGTTTAACAACAACTGAAAAATGGAGGAAATTCCTTACAATTGGCAAACAGCCAACCTGATTTCAGTACTTGAAAAAATAACCTGGGGGTAATGACTGGTTAGCCAGATGTCAGCCTTGGGCATAAGTAACAGCATAAATAAACTGGGTCTACAACCACAACAATTTACAGACTAATAGTATATTGTGCTGGACATTGTGCTTTAACAAAGAGTATTTTGCCAAACACTTCATACACATGTAAATATTATGGGTCCTATACCTTATCTAGATTGCCTTGATTTAACATACTTGGATTGTTTTCAAGGTTTCTGATTTTGTACCCTATGGCAACATAATTAAACAACAGCATAAATTACACGGACTTAATAAGGCACATCAAAATGGATTAAAAGCTCACCCTCTGACACATCTGAAAGCTTAATGCAAAAGACATCAAAGCAAAGGGTTGATATGTGCATTTTACCGTAGGAATTGAGTTTTGCTCTAGAGCTGTTTAATATTTAACTTTTATAATGTCTCAATACAAGCTAAAACATACTATGGTAGAGTAGATTACATAACTTCTGGATTCCAAAAAATCCCAAGAGGACAATTTACTGTACCCTACTGCAATGTAACATTACTTCAACCTAAAGTTTACTGTAACCTGAAGTTCAATGATAACTCCAAACCCCATTGAATTTAACTGTACTGAAACAGAACACTGGGAACTAAAAATCTAGTCAGTTTGGGAAACTGTCATGGAAAGCACAGAAGGAGTGTAAGATCACACTGGCTAGCCTGACACACTGCAGCAAAAGGAAGAGTTAATGTGGTCTTCATACATGTAGAGATGGAAATCATGTATAAACAGGAATTTGTTCTTTCTGTACTACTAATCCAAAATCCATAAACCCACTAGTGGAACAATGCCCAGCCCATCTACATGTCAAGAATGAAAAAGAAACGTCAGGACCACAGAACAGTTGAGGTTCTAAAAAGACAAGCTTTTAAACTAAAACTTCTTGAGCCTCATATCTACTCATTCTTAAAGACCGAAAAGCCACTTATCGTGGTATACACATGGGTGTCTGACAGTAGAAAATGGGGAAGAAGAAATGGGGAAGACAAGTGTTTCAGATAAAGACAAAATTGGTCCAACAATTACAAGCTGAATTTGGGCATAGTCAGCCTTGAAATCTTTTGGGTATATTTTACAGATGGATCTTTCTAAGTCTTTAACATTCTATTAGGCAGCATACCAGAAGTCCTCTTTAATCCATTTTCTGAGAAAAATATGACATGGTCTTTTGTTTACAGGAAGTGAGATTACATGATTTAGGGACTGTTTACATTAGGTATTTCAGGCATCTTACATAAGTGCTCTGATCATATCATTGGAGGCACTTCTCTTACTCCATTAAAAATAAGAAATTTGAACTATTTACAGTTTGGTCTTCTGAACTCTGTGGATGTCAGACTCCTGTAATGGTCTGTATGAACATACTCTGCTATGCCTATGAATATACAAATAGTCTTATGGCAAACACAAATATATGCATTTGTTGAGAAATCAGTCGCCTTCTTATGCCAAGATTCAGAACCTGTTTGCATTCTCGTTTAGATCTCTCTGGTCCATGCCAATAAAACCAGAACCGCTCAGCAGCTCGGGGGTGCTAAGGTACATGTTTCTGTAACTTACGTCACATGTGTACTCAGCAGTTCAGAAAGATGTTAAGTGAATGAAGTACAGGATTCCATAAAAAGAAGGTACTTCTTTTAATTCTCTTTTAACAATTGACATGTATTAGTTCATTTTTCCTAGTCTGTCTTTCAGGCTCTCATTCTTGCCCACCTGTTTGGAAAAAGACTCACATGCAGATGTATGAATTTAAGAAGTGGCTTTAAATTGCTGTTAAGAACCACTAGAGAAGTTGCATTTACATGGGACTCTTCCTAACCTTAGGTGTCCCACTAGCCTTGCATTATTTACGTGCAAGTCAGCTAATCTGCCCCTGGATAATGGAGCTGGCTCTTCATGTGATGTATCCAATTTTATCCATCATTCTGTCAGGAGCTTGAATGAATGAAGTTTTGCTTTCATATTGATTGCACTTGACCCTAGCACTGGTGCAGAAATCTTGAAGATGGCACAGTCATCAGTTTCAGCAAGATGAACAACATCATTTCAAGCAGAAAGCAAGTTTTCCTGTAGGGAAATGTACACTTCGGGCAAAATACACTTCTGTATACTATGCACATAAGCATTTTCCCCCCTTTTTTGCCAATGGTGTTTCACTGATAGTATCTTTTCATGTCACTAAGTACCAAGTAGATCTAGAGAAAAGTATAACTCTTGATGTGCACTTGTCTATGCTACTTTATAGGAAAGACCATACCCTATCTTATTTTATTACCAAGTCTCCTTATGCACAATATTTTCTTCCAGTTCCCTGGCACCATAATGTTAATTCTTGCAGACAGAAGTTTTTTTCGGAAAGGGGTAAAGGAATATCTGCGAACAATTTGTTGTTTCCAATCACCAAAGCCAATTATATTGGTTGACTGAAAAGAGCTCTGAATCTAGCTGGAAGCATAAAAAAATAAATGCACACTTGAGCTTCAGCTGCTCTTGACAACATAATTTAGTGAAGAAAAAAAAAGGAGGTAAACATGTTTCTCTTCCCTTCATCATAAAATAGGAGCTTCAAGGAAAAAGAACCCCATGTAATAAGGATTCTGCACACAGAAAGCGAGCCTGCTCAAGGAGATGGTAACACATGGACTGTTGTGATCATTTGCGTAGAGAATTTCTAAGGTACATTTAGTGCACTGCACTTTCCCCAGCCACACATTTTTTTTTTAACTGTTCTCTACCTGGGACAAATGAAATAAAATAGTAGGTATGACAACTGCTATCATCACCAATGTCTGGTGGCTATTCTAGACTGCATGTAAGAAAGCAACAACAAATCATCATCCCAGGGATATAGTTATATGAAAAATGAGAACATCTGACACGAAGAGACTATGAATTATTTTGTATCAAACTGGGCTGGTTTTTCAATTTAAGACATTATCTTAATATTTTTCAGTGTTCTAATGATTTTTACCACTTTTGGTTACTTGCAAAAATAAAATAAATAAAAAAACCCACCAGAAAATATGAAATCAAATGTGCAATTTTAGGAAACAATGTATTTTAAAATATTTTTTCTTATAATAATTCTAGTTAGAAAACTTACAGAAGCTCTATTAATCAGTAAACTTATCCAGGAAAACTGTGTCAAACATCATCCTTGACAACGTCTATTGCTTAATCTCTCCTCTATGCAGAGCTGATGTGGTTTTTTAAGGGTAAGTTTTTGTAAAATTTTAGAGCAAAAAAGTCCACAGCATTACAGATATTTTAGCAAAGAATACCAAAGGTATTGTAGAGCAAAATACATAATACAAAACCAGTATCTTATCTCTCTTCACATCGTAGTACATATAACTCGCAACACACTGGTTGCATGAAAAATACATTACAGGAAATTACAGGAAAAATGTGATAATTTATTTAAAATTCTGTGGGTTTTGCTGGCTTTAAAAAATGTAAGATAAACTCCCCAGTCATAAATACTTCTAGGAGTATTCTTTATGCTCTTCCTAAGTAACTTTGGCAGTCTATAACTTATTATAGTTCTAGTATCTGAATCCAAAGACTTCATTACTGTGCTTGATAGAGGAAAATAAGAAAAAAGTCACAACTGAAGGCTTAGTGGCTTGGTGCTTATTTGTTTTTCTCTCTTCCAAAAGCTGTAGCGCACACATTTATTTCTGCCATTTTCTCAAAAATAATAATAATAGTATGGAATTGAAATCTTCATAACAAAGGCAAACAGAAAGGATACATTGACCATGGAATAAAGTTTAAATCTAAAATAGTTTTGGGAAGGCTTGAAAAAATATCTAGAACATACTGGCAAAGAAAATAATTCTTTATGAGTTATAATAGTGCAATTTATGCATTTATAACTAAAAAAAGAATATGGTGTAATTAAGCTCTTTAAATAACAAACATTGACATGAATTCAAATAATCTGTGGCAATGTTGGTTTTTTTTTTAACTTTGGGCATTAAAATCCAGTGGGGAAACAAAACCACAGTATTTTCATCCTTTTAAAGGCATTAACTGTATGTGTTTAAATTTAATCTTTGTGTCCTTAGCAGTCTGACAGCCAAAACTGAATTTGGCTTATCTTTCTTTGCATGGTTCATTTCTGTTCCCCAATCAGATGCCAGATGCCTAGAAAAATAGTATTAATAGAAAAATGTCTAGCAAACCATTCTGGGATTAGTTCTTCCATTTTCAGTTGTTACAAATTCTGACATGTTTAAAGATAACTGTTAAAAAAATTCACAGAAATACTTGAATAACAGCAAACAGTGATACGTTGTATCTGAACAGCTTAATTAGCCAAAGGCCTAAGCTCTCTGTGAAAAACAAGTGCTCAAGAGGAGGGATGGCTGTATGTGATTTGACTTTTCTCCAGGCTGGCAGATATGAATCAAGTTGCTCATATTATACATTAAACACCAAGAGACTGAACGATATAAACAAAGGAAAGACTTTGATGATCCTTCCATCTGTAAACATGTAATAACTCTTAACTGAAGAGTGCTGCAGATTGACAATAATGTCAGATCATTTCAGACAGAGCAGGTGACAGCTATTTCACAGGTTTTGTTCTCTCCAGCATGAAGGAAATACAAAACGTGGGTTTATGATGAATGCAATTAACAGCTTTAAAATAACTTTCTTTCATATATATACCCCCACCCAAATAAACATATATGTATATATTCACCCTCCGTAGCTACCTACAAAGTTGCCAGTAACACACAATTTGAATAAACAACCTGCATGTCGTATGAGCTACCGGAAAAACTGAAAAAACAGGAATGTTGCTTTATGTTGGTTCCCATAAGGTTGATGATCTTGCCTAGATGCCCACAAGGCTTTTGTGGCATCCATAGACTGCTGAAAGAGAGTTCACAGCAGCCTATTTATTCCTGCTTTGAGTGGTCCTTGACTGCTTTGTTCAGCTGAAGTCATGCAGATCTGCACAGTAAGGCTGAGGATTCATTGTTGTATTCTTATATATTTAGCGGTAACCACTTCTGAGAGTAACAACTTACTGCAGACGCATCAAGTCTACTGTTTTGAGACCCTCCAAACAGAGCTAGTCATGGTCTATTTGCTACTTTTTCTTCCTTACTGCAGCCCTTGTCTGGAGCCCTGATATTCTCCCCCAGCCTCTTTTAGAAAGCAAGTATTTTCTTTTCTGAGTCACTAATAGCAGAATTTTAGTGGAAATACTACAGTGTGTCACAAAGGAAGAATTAAGTCCCAAAATATTAAATCCTAATGTCTTGTTATCGTCTCTTCACACAAATACAGATTTATCAGACTTTCCAGATCTATCTAAAGGTTGATGGATTTTACTGACCTTGATAACTGTGACACTAGAGCAGGTGTAAGACAAGCATCTCCTACTAGGCAATATTGTTTGCTCCCCCTCCCACCAAAAAGCTGTTCCTACTAAGGCCCAGTCTTGAGATCTGGTGCCCTGATAGGCATGCAATTCCTGAGCCTCAAAAATTATTCTCCTAGTAAAGAATCCTCATTAAGTTACCTTCCTAAATTGCAGATCTCTGAGCTTTTATGAGTACTGGAGAGGGGCCACATGCTGAATCCTCTCCCTTATGCAGAGCAGTGCTACCATAGCTTGCCAGAAGCACCAGATCTGCTCTGCCTGCACTAAACGACAGTGCTGCACACACACCAAAGTGTTTTCCAGAAGTGCTGGGCATTTCTACATACATACCCGACTAAGTTCTGCACTTTTCATGTCTTCAATAAATAACACTACAAAAGTAACTGCTACTAACACAGAAATTCATGTGGCTGGCAGCCAGTGGTAACTGCATGGGTCTGAACACCAGTGGGTGACAGGAAAATGCCTGCTATTTTTCTTGAGGACATTAAAGGAGCCTCACCATATCAAAGGCATGCAGCATGGCAGGGAAATCTGATAAATCCTGGGAAAGGCATTGTCCTGGAACAAGCCTGTGGGCTGGATGAATGATCTTGGAATCACAGAATCATAGAATGGTTTGGGGGACTGTAAAGACCATCTACTTCCACCCCCCCTGCCGTGGGCAGGGACACCTTCCACCAGACCAGGTGGCTCAAAGCCCCATCCAGCCTGGCCTTGAACACCTCCAGGGATGGGGCATCCACAGCCTCTCTGGGCAACCCGTTCCAGTGTCTCACCGACCTCACAGTAAAGAATTTCTTCCTAATAGGTAATCTAAATTTACATCTACCATGTTTTATTTAAAAAATATTACCCCTTATCCTATCACTATACTCCCCGATAAAGAGTCCCTCCCCACCTTTCATGTAGGCCCCTTTTAAGTACTGGAAGGTTGCTATAAGGTATCCCTGGAGCTTCTCCTTCTCTGGGATAAACAGCCCTAACAACAACAACTTATTTTGTCAGGTTGTACACCAAGATAAGATAATCCTTCCTAGAGTCCACACAAATCCACCTTCACCTGAATGTGTACCATATTTCATTAATCTCATGGAGAAACATGAAAGTCAGCAACAGGGAAGGCCTCAGCCTAGCCTCTGGGTGCTTAAAGGAGGAATGGAGGATATTCTTAGATGGAAGAGCAGGGAAAGTAAACATATGCTTCCTTGAAAAATTTGATAACTCAAGATGACCAGTGCAAGGTAATTCAAAGATTATCTCATTTTACATAACTAGCAAAATAGTAACAAGAATAAAAATCTCTCCAACAAACGATAGTCAGAATTTCAGCTAAATCCATCAATGAAGTGTATGACTACTAAGCATGAAATCTAACCTCACATAATGCTTAGCTGAATATTTAATAAAATGTGAGGGTCTGTTCCATACAGCAGCCTCGCTGCTCCAGCATGAGCATGCTCTGGCAGCAAGTGGATGTGTATGGAATATGATTTCTCATTGGAAAGTAGAAGTCACTCGATAACAAGTAGAGACTTACCCTGCAATCCTACTAAATAAATAACATTTTCACTGTCTGTGAGACAGATGTTCAGTGAAAGGCCTGCTGAGATAAAGATTTTTTTTTCTACAAAGTACAGCACTGAAAAGACTTGATAAAGTACTGTAATAGGTTAGTTTGTAAGGAATTCTGTGGAGCTCCTCCAACATAAGTTGAAATGTGCTTTTGACAGTTTCTAACTCTTGTGCAAGTCAGTCCAGCCATAAAATCTTGCATTTTACTCTTTTTATTGAATGGCTAACCTGTCTAGTAGCAAAGTACTTTTTTGAGTATTCAAATTGTTGCTGAGAAAATAGGATACAAAATGACCTCTTTTTGAAGGGCCAAGACGGAAACTAGATTTCTACCTGACAGTCAAGCTGGAATTCCACAGAAACAGGCAGAAATATAAAGAAAGCTTTTAGGAGTTCTTCGGTCTACCATTTTCACACACTTTAATCAGAGTTCACATATGCATAAATTAAACTTTTCTGTAGGTTTGTTAAAAGAGCCATCACTGGGGAGAAGAATGATACCCTTTTCCCATGTTTAATGGGTCTGAATAGAATTGAAACTGCAGGGCTGTTTAATTCCATCATGTCTGGACAGAGAGCATACTGGTCACAACATGAATCACTGCACTATAGTTCTCTCATCACCTAGTTGTCTAAGTAAAAATGAAAGTGAGTTCATTATTTTAAACACATCATGTATTTTATAAAGAGTGACAGCATCATGGAAAAGTTCAAGATGCAGCACCTTTTTTTATAATTTCAGGTACATCATGCATTGTCTCTGTAGAAATGCCACAAACAACGGATCATTCTTACACTTTAAATGTGCAAGTTGTACAAGCCTACAAGTGAGACACAGAGACAACTTTTGATTTTTTTTAATATGGGAAAGAAATGGCCTTTCTTATCTACCTTGAGAAAACACACAGTGCCAAGAAAGCAGGAACCTCATCTATAGAACTTACATGAAGTAAGAAGGTCAATTTTCCTTGAAAAAGGCTTCACAGGGAAAACAGTCTTTGGAGAAGGAGAGGAAACAAAAGCTGTCTAGCATGGAAGACCAAACCTGAATGGGTTGGTCAGGAAAAATTATATTTAAGGGCTCAGCCATCTGAGGTCCTAACAATTAGTCTTGAGGCAACAGGGCAAGATAAGAGTCTGAAGGGTCATATTTTCTAGCGTGGGTTAAAAGGAGATCTCTGCTTTCTTGTTAAATCTATCAGTTGTCTCAGAAGCAAGAATATTGTCAAAGAAAAAGGAAGGCAGCATCTCAGAAACATTTGGCATAAGACTCTGTCTGCAGTGCTGGGACAATTCTTTTGGCAATTGTGCAGCCTGTGTTAGAGAGCAGATGTGTCAGTCGCCCATCAGACAGAGTAAGAGGTCCCAGGTTTTTTTGGTGAGTATATGCCACCAAATCTACACACTGAAGAACCATGAGCTCTAAAAAGGTCCCACTTCCTCCAGAACACCTGAATCTACACAGCTACACACTCCAGGCCATAAATGGCCAGGATATCCAGTGTGTCCATTTCTTCCTGTAAAAACTTCCTGGCTAACAGTGGACCCTTTTGTTTCACAAAAATTGAGCTCTTTGTTATGAGAACAAGCTATGGCTATAGAAAAGCTGAGGTATAGTTTCTTCACAGAAAGGTCATGTCATTTGGGGTCTTTGTCCTTAGGCATGCTTCTCCTTGACAGAATCCTTCTGTACAACTAATACCACTTAGGGGGCTCAACTGGAGCCAGCGTAAAGATATTTAAGCTCTTTTTCTTGCCTCTCTCTACAAATTAGTCATGTCTGTCTTTGGCTGGTGTCCACTACAGTGTTTTCATTGAATTTAGCAGTCACTCATTAATGTGAAGATGACCCTGCATCAATAAGATGCTGACATGACATGACTTCCCAGATGTTAACCATCCACATATGCCTCGATCTTTTGAATCTCCAGACACATTAATGATGTGCCATGAGACCCACTTCTTCCACATACAGACTCCTCAGTGGTAAAGCCTCAGATTATGACAGGAAGAAGACTCATCTCTCGGTGCAAACTAGTATCTAAAAGACAGTGCCTGAAAAAAGTGAGATGGGAAGACAGTTGAACTGGAAGACTGTTGAATTGCCTGCTCTCAGCCAATCCTGAGCATTACTTACAAGATACTCCTATAAGATGCCAACCAGGCTGGTGTTGGGTAGAACACTGAGCGTGGGGGAACAGCCCCTTGTTCAGTGAGGAGGGCAGAGACAAGAGAAACCTCTTCCAGGAACATTGTACAGATATAAAGTGCACTTGGTACTACAATTTGTACGTGGGCTGCTATCTCAAAACCAGTGATGGACCAGATTAAGTGGCTCTATCTCATTATCTGTAACTGGGATCAATATTGAGACCTATACTGGAGTAATTATGGCTACTGATGTCCATGTTGGGAGCATCAGTGGTGCTGTCATTCTGAAACAGTTATCCCAGCAGGGTGTAAGAGCTATGTTGCTAACTCTTTATTATTCTGTGACATTTTGCTATGGCAGTTGGGCATTAGTCTGCTCAGTGGTGTACTTCATGGACGCTAATTGCTTACAATAGAAATGCTGGAGCTTACTTTAAGGTTTGATGAGGCCATGAGTTGCTACAGAAGATAGAGTTTTAGTCATGAATCTCACATATTGTCCATTCCCACAGATAAGGGCAGGCATATGAAATGTTTGAACATGCAGTTTCTGTAGCAAAATCATCAACTTTTTTATCTTGTCCAGGAAAGAGTATGTTAGTTGCAAGATGGACTGAATTCAAAGGATGCAGATTCTTATCTGCTCAGTTTAGAAACCTCTGGGCAGGGGCATCTGAAACAGAAAATACTAGATCAGGACAGAGGCAGAATTCTGGATATTCTGGAAGGTTTTGGAAATGTTTGAATTGAGAACAAGTGTTTTCCATACCCACCGCATTCTCTCACTGACAGTGAGAGGGAAATAAGGAAGCCCCTTCTATGCTATTCTTCTACATGGAAGTTTTATACATCTTATACTATGCTATCCTACACGAAAGTGTGAAAAATCTAAGCCAGTATAGGTCCAGAAAGTATGCTGCTATTAAAAAGAAACATAACAGCCCTCTAGTCTAACCTGCCTGAAGTGTATACACACCTAGAGTGACACACACCTGAAGAAGGAATGCCATCTGGTGAGACTGGAGCATGATGTACTGCAGTGCTGCAACTGAATGCTGCTTCTGTGTGAATAAGATTTTTGCCAGTGTTATGTCAGAGCTCAATTTAGCCCTGTTGGAGATGGGATAATTAAGCAAAGAGTCGTCCACCTCCAGCTGATTACTTTTCCTCCTACAATATCTCTGTAGTAAAGCATATGAATTACATCTAATACAAGCTTCAAAAACTTTGACAACGTGAAGTTTGGAATTCAAAAACTTTAGAATATTTTTTTTTAAAAAAGAGACGTTTGGTATCCATCTCTCCTTGAAGTAAACTAAAGAATAAAGATCTGTTGTTTAGGTCAGTTAATAGGGTATAACAACTAATAACCAATGCAAACAACTGCTTTTCTCTTAGTACTGGCAATGTCACAACTAAAATTACTTGCAGGTTATACCTACTTTCTCTTAATGTCTTCTCAAGTAAGTCAACATATTATCTTTAAACCCTTCTACAATCCAATGCTCTTCATGGTAACTACAGTACTAATGCTATCCATCTATACTGTCAGTGGTCTCTTTTCTTACACATGAAAATTATTCCAGAAAAAGATTTGTTTTACCTATAAAATATAAACAGTTAGTTTGGAGTAAATCCATGAAGCCAACTGCCTTCTGCATCAAGCACTTTCAAACCCCACTAGGAAAAGGGACTGTTATCCTGAAAGTGCACAAAAGAATTCTGAATAATTAATCCAGAATATTTTATATATAGAAAATTTTACATACTAAAAAGTAATTAAGCTAAGGAGAACAATCTCTATGTTGATATTGTCTGTTGATTTACTTACTATGAATCAGATTTATTCTTTTTAAATTATTATTTTTTTAAATTTCCCTTATTTTAATGCTTTTTGGATGGATCAAATCATGTTTCTCTCACAATTTGCTGGGATGAAAAGCTGTAGGACAGCAGCAGTGTCACTAATCTCAGATCAAAATATTTATGAAAGGTCTGACAGTTTTTCTCTCTGTTATCCTTCAGATGACATTTTTTCAAAGCGCTTAAGAGGAACAAAGCACATGTTGTTTAAGCAACTCCCCTGAACAATGGTGTTGCCCCTTAACAGTGTCAGGCTTATGTCAGAGAACAGAAATGTTAAAAGACAAGAAGCAAAACAGGTTAGTAAGGAAACAAAATTTGCTCAGTAGCAATTAAGCTGTGAAAGCAGCTAGCTACTACACAGTGGAAAGACAGAAGCAGCAGCCGAGTCAAGATAAAGAAAATAAAAATTACAAGTAAGAAAAAAATGTATCTTCAAATCAATAAACAATAGAGCACAGGAAATTCCTTGGTACCTGTATGATTTTAAATGGGCAATTTTTGTCTTTTTTATTGTGAGTTATGAAGGCAAGAAAAGCATTAAGGATAGTCTCTGAAATCAGGGATGGAACTACATTCAGTCAGACAAAACACTGAATCCTTGACACTTAGGGTAGAAGACAGAATTGCAATTCTTGACCAGGTCCAGAGGAAAAGAGGAGTTTAGGCATTTTTTTTAAATTGTGGTTTGTTGGGGTTTTTTTAAAGCACTATTTATAATTTCTAGCTTAAAATTATTTTGACGCTATATGTTTCAATCTACAGCAACAGATACTCTCTGGCAGGCCTCAATAGTTGCTTTGTTTATTTTTCTTTATATGAGTGGCAATGAGGCAACACTGTCTCCTTGTCAGCATATGCACATGTGAGATGTTCAAAACTGTAATTTTTTTTTTAAAATTTGTACTTTTTTGCAGAAATAATAAATTCAAACATGGAACTTGTTTATCATTTTAGATGTATTCTCTAATCTGTTTCAACACCACTAAAAATTAGGTTGGAGTTATTATGTTTTACATATCATAGCCACAAAATCTGTTTACCACTACATGCATGAGAATTTAGAACTAGCTATTTGAATTAATGGATGGAAAAATAAATGGAATACTAGCTACAGAAAACAGGTAGAATTTAGCAAGATTAAACTGGGTGACCTTTGCACAGTTTCACACATTCAAGGGGAATGAAGAACAGTTATCTTATGGCCTTTTATGTGGCAAATGTGGTTTTGTTTTGCTTTTATACTTGTCTTCTATTGCATCATTTTTATACTATATAAATATGTACACAGTTTCAGAAACAATAGCAACTGAAGTATTAAAAAAACCCCAATTACTATAAAAGGAAATAATACCAAAAGAAATACTAGATCCCATGTGCACGGTCCTACTGTTCAGAGGATTCTTCTCTGGCTGGCATTTTGCCTGAATACATTTTTTCCAGGTCATCAAATTCCTGTTTACACTCACACAACAAAGGAACACATTAGATCCCTTTAAGGGACTATGTAGGACAAAAAATCCTGGTAAAGCAAGGCTTCATGAGTTTCACGTGTGTTTAAATCTGAGGAAGAGCACAGCTGAGAGGAACCATCTTCTCTTCCGTCAGCCTCAGCCAATCATTCCTGCACTCAGATTAGTCCTTGTCTCATGTTCACAGCTGATTCCTGGTACTGGTTCACTAAACACATTTGCAACTACAGACTTCAGGAAAGAAATAAGGAAGTAAGAAGGCTGAGTAAATACAGAGCTTGGTATAAAGACTACTCAACTTTTTTTTGGCGCTGGGGGCTAGTGAGCCTTGGGTCACTCTGTTCTTGTTCAGTGACGAATTATTTCTGGTTTTGTAGGAAACATTACTCAGGAAAATGCAACAACAAAACATGGAGCAGCTGCTTCTCTTTCACAAACAGTTTTTGCTCCAAATGCTGGAATTGCTTCTATCCCTCCCACAACAAAAAAAGGATCAGTGCATGATAACAAAGTCTTTCTGTGGTCTATTTGTGTGATTGTGAAATATGCGCAAGGACTTCATGCCTCATATAATTTGGTATATTCTTTTGCAGGTGCTCAGTTTGTACTATCACAGAGTTTTGGTGAGGGGAAATTAAGCAATGAGATAGCCCATGAAACTAAGATGAGCAGATTCACAAACTAAAATACCATACCTGATAAAGTTAGGCAAAGCAAACAGACACTACAGGAACACTGTAATGGCTGCTTTGGCTCTTGACAACTTTACAATGTACTTTCTCAGTAACTTCTCATCCTCTGTAGCAAGAAGGAAATACGTCATTCCTCACTTTCATGGAGTACTTTCTGTCAGGCTACTTAGTGAATTGTGTTTTGGCCAAAATCATAATCCTGTGGTAGTCATGCAGTAAGTAATTCCAAAAAATCTAAGCAATTCAGTAATTCAAGATACTTTCCTCTAGACTTAAATTGTGCAATGATATCCTTCTTACTTGAAATATCAGTCCAATTCCGAGTTTACCTCCATAGGTAACATACTCATGTTGGTATGGTAACTCTCACCACATCCTTTAAGAGATTGCTCTGCTGAGAGGTGATCTTTGCCATTCTTTAGGAGAACATCCCTCACTGCAAATATAGACCAGGAACATCCAATGGGAAGTCTGCCTATGGCAGCACAATATTTTGAGACATGAAAAAGTACTGTTTCATATACAGAAACCAAAAAGACTACTAACAAA